>NC_141879.1:74107500-74732500 GCF_056163025.1 Triticum urartu | reverse complement strand
AAAAAATAGGTTTCAAAAAAATTTGGATTTTTTTTCAAAATATGATACGTAATATGACTGGAAGTTTGAAATATTTTTTCAAAATTTCATCACACTCATGAACATGAACAAAGTCCTAGACATCAACAAGGTTTAATAGGATTGATATGATATATGTATCAACAAGTGCTCGTGAAGTGAGCTGGTGCTGGGGTTGGATAGAACTGCGAAGTTAAGCGTGCTCGGGCTGGAGTAGTGTGACGATGGTTAAGCGTGCTCGGGCTGGAGTAGTGTGACGATGGGTGACCTTTCGGGAAGTTTGACCATAGAGTGCGATTTGACCCGAGATTAAGATTGACTCGAGATTAAGAAAAAAACAAAAAAAATGAAAAAAAATGAAAAAAATGAAAAAAAATTCTAAAAAAAATTAAAAATATTGTAAGTAATGGCGCACCGTGAGATATACTAATGGAGCGGCGAGGCAGGGATGGCTGCGGTCTGGGGCATGTGGTAGTCGCGCGGGTCGCGGGCGAGCCCCTGCTGGATCTGAAGAGGGCTGCCGTCGGACGGGCTCTTGCTCGATGCTGCGGCAGAGGAGATGGGTCAGGCGGGAGCCAGCTTCTCGGCGGCGCGTGGGCTGTAGACGGCTCTGTGCACCGGCGGCCGTCGGCTAGTTGGGCTCCATGGCGGTGCGAAGCAGATCGGGCCTCGGCGTCCTGTTCTGCGAGGAGGCCGTGACGACCGTCGGGTGCATGGGGCCGGCGACTCTATCTGGCGTGGACCGGCGGCAGCGATGAAGACCTGGGCCCCGGCGTCCAGTTTTGAAGGTGGTTGCGGCGGACGTTGGGCGCGTGGGGCCGGCGGCCGCCGGCCGTGTGTCTGTGGTGATGGTCTGGCTCGGGTTTGGTGGTTGGAGGTGCAGCGCCGGGTGAAGACTTTGCTGCCGGCCCTTGGGCTGGGGCAAGCGACTGCGACGCCTGCGGGCGCCGTTTCCTTTTTGAAGGCGTCGCTGAGGCGTTCCTGCTCGCTCCACTACGCAAGGATGCTCGAGGGAAACCCTTGATCCCCTAGAACCGGACGATGACGGCGACGTGCATCGCACCTCTTGGGGCATCGTTCGAGGAGCTCCTTACCGGCCAGAGGGACCAGTGATAGGTGGGGGAGGTTGTTTGTGCTGCTCGGTCGTGTCTGTCCGGCAATGGGGCGGTTTGGCTTCTGTGGCAACGATAACGCTGGTGAGCATTGTGGGAGGCGTGGCATTGGTCGTGGTAGTCGGCTCTTCTCCGACGTGTCCTTGAGACTACCTTAGCTGCTTGTTGATGTGAAGTCGAAGCTGCGGTGCGGGGCACCGGTGGTGTACAATGACGAGCGACAAGTGGTCCGTTCGGTGATCTTCCGTGACGCCAACATTTCTTTGCTTTTTGTAGTTCTCCGCCGGAGTCGGAGCTGCGTTGTCCTGTTGTGAGTGGATGGCGTTCCGTCTTGTAAGGGTAGTGTTGTTCGGCGGCCAATAGGATTGCCGTTTTTCTTTTCTCTTTGATCTTCGGATCCTTTTCATGTTGTTTTTCTGCTGCTTTCTGCTTAATCTAATTGAAGTCAGCAATTTGCTGGATTTAAAAAAAAAACTATGGAGACTGCGGCAGCGACGGTGGCGACGACCGCGGCCTTGGCTCCCGCCATGGCGGCCTCTGCAGTTTGGGATCGACGTAGGAATGTTAATCAAGATCAAGTTTCAGCAGTCACATAAGCTGCAATGGATGGGAATACACAGCTTATATTATATGATCCCATCTTCGTCGATATCTGAACTTCTGAAGTCTGTCGTACACAGCATATATGAAACCAGGATCGAGCCCTCTGTTTCATTCAGTACACGGATATACATACATTTCGGCGTCAGATATTCATGCGGCAGCGGTTTCTTGGGACACTGACAATGATGCATACATTTTTTCTAGAATACGCGCAACGGCACAAGCAGGATAATACTAGCTCAAGGCCTGAAGAATGCCGGCGGACGGGGACGAGCTGCGGCGGCACCACCATGGAAGGAGGTGTCCTTGAGGTGGTCGGGGGCGCTCTCGTACGAGTGCCTCCTCGCCAGCGAGAGGATGGCCTTGTCGGCGGCGATGAAGTAGGCCATCCCGGCGACGGTGCAGACGATGAGCGCCTGGCCGGTGGGGTTCAGGTTCGCCTTGGCCCACGGCAGCATCCGCACGCTCGCCAGCTGCATGAGAATAACAGTCACGAAAATCAGAGTCCAACGTGCATGAAAATCAGCAACTACCGTTGGACGGATGAGCTCACCGTTGGCACCGCAGACGCGACCGTGGCGACGGCCGCCGCCTTGGCTCCGGCGAGCGTCGCCTCTGGGGAAGATTTTAAAAAGAGAAATGCATTGCTAGTGTCAGACTATCAGCACACAACTTGGCTGAACTGAACTGAACTCTGAAGAAGTGGATCCTGATTCCTACGTACCTCTGGAGCAGCGTTTGGCGAGGGCGAGCTTGTTCTCAAGGTGGGCGCGGGTGACGGTGGCCGTCGTCGACATCTTCGCCGTGATCCTGTACAGAAACGGCTCAGCACAAAGAGTGCGATGATCGAGTGAGATGAGATGGGCTGGCTGGCTGGCTGTTGCTTGATGCTTCGAGGACGAGGAGCTAGCCATGTATTTATAGGGAGCAAAAAGGTGGCGGCCACGCACGGTTTTGGGTGCAAACCGTGGGTACTCTGCTGACTCGTTTGGACTTGGATTGGAGTGGTGAACTGAGTTGGTGGGAAAGGCAGGGGGTGCCACTGCAGGCTTTCTTTCCGGGAGCGGCAGGTTATCCAAAACTATGGTTGGAAATCCACAGACCACAGAATTTGATGTTGTTTGTTGGAGGTATCCTCCGGTCCTCCCTCGTCCTTTTTTGCGTGCCAAAGCTAGCTAGCAAGAAAAAGGAGATCTCGGTCGATCTAAAGTTAGGCACAACGGTGCTGATTTGATCACAAGCGCCGCCGGTTTCACTCGTTGTCGTCGGCGCGTCGGTCCGCGGGAAGATTAGATTTTGAGCGGCCCTCCCAGTTTGCGGGTGAAACCGGCGGCATCACTGTGTCCCCGCCGGACTAGCCCTTCTCCGTCTGATTCTATACACAAAGCGTAGGGCATTTCTCCATGGATTTGCTGGTCTGGGGCCCACTTGTCGGTTTGATGGTAAACTTTGTTTTTTACATAGTTCGATGCACAGCCTTTTTTTTGCGGGCTTGATGAACTTATTACTCGTTTGCCAGCCTAGTCTACGGCCACTTCGTGCAGCAAAATATATCCCAACTGTCCGGATATGTTCCGCATATTTTGGTTGGTCAAAAATATATTTTAATTATCAGATTTGCTATTTCACATCTAAATGTGAATTATTGTCTCACATCCAACTTTTAAGCCGTTCGATGAAAAGCATCACGATTCGTGTTCAGCTCCCGTAAAAAAAAATCTACCTAGGCAGCTCCCGCTCGTTCTTGTCCTTCGCTTCACGGTATGTCCCTCGGTGGTCAAAAATACCTACGCCAGGCGAACCAACCTCTGGTTAAGATGGTTAGGTGGACAGTGGTATCCTCAACCCACCAGGGTTCAAATCCTGGTGCTCGCATTTATCCTGGATTTATTTCAGGAATTCCGGCGATACGCTTTCAGTGGGAGGAGACGTTCCCGTCGACTTCGAGGCGCCTACGATGACTTCGTAAAATCTCAAGATGATATGCCGGCTCAGTCTCTCGAAGGTACTCATAGGGGTAGGGTATGCGTGTGTGCGTTCATAGGGATGAGTGTATGCGCGTTTATATGAGCACTTGCGTCTGTACTGTGTTAAAAAAAAACCTACGCCAGGCTCGTATGGGCTGTTTTTCTTCTCACGTCTTCTCATGGGCTGTTGTCTTTTCGTGTTTCTATATGTTGCAGCTTCGTTCCTTTTATTTTGTCTCTTTATTATTTCATCATTTGTTTCAAATTATGAACTATTTTAAATTCCTGATTTCTGTTCTTTTATTTATATTTTCTGTTTTCTCATTTATTTATTATTTACTTTATTTAGTTATTTTAAATTATTGAACTTTTTCACTACGTCATCTATTTGCTTTAAATGTCGTGCAAATTTTGATCATGGGTTGTTTTGTCGCATGTGTACTCTATCGCGATGAGCGTCTTTTGTTCGGGCGTTTGCAATGCGTGATCTGGGTGTTTTCGTTTCGGATTGCTTTTGCTAGGTCTCATCTTGAGGAGAGTTAACAATGTCTCGTATAACACATATGTTGTTAGCTATATGTGCTTCTGAGTCGTGGTGCTCGCTGTCATTGTGTCCTGTTATTTGTCTGTCTCCCGTGAAGCAGTGAGGCCCAATATGGCTTTTTTTAGTGGGGCATTTCTATTTTTTATGTATTGGGTAAATTTTTTGGGTTGCAACATTTTATGGAAGGCCACATGTCTTTTTATTCCTTATTTTTTGTTTATTTTGATTGGCTGTGTGTAGCCAGAGGATAGTGTAACTAGATTTTCTTTTCTTGCGGATTTGCTAAATATCATTTAGATGAGATGTAGTGATGTCTCACCTGTGTCAGCTCGTTATTTTTTCTCCCGCGCCCTATTTTCCCGTTTTATTTTGTGTCAGTTTGTTCTCGTGTTTCTTTTCACATGGGTCCATTTATGTCGTCGTTTGGGGACGTGGCCCTTTCTTCTTTTGTCCATTTTTTGTGTATTTTCTGTGGTCTGAAGAACAGCATGCAGACATCCTGACTAAACCTCTCCCAAAGTCTCTCTTTCAGGAAATGAAGAAGAACATTGGCATGCAGGATTTGAAGCCAGTGCACCAAGTTTAAGGGGGTAAAATGTTAGAAGTAATCTCGGTGTACTGGAAGTAGTCACGTAGATGTTTTTTCAGGTTTCTGAATATGCTGAATAATAGCCAGAAGTGCGCTCTGTTCGTGCTGCGGCTTAATAGCTTCAGGTATTAGTTTTATTCAGTTATCTTCTCTGTAATCGGTAGAGTGATGACCACGAACTGGCCGTGGGATGGCGCGGGTATAACGGATCGTGGGCTTCCAGTTTGTTACTAAGGAATAAAAGGATAGAAGCGAAAAGGACGCGAGGTTGAGGCGTCGCAAACTACTGTCTCCCGTTTTCTGTTTTCTTCTGTTCTCTGAACTTGTTCGTCAGGGACTCTGCTGGAGATTACAGAGAGGGATTTCCACCAATTTTCCACCTGATCGAGTTGTGTTTCAGGGTCTGGATCCAACAATCTTCGCCGTGATCTTCTTCGACAGATACAGCTCAGTAGAAAGAGTGCGATGGAGCGAGATGAGATGAGATGGGCTGGCTGGCTGGCTGTTGCTTGATGCTTCCGGGACGAGGAGCTAGCCATGTATTTATAGCGAGCAAAAAGGTGTCGGCCACGCACGGTTTTGAGATCCAAACGGTGGGTGCTCTGCTCTGCTCACTCGCTCGGACTTGGAGTGCCGAAATGTGTTGGTGGACGAGGCAGAGGAGGCCACGGGAATCCACACACCAAAAGGCAGGGCACGCAGGTTATCCAAAACTATGGTAGGGAGTCCATCGACCATTCGCCACAACACCACTTGCCAAAATAAGCACAATGTTAGTTCTCTTGGTTTTCTTTCTTAATCCTAGAGGGTTACGGTAAACTCTTCCCTCCAGACTTCATCAACGAGTCCGTGGATTCACCTCTCCTCGGCCTGTTGCTGGTGGTTGGTGGCGGGAAGGGGAATCCCAGTGCCTCTGCTCCGGTTAGTAGTGTAGTTCCGATTTTTTAGTCCTCACAAGTGGAGCGCTCGCACAGATGGCGGAGCTTCTTCTTCAAGTTTGTTTTTCGGGCACATGGTAGTGAAGTGATTTTTGGTTAAAATCGTATATTCATTGATCAAAACATGTCCTCAAAATTTAGACAATAACTATATACTAAGAGGCACCATGGCGGCGACATCAGATGCGTTTTCAACGAACCTCGGGTCCCAAGGGAGAGATGATGATCTCGGTGACTTCTTCGACAAGTTGGATCTCCATGAGGAGGAGTTTGATGACGTTGTAGTTGAAGAGGAAGCTCCAGAGCTGCTGGAGGAGATTCGTTGGGTTGCCCTAGCTAGGGTTCAGACCATGAAAAATTTCAGCCAATCGGCCTTCTACAAAGACATGCTGGCGGCGTGGAATTGTTCCCAGTTGGTTCGCTTCCGGCCAATTGGCCCTAGTCTGTTTGTGGTTCAAGTTTATTGTCTTGGTGATTGGGATCGCATCATGGGACAAGGACCGTGGCTGTTCCGCAACATGGCGGTTCTGTTAGTGCCATATGATGGGTTCACAAACGCTGAAGAGGTGCCAATAGATTACATGCCTATCTGGCTCCAGATCCATAAGCTACCAATGGGTATTGCAGACATGATCTGATTGTCAAGTTGCTCCGTTCTGCGGGTGAGGTCCTTGAAACCAGGCTTATTGGTAACTCCAGAGGGGATTACGTCCGGGTCAGAGTGAAACATGACATCAGGAAGCCGCTCACCAAATTTGTGAGCATTGTCAAGGGAGAAGCACGTAAGGTTTATGCAGTAAGATATGAAAAGCTGGCAAGATTCTGTAGCGCGTGTGGTATCATTGGCCATGGGCATAAGGAGTGTGGTAATGGTGTGTTTGCTGAGAAGGATCTCAAGTTTGGTGATTACCTCTATGCTGACCCCCCGGCACAAGCTCGCTCGGACTGGGAAGCAAGGAGGGGAGAGAAGAAGATGTACACTGAACCACCGGTTCCTAAGTCTGCTGTAGGCAAGGGAGAAGTCAGGATGGATGGAGAGCTGAAGGATACGGCATCTAGCCCTATAAAAACTTCCCTGTCTCGTGATATGGAATCGGATAGATCTTCTCGTAAGCGCCTCAACATGGATGGAGGTATAGAAACACTTGGGACAACTACACCCTCTGCTGCACACAGGGAAGTACTGTTGCTTACAGACAGGAAAGATGACGGTGAACCAGAATCGCCTACTAATAGTTCCGGTAGTAAACATGCAAAACGAGATGGTGAGACCTCAAACTCAGAGAAAATTTCGGCGGGCTCCCAGGAGGAGCGCCGCCAGTCCCAATGAGTCACCTCTTTTGGAACTGCCGGGGGGCGGGGAACCGCCGGACAGTTCGTGAAGTTGGGGCTCTTGTAAAAGCCCATTCCCCAAGCTTGGTCTTTCTTGCTGAAACGAGACAGACAAGTGTTAAAGTTGAAAGAATGAAGTGGAAATTAGGTCTCAAAGGATTCTGCGGGGTGGATTGTGAGGGCCGAGGCGGTGGACTAGCGCTGTTTTGGGATGAATCCCTCCGGGTGACAGTGCTGGATTCCTGTAAAAGATACATCGATGTGAATGTTGAGGATCAAGGTTCCGGGAAAACTTGGAGGTCCACCTTTGTCTATGGGGAACCACGTGTGGAACATCGGCAGCGCATGTGGGATCACCTAGTCAGATTGAAAGGGGTCTCAGACCTACCTTGGGTTGTTTGTGGTGATTTTAATGAAGCTCTTTGGCAACATGAACACTTCTCGAGAACCAGTAGAGGAGAGAGCCAGATGGAGGCGTTTAGAGACACTCTCTTTGTGTGCGAATTGATTGACTTAGGGTTCTCAGGAGCTCCATATACATATGATAACGACCAGCTTGGACAGGGCAACGTTCGAGTTCGGTTAGATCGAGCATGTGCGTCTGATGATTGGAGGGAGTTGTTTCCGTTCTCGAGGGTGCAGCACCTGGTTTCCCCTCGGTCGGACCATTGTCCCATTATACTTTGCCTAGATGATACTGAAGATCGCCGCCGGAAGGGGTTGCCTAAATATGAGATCATGTGGGAACGTGATAAAAAACTGCCAGAGATAATTTCAAAGGCATGGGATCGGTCTCGGCCTGTGGGCGACTTGGGGAACGTGGCTACATCCCTGAAGTCTGTTATGGCTGATCTTCGCAAGTGGAGTACAGAAAATTTTGGCCAAGTGGTGAAACAAATTGAGGATCTTCGGAAGGAACTGGAAAACTTACAGCTAAACAATTCGGACCGTCTCTTGATCAAACAAAAAATGGAAAAGTTGGATGAGCTACTTTACCGTGAGGAGATGATGTGGCTGCAAAGGAGTCGTATTGTTTGGTTGAAGGAGGGGGACCGCAATACAAACTACTTTCACCGGCAGGCAGTTTGGCGTGCTAGGAGGAATAACATGAGGCTAATGAAATGTGACGGCTCGTGGTGTAACTCCCCCTCGGAGATGGAGCGTATGGCCGCCTCGTACTTCAAGGAGGTATATAAGAAAGATCCTACTCTAACTCCGGATGTTGTTCTAGATGTTCTTGTGCCGAGGGTTACGAATGAGATGAATGACCGTCTCCTCGTGCCTTTTTCTGATGATGAAATATCTGATGCTTTGTTCCAAATCGGACCCTTAAAGGCGCCGGGTCCGGATGGGTTCCCGTCCCGGTTTTATCAAAGGAACTGGGGTTGCTTGAAAGAGGAAATCATAGCCGCGGTTCGACTGTTTTTGTCACAGGCCATATGCCAGAAGGGGTCAATGATACGTGTATTGTACTGATCCCCAAAGTTCAACACCCGGTGACGTTGAAGGATTTCCGTCCTATTTCTCTGTGCAATGTGATTTACAAGATAGTCTCAAAATGTATGGTGAATAGGCTCAGACCGTGCCTTGTGGATCTCATTTCAGAAAATCAAAGCGCGTTCATCCCGGGACGCTTAATCTCAGATAATTCGATGATTGCTTTTGAGTGTATCCACCATATCCAAACTTCTTCAGGAAATAATGATTTTTGTGCGTATAAGCTGGACCTGTCGAAGGCTTATGACCGTGTTGATTGGGACTACCTGGAGCGTGCTCTTTTGAAGTGGGGCTTCGCCCCACGGTGGGTTGATCTAGTAATGGAGTGTGTCAGATCGGTTAAGTATTCTGTCAAGTTTAATGGCCGGCTACTGGAGCAGTTCTCTCCTTCGTGTGGTTTACGTCAAGGTGACCCCATATCACCCTTCCTGTTCCTCTTTGTGGCTGACTCCTTGTCTTCCTTATTACATGAGGCAGTCCAACATAGAGGACTTGAGGCTATCAAAATTAGTAGGAGAGCCCCTGCTATATCACACTTATTGTTTGCAGACGATTCCCTTCTGTTCTTCCGTGCTACTACGGATTCGGCGATGATTGTCAAGGATGTTTTGAGTACTTATGCTTCAGCTACGGGTCAAATTATCAATCCCTCAAAGTGCTCCATCCTGTTTGCTGACAATTGTCCAAATCAAGTTGTGGTGGAAGTGAAACAAATTCTGAATGTTACTCAACAGGAGTTTGAACCAAAGTATTTGGGCCTCCCGGTTCCAGAGGGGCGCATGCATAAGGGACGTTTTGAATCTCTGCAGTCTAGATTGAGTAAGTGCTTGGTGAATTGGAGTGAACGATACTCGTCTTTTGCAAGTAAGGAGGTGCTTATAAAAGCGGTGGCCCAAGCCATCCCAGTTTATGTTATGAGTATATTCAAACTTCCCATGTCGGTTTGTGACGAGTTAACAAAGATGATGAGGCAATACTGGTGGGGGTGGAAAACGGAAAGAAAAAGATGGCATGGGTTGCTTGGGAGCGTTTGACTCTCCCTAAATCTCAAGGAGGTGTTGGTTTTAGGAATATGCGCGCTTACAATCAGGCTCTTCTGGCTAAACAAGCCTGGAGGCTTCTCACTAATCCAGAATCGTTATGTGCCCGACTACTCCGAGCCAAGTATTACCCTAATGGGAACTTGGTGGATACAGTTTTTCCGTCGAACTCCTCGGCGATGTGGAAGGGCATTGAGCATGGACTAGAATTGGTGAAGAAAGGAATACTCTGGCGAGTGGGCAATGGGGCTAGCATCAGAACGTGGAGGGACCCGTGGATCCCTAGGGGTCCCCCATTTACTCCTCTCTTGCCAAGAGGCAATTGCCGCCTCAATAGAGTCCAGGATTTTCTTGATGATCGCGGCAACTGGAAGTTAAACTTGCTACAACAGTTCTTCTGCCAGGCTGATGTAGATGCAATACTAATGATCCGCACTTCCCCGCGCCAACAGGAGGACTTTGTATCGTGGCCTTGGGACAGATCGGGGCAGTTTACTGTCAAGAGTTCCTACCACTTTGCAATGTCTTCAATAACAGATCATCTCAGTCCGGGTGCATCGAGCTCTAACCCTAATGGTGACCGACCGTTGTGGAAGCTTGTCTGGTCTACGGATGCCCCCCCCCCCAAGATGAGACACTTGTTGGAAATATGCCCTAGAGGCAATAATAAATTGGTTATTATTATATTTCCTTATTCATGATAATCGTTTATTATCCATGCTAGAATTGTATTGATAGGAAACGCAGATACATGTGTGGATACATAGACAACACCATGTCCCTAGTAAGCCTCTAGTTGACTAGCTCGTTGATCAATAGATGGTTACGGTTTCCTGACCATGGATATTGGATGTCGTTGATAACGGGATCACATCATTAGGATAATGATGTGATGGACAAGACCCAATCCTAAGCCTAGCACAAGATCATGTAGTTCGTATGCTAAAGCTTTTCTAATGTCAAGTATCATTTCCTTAGACCATGAGATTGTGCAACTCCTGGATATCGTAGGAGTGCTTTGGGTGTGCCAAATGTCACAACGTAACTGGGTGGCTATAAAGGTACACTACAGGTATCTCCGAAAGTGTTTGTTGGGTTGGCACGAATCGAGACTGGGATTTGTCACTCCGTGTAAACGGAGAGGTATCTCTGGGCCCACTCGATAGGACATCATCATAATGTGCACAATGTAATCAAGGAGTTGATCACGGGATGATGTGTTACGGAACGAGTAAAGAGACTTGCCGGTAACGTGATTGAACAAGGTATCGGGATACCGACGATCGAATCTCAGGCAAGTATCGTACCGCTAGACAAAGGGAATTGTATACGGGATTGATTAAGTCCTTGACAACGTGGTTCATCCGATGAGATCATCGTGGAGCATGTGGGAGCCAACATGGGTATCCAGATACCGCTGTTGGTTATTGACCGGAGAGGTGTCTCGGTCATGTCTGCATGTTTCCCGAACCCGTAGGGTCTACACACTTAAGGTTCAATGACGCTAGGGTTATAGGGAAAGTATGTACGCGGTTACCGAATGTTGTTCGGAGTCCCGAATGAGATCCCGGATGTCACGAGGAGTTCCGGAATGGTCCGGAGGTAAAGATTGATATATAGGAAGTATGGTTTTGGCCACCGGAAGTGTTCCGGGACCACCGGAGGGGTCCGGGGGTCCACCAGGTGGGGCCACCAGCCCCGGAGACCTACATGGGCCAATAGTGGGAAGGGACCAGCCCCTATGTGGGCTGGGGCGCCTCCCACCAAGGCCCAAGGCGTCCTCAAGAGGAGAGGGGGCAAACCCTAGGCGCAGATGGGCCCTAAGGCCCACCCTAGGTGCGCCCCCCTCTCTCTCCCCCTTGGCCGCCTCCCAGATGGGATCTGGGGGCTGCCGCCACCCCTAGGGAGGTTACCCTAGGTGGGGGCGCATGTTGGAAATATGCCCTAGAGGCAATAATAAATTAGTTATTATTATATTTCCTTGTTCATGATAATCGTTTATTATCCATGCTAGAATTGTATTGATAGGAAACTCAGATACATGTGTGGATACATAGACAACACCATGTCCCTAGTAAGCCTCTAGTTGACTAGCTCGTTGATTAATAGATGGTTACGATTTCCTGACCATGGACGTTGGATGTCATTGATAACGGGATCACATCATTAGGAGAATGATGTGATGGACAAAGACCCAATCCTAAGCCTAGCACAAGATCATGTAGTTCGTATGCTAAAGCTTTTCTAATGTCAAGTATCATTTCCTTAGACCATGAGATTGTGCAACTCCCGGATACCGTAGGAGTGCTTTGGGTGTGCCAAACGTCACAACGTAACTGGGTGGCTATAAAGGTACACTACAGGTATCTCCGAAAGTGTCTGTTGGGTTGGCACGAATCGAGACTGGGATTTGTCACTCCGTGTAAATGGAGAGGTATCTCTGGGCCCACTCAGTAGGACATCATCATAATGTGCACAATGTGATCAAGGAGTTGATCACGGGATGATGTGTTACGGAACGAGTAAAGAGACTTGTCGGTAACGAGATTGAACAAGGTATCGGGATACCGACGATCGAATCTCGGGCAAGTGTCATACCGATAGACAAAGGGAATTGTATACGGGATTGATTAAGTCCTTGACATCATGGTTCATCCGATGAGATCATCGTGGAACATGTGGGAGCCAACATGGGTATCCAGATCCCGCTGTTGGTTATTGACCGGAGAGTCATCTCGGTCATGTCTGCATGTCTCCCAAACCCGTAGGGTCTACACACTTAAGGTTCGGTGACGCTAGGGTTATAGAGATATTAGTATGCGGTAACCCGAAAGTTGTTCGGAGTCCCGGATGAGATCCCGGACGTCACAAGGAGTTCCGGAATGGTCCGGAGGTAAAGAATTATATATAGTAAGTGCTATTTCGGCCATCGGGACAAGTTTTGGGGTCACCGGTATTGTACCGGGACCACCGAAAGGGTCCCGGGGGTCCACCGGGTGGGGCCACCTGCCCCGGGGGGCCACATGGGCTGTAGGGGGTGCGCCTTGGCCTATATGGGCCAAGGGCACCAGCCCCAAGAGGCCCATGCGCCAAGAGAAGAGGGAAAGGAAGAGTCCTAAAGGGGGAAGGCACCTCCGAGGTGCCTTGGGGAGGAGGGACTCCTCCCCTGGCCGCACCCTTCCTTGGAGGAAGGGCCAAGGCTGCGCCTCCACCCTCTCCCTTGGCCCTATATATAGTGGGGGGAAGGGAGGGCAGCAAAACCTAAGCTCTGGCGCCTCCCTCTCCCTCCCATGACACATCTCCCTCCTCCCGCAGCGCTTGGCGAAGCCCTGTTGGAATCCCGCTACTTCCACCACCACGCCGTCGTGCTGCTGGATCTCCAGCAACCTCTCCTCGCCCCTTGCTGGATCAATAAGGAGGAGACGTCGCTGCTCCGTACGTGTGTTGAACGCGGAGGTGCCGTCCGTTCGGCGCTAGGATCATCGGTGATTTGGATCACGACGAGTACGACTCCATCAACCCCGTTCTCTTGAACGCTTCCGCGCGCGATCTACAAGGGTATGTAGATCCACTCCTCCCTCGTTGCTAGATGACTCCATATATAGATCTTGGTGACACGTAGGAAAATTTTGAATTTATGCTACGTTCCCCAACAGCGCAGCCCCTCCCTTTCCCCTATATATACTTGAGGTTTGGGGATGCCCAACACATGTGATTTGCTCTCCCTGTTGGCGCAGCCCTACCCCTCTCCCTCCTCGTCTCTCGTAGTGCTTGGCGAAGCCCTGCTGGAGTCCCGCGCTCCTTCACCACCACCACGCCGTCGTGCTGCTGCTGGATGGAGTCTTCCCCAACCTCTCCTTCTCCCCTTGTTGGATCAAGGCATAGGAGACGTCACCGGGCTGTACGTGTGTTGAACACGGAGGTGCCATCCGTTCGGCACTAGGATCATCGGTGATTTGGATCACGACGAGTACGACTCCATCAACCCCGTTCACTTGAAAGCTTCCGCTTAGCGATCTACAAGGGTATGTAGATGCACTCTCCTTTCCCTCGTTGCTAGATTACTCCATAGATTGATCTTGGTGATGCGTAGAAAATTTTGAATTTCTGCTACGTTCCCCAACAACACTTTGCTTGGCAAGTCATTTCGGGATCACTTCCAACAAATGTTGAGAAGTTTCGTCGACACATTGGTACATCCGCCTGCTGCAACCTCTGTCAAAGGGAGGAGGAGTCCTCATTTCATGCGTTACTTGTATGCCCTAATGCTGCTATGCTTTGGGATTCTATGCGGCTAGTCTGGCCACTTCCCCCCAGAACAGATATCCTGTGTACGGGCTCAGAGTGGCTGCTCCACCTCCTATCGGAATCAAACGAGCAGATCAGGAGCAGAATCATTATGGTACTATGGCGTATATGGCATCTGCGGAACGAATTTACTCATGGTAAATCTATCCCTCCACTCGAGGTTTCCTGCTTGTTCTTGGCAAGTTACTATAACACCTTCCAACAAATCTCGCTCAGTGTTGAGGAAATTATGAAAGGGAAAGCTCCGGTGGTTTATGAACCTACACATAGACCTCCATCTGGAAGATATGCACCTCACAAACCTTGGCCTCCTCCACAGGTGCACCAGGTGGCGTTGTCAGTGGATGTCTCTTTTGACCCTACGGACGGGTCAGCGGGCTCAGGAATGATTCTTCGTGACATGACCGGGACTGTTATCTTCGCATCCTACCGCAAACTATTTCACTGCAATGAAGCTCTCGAGGCAGAATTGCAAGCTATGATGGAAGGGTTGAAGCTGGCAATAGAGCATTCTCAGGCCACTATTGTTCTCCAGTCTGATTGTGCGGTGGCTCTCAAGATGCTTGGGGATGGTTCATTGGATAGGTCGGCATATGGACACTTGGTGGCGGAGATCAAAAGGTTCTTGAATGATAGGGTAGTTATTCCTGTTAAAATTCTTCGGGATCAGAATAGGGTTGCACATTGTTTAGCTAATTTTGGTAGATGTGGGGATAGCACAGCTTGTTGGTTGGGTCAACCACCCCCATGTATTAGCAAGCTAGTTGCTGAAGATTGTAACTCTATCACTCTGGAATAAAATACCCTATGGTTCCTCGCAAAAAAAAGATAAGAGTTGAAAACAACCAAAAAAAATTGACGTATCTATTGTGACTTCGTCAATCTCAAAATTACGTGCCGGCTCAGTCTCTACTCATAGAGGTAGAGTATGTGTGCGCGTGTTCATAGGGATGAATATATGTGCGTATGTATAAGCATCTATGTCTATACTGTGTTAAAAAAACTAGTCAATCATAGAGACTGTGAATTACTATCATATTTGCTCAACAAGATTTTGCCTATTCATCATCATTATTAGTTTTGTGAAAAGTATTCACATATAGTATTATAAAATTTTACCACCGATACAAGGCACCCTAAACATAATAAAATTTACATCGAGACCTTTGGACCTTCGAACGACAACTGCGGCTGCCAGAACGAGCCGTTGATGTGCCGCTTTGCCGCTCCCATACCGGAGTCGGCCTGACCTTGTTAATGACATTTGGGAGTCTTCGTGCACATGCCCCTAAAGACCATCGTCCGGACCGCAATTGTTGCTATTGAACACTTGAATCTATCTAAATAACCTGACACCAAACTTTCGCCAATACGTACACACGGCAAGAAATTCAAATCTCGCCGCCCCAAGGAGCTCGCAGGAATCTACATCAAAGTTTCGTCTAATCCATTTAGATGGGCAAACATGAGAAGGATCATAGCCCAGAAGATTGACTCGAAGAAGAAGCGTGGCTATCCGCCCGAGCGCCATCTCTGTGAGGACTAAAATCCTAAGCTATCAACTAGCCGAAGTTGAAGCACCAGGATTTTCCTCGCCACCACCGGCTGCCGGAGCGGCACGCAGAGGGAAGAAGAATCCGCATACTCGTCATCGAAGATTCAGGAGATGAAAGTATTCCCTAGTCACCTTGCGAGAGAGAAAAGAAAGTCACGGTCAACAAGGGAGTGCCTTTTCTATTTCGTTATTTGACTGTCCGGTCTATAAAATTTAAAAGGGTGTGTCTAGGGCACATCTAGATATGCTCTAGTTATTGCACATCTAAGTAAGTGAATCAAGCATAAAAAAAATATTCACACGAATCTCAATGTAAGATCAATGACATATGACTTAGATGTGCAATGGCACATCTAAATATGCTTTAGCAAAATTGTAAAATTAACAGAGTTTACAACCTTAAATTGAGGCCAACTCAACTCTAGGAATTTCAATGTATATTTTACCCATGTTAATTTATCTGACTCGTCACCAAGAAAAATGTCGAGGTGTCCCGATCCCTTGTGACAAACACCTCAACACGACAACACCTACCCACAGGGACTACACTAGCACAGTAAGCTTGTTCCAAAACGGGTAAGCTTTTTTTCTTTAGGATTTGTCTGTTTGTCACAATATTTTGACTTGACAATAGTTTGCCTAGCAGTAACTACCTTTATTTTGTTTAAAAAATATTCTTATTTTCCAACCCATTCCATTAAACCGTATCAAAAGATTTACGGTAATGTTAAAAATGTGACGTCAGATTTTAAACATGACAAATCAACGAAATTTTATGTTGGCGTGAGCATGGAAAATTTGGTTTGCAAGCATGACAATTTCCTGGGAGAAAATGAATTGCGACGTATTTTTTTGACTAAACTTGCCATCATTGGTAAACATAAATTGACAAAAAACCATTTAACTTGCTATAGTAAAAAATCTGACATCAGGTTTATTGTTGAGTCCAAGATTTAACGTGCATTTCTGGAATAGAACATGGGAGGAGAAGGGGATCAAAAGAACGAACTAGTGCGGCGGTCTTTTGCAATGGTATGACACATGCCAAATGGTAATCCCAAAAATGAAAAAAAAGTCACTTGAACCAAAGTTGTACAAAAACTAGTCTCTGGGAAGATACACGGGTACATTATTGTACATAATCAGACAAGTGCTTGCACGTATAATTTATATCTATATCAATATAAATAAAAAGACTTAAAAAAACTAATCTTAGCCATCAAACTAAATCAATCCAACAACCTAGACTGCTCCAATGACGAGTGTTCGACGTGTTTAACGTAGTGGCGAAGCCACGCTACAACTGTGTAGTCAATTGACTACATAAGTCTTTCATACGACATCGACCCCCACGTCTGTATACCACGTCGTTGAACCAAGCAACCATCAATATTTAACTACACATGCCCATCTATTCTCTTACTTTTCTGCTTGTGTAACAATTAGTTGGGCCACTATTGGGCCATATCCCAAGAAGAAATCCGAAATCCCTTAACTGATCGCACTACTGGGCAACCTGTGGTTGGATGGTTAGAGAGACTGTGGTGTTCCCAGTCCACCAGGGTTTAAATCCTGGTGCTCACATTTATTTCTAGATTTATTTCAGGATTTCCGACGATGCGCATTCAGTGGAAGTAGACGTTCCCATCGACGACGAGGCGCCTACGGCGACTTCGTAAATCTCAAGATGATATGCCGGCTCAGTCTTTCAAAGATGCTCATAGAGGTAGGATGTGCGTGTGTGCATTCATAGAGGTAAGTGTATGCGTATGTATATGAGCGCTTATGTCTATACTGATGTTAAAAAACTAAGTTGATCCCCAGATTACGTGATCTCGTTGGCTCCTTCACGCATGTCTTTCCAATGACCGGCCGCCGCAGCGCATCGCCTTCAGACTTGTTGTCCCGGTGTCGGTGATCTTTGGCTGGTGTCTGGATGTGAGACGTGAGGAAGACCACGTTGGGCCGTCCAGCGAGCCGCGAGCGGCGCACCCGAGGCTGCACACGAATTGGTCGTATGAAACTCTGAATCAATTGATCGATACTACTGTACTAGTCCGTATCTGATCCAACACAACTACACAAGGCAAGGCCCTCCACTTTTCTACTATTACAATTCATTATTTTCCAGTTTTTCTCTCACTAGGCACTAGCAATATTAAGATCAAGGATGTAGGAGATTATTTTTATTAAGAATAAGAATTGCATATTTCCCTTTTTTAGCAGTAGATTTATTTTGTCAGGTCATTGGTTTGATAAATGGATAAATTTGTGAAGAAGTGGCAGTTCAACTCAAATGTTGCAAATACCACACAGCAGCAATCACCTGCGAATGAGGAAGAACAGACTCCTATTGATGCTCGAGCCGCTTTGGAACGTGTGTTAATTAATAGCAATGCAAGGCCGCGCCCAGCTAAAGAAAAAGAGGAAGTTGATACATCTAATCTTCCGCCAGATCCTGCAAATCGCATACCTATTTTCCAGTACAGTGCCAAAGTACGTGATGATGTGTGAAGAGCATACCTCCTGAGAGGCCCGTTCCAACCAACAGGACATGTTTTCCTTCAAACAGATTTCAGTGGAGTTCAACGTCGTCTTAATGAAGATTGGGTCAAGGATCACAAGTTTTTGTTGGAGTACAGTGCAAAGGAAAATGCAGCATTTTGTCTTTGTTGCTATTAAACCTGAGAATGGTTATTACAAAATTGGGTGAAACGGTTCGGTTCTTACTTTGGGTTTGATTGGTTCAGGTTTTATTGGGTTGAATCTTTTTTAGTTTGGTTTTGGTTTGGGAATGTGAAGAAACCAATTTGGGTATAGTTGGTTATGAGTTTAAACTATTTAGTTATTAATGTCTATAAACTATGGGCCCAAACCGGTTTCTGGGTATTGGTTACACTAGTGCAGAACCAAGCAATAGCACCGGTTCGTAAGGCCCTTTAGTGCCGGTTCCATATCCGGCACTAAAGTGTGGGCACTAAAGCCCCCCCCCCCTTAGTACCGGTTCAGCACGAATCGGTGCTAAAGGGAAACCACGTGGCACGAGCCAACTCCGGGGGCCGGAAGCCCTTTAGTACCGGTTGGTAACATGTTTGTGGGTTTTTGTTTTATTTTGTATTTTTCAATTAAATTTGTGTTATCAATTTAATTTAGGATTGTTTTACGTTATAATGAGTTGTAGTCGTCGTCGTCATCATCATCATCATCGTATATTAATAAATAAATAAACTCTAGCTAGCTAAAAATCATCGTAGTCGTCTAATTACCACTATTTAATCATCATAGTCATTACCGCTAGCTATCTAATCACCACCAACACTGGCTAGCTTAAAGCGGAAACATTCACTTTGTAACAGAAGCAAAGATATCATCGAGTTCAACATAATCATCACCAACATCGAAGTTCAGGACACGGACATGAGACACTAATTAAGAGCATGAACTAGTGCTGCTCCCTCTCAGGTAGAATAGCATAGAACATGTATAGCTCTCCCGATTCATCATACTGGAGCATGCAGATGAATCTGTCTCCTAATCTTGGGTTGGGCTTCTCCTTGCTGCCCCTTAGTACTTCTCTGCGATCGTTAACAATTTTGCTCCAATCTTTCACTATTAAGCATTCTTCGCTTTCAGAAATCCTGAATGCACTCATGTGCAATGTAGGATATCTTGGCCGTAAGCTAACCATTGACATGTCACCTTTAGTCTCGATCCGCTGAGGCACAACCGTCATCGGAAGTCCCTGTTGAAGAACATCGTATAGTAATTAATATACTAAGCAATGAAAGTTTAGCTTCAAAAATAATGTATGCAAAAGATGCACTAATTAAGGACAAATAGTTAAAATCTTACCATCTTTCGATTATAGATGTGACCGTAGTTCAATACGATCACCATTGGTCGCACGTTTTGAGTACTAACATTTCTAAGTTCAGGAAATTTTTTTGTCTTGACAGTATTAAGATCCTCAAGCCATGAAACATAATGACTTATCTCCTCACAGTTTAGTTGAGCCCCGGGGCAGTAGTAGGTCCTGTCTACCAAGCGCCGGACATGTTTGCTTGAACCGAAATAAGCTGACAATACAAATTAGTTGTCAACTATTTTTGAATAAACTGTATCAAAGACATAAACATATGCATGCATGGTTGAGAAAAACTCACATAATGATAGAACTGGAGGCGTTTGCACATCGACCCAGATGTCTATATTACCTTCAATATCATCTTCCGGACGAATATCAAAGGTGACAACCATACCAGGCTCAAATGCATAAGCCTTGCATAGTGCTTGTCAAGTTTTGCATTCAAAATGGGTGTATGTGTCTCCATTATATAATTTGACGTTGAAAGTATACCCATGCTCCGTCTTCAAGTAAACTCTCTTTACCTCCATATCATCTATAGCACTAAAACCTATCTTATCCAAGACAAAAATTCTTGCATGGCAGGAGATGCGCTAGTAGAATAGTGAAAATTTAAAATTATAAGTTGAAGCAAATGAAGCATAAGTTTTGCATTCAAATAATAATTGACAAAGTGACTTACTGTATCAACTTCGAATGTCTCATCCAGCTTGATGCTGAAGCGCCTACCATCAACAAGGAAATTTCTGTCGCACAGGCCGCGCTGGTCTTCACAGTGTTCGCACATAATGAAATATTTTTCGTCGTCAGATGACATTTTCTATGTTCATATAGGTGAAACATTAAACACCTATTACTATCTAACATTAATTAATATCTAGTCAAATATATATTCATCTAACATTTGACATTAATATATCTAACTATATTCATCTCTAACAATTGACATTACTATATATTTAAATTTTCTATCTAATTCATCTAACATTCGACATTAATCTAACATTTATATAAACTCAAAATATATAAAAAATTAAATAAACAGAAAAACTCATATACCTAATAATTATTGAACTAAAAATAAACTAGTTATATTAATTATTGAACTAGTTCAAATCTCATATACCTAAATAAACTAGTTCGATAATTTTCTTACTAAAAATAAACTAGTTATATTAATTATTAAACTAGTTCAAATCTCATATACCTAAATAAACTAGTTCGATAATTTTCTTACTAAAAATAAACTAGTTATATTAATTATTCAACTAGTTCAAATCTCTAGTTCGACAATTTTCTATCTATCTAACATTCGACATTAATCAAACATTCGATCATCTAATTAACTTTTCTAAAAAACAGAAAATAAGTAAAAAAATGTGTGTGTGTGTGTGTGTGTGTGTGTAGTGTGTACGTATATATGTGTGTGTATGTGTGTATGTGTGCGGCCCCGTACGCCGCCGCCCCGTACGTACGAGCGGGGGCGCCGGAGTACGGGGCGGGGCGGCGGCGTACGTACGGGCGGGGGCGCCGCCGTACGGGCCGGGTGCGACGACGACGGACGGCGGCGCGGCGGGTATACGCGAGAGCGAGAGACGTACGGGACCGCGGCGGGACGACGACGGACGGCGGCGCGCGGCGTTCGGGGCGGCGGCGCGAGACGGCGACGACGACGGGCAGCGGCGGGGACAGCGACGACGACAACGGACGACGGGCGACGGGCGGCGACGACGGGATCGAGTGGCGCGCGACAATGTCTCGCGAGAGGTTGGAGACGAAGTGGGGAGATGTAACTGAAATTTTCGTAAGTGCTATATATATAGGATGGGCCTTTAGTACCGGTTGTTGGCTCCAACCGGTACTAAAGGCCTATTTTCGCCACGCCAAGCGGTCGGAAACGAAGGCCTTTAGTACCGGTTGGAGCCACCAACCGGTACTAAAGGCCTCGCGCTGCCACCCCAAAGTTTAGTCCCACCTCGCCGGGCGAAGGGCAGCCGCACTGGTTTATAAACCCAGCCGCGGCTATCTCTTCGAACTCCTCTATATAGCAGGCTTGTGGGCCTAAACTCTGCGCTGCCCTGTGAGTCTGCTGGGCCTTTAAGGCCTGTAATTGCACGCCTGTGGCCTAGCAGGCCCACAGGGCAGCGCCCCAATTTTTTTTATAGTTTTTTTTCTTTTCTGCTTTATTTTCTTCTATTTATTTCTGCGTAGTTTTTTGTATAGTTTTTACTTTTCTGTTATATTTATTTTCTTCTATTTATTTGTGAGTAGTTTTATTCATCTAGTTTGCCAAAATTCAACATTTTCAGAGTTCATTTTGTAGTGATTTTCAATTTCACGGTCATTTTGTGAACGATTGAAAAATAGCAAATATAGTTTTTTTCTTTTCTGCTTTATTTTCTTCTATTTATTTCTGCGTAGTTTTTTGTATAGTTTTTACTTTTCTTTTATATTTATTTTCTTCTATTTATTTGTGAGTAGTTTTATTCATCTAGTTTGCCAAAATTCAACATTTTCAGAGTTCATTTTGTAGTGATTTTCAATTTCACGGTCATTTTATGAATGATTGAAAAATAGCAAATTTTTTTTCTTTTCTGCTTTATTTTTTCTTCTATTTATTTCTGAGTAGTTTTTTCTTTTCTGCTATATTTATTTTCTTCTATTTATTTCTGAGTAGTTTTTTTATATAGTTTTTTCTTTTCAGCTATAGTTTTTTTCTTTTCTGCTACTTTTTCTTTTCTGCAAAACTTGATGGTCAAAGTCTGGAGTTATAACCAAAGTTTAAAAAAAAGAAATGCCGACGTGCAATTAGTTTTTGCCATAACAGAAGAAGTCCGGAGTTGTAATAAGTTATTAAAAATAAAAAAGAGGTGCAATGCTCGTTAATTTGCTTCTATTTATTTCTGAGTAGTTTTTTCTTTTCTGCTATATTTATTTTCTTCTATTTATTTCTGAGTAGTTTTTTTATATAGTTTTTTCTTTTCAGCTATAGTTTTTTTTCATTTCTGCTATTTTTTCTTTTCTGCAAAACTTGATGGTCAAAGTCTGGAGTTATAACCAAAGTTTAAAAAAAAGAAATGCCGACGTGCAATTAGTTTTTGCCATAACAGAAGAAGTCCAGAGTTGTAATAAGTTATTAAAAATAAAAAAGAATTGCAATGCTCGTTAATTTGCTTCAAGCCTTTTGGAATAGTGTAAACTGCACTGCGCGTAGCTCCGTGCAATCTACTATATTCCTGAAGGCTTGAAGCTAAGCAGCGTGAGCATTGAGCCTCTTCTTCATCGTCTCTGCACTCAGGGCTTATAAACCGCTCCTAGTCCCTTTCTCTTGGCGAGGTGGGACTAAAAACAGCTTGCCATAACCTCATTAGTACCGGTTCGTGGTACGAACCGGCACTAAATGGTGATGGTGGGGCCATAGCCTGACCGTAGGCTGACACAGCCTCTTTAGTACCGGTTCGTGGCATGAACCGGTACTAAAGGTTCGCCACTAACCGGTGCTATTGATCGCCGCCACGAACCGGTGCTATTGTACACATTAGTGCCGGCTGAAATTCAAACCGGCACTATTGTGCTTCACGTTTGACCCTTTTTCTACTAGTGTTATGTGCAATAAGCAAGGACGCATCGACAACAAGTACCTTTGATCCGCGTAAATGCTACGATGCACTATGTAATTCTGTATTATGGGAAACACCATATGCAAATCGAATGTGTTTGCTTGTGCTTTAGCTAAGCAATTGGTTTTAATACACTTGTCAGTGAGCTTTTTAGTTGTGGGCATTGTTTTTTTACTCTTGCTATGTGTTGACCGTATCTCAACGATAACTTTATTCCTAAATTGTTGTAGATGCACTTATGCCTTTTCTATGTCATTTGCTTCTTAACATGTCGATTTGTGTAATCATATATACATTGAAGCAAACCCATAGTTATGTATTGGGTTTAAACCCACAATTATGTATTGGGTTTAAATTGGTTTGGGTGGAAAAAAATAGAGGGTTTAGTTTTGGTTGGGCTGAAAATGGCATTAAACGGGTATTGATTCAAGTATGGTTTTGAGAGATACATGTACGAGTATGGTTTAAGTATGAAACCATTCTCAGATTTAGTTGCTATATGTTTCAGAATGAAAGTCTAGGCCGTGGTGGTGGAGATGAATTTTCAACAAAGGGGTGGAAAAGTTGGAATAATGTAAAGAGATTGGATATTCATGTCGGGGGTCCTTCAAGTACTCATAATCAGAACATGAGAGATGGGATGATCTAATGAACCAGAAGCAATCCATTGGAGTTGTCTTTGACAGAAAACAAAGAAATCCAATATAGAGTACCAAACTCGGCTAATTGCGTCAATAGATATTGCAAGGTTGCTTCTTGTTTTGAGCTTGCCATTTCGAGGTCATGATGAAAGCGAGTCTTCTTTGAGGAAGGGGAATTTTCTAACTTTTTATGAGTGGTATGTTGCACGTTGTCCTGATGTGGCTGATGTTGCTTTGAGGAATGCTCCTCAGAATTTAAAGTTAGTTTCTTCTACTACCCAGAAAGATATTGTGAAAGCTTGTGCTATAGAAACTGTGAAGGCAATCATAGAAGATCTGGGAGATGAATACTTTGCTATATTGGTTGATGAATCTCGTGATGTATCTCACAAGGAACAAATGGCTCTTGCTACAAGATACGTTGACAATTGGGGATTTTCAGTGGAGCGTGTTATTGGCCTTTCTCATGTTACTCAAACAACTTCTCTTGCTCTCTAACAAGCTATTTATGCAGTGCTTAAAAAACATAACCTTAGCCCTTCTTGAATTATTGGCCAAGGCTATGATGGAGCTAGTAATATGCAAGGGCATTTGAATGGTTTGAAAACTTTAGTAATGGGAGATTCTAGGTCTGCTCATAGCATTCATTGTTTTGCTCATCAACTTCAGCTAACACTAGTTGCAGTTGTAAAAAACCATGAAGATGTGGTATGGCTTTTTGAGTGGATGAGTGTTCTTCTCTCCACAGTGGGAAATTCTTTTAAGAACAGAGATATGCTTAGAGAGAAATAAGCAAAAAGAGTCCAGACGGCACTGCAGAATGGAGAACTTGAAACTGGTAGAGGTTTGAATCAAGAACTTGGACTTAAACGAGCTGGGGATACTCGTTGGGGGTCTCATTTCAGCTCTCTCTTGAATATGATTGTTATGTCCCCCTCGGTAATTGAAGTTGTTGATGATAATGCACAAAACGCCAGGAAAGCTCTTGATAGGATTAAAGCAAAAGGTGTTCTGGATGCTATTCAAACATTTGACTTTGTTTTCATGATGCACTTGATGAAGGCTATACTTGGGATTACTAATTATCTAAGTGTTGCTTTGCAAAGGAAGGATCAGGACATTGTGAATGCCGTGTCATATACTCACACAACCAAAAGAAGGCTACATGACATGAGAAACCAACGTTGGGAAGGTATGATTAAAAAGGTTACTGATTTTTGCATTGAACAAGATATTGAACTTTTTCACATGGATGCTATGCATATACCCCGAGGATCGAAATCAAAGCGGAAGGCTCAGACTGATGGCATATCAAATAAGACTTGCTACCAAAGTCTGATGTACACCGTTATTGATATGTTACGTGTAGAGATTGATGACCGCTTTAGTGAAAGCAGCACAACCTTGCTTCTTGGGATGGCTTCTTTGGATCCTTCTGATTCGTTTGCTAATTTTGACAAAGAAAAAGTGTTAGCAATGGCTCGTTTGTATCCAGAAGATTTTGGGAGTGAAAGCAAGATTGAAGATCTTAGTGTCCAACTTGATAACTTCCTTGAAAATGTTCATGATGATTCAAGACTCCAATTTGAAAGGGGTTAGTGATCTTTGCAGAAAACTCGTTGAGACAAAGAAGTACAATACCTTTCCTTTAGTATTCTTTTTGGTAAAGCTAGCATTGATCTTGCCGGTGGTGACGGCAACAGTTGAGAGAGCATTTTCCACAATGAAATATATCAAGTCTGATTGGCGCAATAGAATAGGTGATGATTTCTTGTACCATTGTCTCATAACTTATGTTGAAACTGATGTATTCTAGTCTATTAGTACTGATGCTATTATGCATATACATGTCAATGTATGCATCGCCACAAAGCACTACTGCCATAGACGGTTTGTAATAAAGTATGATGTTTTTATTCCTGTTTATGATCTAATTTTTTTTATTAGTGAAGCTTGACATCACATGGTTTTGATCCTGGCACCACCACTGGTTTAACGTGCAATTAATATCATACCAAATATTGCACTAATCACATAATTAATATATAAATAATATCATACCTAATATCTGTGTGTAATTAATATATTGCCTAACTATTAACGTGTGTTGCATATGCGCATTACTAGTCAGATAAGTCGTCGCTTCTCAGCTGGCTGAACATCATAATCAGATAAGTGTTTGCAGTTTATTGCACACTACTAATGGATCTATTATAGTCTAATTAGTGGAAGGAGGTGTTCTTGAGGTGGTCAGGTGCGTCATCGAAGGAGTGCTTCCTGGCCATGGAGAGGATGGTCTTATCGGCGACGATGAAGTAGGCCATCCCGGCGACGGTGGATATGATGAGGGCCTGCCCGGTCGGGTTGAGGTGCGCCCTGGTGGCCCACGGCAACATCCTCACGCTCGCCAGCTGAAGTTAATAGGGATCACGTACATTCATGAGACATGCTATGAACTCTGGAGGGATTTCCTCGAAGAGCTGAATGGCTAGCTGGGTACTTACGGTAGTGACGGTGGCGATTGCCGCGGCCTTGGCTCCGGCCATGGCAGCCTCTGCAGTTTCGGATTAACATGTGGGGCCACCTGAATTCTCTGCTGTAAGTCACGGCCTCACTGCTAGCTCAGTTTCCATCTTCGTCGAGATATGAAGTCTGTCGTACACGGCTTATCTGAAACCAGGATCGAGCCCTCAGTTTTATTCAGTACACAGATGTAAAGCATGTGCATACATAATACATTCCGGCGCAGCAGTTTCTTGCGTTGGGACACTGACAAGGATGCATACATTTTTTCTAGAATACGCGCAACGGACAAGCGCGTGCTATCATACATTAGCAGGATAATACTAGCTCAAGGCCTGAAGAATGCCGGCGGACGGGGACGAGTTGCGGCGGCGGCGCCATGGAAGGAGGTGTCCTTGAGGTGGTCCGGGGCGCTCTCGTACGAGTGCTTCCTTGCCAGCGAGAGGATAGTCTTGTCGGCGGCGACGAAGTAGGCCATCCCAGCGACGGTGCAAACAATGAGCGCCTGGCCGGTGGGGTTCAGGTTCGCCTTGGCCCACGGCAGCATCCGCACGCTCGCCAGCTGCACGATAAACAGTTCAGTCATGAAAACCAGACCAACGTGCATGAAAATCAACAAATCCCGGACGGAGGAGCTCACCGTTGGGACCGCAGACGCGACCGTGGCGATGGCCGCCGCCTTTGCTCCGGCGAGCGTCGCCTCTGGAAAAGATTTAAGAAAAAGAAATGCATTGCTAGTGTCAGACTATCAGTACACAACTTGGCTGAACTGAACTCTGAAGAAGTGGATCCTGGTTACTACCTCTGGAGCAGCGTCTGGCGAGGGCGAGCTTGTTCTCGAGGTGGGCGCGGGTGACGGTGGCCGTCGACGACATCCTCGCCGTGATCTTGTGCAGAAACGGCTCAGTACAAAGGGTGCGATCAAGTGAGATGAGATGGGCTGGTTGGCTGGCTGACTGTTGCTTGATGCTTCCAGGACGAGGAGTTGATCCGGGTATTTATAGCGAGCAAAAAGGTGGCGGCCACGCACGGTTTTGGGTGCAAACCGTGGGTACTCGTTTGGACTTGGAGTGCAGAACTGAGTTGGTGGGCAGAGCACGCTTTCCGGTAGCGGCATCCAAAACTGTGGTATGGGAATCCACAGGATTGGACGATGGAGATCTCGATCCATTTAAAGTTAGGCACCACAGTGCTGATCTGATCACAATACATAGATAATTTTGCTACACGAGGCGTTTGTCCTTTGTGTAAGATAAAAGAAACGAAACAGAGCAGAGCAGAGCAGGTGCCGCCGGTTTCGCTCCTACGAGCATCTACAACCCGGCACCTCAAACCCGTTTCATATGTTTGGACAGACCATCCGGTCTTTGTCTGGTCATGATTTTTATCCAGACGGATCCTCAAACGGTCGTCAAACGTCTGGGCTAACCGGCACCTCATATCCAGCCCAAATATGGGGGGATACGGGGCGCCCTACGTCCGCCACGTCAGACCCGGCCCACGCCAGCCTACCCGACTTCACAAAAATTCCTCCCCATTCACTCGCCGGACCAAACCCTAACCACTTCACTCACCTATTCTCCACTCCCCTCCGCCATCCAAGCTCGTCTCCGGTATGACGGGCAGCAGATCCAAGTCCTTCACCTCCAAATCCGTCGACCTCGACCTTATCGCACGCGGCCTCGAGGAGGAGATAACCGTCCGGCTTGCGCTCCGCTGCGCCTGAGGGGATGCCCGTGCACGACTGTGCTCGGACTCCATCTATCGAGAATCCATTGCGTCCACCCAAATGACGCATGGATTCGGTGCTAGGCCAGCCGTAGCTGCCTCGCCAGAGGCTGTGCGGTCCGTCTGGCGTCCAAACGCGCTCGCGGACGTGCAATCTCTCCGTTGGTGCCAGTGGCGGATACAGGATTTGAAGTTACCCGGGGCGGACTTTTAGAGAAAACATAATTTTGATGCCACGGTGCAATGAGAGAAGACAATGAACAAAATTAATGGGCTAGGTAGTATGGATCCAGGCAAGACGATCAATACAACCAATATTGCAATGTAGCTTTATTCTCAAGAAGAAAAATATATAACGCGACAAACAAATCATTTAAGGCCTAATTCTTATGCTCATATATAGAGCATCCAATTTGGTATGTAATTAAATTTCCCTAAAAAAATCAGCATTTAACTTTGAAAAATTAGGCCAACGTAACAAGAGATTAAAGATATATAGGAGAATGAGAGCAGAAAATTAGGGAAGAATGAGAGTAGAAGATTAGGGGAGAATGAACGAACTTGCTGTTTGCTGTCTCAATTGGCTCAGCGCTTGCAGTTTTAAAGGGGCGGTGACGTTGCCGCCTTCCGCCAACAAGTGGATTCTTCTTTCTCCATCGAGCACCATCGGTCGGGGAAGGACCTAGGCAGTGCCACGGCGAGGCTGTGGACCGGCAGCATAGGGCGCCGCGTCACGGAGGCGAGGCGGCGGTAATACTTTTTTTTTGAGCGGTGATCGCGTGATACATTGTTTGCTGATTTGGTTTCCTGTCGACAGAATTGGGAATGCCAAAACTTTACAGAAAATCATGGGCTCACATAGTCCCGTCTAGTTGGGCCTTAGTCATTGGCCCATCTTACAACTTACAAGCGAATCGTTATCTTCTGTCTTCCTGCTCGTAACTTCTTTCGATTGAACCTACAGATCTATACGAGAGCTCTCCCCCTCCCATGGCGGCCATTAGAAAAAGCAGTAGGGATACCCTAGGGTTAGAAATTTTACCCGGGGCGACCGCCCAGACACGACCCCACGCTGGATCCGCCCCTGGTTGGTGTGTCAATGTTCGGGACGCACTATCGTCCAATGAGGCCATGGCACGGCGTGCCCGCCGTGCAAGGCACAGGGCGCGGTAGGCATAAGCTAATGGCACCTAAACGAGTTTTTTTGGGCTTGAGCTTAATTTCCGCCATAAGCCTCCCATAAGCTTGAAAAGAACTGAGACTTATTTGGCAACCCATCCAATAAACCATAGCAGAAGATTTAACGTGTGATTGAAGCGGCATGATGCTCACGTGCATTTCGGAGCAGAACAGGGCAGGGGTAGGGGGTCTTTTGCAATGCACTGATGCATGTTAAAGGTAAGATGAGCGAGTGCAATTGGACCAGAGTTGTACAAAATCAAAACTATAGTTGTTATTGTTGGACAACATGGCCACATTATTATGGAGTACATCATAAATCATCAGGTAATTAGGGCATGCTCGCAGAAAAGGGCTTTACACCACCTTTTCGCACTGCAAACCATCGCCTCGCTGAACAGTATACTACTATGTTTCAGAAGACACGTACAGGCCTGCGTACACAGTTTAGTGGGCACTGGCTAATCAAGGGCCTAATTACTGGAAGGAGGTGTTCTTGAGGTGGTCCGGCGCGTCCTCGAAGGAGTTATTCCTTGCCATGGAAAGGATGGTCTTGTCGGCAAGGATGGTCTTGTCGGCGACGATGAAGTAGGCCATCCCGGCAACGGTCGAGATGACGAGCACCTGGCCGGTGGGATTGAGGTGTGCTTTGACCCACGGAAGCATCCTCACGCTCGCCAGCTGAAGTTATAGGTAACGCATCCATGAGACATTCTATGAACCGTGCAAGGATTTCCTCGAAGAACTGAATGGTACTTACTGTGGGCACTACGGCAGCGACGATGGCGACGGCCGCGGCCTTGGAACCCGCCATGGCAGCCTCTGCAGTTCCGGATCAACAAAAACATTTTAGTTACGATTAATTTTCAGCGGAGACACAGAAAGCTACAATGTGCCCTTGAGGACCGGCGGGACAAGATATCGATTTGGTTACCTTTGGAGCAGCGCCTGCCGGCGGCGAGCCTCTGGTCGTGGTAGGCGCGGGTCACCGTAGACATCTTCGTGTCGTGGGAGAGAGCTTGGTTCGGAAGGAAGTGAACTACTTAGTAGCTAGTGAAGCTTATATGAGTAATAGTGTGAGTGAGATGAGATGGATGGACAGGTGAGGTTCTCCGGCTGGATTTATAGGTTGCAGGAAACGGCAGAACGGGCAGGCAGCGAGGGAGACCGCGGTTTTGAGACGAGCAGCGGGCGGGTGGGATGGCCGGCGCTGCGGCGGAGCACAGGCGGCGGCGGCTCGTTGGTCATATGAAAAACGGAACACGTGACGGACGGGCGCTCCACTACGCTCTGCACCGGATAAGGTGAGTAGGATAACACATAGGAGCATCTGCGTGAGTGCAATGTCTGTTTCGGTTCACATCTATGTATGGAGACGATTCCTTCCTTGACCCTTTCTTAATATTTACTTTTCTTTTCCGCCCTTGAACCCGTCTGAAATACCTGGGCGGACAGCACGGTCACTAACCGGTCATGAAAATGCGATCCAAATAGGTTTGGTGCGGCCTTCGCCCCCATACCCTTCCCCGATTTGGATTGGATATGAGGGGTGCCGGTCAGTCCAGGCGTTTGAAGCCTGCTTGAGCAGGTCATGGCAAGGCGCGGAGCCCTGGATAGTAGCGGGGCTACCTTTGAATGCGGTAGATCCGAAGGAGGAGGAGGAGTAGTAGGACAATGAAGGGGAGGAGGAGGAGGAGGAGGAGGAGGAGGAAGAGGGCGAGGACGGCACGATGAAGGGGAGGAGGAGGAGGTGGACGTGGGGGACGCTGGGGCCGCGGATCTGCAAGCGGAGTAGCAAACGATACTTGATTCCCTTTGCCCGATATCGACGGCGGAGGCCAAGCGGCATCATGTGCCGGCGGCGGAAGCAAAACAGAGTGCATTGCGGATGGTTTGCAGGAGGCGGAGGCGGAGCACCCCGTCAACGTCAATGAGATGCCCGCGGCTATGGATGATGATGATGAGGAGGAGCCGGAGCACTCCTACGCGCCCATCTACCCGGTGCCCGGCATGGACGTCGTGGGCATCTCCGATGGTGACACTTAGTTTAGAATAGTGTGGTACATATTGCATATGAATTTTTTTAAATGGTTTGTATAAATTTAGGGGGTGAAAATGAGGTGTTCAGATGCATATCACCAAATATGAGCTATGACCGGTCAGTGCCTGCGGACGCGCCCGCGGGCGTTTGTGGGGCCAGATTCGCCAAGTCCGGCTGTAGATGCTCTTAGCACTCAAACTTGAATTGGTTCCCTATATGTAACATCTCCGTCAGTTTTGAAAATTAACGGTGTTAAGTCGGACCTAAAAAGACTGTTTTATCCCTAGTGTAGTATGTGAGCAGATTATATGATAAAAGTAGAGTTAAATCATTGGATTTTAATAATAAAATCGCCATATACCCTGCCAACAATTCATATATGCACACAATTCATGTAATATCATGACAACACGACTACAAACTCTTCGACATAGGCGCATAACTCATCAAGTACCATCCACAACTATCATATCATCCAGTTTCATATAGAGTACCACCAGGTGACATACATCACATACACAAGCCCTATTAGGACACATCCAAGTCACATACATCAGGTAAACAACACCAAAGCTCACAAGCTCATATCATGAGCTGAGCATATAAATAGTTTCCAAAAGAAGCATCTTGAATAAACAGTATGCAAAAGCTCACATGATAGGTTGAGCGCGCATGGACAGTTTGAAATAAACACATAATGAACAAGATAATCACAAGCTAAGCCTTCTTTTGCTTCTCGTGCTCAACGCAGGGCTGGCTGGGTTAAATCTTCGTCTTCTTGTGCACATCGCAAGGTTGATTTAGCACCACATGAATGTTTGCAATTTCTGTAGCAAGTTCTTTCCTTTTTCTTTTGGCATTTACCTTCCCAGGAACAATTGTTTGCTAGTTGAGCATCTCACTTTTAATGGAAAATGGGCCCAAATTAACTTGAGACAATCCTACGCATGCATGGCAGCAGTAGAGTAAACAAATAATAGAAACAACGCATTACTTGTGAACCAATTTTCAAACATATTTTAGGTTATGTTTTTTATCCTCGAGATTCAGAGTTGGCCACTTTCCCCGTTTTCTTAGTTTTGTGTTCTCCAAGCTTTGGCCAAGGTGGTAAGGAAGCAATTAGAATACTTTCAGCATATAAGTTGAATTTGGATCCATCCTGTAAAAGCAAGAGAAACCTAATCATGAGTACTTTCTACTCCTACAGCTTCCTTATATAGTAGCACGTGCAGACCAAACCCATGTGCATATTTTCAACAAACATTAAAAGGAAGATCAGTTATGTATAAACTGGAACATACTTGCTTCATATTTGAAATAAAAAAAGTATTATCTGTAAACATATTATCCAAGATCTGTGAACATACTTGCTTTGTAGTATCAACCTAATCTTTGTCTTTTTTTCCATTGCAGATCTGGCAGCAAATATTCATCTCTAAGAATACAATCACACAATTGAGGGATCTCATATCTCAATCAAGATTGATTAATTTATTTATTGCACAATTGAATAGCCAATGATGAAATATGTTATATTTGGAGAAATCTAGAGAAGAAAGAGAGGACTCACCCTTCTAGCCACGTCGCCGATGTAGTCGAGGCCGAGCACCCAGCTCAGCCCTTAATTACCGATCCTGCAGTAGCGTCAGCCAAAGTGTAGTCGCCGCCCCACCCCTTGACAGTCGCGTTGTAGCCGTCGCCCCACCATGCCCCCTCCGTCGCCCCACCATGGTCGCCCGAGGCCGAGACCGGTGCAGCGCCATGGCCCTCCTCCACTGCGCCTTCCGCCCTGCCATCCGTAAGTACTTCGGCCAGACCCTCCTCACACACCGCCCTCCCAGCCTCGTGCCGGCGCCGCTGTGTGCCCCTCCGCCGCCATCGTAGGGTTAGGGCTAGCATCTCGCAGTGAGTCAGGGAGAGAATAGGGGAGTGAATTTGTGGGAGGGTTCACACACACGCATGCTAAATCACTGGTAAATAGGAATTTTCATCTCGCATTTCATGGTGTTAATAGAAAAATATGAAAGTGTCATTAAAGGAAGAAAATGAAGTTGCGATGAAAAAAATTTGGGCCAAAAAGGGAAACATATTTTAAGAAAGGAACAAATAAGAAATTGTCTCATGTTTGTGTGGGCGCTCCTAGTTTTCGGCCTGCCTAGCTCGGCTAGCCGCGTCGATCGGCAGTGAGGCCAATTCAGCTAGTGGTTTGGTGCAAATGTTTTGTTGGCGTCGTTCCCCGAAGTACATGATAGTTACTTTGGTTTGCACTACTTTATTACTAAACTAAGGCAAAATATTTAACATTTTCATTAATTAAAAAGAAAAAATGTCTGGTTAATTTAAAAATAATTGAGCAAAACCCGTAACAACATGCCCAATAGACAACCATCATGGAACATGACAATACACAGGCAACGGCCAAACTGGCTACCAATTAGACTCCACACCTAACTAGGAAGACATCAACTGCCATGGCTGCACACAAGCGTCATCATCATCATATATCATCCTTGATCCATCGATGTTGGATTACAGGTTCCAGTAATAACCTTGAGATTCGAACACTGGAGTGCGCACGAAGATCTCTTTCCCCCTAGCTCACACTCTCACTACGATCTTAACGCCTAGCTCGTCGAACCCAAGAAACAAGAGACACAGGAGACACAAGAGTTTATACTGGTTCAGACCACCATTGTGGTGTAATACCTTACTCCAGTGTGGTGTGGTGGATTGCCTTGTAGGCTGGGGATGAACAAGTACAAAGGAAGAACAGCCTCCTGAGGAGAGGTGTTCTTGAGCTCGGTGAGCTTGTGTGTGTGTGGATGGTCTGGTTCCTGTCTAGATTGGATGATCTCCAGATTGGACCTCCCCTCTAGCTACGATGGTGGCTAGTCCTATATATAGAGGCCCGGGTCCTCTCCCCAAATATTAGGTGGCAGGGTCGAGCCGACAAAATTCGGGCCCCTATGCCAAACACTAAACTGAGGCCTACTTTCTTATAAAAATAAAACTACTGTATATTCAAGTTACGGATAAGTCCTTTATGATGTTGAATTAAATCCTCTAAATTTTTCTAAAAAATATTATATTTCTTGTAACCAGATTCATATATTTTAGATAGATTTTTTGAGGACATAACTTGAATCTTGAAACACATGACTTCTACACCAATTAATATAAAAGAGTATAAATGATGGGAAAACAAGACTAAAGGGATATACATCCAACAGTTACCAGCAAACTATTTGTAAAAAACTGGGACCGATGAACTCACGGACGTCAAACTTGACCTAGTCAAACTGTCCCTCGTCTCTCCTTCAGTCCATCTCGCTTCATCCAACAGAAGAGGAAAAGTAACAACAAGCGAGATAGCACTTGTTCTAAAGGATGCAGTGATGTTGATTAGTTAATTTGACTAAGTGGATTTAGTGCATCGCTGGAATACAACCATGTGCCTGCCCTATTTACCTGCTGGTTGTTGTTGCCAGCGTTGCGGGCGCTGCCGATGCCGGCGGCCGCCGTTCCTCTGTTGCATCGCCAGGTTGCATCTGTCGACCAGCTGCGGCGTCGTTAGGGTTAGTGTGAACGATGAGTATTCTCATAGGCTATGGATTAGCGACATACGCTCGGGACACTATCAGGGCTTTTCGGCCTGCTGGTTTGACTAGGCCTGATGTGCTACTAATTTGGGGGCCCCTTCCACCTGGAGGCCCTGTGCGGCCGCACCGGCCGCACACCCTTGGGCTCGGGACTGTTAGGCGCGAAGGGATCCCACAATGATGAATTTGAAGGGGAACAACTAGTACAAGCTATTCTGACAAAAGGTGGGCTTCGCCTGCCAAAGACTCTGGTGGTGACGTTGTCGTGGGCTCCCTGATGACCCCCGTCCTGCTGGTCTTGGTCTCATTGCACTAATATGAAAACCTTTGCCTGATGCCTCGGGACTCCTCGCCTTCACTTGGCCCTTTAGCACCAAAGAGGCAACTGGTACTCTGCGCCCGCCGGCGCCCGCCTGGCCTCGGTCGTCATGGCTCACATCACGGAAACCTCACGAGGTGCCTGTTGGAGAACGTAGCAGAATTTTAAAATTTTCTACGCATCACCAAGATCAATCTATAGAGTCATCTAGCAACGAGGGAGAGGAGAGTGCATCTACATATCCTTGTAGATCGCGAGCGGAAGCGTTCAGGAGAACGGAGTTGATGGAGTCGTACTCGTCGTGATCCAAATCACCGATGACCGAGCGCCGAACGGATGGCACCTCCGCGTTCAACACACGTACGGTTGGGGAAGACGTCTCCTCCTTGATCCAGCAAGGGGAAGGAGAGGTTGATGGAGATCCAGCAGCACGACGGCGTGATGGTGGAAGCAGCGGTGATCTCGGCAGGGCTTCGCTAAGCTCCAACGAGAGAGAGAGGTGTTACGAGGGGAGAGGGAGGCGCCAGGGACTTGGGTCTGGCTGCCCTCCCTCCCCCCACTATATATAGGACCCCTAGCACTGGTAGAAAAAGGGCCTGTTGTCCCGGTTCATAAGGGCCTTTTGTCCCGGTTCCTGAACCGGGACTAAAGGGTCGGTACTAATGCCCTGTCCCTTTAGTCCCGGTTCAATCCAGAACCGGAACTGATGGGCCTCCACGTGGCCTGTGCGCGGAGCCCAGACAGGAGACCCTTTGGTCCCGGTTGGTGGCACCAACCGGGATCAATAGGCATCCACGCGTCAGCATTTCTGTGGCTGGGGTTTTTGTTTTTTTTGAAGGGGGGGGTTTGGGAGTTTTGGGGGGTTAATTTAGGTGTTTCATATATTGTGTTAGCTAGCTATAATTAATAGAGAGAAGTGTCCTTTCTTATGTCCGTGCTTGGTCGACGCTACGTACTATACATACGTATAGAGAGGACTAGACACGCTAGCTAGCTAGTAAGCAAACGAAGGAAACAGAAGATCGTCATGAACATATATGCATACAGAGAGAAGTGATATCGACCACCTCTCCTTCTCCGAGAGATTGGTTGAACAACAAGTTCTCGTATATCTATCCGACACTACCGGCTACATATATACAATAATTATCTCTTACAAATATAATCATACGGACTCATGGTCCACATAGTATTCTCCGTCTTCAGCGATCACATGGTCAAGAAAGAATGCCGCCAATTCCTCTTGAATTGCTCGCATGCGAGCTGGTGCTAGGAGTTCATCCCGCTTTCGAAACATCTAATTTGAAGAAGGGGGTCAATACATATATATATATGAATGAATGAAACTCAACACAAATGATGGTAATAAAATAAAATTGTGAATGTTGTTATTTACGTACTTCATATTGTTCGTCAGTGTAGCCCCGCTCACAGGTCGTGTGGCGGATGGACTCGCAAACGTAGTATCCACATAAATCATTCCCTTATTCCTGCCACAACCACTTTACAAGAAATAGAGCTCAATCAAACTGATAAGCAAGAATGCCAAATGGTATTGATGAAACTAGCGCTTGAATCAATAGGAGATGCACGAAACATGCTACTATAGTACTTACTTTCGGGTGTCTAAATTGCAGCTTCTTCGGGAGTCCTGGAGCTTCTTTGGAGAATTTTTTCCAAACCCTGCCAGACAAAGAAAACAATTACTTGATATATCAGGAAATGAACAAAGTTGCTGATATGGTGGATAATGATCGATTTAACTTACTTCTCGAGCATTTGAGTCATGTCTGCATAGTCCTGGGGATCTTTTCGTCTTGAGTCTAAGACGGTTACTAGTCCCTGCTCAAGCTTAATCTCTAGGAGAATATAGTGGTAACTGCACACGCATGCATAACTCATCAATTACATTACTATAACCTTGACTAATATATAAGGGAAACCGAATACGCACAAGACAGTAACACTCACTTGAAGTTGTAAGGAAAGAGTATTTTATCTTTGTTTTCATTTATTACCAACGATCGTAGCAAGTTGGCCTCGGTATCTGTGGCATGAAATTTAACCTGAGTTGCATCTATGAGATATGTGTTAATGAATCCAATATCACCGACTTGTCTTTTCTTCAATTCGGCGATCTTCAATCTGCATAATATATTGAGGATGATTATAAATACATGCAATGAAAGAGCTGAGCTATATAGAGAGACTTAATGACAGAAGTAGTACTACTTACAGACAGTAGCAGGCGACCGTTGTTTTATCGAGGGCCAATTGATTGAAAAACTAAAAGAACTCCTCGAATGGAACAGGCAACAGTTCAATTCCAACGAGGGCATGCTCCTTTTTAACTTTCACATACAAAGTACTCCTCCCCCCAGAGTCTCTGCAGATTTTCAAGTACCAATCATGCAATTTTCGCATCATCGTTCATAGAGATCTTTCATCTTTGACGAGAGGCTTCCCGTACTCGTATCTTTGTATCTGCACCTCCATGAAATCATAATGTACATCGTCGGGCAGGTAATCGCCAAGATTGCTATAACCGGGCACCATCCTCGGATCATTAGCGACGTTGTCGCTAGGCACCTTGAGCGGGGGGCACGATTGCTTCGCTTGTTCGCCGAGCTGGGCAATTTGTTTCCCAGCTCGTCGTTCTTTCAGCCTTTGATCACTGACAGTACTTCCCGACCGCTCCGCTTCGGCAAATACCTTTCCAATAATGCGCTCATAGTTTCCTTTCGGCGGAGACTTAGGTGGTTTTTTCAGGGCAGCCAGAGTGTGCTTCGCTTTCACCGGATCTACCTTCTCCTTCGGAGGTGGATGTTTCTTTGCTTTCACCCCTTCAAAGTAGTTCCACACTTCTTCTCGTGCGATCTTGGCGTTCTCCTCCGGGGTCCTCTCGTATGGTAACTTCTCTGGAGTCTTCAGAGAAGGACCAAATCTGTATTTCCTCCCGCCTCTAGCTGTACTGCTAGACGCCGGTAGAGCAAACGGAGCGATTGTCTTCTTTACTTGCTTACGAGGCGAAGGAGAAGGACTACGACGCGCCGGAGCAGCCAGAGCGGCGGCAGGTCTCTTCTGCCCTTGCTAACGAGGCGGAGAAGGAGGAGGCTGGCTGCTCGGGCGCGTCGGCGCAGGCGGAGAAGGAGGCAGAGTGCCGCCACGCGCTGGAGAAGGAGCCGGTCGAGTGCCCTGATCGTCACTCGCCGGAGGAGGAGGCGGTGGAGGAGGCGGAGTGCCCTGACTCGCCGGAGGAGGAGGCGGTGGAGGAGGTGGAGTGCCCTGACTTGCCGGAGGAGGAGGAGGAGGCGGAGGCGTCCAGTTCAGAAGGTTGATGAGCTCCTTCCGCCATAGGCATGGAGTCTTCAGAGCAGACCCCAGCCTAGTCTCCCCTTCACCGGTAGGGTGGTCAAGCTGGAGGTCCTCAAATCCCTCTGTTATTTCATCCACCATCACCCTAGCATATCCTTCTGGAATCGGCCGGCAGTGAAAAGTTGCGTCGGGTTCAGTAGGATAAATAGAGCCAACAGCCGCCTTGACCTTCAAATTCATCCATTGCATCATAAGGTGGCAATTTTGAGACTCCGTGATAGCATCCACGGGATAGCTGGCAGGAGCCGTCAAGGCATGCTCCGGCTGAAGCAGCTCGGTGGAAGCCACGCTGCTTCTCCGCTGAGATGACGGGGTAGCTTCGGGGGAAGCTTCGGCAGTACGTTTGTTGCAATTTGCTTCTCGTTCCTCTATCGCTTGTATCCTTGCTTGCAGCGCCTGCATTTGGGTCTGCTGCAATTTTTTCCTCCTCTCATGGGATTTGTAACCGCCTGCGTCCGGAAACCCAACCTTCCACGGAATGGAGCCTGGCGTGCCTCGTGTCCATCCAGGTTGCTCAGGCTGCGCTGCTTCGATATACTGTTGAAGCTTCCTGACTGGTATGTCCATTTGATCGTTCGTCCAAATGCACCTCCCTGTTACAGGGTCCAAGGTTCCGCCAGCCCCGAAGAACCAAGTCCGGCAACGGTCTGGCCAGTTAATTGTCTCTGGTTCGATCCCTTTATCAACTAGATCATTCTCAGTCTTGGCCCACTTAGGCCGGGCTACGAGGTAGCCACCTGACCCCGTGCGATGGTGATGCTTCTTCTTCGCAGCATTTTGCTTGTTTGTCGCCGATATCTTCTTACTCTTTTCCGATGTCTTGTGGGCCACAAATGCGGGCCAGTGATCTCTGATCTTCTCATATCTGCCCTTGAATTCTGGTGTCTCATTATTTTTGACAAACTTATTCAGCTCTTTCTTCCACCTCCTGAATAGTTCTGCCATCCTCTTAAGAGCAAAAGACTTGATTAATTGCTCTTTAACTGGCTTCTCTGGATTATCCTCTGGCGGTAGGGTGAAATTTGACTTCAGCTTAGTCCAAAGATCATTTTTCTGCATATCATTGACATAAGACACCTCAGGGTCTTCTGTAGCCGGCTTAAACCATTGCTGGATGCTGATCGGGATCTTGTCCCTAACCAAAACCCCGCATTGAGCAACAAATGCGCTCTTTGTCCGGAGGGGTTCAATCGGTTGGCCGTCGGGCGCGATTGCTATGATCTCAAACTTTTCATCCAAGCTCAACTTTTTCTTCGGGCCTTGTCTCTTTACCGAAGTTGTGCTCGATCCGGAGGGCTAGAAAAAAGAACAAAGACTTAATTAATATGTGTACATACCAAAACAATGAATGCATCAATTAGCTAGTCAGCAGAAGCTTAACTAATATATATACCTGGCCGGACTCGGTTCGGTCACCGGAGACGTCATCACGGTCTCCTTGCACCGGCATTGGGTCACCGGAGCCGTCCTCACGGTCTCCTTCTTGCACCGGCATTAGGTCACCGGAGCCATCATAATCATAGCCAGCTGCTTCCAGACCATCGGTGTCGTTGAGAAACAACGAGCAGACGGCATCACTTCTTGTGCGATTATGTCCCCCAACAACTCTTCTTATACTTCGTCTCGGGCGGTGTCCATAGTTTCTACAAATATTGACAACATGGCAATTATTATTCAAACATGACAGATGGATATATTAGTGGCAAATGTAGAACTAATATTAATTAGTGGCCTCGACGCTGCTTCTCTAGGGTTTGGGGTGGCCTCGACGCTGCTTCTCTAGGGTTTGGGGTGGCCTCGACAACGCTTCAAGGGTAAAAAAAAGAGGAAGAAGAAGAAAAAAAGAGAAGAAGGAATAGAGGAAACCCTAAATAGCAAGTATCGTGGGTGTGAGATACATGTGGCCGTCGGTGTCGGACACTACATCCACGTCCCACAAGTGACGTGGGCGTCGAAGCCCGCACTTTCTTCTCCTCTTTTTTTTTCTTCTTCTTCTCTTTTTTTTCTTCTTCTTCCTCTTTATTTTATCGGAAACGAGGGTCGTCGAGGGTCAGGGTCGCCGAACGGTAGAGGAAACCCTCAATAGCAAGTATTGTGGGTGTGAGATACATGTGGCCGTTGGTGTCGGACACTACATCCACGTCCCACAAGTGACGTGGGCGTCGACGGTACATGTATCTCACACCGACGATACTTTCTATTTAGGGTTTCTCCTCTACCGCTCGGCGACCTTCTCCTCTTTTTTTTTTCTTCTTCTTCTCTTCTTCTCTTTTTTTCTTCTTCTTCCTCTTTATTTTATCGGAAACGAGGGTCGTCGAGGGTCAGGGTCGCCGAACGATAGAGGAAACCCTAAATAGCAAGTATCGTGGGTGTGAGATACATGTGGTCGTCGGTGTCAGACACTACATCCACGTCCCACAAGTGACGTGGGCGTCGAAGCCCGCGCCACTTGTGGGACGTGGATGTAGTGTCCGACACCGACGGTACATGTATCTCACACCGACGATACTTTCTATTTAGGGTTTCTCCTCTACCGCTCGGCGACCCTCGACGACCCTCGTTCCCGATAAAATAAAGAGGAAGAAGAAGAAGAAAAAGAGGGAAGAAAGAATAGAGGAGAAGAACTCCTCTATTCTTTCTTCTCTTCTTTTTTTCTTCTTCCTCTTCTTTTTTATCCTCTTATTACTCTCATGTTCGACGACCCTCGACCCCTCGGCGACCCTAGACCCCCTCTCGACCCCCTCATGTCGAAGTTATCGGGTAGGGGGTATATCGACAATGACATACCCGATACATACATACATACATACATACATACATACATACATACATACATATCACATGCATCCATACATATATGAACAAAATTAATATCTACTAATTAACAACCTAAATAAAAAAACTAATACATATAGGAAGAAGAAGAAAAAAGAAGAGAAGAAAGAATAGAGGAGAAGACTTCCTCTTCTTCCTCTCCTCTTCTTCTCCCTCTTCTTCCCCTTCTTCCTCGCCTCTCTCATGAATGTCCGACGTTCTCGACCCCCCCCCACGTGTCGAAGAAAAAAAAGAAGAAAAAAAGAGGAGAAGAAGAAAGGAATAGAGGAGAAAAGAGAAAATAGGATATATATATTCTATTTTTCTCTTCTTATCCTCTATTCCTTTCTTCTTCCCCTCTTCTTTTTCTTCTTTTTTCTTCTTCTTATTTATTTCTCCTCGTCTTCCTCTCCCCTCTTCTTCTCCTTTCTTCCTCTTCTTATTTCCTTTTTCCTCTCATTCTTTTTCTTCTTCTTCCTTCTTAAAAATGCATGAAGTAGTATTGCTTGTTTTTTTAAAATAATGTTCAAATAGAAATTTTAGAAAAAAGTAAAGGTTTTGCCTAATTCATTGTTCATATGAATATGCAAACATTTGCATATTTACAATAATCAATATCACCAAAAAAATCTATGAACAGAAAAAAATACTATTTTTTTTCTGTTAATCTATCTTTTGCATACATATACACACATACATATACTATACATATACATATAATCAGGAAAAAACATATATGAATTTGCAAAAAAATTAAAAACAGGGGGGAAGAGGGGGGCGGTGCCGGCCCTGACCAAAGCGAGAGGCGACGGCAGCGCGGGGCGGCGACAGCGAGGCAGAGGCGGGGCAGCGATGGCGTCGGGGTGGCGACGCGGGGCGGCGTCGTCGTAGGGGCGCGACGCGGGGCGGCGCGGGGAGGTGACCGCGACGGCGCGGGGTGGCGACGGCGTTTGGGCGGCGCGGGACGGCGTAGGAGGTAGGGGCGACGACAGCGACGCGCGAGGCGCAGAGGGGCAGCCTGGCGGCGTCGGGCGGGGAAGACGAACTGAATGGAAATTTTCACAAGTGCTAGTTATATAGCAAAGGCATTGGTCACGGTTTGTGGCACAAACCATTACCAATGCCCCCCTTTAGTCCCGGTTGGTGCCACCAACCGGGACCAAAGGCCTTGTGCGGCTGCTGCATCGAAAGTTTAGTCCCACCTCGCTAGTTGAGAGGGGTGCGCAGTACTTTATAAACCCCACTGCCGCACCCCTCTCGAGCTCCTCTCCATTGCAGGCTTACGGGCCTAATTGTCACTGCTATGCCTGTGGGCCTACTGGGCCTCCTGCGGGTCTGAATCCTGGCCCTTGGATGGGTTTCTAGTCGTATTCAGGCCGTGGGGGCCCAGTAGGTGGCATTTTTTTGTTTTTTTGTTGCTTTATTTATTTTCTTTTGTTTTTTTGCTTTATTTTGTAATTCTTTATGCTTTTAGTTTTAGAAAAATTATAAATTTTTTGTTAATGCCATTAGTTTTCAAATTTGAAAACACTTTTTTTGTTTTTTGTTTTCTTTGTTGCTTTATTTATTTTATTTTGTTTCTACTTACAACAAAATACTTATTGTTGCTATTTTTTTCCAGTTTTTTTGTTTTGTTTTCTGCATTATTTATTTTCTTTTATTTTTTGCTTTATTTTTTTATTCTTTTTGCTTTTAGTTTTAGAAAAATTATAAACTTTCTGTTAGTGCCATTAGTTTTCAAATTTGAAAACACTTTTTTAGTTTTTTTTGTTTTCTTTGTTGGTTTATTTATTTTATTTTGTGATTAACTTTACTATAAAAATAGTTTTTTTTCCTGTTTTTTTGATTTGTTTTTTGCATTATTTATTTTCTTTTGTTTTTTGCATTAATTTTTAATTCTGCTTGCTTTTAGGTTAGCAAAATTATAAACTTTCTGTTAGTGCCATTAGTTTTAGAAAAATTATAAACTTTCTGTTAGTACCATTAGTTTCCAAATTTGAATAGTTAAAATTTGAATTCTTTGAAAATTGTTTGAATCACAAGTTTGTGATTAACTTACTAAAAAATGAGAATAGATGCGCTTATAGAGAAAATTCAACCTAAATTCCTAGTAAATTTCTATGAATTTCAAAGAAATTCACTATGAATTTAGGTTAAACTTTTCTCTATTAGGGCATCTGTTTTCGCTTGGAGAGGAGCTCAACAAGGCAGAAAGGGAAGGGCTTATAAACCGGTGTGAGCCCCCTTCGGTTGGCGAGGTGGGACTAAACTCTGCCCGCAACGAGGACCAACCCTTTAGTTCCGGTTTGTGGCACAAACCGGGACTAATGGTCATGGGCCAGGGGCGAGGAGCAAAATTATAAACTTTCTGTTAGTGCCATTAGTTTTTGAAAGTTGAAAGTTGAAAGTTGGCATGGGCCAGGGACTAATGGTCATGGTATTACGAGGGCCGAACCATAAGACATAAAAGCATTTCAAATGAACTCTGAAAAAGTTGAAAGTTGGCATGGTATCATAATTTCACCCACATAGCATGTGCATGTACAAAATGGACAATGGTAGCATGTTCGTGTGTTACAAAGTTGGCATGGTATCATCATAATAGTTGCGGGAGAAAGTCTTCACTTTTTCTTCGCTTGTGTCATTTGCTTATTGCGCCGTAACCATGAATAATCTTCATTGTTTATCAGGATGCTTGGGTCAGCCTTGACATTGAAGGGAGGAATTTCATGAAACTTTTCATAATCTTCAGACATGTCTGTCTTGCCGTCCACTCCCAGGATGTCCCTTTTTTCTGAAAGAACTATGTGGCGCTTTGGCTCATCGTATGATGTATTCGCTTCCTTATCTTTTCTTTTTCTCGGTTTGGTAGACATGTCCTTCACATAGATAACCTGTGCCACATCATTGGCTAGGATGAATGGTTCATCAGTGTACCCAAGATTTTTCAGATCCACTGTTGTCATTCCGTACTGTGGGTCTACCTGTACCCCGCCGCCTGACAGATTGACCCATTTGCACTTAAACAAAGGGACCTTAAAATTAGGTCCGTAGTCAAGTTCCCATATGTCCACTATGTAACCATAATATGTGTCTTTTCCGCTCTCGGTTGCTGCATCAAAGTGGACACCGCTGTTTTGGTTGGTGCTCTTTTGATCTTGGGCGATCGTGTAAAATGTATTCCCATTTATCTCGTATCCTTTGTAAGTCAATACAGTCAAAGATGGTCCCCTGGACAACAAGTACAACTCATCACAAACAGTGTTGTCACCTCTGAGACGTGTTTCCAACCAACTGCTGAAATTCCTGATGTGTTCACATATAATCCAGTCGTCGCACTGCTCCGGGTGTTTGGAGCGCAGACTGTTCTTGTGTTCATCGACATACGGGGTCACCAAGGTAGAGTTCTGTAGAACTATGTAGTGTGCTTGAGACCAAGAATATCTGCACCTGCATATTATTGAGTCTCTTCCAAGAGTGCCTTTTCCAGTCAGTCTCCCCTCATACCGCGATTTAGGGAGACCTATCTTCTTAAGGCCAGGAATGAATTCAACACAAAACCCAATAACATCCTCTGTTTGATGGCCCATGGAGATGCTTCCTTCTGGCCTAGCACGGTTACGGACATATTTCTTTAGGACTCCCATGAACCTCTCAAAGGGGAACATATTGTGTAGAAATACGGGTGCCAGGATGACAATCTCGTCGACTAGATGAACTAGGACGTGCGTCATGATATTGAAGAAGGATGGTGGGAACACCAGCTCGAAACTGACAAGACATTGCGCCACATCACTCCTTAGCCTTGGTACTATTTCTGGATCGATCACCTTCTGAGAGATTGCATTGAGGAATGCACATATCTTCACAATGGCTAATCAGAGGTTTTCCGGTAGAAGCCCCCTCAATGCAACCGGAAGCAGTTGCGTCATAATCACGTGGAAGTCATTAGACTTTAGGTTCTGAAACTTTTTATCTGGCATATTTATTATTCCCTTTATATTCGATGAGAAGCCAGTCGTGACCTTCATACTGAGCAGGCATTCAAAGAAGATTTCTTTCTCTTCTTTCGTAAGAGCGTAGCTGGCAGGACCTTTATACTACTTCGGAGGCATGCCGTCTTTTTCGTGCAAACGCTGCAGGTCCTCCCGTGCCTCAGGTGTATCTTTTGTCTTCCCATACACGCCCAAGAAGCCTAGCAGGTTCACGCAAAGGTTCTTCGTCACGTGCATCACGTCGATTGCAGGCGGACCTCTAGGTCTTTCCAGTAGGGTAGGTCCCAAAATATAGATTTCTTCTTCCACATGGGTGCGTGTCCCTCAGCGTCATTCGGAACAGCTAGTCCACCGGGACCCTTTCCAAAGATTACGTAGTGTAAATCATTGACCATAGCAAGTACGTGATCACCGGTACACATGGCGGGCTTCTTCCGGTGATCTGCCTCGCCTTTGAAATCTTGCCTTTCTTTCGACATTGATGGTTGGTCGGAAGAAATCGACGATGGCCCAGGTACACATTCTTCCTGCATTTGTCCAGGTATATACTTTCAGTGTCATCTAAACAGTGCGTGCATGCGTGGTATCCTTTGTTTGTCTGTCCTGAAAGGTTACTGAGAGCGGTCCAATCGTTGATGGTCACGAACAGCAATGCCTTAAGGTTAAATTCCTCCTGTCTGTGCTCATCCCATGTACGTACACCGTTTCCATTCCACAGCTGTAAAAGTTCTTCAACTAATGGCCTTAGGTACACATCAATTTCGTTGCCGGGTTGCTTAGGGCCTTGGATGAGAACTGGCATCATAATGAACTTCCGCTTCATGCACATCCAAGGAGGAAGGTTATACATACATAGAGTCACGGGCCAGGTGCTGTGATTGCTGCTCTGCTCCCCGAAAGGATTAATGCCATCCGCGCTTAGAGCAAACCATACATTCCTTGGGTCCTTTGCAAACTCATCCCAGTACTTTCTCTCGATTTTTCTCCACTGCGACCCGTCAGCGGGTGCTCTCAACTTCCCATCTTTCTTTCGGTTCTCACTGTGCCATCGCATCAACTTGGCATGCTCTTCGTTTCTGAACAGACGTTTCAACCGTGGTATTATAGGAGCATACCACATCACCTTCGCAGGAACCCTCTTCCTGGGGGGGCTCGCCGTCAACTTCACTAGGGTCATCTCGTCTGATCATATACCGCAATGCACCGCATACCGGGCATGCGTTCAGATCCTTGTATGCACCGCGGTAGAGGATGCAGTCATTAGGGCATGCATGTATCTTCTCCACCTCCAATTCTAGAGGGCATACGACCTTCTTTGCTGCGTATGTACTGTCGGGCAATTTGTTATCCTTTGGAAGCTTCTTCTTTAATATTTTCAGTAGCTTCTCAAATCCTTTGTCAGCCACAGCATTCTCTGCCTTCCACTGCAGCAATTCCAGTACGGTACCGAGCTTTGTGTTTCCATCTTCGCAATTGGGGTATAACCCTTTTTTGTGATCCTCTAACATGCGATCGAACTTCAGCTTCTCCTTTTGACTTTCGCATTGCGTCCTTGCATCGACAATGACCCGGCGGAGATCATCATCATCGGGCACATCGTTTGGTTCCTCTTGATCTTCAGCAGCTTCACCCGTTGCAGCATCATTGGGCACATCGTCTGGTTCCTCTTGATCTTCACCAGCTCCCCCCGTTGCAGCATCCCCATATTCAGGGGGCACATAGTTGTCATCGTACTCTTCTTCTTCGCCGTCTTCCATCATAACCCCTATTTCTCCGTGCCTCGTCCAAACATTATAGTGTGGCATGAAACCCTTGTAAAGCAGGTGGGAGTGAAGGATTTTCCGATTAGAGTAAGATCTCGTATTCCGACATTCAGTGCATGGACAACACATAAAACCATTCTGCTTGTTTGCCTCAGCCGCATCGAGAAACTCATGCACGCCCTTAATGTACTCGCAGGTGTGTCTGTCACCGTACATCCATTGCCGGTTCATCTACGTGCATTATATATAATTAAGTGTCCAAATTAATAGAAGTTCATCATCACATTAAAACCAAAGTGCATACATAGTTCTCATCTAACAACATATAGCTCTCCAGAGCATCTAATTAATTAAACCATACATTGAAACTATGTAAAACATTTCAATGCGAAAACAAATGTGATCATAATCGCAACCAAGGTAACAATTGATCCAACGGCATAATGATACCAAGCCTCGGTATGAATGGCATATTTTCCAATCTTTCTAATCTTCAAGCGCATTGCATCCATCTTGATCTTGTGATCATCGACGACATCCGCAACATGCAACTCCAATATCATCTTCTCCTCCTCAATTTTTTTTTTATTTTTTCCTTCAACAAATTGTTTTCTTCTTCAACTAAATTTAACCTCTCGACAATAGGGTCGGTTGGCATTTCCGATTCACATACATCCTACATAAATAAAATCTATGTCACGTTGGTTGGCATAATTTTCATAAACAATAAATGAACCAATAGTTATAAAGATAATATATATACCACATCCGAATCATAGACAGGACGAGGGCCGACGGGGGCGGATACGAAAACCATCGCACTATATAAGATGCAATAATAAAAGTAAGAAAATAATACAAGTATCTATGTAAACATACAAGTAAGAATATTTTTCCTTTCAGAAAGAAGATAAGAACAAGAGGCTCACCACGGTGGTGCCGGCGATGAGCTCGGCGCGGGTGATCGACGACAGTTAAGACGGGGACGGGGCATGACGGACCGCTAAACCTAGACAAATATTATGGAAAATGGAGCTTGGAGGTCGAGCTTGGAGAGGAGAAAGCTTAAGTAGTGTGGCTCGGGCATTCCATCGAACACCTTGTGTGCATAGGAGGTGAGCTAGAGCACCACCAAGCCCTCTCCCCCTCAGCCAGAGAAAAACAGAGCACTGGGGTGCTCTGCTCGTGAGCGAGGGGTATATATAGGCACCTCATTTGTCCCGGTTGGTGACATGAGCTGGGACTAAAGGGGAGCCTTTGGTCCTGGTTCAAGCCACCAACCGGGACCAATGGTGGTGGGCCAGGAGCGAGGCCATTGGTCCCGGTTCATCCCACCAACCGGACCAAAAGGTCCAGATGAACCGGGACCAATGGCCCACGTGGCCCGGCGGGCCCCCTGGGCTCACGAACCGGGACCGATGCCCACATTGGTCCCGGTTCTGGACTGAACCGGGACTAATGGGCTGACCCGGCCTGAACCAAAGCCCTGTTTTCTACTAGTGGGGGGGTGCCGGCCCTAGGAGATCCAATCTCCAAGGGGGGGCGGCCAAGGGGGGACTTGCCCCCCAAGTCAGGTGGGTCGCCCCCCACCCCTAGGGTTTCTAACCCTAGGCGCAGGGGGAGGCCCATGGGGGGTGCACCAGCCCACCAGGGGCTGGTTCCCCTCCCACTTCAGCCCATGGGGCCCTCCGGGATAGGTGGCCCCACCCGGTGGACCCCCGGGACCCTTCCGGTGGTCCCGGTACAATACCGATTACCCCCGAAACTTTCCCGATAGCCGAAACTGGACTTCCTATATATAAATCTTCACCTCCAGAACTCCTCGTGACGTCCGAGATCTCATCCGGGACTCCGAACAACTTTCGGGTTACCGCATACTAATATCTCTACAACCCTAGCATCACCGAACCTTAAGTGTGTAGACCCTACGGGTTCGGGAGACATGTAGACATGACCGAGACGACTCTCCGGTCAATAACCAAGAACGGGATCTGGATACCCATGTTGGCTCCCACATGTTCCACGATGATCTCATCGGATGAACCACGATGTCAAGGATTCAATCAATCCCGTATTCAATTCCCTTTATCAATCGGTACGTTACTTGCCCGAGATTCGATCGTCGGTATCCCAATACCTCATTCAATCTTGTTACCGACAAGTCACTTTATTTGTACCGTAATGCATGATCCCGTGAGCAAACACTTGGTCACATTGAGCTCATTATGATGATGCATTACCGAGTGGGCCCAGAGATACCTCTCCGTCATACGGAGTGACAAATCCCAGTCTCGATCCGTGTCAACCCAACAGATACTTTCGGGGATACCTGTAGTATACCATTATAGTCACCCAGTTACGTTGTGACATTTGGTACACCCAAAGCACTCCTACGCATCCAGGAGTTACACGATCTCATGGTCTAAGGAAATGATACTTGACATTGGAAAAGCTCTAGCAAACGAACTACACGATCTTGTGCTATGCTTAGGATTGGGTATTGTCCAACACATCATTCTCCTAATGATGTGATCCCGTTATCAATGACATCCAATGTCCATAGTCAGGAAACCATGACTATCTGTTGATCAACGAGCTAGTTAACTAGAGGCTCACTAGGGACATGTTATGGTCTATGTATTCACACATGTATTATGATTTCCGGATAACACAATTATAGCATGAATAATAGACAATTATCACGAACAAGGAAATATAATAATAATCATTTTATTATTGCCTCTAGGGCATATTTCCAACAGTGCCACTCGCCTTGATCTCTTCACTCCCGAGGAGGTCTTGTGTCATCCGTGTCGCGAGGCTTGACCCCTCGCGAGGGTCTTGATTGGTTGTTGATGAAGATGGCCTGTACCAGGCTTGACCCCTCGCGAGGGTCTTGATTGGTTGTTGATGAAGATGGCCTGTACCAGGTCGCTGGTGGAGCCACGCTCTAGGCCGCAGGCAGGCAAGTCTGGGTACCCCCATCGATAGTAGCGCCTGGGCCCAAGGCACGCTCGTGCTTGGCCTCATGGCGAAGCCAAGGGTCAACCGCGGAACACCGCGGGCCCCAACCGCATGTGGCCTTGATTGCCGCATGGAGATTGATCGGTCGTGGGCGTCTCCGCTTCCTCATGCTGCCTCAGCGACCGCCTGACTGACAAAAGGCTGGCGCGCGCCACAGTGTCTTCATTTCTTGCCTTCGTCTTGATCCAGATCCCCTTTCCTGCTCCTTGCTCCCAAGCCTCCAGATCTGCACCAGTCCTCCTCCAAGCCCGCCATTGATGGCGCCCAGCAAGGCAAGGGCCACCCTTGCGCCCTCCTGGTATAAGCCGGCCCTGAGCGCGCCTAGCGTCTCGGAGAAGAACCTCGCCGCCACGCTCCTGATGACGGCGGAGGGCGGCGACGAGAATAGGAAGACCGCGCTCTGGGTTGGCTCCGCCAAGCCGGAGGCCTCGGGCGGCACCTTCTATCCCTTCTTCATGAGCAACGTTGTGGCGGGGTTGTTTCCCCCCTTTTCTGACTTCTTCTACTCCATCCTCATCCATTACACAAGCTGCATGCCCTCCATCTCCATCCCAACTCTGTCCTCCTTCTGTCGATCTTCGCCTTCTACTGTGAGGCATACGTTGGGGTGATGTCATCCGTGGCGCTGCTGCACCACTTCTTCTATCAACGGATCATGGACTGCTGTGGGAGTCCTGGATTAGGGGGTCTCCAGACAGCCGGACTATATCCATTGGCCGGACTGTTAGACTATGAAGATACAAGATTGAATACTTCATCTCGTGTCTGGATGGGACTCTACTTGGCGTGGAAGGCAAGCTAGGCAATACGGATATGTATATCTCCTCCTTTGTAACCAACCTTGTGTAACCCTAACCTTTCCGGTGTCTATATAAACCGGAGGGTTTTAGTCCGTAGGACAACATACAATCATACCATAGGCTAGCTTCTAGGGTTTAGCCTCTCCAATCTCGTGGTAGATCTACTATTGTACTACCATATCATCAATATTAATCAAGCAGGACGTAGGGTTTTACCTCCATCAAGAGGGCCCGAACCTGGGTAAAACATCATGTCCCCTGCCTCCTATTACCATCTGCCTTAGACGCACAGTTCGGGACCCCCTACCCGAGATCCGCCGGTTTTGACACCGACATTGGTGCTTTCATTGAGAGTTCCTCTGTGTCGTCGCCGTTAGGCTTGATGGCTCCTACTATCATCGATAGTGATGCAGTCCAGGGTGAGACTTTTCTCCCCGGATAGATCTTCGTGTTCGGCGGCTTTGCACTGCGGGCCAATTCGCTTGGCCATATGGAGCAGATTGAAAGTTACGCCCCTGGCCACCAGGTCAGGTTTGGAAGCTCAAACTACATGGCCGATATCCGTGGAGACTTGATCTTGGACGGATTTGAGCCTCTGCCTTGTGCGTCACGCGGTCACGATGAGTACGACATAGCTCTACCATCGGACAGTGTTAAGGAGATCGCACCGGCGGCCGCTCCGACCCTCAATTAGGAGCCAGTTGCGCCTTCTGCGGACGGGTGGATGGACCCCGCCACGGAGGCCTTACCCTCAGCGGCGATCGATCCGAACAACAACTTTACCTTGCACGAGAGCCGTGTTGTTGAACTGCCGGATACTTCTCCGGCCACGAACTCCGAACTGCCTGCGCCCGTTCCGATTGAATCCGGTTGGGCGCCAATCATGGAGTTTACCTCCGCGGATGTCTTTCAACACTCGCCCTTCGGCAATATATTGAAGTCATTAAAGTCTCTCTTCTTGTCAGGAGAATCCTGGCCGAACTATTCCTGGCAGGATTGGGATGCGGATGACGAAGAAATTCGCTGCCCACCCACCACCCACTTAATAGCCACTGTCGATGACTTAACCGACATGCTCGACTCCAACTCCGAATACATCGACGGCATGGACGACGATGCAGGAGACGAACAGGAACCATTGCCCCCAGGGCACTGGACGCCCACTTCACCACATGATGTATACATGGTGGACACACCAAAGGAAAACGATGATGAGGAACGGAAGGATGCGACGAAGGGTTGTTCCCTCGAGAAGCTGTCAAAATGGCGGCGTAAGCGGCGCCCCAAATCCCGCCTTGGCAGAAACAACGATCATACAGACCTAGCGTTAGAGCAGGGGGAACCATTGCCGGACCACGGCAACACGGAGAATCAAGCCGAACAACCCGACTCTGTCAAAGATCATAGTCCAGATGACGTCACACCGGACGGACACCCGGAGAAACAGAATGCCCATCAAAGGCTCATTGCCACTGCGAGGAGTCTAAAAAAGCAGAAGCAAAGGCTCAAAGCTGCTCAAGACACACTCCAAATCAGATGGAACAAAGTACTCAACACATAAGCGAAGTACGGTGGTAATCGCCCTACCAAGAGCTACCCGAAGCAGAAGTTGCTACCTGAATTCGATGAGGAGGCCTTAGATCCCCCACAACCAAAAATCAAAACAACCATCTGGCCGGATAGGCGACCTCACAGTCAACATAGAGCGGCAAACAACGCCGCACATAAGCCAATACGCGATCCACGCGAGGACTCGCATCAAAAGGACGGCACAATCAGATCCATCTATGGACCACGTAAGCGCTCTCCAGCATACAACGCAACACAACAAACATCCGAAGAACGCGGTACACCCAGATACAGGGGTGCCGCACACCCCCTATGTTTCACCGATGAGGTGATGGATCATGAATTTCCAGAGGGATTCAAACCCGTAAATATAGAGGCATACGACGGAACAACAGACCCTGGTATCTGGATTGAGGTATTTACCCCTCAAACTCAGAGGGCCAGCTCAGCACTGGCTTAAGAGCCTCCCTGAAAGCTCCATTGGAAGCTGGGAAGAGCTCGAAGATGCTTTTCGGGCAAATTTTCAGGGGACTTACGTCCGACCTCCGGACGCAGACGATTTGAGTCATATAACTCAACAACCCGGAGAGTCAGCCCGAAAACTTTGGAACATGTTTCTTACTAAAAAGAACCAAATAGTCGACTGTCCGGACGCCGAAGCCTTGGCAGCTTTTAAGCATAGCGTCCGTGACGAATGGCTTGCCAGACACCTCGGCCAAGAAAAGCCAAGAACAATGGCAGCATTAACAAGCCTCATGACCCGCATTTGCGCGAGTGAGGATAGCTGGCTAGCCAGATGCAGCATCAGTGACCCAAGTACATCTGAAGTTAGAGATGGAAACAAAAAATCACGGTGCAACAACAATAACAAATGCCGGAATAAAGAAGATAGCACGAAGAGCACGGCAGTAAACGCCAGATTTAGAAGCTCTCGGCAAAGTCAGCAAAAGCAGCCCTCTAAAGGCGCCAAAGACGAACTGTCCAGCCTAAACAAAATTCTGGACCAAGTATATCAGATCCATAGCACCCCTGGTAAACCTGCTAATCATACCCACAGAGAATGTTGGGTCTTCAAGCAATCCGGCAAGCTCAATGCCGTACACAAGGGGGAGGATACACCAAGAGAAGGCGAGGATGAGCCTCCCAAGCAAGACACTGGGGAACAAAAGAAATTTTCACCAGAAGTCAAAATAGTCAACGTGTTACACGTGATCAAGGGGAGAAACAAAGCGGCACTCCTAGAAAAATATACCCAAGGGCCTATCACCGCGGAGTCCTGCCACTGGTCGTCTCAACCGATCACTTTCGACCATCGTGATTACTCAGCAAGTATCTGGCGTGCAGGATGGGCTGCCCTAGTATTAGACCCAATAATTGATGGATACCACTTTACACGAGTCCTGATGGACGGTGGCAGCAGTTTAAACCTGATATACCAGGATACAATCCGCGAAATGGGGATAGATCCAATGAAAATTTGCCATAGCAACACTACCTTTAAAGGAGTAACGCCAGGCCCAGGGGCTCACTGCACGGGCTCCCTACTACTAGAGGTTATATTCGGCTTCCCCGATAACTTCCTTATCGAACATTTAACATTCCACATTGCTCCGTTCCAAAGTGGCTATCAAGCACTACTTGGACGCGAAGCTTTTGCTCGCTTTAATGCAATACCGCATTATGCTTCCCTCACGCTCAAGATGCCCGGTCCACATGGCATCATTGCAGTACATGGAAATATTGAGCAATATTTGCGCGCCGAAGAGAGTGCGACTGCCTTGGCAGCAGCACAGTAAAAATGGCCTCACCAACTAAAGCATTTGATAGGTCGTCAAGACCACAGACACGGTTAGACGAGTCCGGCGCAGCTATATGTAATTCATACCGGATTAATGGCCACACCCCTATTACAAATACAAGGGGCTCAACGCGCGCAGACAAGTGGCAATTTTTACTTATCTTTAATTATACATGGTTTCTTTAAAAACTACCTTTTTGCATGACAACTTTTCACCTAAGTTCCTCTCCTTTACAGATGACCATCGTGCTACACCCATCCAGGTTACGGCACAATTGAGACACATGCGCAAACGTGCAGCAGGGACCTGCTCCAAGGATTCTTTTTAGATTAAGACCCTGTGTAAACCTTTTTCACTGTCTCTTGTTGATACACATCCCTCAGATTCTCAATACAATTGAGAAGGATGCTGACGTCTTGGCATGTGGCCACGTTAGAATAAACGCCCGTACCTGGACACAAGGGGCTTCTTACAAAGGGCACTATTTAGGCCCGGTTTATACCATAAAGACCGAATACCTTAGGGAGTGTTTGGCGTCACGAGTTTGGCCTTATATGCATCAGCTCCGAATCATGTCTTTGGTCAAATGTTGGGTTTGCCCGACTCCTGTGTTTTGGTGCCTTACGTTCCGTTCTATCGGCTAAGGCAGCACCAGGAGAACTACTGCGATTGTGCCCTGGTTCGTTTGGACGAGCACCTCAGTAGAGAAAGCCGAAAACTGACTATCATGATATAGCGCGAGACTGGTCAACCACTCAATGACCTATCGGAATGTTAGAATTCCTCCGCTTTAACGAAGGGCCGTTTCCCGGCTAGGCAAATACGCACCCCTAGTTTGGGAGAGTGCGGAGCCACCAGGGGCTATATAGTAGCCCCACCGTCAAACTCCTATGGATAAGTGAAAGTGTTAAAGCATCATAGTCCGGTTGCCTCGTTCGCTGCGCTATCACCTCCTTAATAGGACCAAGACATTGGGTTAAGTGTGAACACGCGTTTTCTACGAACACCTCCGCATTATATGCATGGGGGTTGAAGCCAACGACTGCAATCTTTCAGGTTATATACATATATACATAAACGGCCACACAGGAGGCATCATATTACTTTCCGGCAAAAGTATAAATACAGCCTTACTACATTTCATAAAAACATTATGCTTACAATGGGAATACATGTCACTCAAACATAATATTCTTCGAGCACTGGGTGTCGGTGTCAAAACCGGCGGATCTCGGGTAGGGGGTCCCGAACTGTGCGTCTAGGCCGGATGGTAACAGGAGACAGGGAACACTTTGTTTTACCCAGGTTCGGGCCCTCTCGATGGAGGTAATACCCTACTCCTGCTTGATTAATATTGATGATATGGGTAGTACAAGAGTAGATCTACCACGAGATCAAGGAGGCTAAACCCTAGAAGCTAGCCTATGGTATGATTGTTGTGTATGGAGTTGATTGCCTACGGACTACAACCTCCGGTTTATATAGACACCGGATAGGGTTAGAGTTACACAGAGTCGGTTACAATGGTAGGAGATCTTTAATATCCGCATCGCCAAGCTTGCCTTCCACGCCAAGGAAAGTCCCATCCGGACACGGGACGAAGTCTTCAATCTTGTATCTTCATAGTCCACGAGTCCGGCTGAAGGTATAGTCCGGCTACCCGAACACCCCCTAATCCAGGACTCCCTCAGTAGCCCCTGAACCAGGCTTCAATGACGACGAGTCCGGCGCGCAAATTGTCTTCGGCATTGCAAGGCGGGTTGCTCCTCCAAGTCCTTCGTAGAAGATTGTAAACACCAAGAGTAGTGTTCGGTTCTGCAAAATAAGCTTCCACATATTGCCATAGAGAGAATAATATTAACACAAATCAAATCTGCTGACGTATTCCACAGTGCGCTATCACACTACGGCCAAGTCCTTTACTCGAATTGTTTTTACTTTTCCACCTCAGCATGTTTTGCGAGGCGGTTTCCTTGGCACGTCTTGTCAAAGCAGAGATCGTGTGCCCTTTTTACGGGATTCTCATCAATACGGACGTGGGTAACCCTAACCGCGCCATTTACCACGGCGCTTGGGAGGCAAGCGAGTTTTATTAGGCAGGTGGGGACGCACATCCGCATCCGCCCATATAAGGGGATAAGGATCCACCTTTTTACCTACGCCTTCTTCCTCCTTTACCTATCCATCTCCTGCGCACTCGAGCTCCAGTGCCCAAGCCCGCACTTCCCACCTCAACCTTCTCCAGCGATGTCCATAGTGGGAGGCAAGTGGAAGGTCTCCTCCGTCATGGAGGGCGACGTCAAAAAGCTTAGGAAGGCCGGATACTTGTCCAAAGACATCGCGCACCGGCTTCTCGAGGAGGGGCAGCTCCTCCCCACCCCAAGGCCCCATGAGAGGGTAGTATTCCTTCCCCACTTCCTCCGCGGACTGGGTTTTCCACTTCACCCATTCGTCCGGGGCTCATGTTCTACTACGGCCTGGATTTCCACGATCTGGCCCCGAACTTCATCCTCAACATCTCGGCGTTTATCGTCGTGTGCGAGGCTTTCCTCCGCGTCCGCCCCCATTTCGGCCTCTGGCTCAAGACCTTCAACATCAAGCCCAAGGTGGTGTGCGGCAACCAGGCGGAGTGCGGAGGCGCCATGGAGGGCAAGATTGCCAACGTCCTGTGGTTTGAGGGCTCCTTCATGGAGACCCTAAAGGGGTGGCAAGCCGGGTGGTTTTACATCACCGAGCCACGCGATCCGAACTGGATCGCACCCCCCGAGTTCCGATCCGGACCCCCCACGCGGCTTATGTCCTGGAAAGAGACGGGCCTGTCGTGGGGTGACGAAAAAGAGGTGACCGGATTGCAAACATGCATCCAGTCCCTGGTGAACAAGCCAATCCAGCTTGTCAATGTAATCCAGGTTATACTCGTCCGCCGGATCCTCCCGTGCCAACAACGGGATTTTAATCTGTGGGAGTTCGACCCGGCGCAGCACCAAACCCTCAGTAGGCTCTTCGACACGACGTACGAAGATGCCTGGAAGGTGCTATTCAAGGGCGCCAAGGCTCCCGCATCCGCTTCTGAGGACCGCGGATACAGCTCGCAGCGTCACGCTGGCGAGGCAAGCTATCTTCACCTTTTACAGGATGTTCAGCTTTTTTCATAGTTTAACTCTATGCGGGATCTAAACTCCCTTACCATTGACAGGCTTGGCGGGCGATATCCGGATCGATTAACTGTCCGGCTCCGCTGCCCGAAGACCCAGACCCAGCTCTACTGGTGAAGCTGCTGGCTCCGGCGCCTTATGTGGTGCCGGAAAAGAAGGCCAAGAAGAAGAAGACCACGGGGACTCGAAAGAGTGCCCGTAATGTGGTGGGGTCGGACTCGTCATCCGACGAGTCTGAGACGCACTCCTCCCGTGGAGACGAGGAGGAGGAAGAAGAAACCTCTCCCCCTCCAGCGGGGGGAGGAAAGAAGAGGAAGGCCGCCCCAGTAGGGGGGGGGGCGAAGGGTCCAAGAAGAGGAAAACCCCTCTGCCGGACTACGCCCCCGACGCCGACGAGGACGAAGAGGAGTGGCCGGACAGGGCCAGGCGTCCAGCGAAATCGTAAGTGTTCGGATACCAGAGTAACTCATGATATACCTTTTGTTGCGCAGCTTTCCCTGATGTCGAATATAATCATGCAGCCCGCCCCGGGCCGAACTCAACGAGTCGTCGAGCGGCTCCCTGGATTCATCGGACGTGAACTCAGTTCCGCCCGCTGTCTCCCCCCGCATTGTGGGAAACGCCGAAGTAGCGTCGCGAGAAGCTCCGGGGCAGGAGGAGGTGGTCCTGGAGGAGCCGCAAGGCAACCTCCCGGACTCCAGGAGTAAAGGGGACAAGACCCCCCAGGGCTCCAAGTCCGGCTTTATGCCGGACACCGTGCTGGAATCTTCAACAATTCCGGACCGCGGCAGGCGAACTCCTTCCAAGAGGAGCAAGCCTTCTGAGCCGGCAGCCTCCGTCCAACCGGAGGCGCCGGACAATCTGCTGGAGGTGCTTGAAGGCGCCTCCATCGACGAGGAGCACCGTACTATTATGAGTACGGTGATCCAGAAGGTTCAGTCCACCAAGAGCGGACTGAGTGAAGCTTGCGCTAGCCTCCTAACAGGCTTCGAGGTAAGTAAAAATATGTAAAAATATTACCACATAGACAGTATCCCCTGATGCTCTGTTTGGCGTTCGGAAAGAAAAGCCGAATAGAGGATCTATTAAATTTCGCAGGAGTCTAACAACAAAGAGTCAATATGCGTATGCAGGCTTCGCTGCTATCTACCGCCGCACTGACTGCGGAGGTGGGTGTCCTGAAACAGGACCTCGGGCGGACCGAGCAAGAGCTCGGCCTTGCCAAGCGGCAGCTCGAGGAGAAAGAAGGTAAGAAATACCTTACAGAAGAAGGTGCTTATAGAGAGGCGTGATTGCAAAAAAATAACAGGATTGTACTGCTTATTGTAGGGGCCACGACTGAGGTGGCGACCCTCAAGCAGGCGCTATCTGAGGCCGAAAATAAAACGGCCGCGGAGCGCACCGAGCGAGAGAAACTTGGGGCTCAGGTCGGCGAGGTGCAGCAAGAGCTCCAGGCTCTCATGAAAAAACATGAGAGTTTGGTGCTTGAGTCAAAGACCCAAGCGTCCGAGCTCGCGGCGGCCCTTGAGACTGCCAAGTCTGCCAAGGCCGAAGCCCAAAAGGCCCTCCAAGAGTTGGAGGATGTGAAGAAGATAGCAGCGGGTAAGGCATTCTTTATGCAAAGCAGAAATATAAAAGTAAACTACTTGTTACTTACCCGAATCCGGAGTTCTCCAGGGGCATTCACAGATCTTCCCGGCAGCGTATCCGCCGCCGCCGCATTCTACCGAGCTGAAGAGGGCAGCTCGATGGAGAATGTGTTTTGGTCTCAGTATGCTGAGGCCGGACACCCTGTGCCCTTGAGCGACCAGCTGAAACAGCTGGTCGAGCTCGACAAGGCGGCCGAACAGGCCATGAAGGGCTTTATAGTTCGGCTGTGGCCCGGAGAGGCCCTGCCTGGGAGTTACTTCGGGCTGGTGCGGCGGCTGGTGGAGGCCTGTCCAAGGCTCGAAGTCATCAAGCGGTCCGTCTGCATCGAAGGAGCCCGTAGGGCCCTTGCCCGTGCAAAGGTGAGAAGCTTGTGACGGACGGGCCGCCGCCGGGGAAGGAGCATCGCAAGCCCGAGAACTACTATAAGGATGTTCTTGCGGGTGCCTGCCTTGTGGCAGATGAATGTACCAAGGATGTAATTTTTGAATGAACTCGCTCGTGTTTATCCTGTGCGCTGAAAACTTGTTCATATGCGCTAAGCAATGCTTATTGAATTTAAAATATTATTTTCTGTGCGGCCGTTTATCAAAAATTGAGAGATGGCCAGTCGTCGGCTTCTGCCCCCATGCCACTAGTGCTGGCGTGTTCGGTGATAAACCTGAGCGCTCTTTTTCCCATGGTTGGGTCCTTCGAGGGAGGCGTTCAGCACGACGAACCAGGCAATCGGACTATAATGCTTGAACACTCTCACTTAGCCATAGAACTTTATAATTTTAAATTTCGGCGAAGCCCCTAGTTCGGAAGACCGAGTTAGGGGCGCTATCCACGCCTTGGCCGGGGTTATCCAGCTCCTCGCTCGAAGCGGCATAAGTCTTTAGGAACTTGAAAAAACCTCTCGAATAGCGACCGGTCTCTCGCCTCATCATGACAGTTAGTTTTAGCTTTCTCCACTGAGGTGCTTAACCCAGCTCATCCGGGGCACAATCGCAGTGGTTCTCCTAGTGCTACCTTAGCCGATAGAGCGGAACATAAGGCACCAAAACATAGGAGCCAGGCAAACCCAACTATTGACCCAAATCATGATTCGGAGCCGATGCATATAGTGCTATAAGTTCGGGGTGCCGCACTTGTGAAAGTGTATGGACTTCTCTCACCATATTAAAGGGTACTGAAGCCCCTCGCGTACTTGCCGTACCATAGTGTACGGGTGCAACATGTCATTAATGAACATATATAAAAGAGAGTAATGCAAAAAATGGACAAAAAGCTAAGCATTGTTTATAGAGAGGCTATTTATCAAAGCCGAACGATACAAATAGTGCGGTAAGCAAAAGATATTGGACTATTTAGTATGTCCTGACCAGGGGCAGGCCGCAGATTTGTATTTAAAACAGGTATACCGCTCGTAATAGAGACCACCTGGGAGTTCCATAATGCGGCATGGCTTGTCTGCCTCCCTGGATCTTGCATCGTTTGTGCGGCAGTCGAATTGCCGAACAGGTCGTCCGAAGTATGGAGTCCTGAAAGTAAGAAAAAATTAAAAAAAAAAAGAATCCGGCAGCCCCTGGTACGTTTTAAGCCGTATTTTGGGCGTGCCGTTATTGTGCCCCTTCCCCTGTGCCCATGGTATTTCAAGGGCGTAGTTATGTACGCGAGGTACTGGTTTCGCTATGTCGCAAAAGCTGGGGTTGGGGCCGCATTGCTACGCTTGCTCAGAGTGTGCCAGGCGGTCCTGATGTGGGTTACTCCGGGCGCGCTTGGCAGTGTCTGGCTTTTTAATGGCCGGACTGGAGGATTGCCTGAGAAGGCTACTTTGTACCTCCGCTGCGAGAGCCGCCGTATGCTCCTCCATACGGAGGGAGCGTTCGGTGTTTCCGTTGACCGTAATTACTCCTTGAGGGCCTGGCATCTTGAGTTTGAGATATGCGTAGTGCGGCACCGCATTGAACTTTGCGAATGCGGTTCGTCCGAGCAGGGCGTGATAGCCACTGCGAAACGGGACTATATCGAAGATTAACTCTACGCTTCGGAAATTGTCCGGGGATCCAAAGACCACGTCAAGTGTTACCGAGCCTGTACAGTTGGCTTCTACACCTGGTATAACGCTTTTAAAGGTCGTTCTTGTGGGCTTAATCCTTGAGGGATCTATGCCCATTTTCCGCACTGTATCCTGATAAAGCAGGTTCATGCTACTGCCGCCGTCCATGAGGACTCTTGTGAGATGAAATCCGTCGATGATTGGGTCGAGAACCAATGAGGCGAAGCCGCCATGACGGATGCTAGTGGGATGGTCCCTTCGATCAAAAGTGATCGGGCAGGAGGACCATGGGTTGAACTTTGGGGCGACTGGCTCCATCGCGTATACGTCCCATAGCGCACGCTTCCGCTCCCGCTTGGGAATGTGGGTTGCGTATATCAAGTTCACCGTCCGCACTTGTGGGGGAAAGCCCTTCTGTCCATTGTTGTTCGGCGGCTTGGGCTCCTTGTCGTCGTTGTGCAGCCCCTTGTCTCTATTTTCGGCCCTTAACTTGCCTGCCTGCTTGAACACCCAACAATCCCTGTTAGTGTGATTGGCTGGCCTTTCGGGGGTGCCATGTATCTGGCACAAGCGATCGAGTATTCGGTCCAAACTGGACGGGCCCTGAGTATTCTTTTTGAATGGCTTTTTCCGCTGACCGGATTTATAGCCTTTGAATCCGGCATTGTCTACCGTGCCTTCATTGCTGTCGCTGTCAATGTGGCGTTTTTGCTTATTCCGACGTGTCCTGCCACTTTTGTCCTTGGTATCCGAATTACCAGGGTTCTTTGATAAGTTGTTACTGCGAGCTAGCCAGCTGTCTTCTCCCGCGCAAAAGCGGGTCATGAGTGTCGTGAGGGCTGCCATGGATTTTGGCTTTTCCTGTCCCAGGTGCCGGGCAAGCCACACGTCGCGGATGTTATGCTTGAAGGCTGCTAGGGCCTCTACGTCCGGACAATCGACTATCTGGTCTTTCTTTGTTAGGAACCGTGTCCAGAATTGTCTGGCTGATTCTTCTGGCTGCTGAATTATGTGGCTTAAGTCATCGGCATCCGGCGGTCGCACGTAAGTGCCCTGGAAGTTGTCAAGGAATGCGGCTTCCAGGTCCTCCCAAGAACCGATTGAGTCTGCTGGCAGGCTGTTAAGCCAATGCCGCGCCGGTCCTTTAAGTTTGAGCGGGAGGTATTTGATGGCGTGTAGATCATCGCCGCGTGCCATGTGGATGTGAAGGAGATAATCCTCGATCCATACCGCCGGGTCTGTTGTGCCATCGTATGATTCGATGTTTACGGGTTTGAAACCCTCTGGGATTTTATGATCCATTACTTCATTCGTGAAGCATAGCGGGTGTGCGGCGCCTCTGTACTAGGCTATATCACGACGCAGCTCGGAAGAGCTATGTCTGTTGTGTTCGGCCCGGCTGGATTTGTTGTATCCGGAGTGAAGATCATTGTCACATGCCGTAGGGTGCCTGCGCGATCCGTAGATCGATCTTGTTTGTCTTGCCTTATCCTCCAGTATGTCTCGCAGGTCGGGCGCATTTTCCCGTGCCTTAGTTGAGCGGCGTCGGGGCATGGCTTGGGTGGAGGGCCGACAGGCCTCTCTGTCGCGGCCGCGAGGTGGCCGGTCTGCCATGTCATGCGCTGGTCATGTAGGTGCTTCCTCCTCTGATCGGGGTAGCGGCCTGCGCTTCGGGTAACTCTAGGAGGGGCGTTCGAGTTCATACTCTTCGGCTGCAAGGTCTTCAGTCCATCTGTCGGCTAGCAATTCTTGGGCAGCTCTAAGCTGTTGCTGCTTTTTCTTGAGGCTGCTTGTCGTGGCTAAAAGCCTGCGTTTAAAACGCTCTTGTTCGGCGGGGTCTGATGGTATGACGAATTCATCGTCATCGAGGCTTGGCTCGTCTTCGGAGGGAGGCGTATAGTTATCATCCTCGACCTCTCGGTCTGCCGCTCTCTCCTGAGGGCTGGCTTCTCCATCTTCCTGTGCCGAATCTTGCTGAGGTGGGTGTTCTTCGGCGCTATCTGGGGTAGTATTATCTCCCGTTCCGGAATCACCATTTTTGCTTTGGCGGGATTTAGAGCGGCGCCGCTGACGCCGACGCTTTGGCTGTTTCTTGGGGGCGTCATCCCCCACTGTTCCATCGCCATCTCCTTCTTTTGGAGTATCCACCATATATATGTCATATGACGAGGTGGCCTTCCAGCGCCCTACAGGTGCTGGTTCTTGTTCATCTCCTACATCGTCGTCCATGCCGTCGATATCTTCGGAGCTGAAGTCAAGCATGTCGGTTAGATCGTCGACAGTGGCTACAAAGTGGGTGGTGGGTGGGTTTTGAATTTCCTTATCGTCCGTATCCCACCCTCATTGACCGTAGTCTGGCCAGGGCTCTCCTGATAAAGAGAGATACTTTAGAGAATTCAGGATGTCGCCGAAGGGCGAGTGCTGAAAGATGTCCGCGGCGATGAACTCCATTATCGGCGCCCAATCGGATTCGATCGGCAGGTGCACGGGGGGATCGGAGTTCGGAGAGGAATCCGGCTCCTCGAAGTCACGGGCCATGCGGAGTGTGGGGCTGGAGTTCGGCTCGATCGCCTCTGAGATCGCAGCCCCTGAGGCAGCGTCCAACCGGTGATCCTCGGTCGGCGCAGTAGGCTCTGAATCAATGGTCGAAGCCGATGCGTGTGCGGCCTCCAAGGCGTTGTTCGGCGGCAGAGCTATATCATGCCCATCGAGACAGTGCGGCGTGCTTGGCTGTGACTCGAATCGGTCGAAGATCAAGTCTCCGCGGATGTCAACCGTGTAGTTTAAGCTTCCAAACCTGACTTGATGGCCAGGGGCGTAGCTTTCGATCTGCTCCAGGTGGCCGAGCAAATTGGCCCGCAGAGCGAAGCCGCCGAAGACGAAGATCTGTCCGGGGAGAAAAATCTCACCCTGGACCGCATCGTTGTTGATGATCAAAGGAGCCATCGGGCTTAAAGGCGACGACACAGAGGAACTCTCAATGAAAGCACCAATGTCGGTGTCAAAACCAGCGGATCTCGGGTAGGGGGTCCCGAACTGTGCGTATAGGCCGGATGGTAACAGGAGACAAGGAACACTTTGTTTTACCCAGGTTCGGGCCCTCTCGATGGAGGTAATACCCTACTCCTGCTTGATTAATATTGATGATATTGGTAGTACAAGAGTAGATCTACCACGAGATCAAGGAGGCTAAACCCTAGAAGCTAGCCTATGGTATGATTGTTGTGTATGGAGTTGATTGCCTACGGACTACAACCCTCCGGTTTATATAGACACCGGATAGGGTTAGGGTTACACAGAGTCGGTTACAATGGTAGGAGATCTTGAATATCCGCATCGCCAAGCTTGCCTTCCACGCCAAGGAAAGTCCCATCCGGACACGGGACGAAGTCTTCAATCTTGTATCTTCATAGTCCAGGAGTCCGGCTGAAGGTATAGTCCGGCTACCCGAACACCCCCTAATCCAGGACTCCCTCACTGGGACTCTATCAAACGAGCACCCTCAAGAACCTCTTCAAAATAGTGCTCGGCAGCTACTCGGCCTATGGCCAAACCTTGCGCCGCAACAGTGGTAGCATCCATCTCCGCCCAGTATGCCTTGACAGGGGCAAAGGCCATCCACGACCCTTCTATGCACGCCGACCTCTTCATCACATTGATGTGCGGCACCGCACCAAGGAACTGCTGCACTAAGCTGAAATAGTTGTTCGGCTTCGGCTTCTCCGGCCACAAATGATCTACGACGGACCTCATGGCAAGTCCAGACAACCTATTAAGTTCGGCCCATTCAGCTAGCTGATCAGTCAAGGGAAGCGGATGTTCTGGAACGTTAAAGTGCGACCAGAATAGCTTGTCCACTTCACGATCTGTCTGATCTCGGAAGTATTCGACCGCATCAACAGCGCTTGCCGCCATGTCCATATATGCGTCTGCCGAACTCCACAGCCGATCCAGAGGGGCATACCGTGGATCTCCGAACTTCCTCTGTAGCAGAAAGGGCTTCCCAGCCGCAATATCCCCTGCTTCGCGCAGCTCCTCCTTCTTCTCCCTCATAGCAGAGCGAGTGTCTTTGGTCACCATCGTGGCCTTTTCAAGGTCCGCTGCCTTCACTCGATTCTCTTTTTCAAGGAACTGGCAACGGTCGGCAGTGTATTTTAATTCTACAGCCATCTTGGCCATCTTCTCTTTGCTTTTTCAATGCGCGGCCTTCTCGGCTCTTAACTCTTCGGCCGCCTTCAAAGCAGTCGCATTACTAACTCTCGCTTGTTCCTTGCCTCGGGCAAGTTCCGCCCGAAGGGTCTCCACGGTGGCAGCTCCGTCTGCAGTCACAACATATTAAAGATACTGGCATCATGCTGCTCTTACTATGTGACGTTGACCGAAAAAACATTACTTACCCTGTGCCTCGTCAAGCCGCTTGTTAACAAGCTCGATGTCGGCATCTGCCGCATCCAGTTGCCGCTTTAGTTCGGCAAACTCATTAGTCCGGCCAGCCACCGGAGCTCCCATCACCTGCACATAAAGTGGTATGATTATTACCTGGGACTACGATCCTCTGTTCGCCACCGTTCTCGACGACGACCACAGTCTCAGGGGCTACTATCTACACAGGGCACACCTAAAATGTGCGGTACTATCAAAAAGTATATCGTTTCACGCACCTCAAAGCCCATCAGTGGACTCATAAAGGCTCCATGCAATCCACTTTCAGCGGACGAAATTCTTTCCATCACTATACCCATCAACGTATGGTGTTCTTACAAGATGGCCGCTCGCTCCAACAGCTCCCTCAGTACGTCCGACCGCATACCAGACGGGACTCTTTTGTTTGCTCTCTTCAAGAGCCGGACGCTGGGGACTTCGGGTGACTATAGGATTATCTTCTGGCCTCACCGGATCTGGAGGGCCCCTCCGCGACGACACTTCAAGGTCGCCCGCTTCTTGAGCGGGGGAGTCCGGGGGAGGCGTTTCGCTCTCCATCATCTCCGGAAGATCCCGTGAAGACGAGCTCTACTGAGAAGGGCTAAGATTCAAACTGCAAGATAAACGCTTCGGTTATTTTCCTCAGAGGTAAGGTAGTATATCTCCACTTTTAACGTACTTTCTGATTACTTACAGCTCATTCGAGGGCTGATCCTTGCGCGGACTTTGTGCGGCAAAAGCACCCTCCAAGCCAGGACCCTCTAGTGGAGACTTCTTCTCCCGTTTGGGAGCCTCGGTTTCCGGATCTTTAGAGGCAGTCCTCTTCCTTCCCCGAAGCGAGAGAAGGTCGGATTCTTCTCCTTGGTTATCCTCCTTCACAGAGGTGCTCATTCCCTCAGTTGGAATTCGTAGCGATGGGGGCCCGGTTTCGACCTCATTATTCCCCCTTTATCTTCCTTTGAGGGCTCCAGGCAAGGTGCTAGCTCGAGCATCTTTTCCAGTACCGGATTCTCCAAACCCTCAGGAAGGGGGGCCGAACACCGAATCATCTTCGCCTTTGTTAGCCAGTCCTGGTCAAAGAGCGATTTCTCAGAATGACGTCATGGTAAATAAAAGATGGTGTGTTCGGCTAAAGGATTACTTACTTGGTCGGCAGTACGGTTGCTGCTCAGGCCCACGTCCTCGGTAGTATCCGGACACTCTATTTGGGGTCCGAAGAATGATTTGTACATCTCCTCATGCGTCAGGCCGAGGAAATTCTGAATAGTACGCGGCCCTTCTGGGTTGAACTCCCACATGCGGAGGGGCCGGCGTTTGCAAGGCTGGACTCGACGAACCAGCATGACTTGCGCCATCGTAACCAGACTGAAATCTCCTTCGAATAGATCGCAAATGCTGCTCTGCAGTATAGGCACGTCCTTGGCTGGACCCCAGCTCAGTCCTCTGCTAATGCATGACATCAGTTGTGGTGGAGGGCCCGAGCGGAAGGAAGGGGCAGCCACCCACTTGGCACTTCTGGGAGCTGTGATGTAAAACCACTCCTGTTGCCATAATCCAGACACCTCTGGAAAGGAACCTTTGGGCCACGGAGCTCCTGCTGTCTTGCTTATTAATGCGCCTCCGCACGCTGCATACTGCCCCTCGACCATCTTCGGCTTCATGTCAAAGGTTTTGATCCACAGGCCGAAGTGGGGGATAATGCGGAGGAAGGCCTCACACACGATAATGAATGTCGAGATGTGGAGAAAGGAGTCCGGGGCTAGATCGTGGAAATCTAGCCCGTAATAGAACATCAAACCCCTAACAAGGGGATCCAAGGTGAGGCCTAGACCTCGGAGGAAGTGGGAGATGAACACAACGTTCTCGTTGGGTTCAGGAGTAGGGACGACCTGCCCTCGGGCAGGCAGCCGATGCGAAACCTCGGCGGTCAGGTATCTAGCCTCCCTCAACTTCTTGATATCCTCTTCTGTAACAGAGGATGGCATTCACCGGCCTTGAAGGCTAGATCCAGACATGGTTGAAGGTCCGAAGCACCTGACCTGGGCTTTGGGTGTTAGAACTCGAGGCGGGGGAAGGATTCGATTGAGCACGGGAGGGAAAAAGTAAGAGCCTTGTCCCTTTATAAAGAGGGTGAATATCAAGCGTCCTCTCCGTAGCCGTTTGGGACTTGCCTATAATCTAGGAGTCCTAGACACGGTTGGGTTACCCACGACCGTACTGATGAGAATCCCATAATTAGGGGGACACAATCTCTGCTTTGACAAGACGTGTCAAAAAACTGCCTCACTTTATGTGCGGGGCTAGTTAAAGGAAACGGTTCGAATAATCACCGGGCCGTGACATAATGTCTGTTGCCAAAACAAGTCAGCAAATTGGATTTGTGGAAATATTATTCTCTCTATGGTGGTATGTGGAACTTATTTTGCAGGGTCGGACACTATCCTTATATTCAAATTCTTCCGTGGTATATTCGGAGGAGGAACCCGCCTTGCAATGCCGAAGACAATACTGCGCGCCGGACTCATCGTCATTGAAAGCCTAGTTCAGGGGCTACTGTGGGAGTCCTGGATTAGGGGGTCTCCGGACAGCCGGAGTATATCCATTGGCCGGACTGTTAGACTATGAAGATACAAGATTGAAGACTTCATCTCGTGTCCGGATGGGACTCTACTTGGTGTGGAAGGCAAGCTAGGCAATACGGATATGTATATCTCCTCCTTTGTAACCAACCTTGTGTAACCCTAACCTTTCCGGTGTCTATATAAACTGGAGGGTTTTAGGCCGTAGGACAACATACAATCATACCATAGGCTAGCTTCTAGGGTTTAGCCTCTCCGATCTCGTGGTAGATCTACTCTTGTACTACCCATATCATCAATATTAATCAAGCAGGACGTAGGGTTTTACCTCCATCAAGAGGGCCTAAACCTGGGTAAAACATCGTGTCCCCTGCCTCCTGTTACCATCTGCCTTAGACGCATAGTTCGGGACCCCCTACCCGAGATTCGCCGGTTTTGACACCGACAACGGCCATTGCTCGGGGTGCGCCAAGTTCGTTGCGGCCAACAAGACCAACGCGATCTCGAAGGCCGGGAAGAAGGCCCAGGGCTTCAAGAGCAAGTGGGTCCTGTTGGACGCCAAGTGCTCCCACCCCCGGCTAGTGCTGCCGACGGGGATGCCCACATCTCACGACAGGTGGTTCCGCACGAAGCTCACCGACCCCCGGGTGGAGCGTGTGCTGGAGAAGATGACTGCCGATATGAAGCCTGATGACCTAAATGCGACGAAGCTGACGGGGCCATGATCGTCAAGGAATTCCTACCGCAGCGCGTGGCTCCGCTCCAGGTGCGCTCGCGCCCCTTGTGGAAGCTCAGGGATGAGGATGACAACCTCCGCCTGCGTCCAGAGGCCTTGTCTGACGAGGAACTGGGCACGGCTCTCCGCTCCCTGGTCGGGGAGGACCAGGGGTACCCTCCGGACACCTTTGTTCCTCTGTACCGCCACCCCGATAGAGCGAACGTTGCCGCCGCTATGCCTATTTTTGATGGAAGTGGGCTCGTGCCGCCGGCGCCCTCTGATGCCCCGATGGCGACGACTCCTGTGGTGGTGTCTTCCGGCGACTCTGACGAGGAGGAGGAGTAGGACTCGAAGGCGACCCCAGAGGGGACCGGGGAGACCTCCCCTTCGCGCAAGGCCGATCTCTTGTGCGCCTTGCCTGACGATGATGACGCCGGCGACCACCCGGTGAGGGAGGTCCTGCCTCCTGCTAGGGTCACCACAAGGTCCAAGGTCACCCCCTTGAAGAAGTCACCGACCATGGTTCCGACGAAGAGCAGGTCGGCACTAATCTCCCGAGGCGACGCTCCTGCCCTAGCGCCGTGTGTTGCTGCCACTGGGCCGGTTGCTGCTTCTTCATCTACTCCTGGAGCCCACGCACCGGTGCCCCAGACAGCGAGGCCCTTGGGCTCCGTGCTCCTGAAGAGGGCGCGGGACTACGCCACCATTGACCAGTAAGCACCTCACCCTGACTTTGTTCTTGCTCCCGCTTCTGCTGCTTCTTCCTGATGTTCTCCTCTTGCATTATCAGGCCGACGCTATCGGTGAAGAAGAAGAGAGAGGGGGCGGCCACATCCTCGCAAGCCTAGCAGTCTGGCCTGGCTGCACCCCCTCCGGCGCGGAAAGGCGATGAAGGCACCCGCACTTCTCCCGCTCAACCATCCTCGCGAGGCCCTATGGACCATTCAGGAGAAGGCGATCTCCTCGGCCAAGCCGGCTCCGGAGGCGCCTATCCCCAGCTCGCCCCTCGATGCGGCCAAGGTTCAGGATCCCCCAGCTCCTCTTCCTGCCATCACCAGTTCACAGGTCTTGGCGGCGGCACAGCCTCCTCCTCCAGTTGAACCGCTAGCTCGCGATCCTTCCTCTTTGCCCGACGCCTTGGAGGAGGCCCTTTCTGCACTAGCACGGCTTCGAGGCGACCTTCAAGGAGCCGACTGTTGCCAGGTGGCGGGGAACCTAGAGTTGATCTCGGGTTGGCTGCATTCCGATGCGTTTGTCAGGGCGGTGTCGGGACAGGTCGTGGTAGCTTCCGAAGAGGACAAGCGGGCCGCCGACCGAGCCACGGCCGCCCGCGAGGTGGCGCTGAAGGATGCCGAAGCCGCCAAGGGGCGCTTCTAGTCGATGGAGGCCGAGCTGGAGACCTTGCGCAACAAGTGTGCGGCCGAGTCTCGCAGTCGCAAGGCAGATGAGGAGAAGATGAAGGCCCGAGAAGACGCCGTCACCGGTCATGACGCCGAACTAGCGCAGCTGGCAGGGGCGCAGGCCGCAGAGTGCGGCCGCCTAGAGAAGCTGGTGCATGATGTCTACTACACAACCTTCTTCTTGTAGACGTTGTTGGCCCTCCAAGTGCAGAGGTTTGTAGGACAGTAGCAAATTTCCCTCAAGTGGATGACCTAAGGTTTATCAATCCATAGGAGGGGTAGGATGAAGATGGTCTCTCTCAAGCAACCCTGCAACCAAATAACAAAGAGTCTCGTGTGTCCTCAACACAGCCAATACAATGGTAAATTGTATAGGTGCACTAGTTCGGCGAAGAGATGGTGATACAAGTGGTATATGGATGGTAGATAAAGGTTTTTGTAATCTGAAAATATAAAAACAGCAAGGTAACTAATGATAAAAGTGAGCGTAAACGGTATTGCAATGCGTTGAAACAAGGCCTAGGGTTCATACTTTCACTAGTGCAAATCCTCTCAACAATAATAACATAATTGGATCATATAACTATCCCTCAACATGCAACAAAGAGTCACTCCAAAGTCACTAATAGCGGAGAACAAATGAAGAGATTATGGTAGGGTACGAAACCACCTTAAAGTTATTCTTTCCAATCAATCTGTTGTGATATTCCTATAAGTGTCACAAACAGCCCTAGAGTTCGTACTAGAATAACACCTTAAGACACAAATCAACCAAAACCCTAATGTCACCTAGATACTCCAATGTCACCTCAAGTATCTGTGGGTATGATTATACGATATGCATCACACAATCTCAGATTCATCTATTCAACCAACACATAGAACCTCAAAGAGTGCCCCAAAGTTTCTACCGGAGAATCACGACGAAAACGTGTGCCAATCCCTATGCATAGGTTCATGGGCGGAATCGGCAAGTTGATCACCAAAACATACATCAAGTGAATCATGTGATATCCCATTGTCACCAGAGATACGCACGGCAAGACATACATCAAGTGTTCTCAAATCTTTAAAGACTCAATCCAATAAGATAACTTCAAAAGGGAAAACTCAATCCATTACAAGAGAGTAGAGGGGGAGAAACATCATAAGATCCAAGTATAATAGCAAAGCTCGCGATACATCAAGATCGTACCACCTCAAGAACACGAGAGAGAGAGAGATCAAACACATAGCTACTGGTACATACCCTCAGCCCTGAGGGAGAACTACTCCCTCCTCGTCATGGAGAGCACCGGGATTATGAACATGGCCACCGGAGAGGGATTCCCCCTGCGGCAGGGTGCCGGAACGGGTCTAGATTGGTTTTCGGTGGCTACGGAGGCTTCTGGCGGCGGAACTCCCGATCTATTGTGCTCCCCGATCGTTTTAGGGTATATGGATATATATAGGCGGAAGAGATACGTCAGGGGAGCCACGAGGGGCCCACGAGGGTGGAAGGCGCGCCCAGGGGGGTGGGCGCGCCCCCTGCCTCGTGCCTCCCTCGTTGCTTTCCTGACGTGCACTCCAAGTCTCATGTATTGCTTTCTTTCCAAAAAATAACTTTTCCGAAGGTTTCATTCCGTTTGGACCCCGTTTGATATTCCTTTTCTTCGAAACCCTAAAACAAGGATAAAACAGAAACTGGCACTGGGCTCTAGGTTAATAGGTTAGTCCCAAAAATCATATAAAATATCATATAAATGCATATAAAACATCCATGGTTGATAATATAATAGCATGGAACAATCAAAAATTATAGATACGTTGGAGACGTATCAGTTCAGGAGGTGGAGGCAGAGAAGGCCCAGCTGGAAGCCAAAGCGAAGGTTCTAGCAGAGGATCACGCGGCCTTCAAGTCCCTTGAGGAGAGATCCCGCGAGGCGCTGCGGGCACTCTACGAGAAGGGCTTGGAGAAGCCGCTGGCGACGGACAATGAAAGCTCTGCCCAGCTGCTTCCTTATCATGTCGTGGCGCTCGAGGGTGTCGTCGACGGGATCGTCCCCATGGTGGAGGGGGAAGCCCGCGCGCTTTCTTCTTCGGCTCTGACGTGCGTCCTCAGCCACCTACATATTCGCGACCCCGACGCCGACCTCAGCGAGCTGCTCGAGCCTGTGGAGGAGGAGCGCTGCGCAGCTGCTGCTGCAACTGTGGAGGGGCCAGGTGAAGGCCCCATTGAATAAGTTCCTCGCCATCGAGCCTGCACCTCCAACCGATGGCCCCGCCGATCTTGCGACCGAGGCCAAGGACCCGGCCGACGGTGACGCTGCCAGCGGGAAGGCGCTCCCTGACAATGGCGCCCAAGGCTGAAGAAAAGGCTTCAACGCTCCTTCTTGTTTTGCTTTCCTGTGAGCTTTCCTATAACATGAGACGTGCCTCATGGAGGCATTAAAACTCTGCTTGACGTTTAGGGGACAATATGTTGTGTAATAATTTATTTAGGTTCCGCGATTTCCTTCCCACTAGCTTGATGTTCTACGTCGGCAGGGTCCGACCCCAAGCATACCACATCCACTGTTGGGCCGTCTGGATCACCAGGACGGACAAAGGGGTGAGGGGCTACGTGGCCAGTTAGGCTCCTGAGTCGTGATGCTCAGGAGTCCCCCTTGACGCGCAAACGGCCTGCGGGAAGGAGCCGCTAAAGTAGGCCTTAGTGTTCTATGTCGGCAGGGCCCGACCCCGCGCATACCTCAGCCGCTGTTGGGCCGTCCGGATGACCAGGATGGACCAAGGGGTGAGGGGCTACGTGGCCAGTTGGGCTCCTGAGTCGCGATGCTCAGGAGTCCCCATTGACGCTCAACCAGACCTTCATACCTGCCCTCGCCGAGGTCCCACTCGGGAGGGGTGCGTGATGACCGGGTCTGAGGGACCTGGCAGGGCGGCTTACGCTAGGCGAGGCCTGAGCGCAGTCCCCGTGCCCAGCCCCCTCGTGCGACTCTCTCGAGGGGAAAGCGTTGCGGTGGGGCTGGACACTGAGTCGGGTGGCTCCCTGAGGTTGGTACGGCCATGGGGCTGCCCTCAGTTGTTTATCACCAGCGCGGAGCATAGTGCTTCCGCACTTGCACGGGCATAGCCACTCCCCGACCATGTCGACTGCCAGCGCGGAGCATGGTGCTTCCACTGGTGCGTGGGTGAGGGCTCCCTCTGAGTGGAGCCCCCGGGGCGTGTACAACCCCGCCCTGACACGTGGCTTGCACGGCAGGGCTATACGAGGTGTATCTGCGCACCCGTGAGCTAGCGCGGGACTCATGAGGTGGCCACTGATGACCCACAAGTGTAGGGGATCTATCATAGCCTTTTCGATAAGTAAGAGTGTCGAACCCAACGAGGAGCAGAAAGAAATGATAAGCAGTTTTCAGTAAGGTATTCTCTTCAAGCACTGAAATCATCGGTAACAGATAGCTTTGTGATAAGGTAATTTGTAACGAGTAGAAAGTAATAAAAGTAAATAAGGTGCAGCAAGATATCCCAATCCTTTTTGTAGCAAAGGACAAGCCTGGACAAACTCTTATATGAAGGAAAGCACTCCCGAGGACACATGGGAATTATCGTCAAGCTAGTTTTCATCACGTTCATATGATTCACATCCGGTACTTTGATAATTTGATATGTGGGTGGACCGTTGCTTGGGTACTGTCCTTACTTGGACAAGCATCCCACTTATGATTAACCCCCATTGCAAGCATCCGCAACTACAATAGAAGTATTAAGGTAAACCTAACCATAGCATGAAACATATGGATCCAAATCAGCCCCTTACGAACCAACACATAAACTAGGGTTTAAGCTTCTATCACTCTAGCAACCCATCATCTACTTATTACTTCCCAATGCCTCCCTCTAGGCCCAAACAATGGTGAAGTGTCATGTAGTCGACGTTCACATAACACCACTAGAGGGATGACAACATACATCTCATCAAAATATCGAACGAATACCAAATTCACATGACTACTTATAGCAAGACTTCTCCCATGTCCTCAGGAACAAATGTAACTACTCACAAAGCATATTCATGTTCATAATCAGAGGGGTATTAATATGCATAATGGATCTTAACATATGATCCTCCGCCATGTAAACCAACTTGCATCAACTACAAGGAGTAATCAACACTACTAGCAACCCACAGGTACCAATCTGAGGTTTGGATACAAGAGATGAACTAGGGTTTGAGATGAGATGGTGCTGGTGAAGATGTTGATGGAGATTTACCCCCTCCCGATGAGAGGATCGTTGGTGATGACGATGGTGATGATTTCCCCCTCCCGGAGGGTAGTTTCCCCAGCAGAACAGCTCCGCCGGAGCCCTAGATTGGTTCTGCCAAGGTTCCGCCTCGTGGCGGCGGAGTTTCGTCCCGTGAGCTTGCTTATGATTTTTTCCAGGGTAAAAGACTTCATATAGCAGAAGATGGGCACCAGAGGCCTGACAGGGGGCCCACGAGGCAGGGGGCGCGCCCAGGGGGTAGGGCGCGCCCCCACCCTCGTGGCCAGGGTGTGGGCCCCCTCTGGTGCATTCTTCCCTCAGTATTTTTTATTAATTCGAAAAATGACTTCTGTGAAGTTTCAGGACTTTTGGAGTTGTGTAGAATAGGTCTCTAATATTTTCTCCTCTTCCAGCCCAGAATTCCAGCTGCCGGCATTCTCCCTCTTCATGTAAACCTTGTAAAATAAGAGAGAATAGGCATAAGTATTGTGACATAATGTGTAATAACAGCCCATAATGCAATAAATATCGATATAAAAGCATGATGCAAAATGGACGTATCAACTCACCCAAGCTTAGACCTCGCTTGTCCTCAAGCGAAAGCCCGAATCGAAAAAGATGTCCACATGTTTAGAGATAGAGGTGTCGATAAAAATAAATTACGGACATGAGGGCATCATGATCATTCTTAGAACAACAATATATATATATGTATGTATGTATATATGTATGTATATTGTCATATGATCTCTTATGCTAAAGTAACAATTCAATCACAATTTCAAGTATGAATCATAAACTTCATTGAGAACCAACAAACTCTAATATCAGTCATTGAGGCAATTACAATTTATCATAACATAGGAAAGAGTCAATATAAGAGCTTTTCATCAAGTCCACATACTCAACTATCATTTAGTATTTCACAATTGGTAATACTCACGCAATATTTATGGGTATGAAGTTTCAATCGGACATAGAGAAAGATAGAGGCTTATAGTTTTGCCTCCCAACTGTTTGCCTCAAGGGTAATGTCAACAATAATAGTTCATGAAAACTCACATCCAATTAGCTATATTTATCAAGATCTTTCCAACACATTGTGCTTGCCAAAGGATAAAATGTAAAAAGGAAAGGTGGATATCACCATGACTCTTATATAAGGTAGAAGATAAAAGTAAAAGAAAGGCCCTTCGCAGTGGGAAGCAGAGGTTGTCATGCACTTTTATAGTTGAATGCTCAAAGTCTTAATGCAAAAGAACGTCAATTTATATTGCCACTTTTGATATGGACCTTTATTATGCAGTCCGTTGCTTTTATTTCTTCCACATCACAAGATCGTATAAAGCTTATTTTCTCCACATTAATAGATCATACATATTTAGAGAGCAATTTTTATTGCGTGCACCGATGACAACTTACTTGATGGATCTTACTCAATCCATAGGTAGATATGGTGGACTCTCATGGCAAAACTGGGTTTAGGCATATTTGGAAGCACAAGTAGTATCTCTACTTGGTGCAAAGAAATTTTCTAGCAAGAGAGGGAAAGGCAAACTCAACATGTTGGATGATCCATGACAATATAATTTATCTCAGATGTAAGAAAACATAACACATTACGTTGTCTTCCTTGTCCAACGTCAACTCTTTAGCATATCATACTTTAATGAGTGCTCACAATTATAAAAGATGTCCAAGATAGTATATTTATATGTGAAAACCTCTCTTTCTTTATTACTTCCTAGCAATTGCAACGATGACCAAAACTATGTTTGTCAACTTTCAACAACTTTTATTCATCATACTTTTATATATGAAGTCATTACTCTCCATAAGATCCATATGATCTCTTTATTTCCTTTTATTTCTCTTTTATTTTATTCCCTCAAGATCATAGAAAAATAATCAAGCCCTTGACTCAACACTAATCTTTATTATATATAGCTCACGGACTCGATTACATAAGAAGATCATAAAGCAAAACTCACAACTAGATCATACTAAAACTTTATTCTACTAGATCAAGATATTATCAAAAGGATCGAACTAAGAAAAAACAGTAAAGATAAAAGTGATGGTGATACGATACAGGGGCACTCCCCCAAGCTTGGCAGTTGCCAAGGGGAGTGCCCATACCCATGTGATTATATCTCTTTTGCCGGTGAAGGAGATTGAGTTTTTGATGATGTAGGCTTGTCATCCGTCTTCCAATGCATAGGCTCACCATCATTGAAGGATGATCGAGTCTCCGGGATCCTTAAATCTGCAGCCATCTTTAATCTATATTCATACTCACAGTTTTAATTTTGCAGGTCATAGATCTGGGCTTGGAGGTTCTCGATTTTCTCATGAAACTTGAAGATGGCCCCCCAATGTCCTTGGCGTCCAGCTTCTGGTTGTTGGTGAACTCCGTGATCATTATGTGATTGGAGAAGAGTCCATACTCCACCATCTCCTGGCACTTGAAAACTTGTTGCTCCATTGCCTCGAGCCTTGTCTCCACGCTCCCGGTCCTCCTTGGTCCCTCAACATTGCGGATGTGCAGCAACACGTCACGCATCTCAATGGTTTGAGGATGTTGCAGCACTTCCGCGAGGTAGGGGTTGATGACCTTCTCGAAGAACTTGTCCTTGGGGGCACTTGGAGACGTCATGGTGATCTAGATCTGTCAGAAAAACAGCTCGAAACAAGAACAGAGGATATTTGCATGGTACGTTGGTGAAAACCTTCGGGGGATTATATAATGAATTTTTGCCGACCATAAGAAGCATCGTGCAGGAAAACAGAGTCCGGAGAGCGCACGAGGTGCCCACGAGGCAGGGAGCATGCCTAGGGGGGTAGGGCGCGTCCTCCACCCTCGGGGAAGCCTCGTTTCCTTTCCAGACTGCTTCTTATTTTCCTATTTTCTTAAATATTCCAAAAACGGAGAAAAATTGCCATTAGAATTGTTTTGGAGTTGGTTTACTTACCGCACCATGTACCTATTCCTTTCCGGAGTCTGAAACATTCTGTAAAGTGTCCCTTATATATTCCTCCGGGGTTACGGTTTCAATAATATTAGTTTCAACATTTATGGGATTACCTGAGATATAATGTTTGATTCTTTGATCGTTCACCACCTTCGGATTTGTGCCTTCGAAGTTGTTGATTTTTATGGCACCGGAACGGTAGACCTCCTCGATAACGTAAGGACCTTCCCATTTAGAGAGAAGTTTGCCTGCAAAAAATCTTAAACGAGACTTGTATAGCAATACATAATCACCTACATTAAACTCACGCTTTTGTATCCTTTTATCAGGCCATCTTTTAACTTTTTCTTTAAACAGTTGGAATTCTCATAAGCCTGGGTTCTCCATTCATCAAGTGAGCTAATGTCAAAAAGCCTCTTCTCACCGGCAAGTTTTAAGTCATAGTTGAGCTCTTTAATAGTCCAATATGCCTTATGTTTTAATTCAAGAGGTAAGTGACATGCTTTACCATAAACCATTTTATACGGAGACATACCCATAGGATTTTTATATGCAGTTCTATAAGCCCATAATGCATCATCAAGTTTCTTGGACCAATTCTTTCTAGATCTATTAACAGTCTTTTGCAAAATTAATTTAAGCTCTCTACTGCTAAGTTCTACTTGACCAGTAGACTGTGGATGATATGGAGATGCAATTCTATGATTAACATCGTACTTAGCAAGCATTTTACGAAAGGCATCATGAATAAAATGTGAACCACCATCAGTCATTAAATATCTAGGGACTCCAAACCTCGGAAAAATAACTTCTTTAAGCATCTTAATAGAGGTGTTATGATCAACACTACTAGTTGGAATAGCTTCTACCCACTTAGTAACGTAATCAACATCAACTAAAATATGTGTGTATCCATTACAGGAAGGAAACGGTCCCATATAATCGAAGCCCCAAACATCAAATGGTTCAATAACGAGTTCATAGGCATTTCTTGACGTCTACTAATATTACCAATTCTTTGACATTCATCATAAGATAAGAATTACTTACGGGCATCCTTGAAGAGAGTAGGCCAATAAAAAGCGGATTGCAATACCTTATGTGCAGTTCTATCTCCAGCATGGTGTCCTCCATAAGCTTCGGAGTGAGACTTGCGTAGGATCTGTTCCTGTTTATGCTCAGGTATACAACGTCTAATAACACCATCTACTCCTTCTTTATAAAGGTGTGGGTCATCCCAGAAGTAATGTCTTAAATCATAGAAAAACTTTTTCTTTTGCTGGTATGTGAAACTAGGTGGTATAAATTTAGCAACAATGTAACTAGCATAATCAGCATACCATGGAGCAGTGCGAGAAGCATTTATGACAGCTAATTGTTCATCAGGAAAGCTATCATCAATAGGTAGTGGGTCATCAGGAACATTCTATAACCTAGACAAGTTGTTTGCAACGGGATTCTCAGCTCCCTTTCTATCAATAATATGCAAATCAAATTCTTGTAGCAGGAGAACCCATCTAATAAGTCTAGGTTTAGCATCTTTCTTTTCCATAATATATTTAATAGCAGCATGATCAGTGTGAATAGTTACTTTAGAATCAAGAATATAAGGTCTGAACTTATCACAAGCAAATACAACTGCTAAGAATTCCTTTTTAGTAGTAGCACAATTTCTCTGGGCATTGTCTAGAGTTTTACTAGCATATTCAATAACATTTAATTTTTTTATCAACTCTTTGTCCTAGAACAGCACCTACAACATAGTCACTAGCATCACACATGATTTCAAAGGGTAAATTCCAACCAGATGACTGAACAATAGGTGCATAAATCAAGGCTTTCTTAAGTATTTCAAATGCTTCTAAACGATCATCATCGAAGACAAAAGGAATATCTTTTTGTAATAGGTTAGTCAGAGGCCAGGAAATTTTTGAGAAGTCCTTAATAAACCTCCTATAAAAACCGGCGTGACCAAGGAAACTTCTTATACCTTTGATGTCCTTCGAACACGACATCTTTTCAATAGCATCAACTTTAGCTTTGTCAACTTCAATACCTCTTTCAGAAATTTTATGCCCCAAGATAATACCTTCATTAACCATAAAGTGGCACTTCTCCCAATTCAAGACAAGGTTAGTTTCTTCACATCTCTGCAAAACTCGATCAAGGTTGCTCAAGCAATCATCAAAAGAGGATCCATAAACAAAGAAATCATCCATGAAAACTTCACAAATCTTATCACGAAATTCAGAGAATATAGCCATCATGCACCTTTGAAAGGTAGTAGGTACACTACATAAACTAAAAGGCATACGTCTATAAGCAAAGGTACTGAAAGGGCAAGTAAAAGTAGTCTTTTCTTTATCATCAGCTCACACAGGTATTTGAGAGAAACCAGAGTAACCATCTAGAAATCAAAAATGTGTATGTTTGGATAATCTTTCTAGCATTTGATCAATGAAAGGCAAAGGGTAATGATCTTTTTTAGTAGCTTTATTTAATTTGTGGAAATCAATCATCATCCTATAACCTGTAATAATTCTTTGCATAATCAATTCATCTTTATCATTAAGAACGACAGTAATACCTCCCATCTTAGGGACACAATGGACAGGACTTACCCACTGACTATCAGCAACGGGATAAATTATACCTGCTTCAAGGAGCTTTAATATTTCTTTTCTTACCACTTCTTTCATCTTAGGATTTAGCCATCGTTGGTGATCAATAACTGGTTTGGCGTCTTTCTCCAAATTTATTTTTTGTTGACATAGAGTGGGACTAATGCCCTTAAGATCATCAAGAGTATATCCAATAGCAGCACGGTGCTTCTTCAGAGTTTTCAATAATTTCTCTTCTTCATGCTTTGAAAGGTTAGCACTAATAATAACATGATATATCTTCTTTTCATCAAGATAAGCATATTTAAGAGTATCGGGAAATGGTTTAAGCTCAAACACGGGATCACCCTTGGGTGGAGGAGGATCCCCTAGGATTTCAATAGGCAAGTTGTGTTTCAGAATAGGTCCCTGTTTAAAGAATACTTCATCTATTTCCCTTCTTTCATTCATAAACATATCGTTTTCATGGTCTAGCAAATATTGTTCTAAAGGATCACTAGGAGGCACGACAATAGAAGCAAGACCTATAATTTCATCTTTACTAGGAAATTCCTCATCACGGGGTTGTCTACTAAATTTAGCAAAATTAAACTCATGAGACATATCCCCTACACCAACAGAAACAATATCCTTGTTGCAGCCTATCTTAGCATTAACAATATTCAAGAAGGGTCTACCAAATATAATGGGACACAAGTCATCTTGTGGGGAACCAAGAACAAGAAAATCAGCAGGATATTTAACTTTCCCACACAAGACTTCAACATCTCTAACAATCCCAACTGGTGAAATAGTATTTCTATTGGCTAGCTTAATTGTAACATCTATCTCTTCTATCTCAGCAGGTGCAATATCATGCATAATTTCTTTGTATAAGGAATGAGGTATTACACTTCACTAGCACCCATATCACATAAGCCATGATAACAATGATCTCCTATTTTAATGGAAATAACAGGCATGCCTATAACAGGTCTATGTTTATTTCTAGCATCAGGTCTAGCAATTCTAGCAGCTTCATTGCAGAAGTAAATAACATGCCCATCAATATTATCAGCTAAGAGATCTTTAACCATAGCAATTTTAGGTTCAACTTTAACTTGCTCAGGGGGTTTGTGTGTCCTAATATTACTTTTGTTTACTACAGTTGAAGTTTTAGCATGATCCTTTATTCTAACAGGGAAAGGTGGTTTCTCAATTTAGGCAGTAGGAACACCAGGATCATTATAAGTGATAGTCTTTTCTTCAACTTTAATAGGTGCAACTACTTTTACTTCAATGGGAGGGTTATATTTAAACCACTTCTCCTTAGGGAGATCAACATGAGTAGCAAAGGATTCACATAAAGAAGCTACTATCTCAGAGTCAAGACCATATTTAGTGCTAAATTCATGGAAAACATCGGTATCCATAAAAGATTTAACACAATCAAACTTAGGTGTTATATCTGACTCCTTACCTTCGTCGAGGTCCCAATCTTCAGAGTTGCGTTTGATTCTTTCCAATAAATCCCATTTGAATTCAATAGTCTTCATCATAAAAGATCCAGTACAAGAAGTATCGAGCATGGAGCGATTATTGAGAGAAAGTCGAGCATAAAATTTTTGAATAATCATTTCTTTTGAGAGCTCATGATTGGGGCATGAATATAACATTGACTTAAGCCTCCCCCAAGCTTGAGCGATGCTTTCTCCTTCGCGAGGACAAAAATTATATATATATAATTACGATCACGATGAACAAGATGCATAAGATAAAACTTCTGATGAAATTCCAATTTCAATCTCTTGTAGTTCCATGATCCCATATCATCACATAGACTATACCATGTCAATGCCTCTCCCTTCAAAGATAAATGGAAGACCTTCTTCTTGATAACATCATCAGGCATACCTGCAATTTTAAATAATCCACAAACTTCATCCACATAGATTAAGTGTAAATCGGGATGCAATGTTCCATCTCCTGCAAAAGGTTTAGCTAGCAGTTTCTCTATCATACCCGAAGGAATTTCAAAGTAAACTTTTTCAGTAGGTTCAGTAGGTTGAGGAGCAACTCTTCGTTCTACTGGTCGGGGTGAAGATACCCCGAAAAATCCCCTCAAAGGATTATGTTCCTTAGTAACAAGTGACAGTAATTTTCAGCACACTATATAAATTTTTCCTTACCAAATTCCACTTACCAAAGGCGCTTCACTCCCCGACAACGGTGCCAGAAAAGAGTCTTGATGACCCACAAGTGTAGGGGATCTATCGTAGCCTTTTTGATAAGTAAGAGTGTCGAACCCAACGAGGAGTAGAAGGAAATGATAAGCAATTTTCAGTAAGGTATTCTCTTCAAGCACTGAAATTATCGGTATTAGATAGTTTTGTGATAAGGTAATTTGTAACGAGTAGCAAGTAATAAAAGTAAATAAGGTGCAACAAGATGGCCCAATCCTTTTTGTAGCAAAGGACAAGCCTGGACAAACTCTTATATGAAGGAAAGCGCTCCCGAGGACACATGGGAATTATCGTCAAGCTAGTTTTCATCACGTTCATATGATTTGCATTCGGTACTTTGATAATTTGATATGTGGACGGACCGGTGCTTGGGTACTGTCCTTACTTGGAAAAGCATCCCACTTATGATTAACCCACATTGCAAGCATCCGCAACTACAACAGAAGTATTAAGGTAAACCTAACCATAGCATGAAACATATGGATCCAAATCAGCCCTTACGAAGCAACGCATAAACTAGGGTTTAAGCTTCTGTCACTCTAGCAACCCATCATCTACTTATTACTTCCCAATGCCTCCCTCTAGTCCCAAACAATGGTGAAGTGTCATGTATTCGACGTTCACACAACACCACTAGAGGGATGACAACATACATCTCATCAAAATATCGAACGAATACCAAATTCACATGACAACTTATAGCAAGACTTCTCCCATGTCCTCAGGAACAAACGTAACTACTCACAAAGCATATTCATGTTCATAATCAGAGGGGTACTAATATGCATAATGGATCTGAACATATGATCCTCCCCCAAGTAAACCAACTAGCATCAACTACAAGGAGTAATCAACACTACTAGCAACCCACAGGTACCAATCTGAGGTTTGGATACAAAGATTGGATACAAGAGATGAACTAGGTTTTGAGATGAGATGGTGCTGGTGAAGATGTTGATGGAGATTGACCCCCTCCCGATGAGAGGATCGTTGGTGATGATTTCCCCCTCCCAGAGGGAAGTTTCCCCGGCAGAACAGCTCCGCCGAAGCCCTAGATTGGTTCTGCCAAGAATCTGCCTCGTGGCGGCGGAGTTTCGTCCCGTGAGCTTTCTTATGATTTTTTTTCAGGGTAAAATACTTCATATAGAAGAAGATGGGCACCGGAGGCCTGCCAGGGGGCCCACGAGGTAGGGGCGTGGCCAGGGTGTGGGCCCCCTCTGGTGCTTTCTTCGCTCAGTATTTTTTATTAATTCCAAAAATGACTTCCGTGAAGTTTCATGACATTTGGTACTGTACAGAATAGGTCTCTAATATTTTGTCCTTTTCCAACCCAGAATTCCAGCTGCCGGCATTCTCCCTGTTCATGTAAACCTTGTAAAATAAGAGAGAATGGGCATAAGTATTGTGACATAATGTGTAATAACAGCCCATAATGCAATAAATATCGATATAAAAGCATGATGCAAAATGGACGTATCAGTCACATGAGAAGGCCAGACACCAATGACCCCAGGTGGTGACGTGAACGGGGCCGACCCGCCAGACAGAGCTCAGTCGTTGGGTTTATCGACGCTGTAGGGATGGACCCGAGCACAGAAGTCGTGCCTAGCCTATTCATGCGAGGGATCCTAAAGAAAGACAAGCGGCGCGCGTCTCCCGTGGTAACGAGGGCGGTCGCGGGTGGGGTATCGAAGTACCAGATAAGAAGGTGATAGTCATAAAACGACTCAAGCAGAGAGGCAGGTTAGCTCAGATAGATGCAAGAATGATACATGCCACTGGGACGGACCCAAGCGGCCTGGGGATGATGCAGCCCGAGGGGCGCTCCCAGCAGGGTAAGGTAAAGATGCAAAAGGATACACGTCGCAGGGACAGACACGTGCGACTTGGGAATAATGCAGCCCGAGGGGCGCCCCAACTGAATGAACTGGAAAGAGTCACCTAATAACGCCGCTGGAGTGATGTTGGAGTAGCCGATGATGCATGCCAAAGAGTCGTTCCTCACGAGCCGCCAGGGTCCTGAGCCTCAGGAGGCTCCGGGAGCTTGGGTGGTTCCTTGAGGACCTTCGCCATCTCCATCAGGACAACGTGATGCCTGGCCTCCTGAGCCGCCATGATGCTCCGCAGGTGGTGCTGGAAGGTGACGGCCGCGTTCGGCAAGCCAAACGACATGCGAACGTAGCTGTGAGGTGGACCCTCGCATCGACCAACGCGCGAAGGCCAAAAACGCTCCTGAGATGCAGCCCTGTTGAGCCCTGGAGTGTCGATGCAGATGCGCAGCCCGCCATCCTCGCCAGGATGGGGAGCTACGACGGGTGGTGAGCGGCGGTCGCCACGTATGGCCCTTGCCTCTTGAAGCTCCTGGGTTACCTTAACGGTGAACTCCTGAGTACCGGGCGCCCCTCGCCCCGTGCCCTCCTTAGGGAAACATGCAGTGAAGCACGCCTCCACATGGTGCCCGAGCGCCTCCCTCGTGATGTTGGCTAGGTCCGAGGCCCTCTAGAAGAGAGCCCCCGAGCCTTGCCCGAGGAGGGCGCCGGGCGCGCCTTCCTATGCGAGGAAGGGAGGCACCCCAGCTGCGGATGCCGATCCTGAGTTGGTGCCGCTGGAGGCACCGCTCTCCTGACGCCCTGGGAGGAGTAGCTGCTTCTTCTTCTTGGGGATGGCCCCAGGAGGATACAGGGTGCCTTCGTTGTCGGGGTCTTCGATCGCAGCGGCTCGGATGGCGTGCTCAAGGGAGCACACCGCATCTCTTTCTTCGCAGGGGACCGTGATGATGCCACCACTCCCTGGCATATTGAGAACGTTGTAGCCGTGGTGGGTCACTGCCATAAACTTGGCCAATGCTGGATACCCAACGATGGCGTTGTGCGGCAGACGGATGTGGGCGACGTTGAAGTCGATGAGCTCGGTGCGGTAGTTGTTACGCTGGCCGAAGGTGACAGGGAGGCGGACTTGCCCTATCGGGGTGGTGGAGCCATCGTCACTTCTGAGAAAGGCTTGGTAGGCTGTAGCTGATCGTACGACACTTGGAGGCTATCGAATGTCTCGACGGACAGGACATTGAGCCCCGCGCCGCCGCCGATGAGGGTCTTGGTGACTTGAACATTGTTGATGACGGGTGAACAAAGTATCAGAAAGACGCCGGCGGTCGCCGCGCACTTGAGCTGGTCCGTCAAGCTGAAGGTGATGGCGCACTTGGACCACCTGAGCGGGCGCGTGGCCTCGAGCCTGGGAAGGGCCGCATTCACCTCATGAGAAAACTACTAGGACACATGCCCGTGCGTTGCAACGGGAAAAACATCACACACTCCTGACCTCATAAGTATGACAGAATTTCTTAAAAGAAATGTATGTCACGAGACTCTCTCCCAAGAACAAAACATCATAGAACCCTAACACTGCACCCCCCCCCCCCCGCCCCCACGGGCACACACATAGGCACACGTCCTCCATTTCAACATGTCACTCACCCGTGTTGCCGGTTGTCCTCCTCGTCGTACAAAAAATAGGTTAACGCTGGTGTTGTGATTTACGCAAACAATAAAAACATAAGCATTCACATACTTAAAAAAAACAAAGATTGAAACATACACGGTTGATGTACATTGATTTGTTGAAAAACTTTGTATTTTATGGCAACAGGAGGAGAAACTAAAAAACCTAAAAACCAATGGACAGGCCAATCAATTACTACATGAGTACAGATGTCGAGACTCAAGTCTAATCTACAGTAGCAGATCCAATTTATTGCAATAAATAATGCGACCATATCAACATCGGCACTACCCATACTGAAATATTCTATGTTTTCTCATATGTTTTTGTTATTATGAATTAGGTTGAAACAGAATATTTGATCTTTATAGCAAATGTGTCCGTGTGTTATGATGGGAGAAAAAATAGCTTTGTATTCTCTTACTAAAATACAAACTGTAAGAATTGGGAGATAAAAAAACTTTCTAGAATTCTCAAGCACGAGCATTCATCGGATTGTCCAAATTAGAATAATTATAGCAAATATGGCCGTGTGTTGCAACGGTAGAGAAAAAAAAAATCAAAGGTCCATAAATCAATTAGCATTGATAATCCCCACTCCGGACATTCAAAACCTCTATTTTAACACGACATTAAAGATTAAACCCATGCTTCGAACCAATCAATTCTATGGAATAGACGAACGATTTGCCTAACCACTTACTCGAACATACAAAACTGAACCAATCAATTATGATAAATTTACTCCTCAGTCAATTTTTTTGGCTATTATGTCATTGTTGCAACACTCAAATTAACACCAGATACCAGGTTGGTCAAAACTCTAAGACTACAGTTTGATGAAAATTGCATAGGAAACAAACGACCACCCATATGCTAATATCTTCATGCATAGAGCCAGAGAAAGCTAACAAATACGATTCTTGTATATGTACAGTGTCCGCTGCTTATAAAAATTAAAGGAATATTAAATGATATGAAATTTTTTGTTTCCTTTCTAACTCATGGCGCATGTAGAAATCCCTTTCTTCCTAGCTCATGGCGCATGTAGAGTCGATTTCCTTCCTGGCTCATTAATGTCAATTTCTAGCCCATGGCGCATGTAAATTTCTTCCTAGCTCATTCATGCCACATATGAAGGCTCTAATTTATTTTACCTAAATCCTAAAAAGTGCAGCTGTGCTCGTTTGCATCCTCGAGCGCACACGTCTCTGCGCCGTCGGATCGTTATCGCGTACACCAGACGCCGCGCTGTCTATTCGCGTCGCGCGCGCAGGTGGCACCTGGTCGGCCTGTGGCCCGTTGGGTGGGAGCGGCGGTTCCGGGGCCCACCACTTCTCCTCGTCTCGTCCACCCCCTCCCACTACCGACGCTCGTTTCGAAACTGCAACCTCAGTGCTCTCTCCTCATGACTCCCATCCCAAATCCCCCAAATCGGGTGAGGTTCAATCCTGTGGGCGTCGACGAGTTCGGCGAATCCGCGGCCGATTTTCCGCCGGAGGTGGAGCGACCATCAGGTGCGTGCGGTGTTTTCTGGAAGAAGAGAAGCGGAGGGTAGCCTGGCTTGCGGCGAGGAGCAGGTCGGAGGAAGGGAAGCAGTAGCCAAGGCGCGAAAGGGGAGGACCGGCCGCCGCGAGCGACATGCCGTTGGCGCATAGGGCGAGTAATCCTTCCCTGCAATCCTTTGGTAAGCACATCTGGTCTCGATTTTCAGCTTTTTCCGTTTCCAAATTGACGAGTACATGGTGGATGATGAAGCTCTCGTTATGGTTGACGACATTGGAAATTCGATGCGCAAGGGGATTGGCTACTGGTGGATGTAGGGGTTGAAGGCAGGTGGGGCTGCTGTGGAGTTGAGATTATGTACGAGTGTTTTGGGTTAGGATGCTCACTACAGGATAGTTCAAGTGAATTGGTTGTTGTAGATTTTGAGATTCAGATTCATCTTTGCTTTTTGCTCTAGTTTTGTGAATGGCTTGCCCTGTATGTTTTCAGAAGTTGCCCACACGCAAATTTGTAGTAGATTTTGTTCCAGTTAGTACTGCACTATTTGAACAATGCAAATGTAGAGGAAGTAATTCACTGCAGGGGAAATACTTTCAGTTTAATGGATAATTAAAATTTCTGAATTGCATGATGTGGTTCAGTTTTGCCTGATATGTGTGAACAATGCCAATCTAGAGGAAATAATTGCGTGATGAAAATTAAGGGAAATAGTCTTTAACGGACAATCGTTTTCTTTGAATTGCCTGATGTGTTTAGTTTGCCTAACACGTTTCAGTTTTTTTGTACTTTACATGCTTGCTTTGTTCAGATTTTTTTGTTTTTGAAATTTGCTCCGTTACTTAAAGTCCTACTTCATATAGCAACAGAGAAAAATTCAGTTAATGTACAATCACTTCGACACTTTAGTTGCCTGTCATGGCTTCCTGTTTTGCTTCAGTTTGTTATAGTTTTTGCCTGATATGGTGTGTGAGTTTGACTGATACGTTTTTTTAACATTTTGACAGTTAATTGCCTGATACGTTTTTTTAACATTTTGACAGTTAATTGCCTGATATGGCTCCTTTTTTGCCTCAGTGATATGGTGTGTGAGTTTGTTGCAGGACTAGGCTGAAATATACCGTTACAATTGCGGCAAATTTTCTGCATGATGATGTTCTTTCTCTTTATACGTAGCAGGAGAAAATGGCTGGGACAAGCAAAAAGGGCCTTCAGGGTGACCCTCCTGCATTTAATCCTGATGACGATCCATCTAATGCCACTGAAGAACATAGAACAGAGGTGTGCAGAATATTTGAAACATGCTACTATTTTCGTTTTGATCTATGATTCCGCCCACCCCCCCTCTAGATTGATGTGTGCTTAATGCGTGTGTGTGCTTATAGATTGCTACTTACATATTGCTAGAGAGAGATGCTGACACATACTGGTAAGTGCCATGTGGATTTATCAGTCTGTACGCATGGTAAAAGATGGTCTGAAGTTAGTTGCATATCTATGTCCTTGATTCAGATAATTCAGTCCTTTGCTGCTTTTATTTTTCTAACATGCATTGATCGTTGCATGCTAGTCTTAGCTATGTTCATTTCATTTGGCCTAGCGCTCGATTTGCTACTGCTGCTACACTAATTCCAGCCTTGATTATATTATGAGATAAAATACATGTATAGGAGGGAGACAAATCAATGGAATTTCTTGTCATGTGGTGATACACTCATGAATCTTTGTGATTCTTTTGTGTTCTTCTTTGTATCTCTTCTTTTCTTAACCATCCAATGGATTTGTAGGCTCATGAAGCCGTGAGCATGCATCATGTATGTGTGTATTTACAATCTATAACCTTTTTGACCATTGAGTTCTAGCCAAAAATATGCTTTCTTGTAGTCAATGTTTTCTACACTAACTTGCCTAATAATGTCAGAAAGTTGCCTATAATATTTTCAATATTTTTTGGCATAGGATCTGCGGCAACTAGCAAGGTGAGGGAGGAGAGATGTGTCAGAGTGCCGGCGACCAGGAAGCGAGGCAAGAGGAAGAGCAAAGACGGTAGTGCCATCCATGCGCTGCGACCACCTAGCGGAGAGGAGCTAGAGCCGAGAAAGTGTTGTCGCCACTAGTCGAGGAATGGGCCACAAACCGCCTGTAAGTATCTCAAAATCGCCCCCCTAAGCATTTGTCTTCGACTCAAATCTAGGATTCTATGTGATAGAGGCGACATAGGGAGGTTGAAGAGGGGGGGTGTGGGGTCCCGGCTATTTGGGCAAATCGATGATTTCGAGCGCGGCGGTGGTTTACGACTTGGGGATGTGGTGGCTGGAATCGTTGATGATTTGAGCCGAAAGCATCCAAAACTTGCCCACCGCATGATAATGAGTTGCCAGAGATGATGGCATGAGTTGCCCAACCACTCCTGCGATGTGGGGGTTGGAATCATCGATGATTTGAGCCAAAAGTGTCCGAAAACTTGCCCAACACATGATAGTTAGTTGCTAGAGATGCTGGCATGAGTTGCCCTAAGATCCGCTCCCGAGAGCGCTGGGTTTTATTTCGCCAAAAATATGCCCAACACATGATACTTAGTTGCTAGAGAAGCTGGTGCGACTTGCCCAGAGATTTTTTACTTTGACTTTTTTTTGTAGTTTTTGCATACACAACTACAAATAAGCATATGAAAGCATGAACCATCAACTTGTTGTGTTTTTTAATTAACAAATCAGGGCAGCCTACGTTGTTGATTCCACTGAATTTGCCCCAAATCACACAAATGTTGCTTGTCTATATTTCTTATTCTAGACAAATGCAACCTGATATACAGTGAGGAATGATGCATTCATAACAACACAACATTTAGTCTTCATGTTATCCAAACAAAAATCTTTTGAACTATGTGTTTTCAAAGGCAACACTGCGCAATACAAGTTTTTTGTTTGGATTGCAAAGTCACAATGAATTACACATAATTTCTTTCCAGAATTGTTGTCTTTTTTAGTAGGACTTGCTTGACATTTGAATGTGACTTGCTAATGCTAAGCATGTGACTTGCCTGTGTTTTATGTTTTCTGCACTTTTTTTTTAAGAATTTAGGTTATGTTCTTACCCCAAAACCATCAGTTACCTGTAGAGCATTATGGTCATGGTGATAAAAGGAGACAGGGCCGAGACGGAGCTTCCATCTGGATTGAGATCTGGAAGGACAGGGCGTGGAGGAAAGGGGAAGAAGTAGGGAACTCACGAACTCACGTCCTTTTTCTTGCACGTGATTGACGAGGGGGAGGGTTGTTTGTTGTTGTGTGAGAACTTATCGGGGCAGGGACCAGGTACTGGGACTTTGCTATTTTGATCCTCTTTCTGGACGGGGGAGATATCTTTCCTTTAAAAGGGTGTGTGCCAGGGAACGCTGGGGAGCACCTGTTTGCTCCCTCACTAGTAGAAAAAGGGCCTTTAGTCCCGGTTCATAAGGGCCTTTAGTCCCGGTTCTGGAACCGGGACTAAAGGGTCGGTACTAAAGCCTCCCCCTTTAGTCCCGGTTCTAACTGGAACCGGGACTAAAGGCCCTCCACGTGGCCGTTGCCTGGAGGTCCACCTTTAGTCCCGGTCGGTAACACCAACCGGTACTAAAGGATATTTTATGATTTTTTTTGAATTTTTTTTTGAATTTCAAATTTATGAATTATTTTAACCTCTAATCTCTAATCACCCCTCATCACTGCTCAATTTAACCTTTAATCTCTAATAACCCCTCATCATTCCAAATCATCTAACTTCCCGAACGGTCACCCATCCTCTCACTACTCCAGCCTGAGCACGCTTAACTTTCGGGTTCTATTCTCCCTCGTTTCCAAGTCTGCACTTGTTGTTTTCCGAACAATAGTAAGATGGCAATCCTATTAACCCTCAGGAATTTAGCTTGAGCATGAAGTCACACATTTCACTGTTTGAGTTTGAAACTATTGTTCTAAAAATCAATAATTATTTAGTAACACTAATATTTCTTGAATAAGTAGTTTGACCATAGTTTGACCACAATTTAAAAAAACTGAAATAATTATTTAGTAACACTAATATTCTTGAATAATTATTTAGTAACACTAATACTTCTTGAATAAGTAGTTTGACCATAGTTTGACCAGATTTAACAAAAATTCAAAAAAACTAAAATATGAGCATAACTTTTTTCCTTTTAGAATTTGAGGATTCTAAAAATTTGCAAACAGGCCATAGGCCGTCTCCATCGGATGCGGATTTTCGTTCCGAACATTTTGATATATTATACGTTTTTTTCCGACATCGTATGCAAAAGTTATAGCCGTTTTACATTTTCCCTACATTTTTTGCAAAACATGTCCAAATTTAAGTTTTTAAATTTTCCTAACTAGTAGATGTAGTAACATAACTACCTCTCGAAGGATTTTAAATTTTGAAGTTTCTATCATTTTCTTTTGCTTTTTACAAAACTGAAAAGGCGATACACCGGGGGGGGGGGGGGGTAGGATTTGAAAATTGCACCATTAGTACCGGTTCGAGGCACGAACCGGTACTAAAGGTCTCAACCCCATTAGTACCGGTTCGTGGCATGAACCGGTACTAAAGGTCTACCTTTAGTACCGGTTCGTGCCACGAACCGGGACTAAAGGTCCCATTTGAACCGGGAGTAATGCCTGTATGGTGCCCTCGCCGCTTGAACCAGGACTAATGCTCACATTAGTCCCGGTTCGTAATGCAACCGGGATTAATGCTCTTTTCTGGCTGGACCAAATCCCCCTTTTCTACTAGTGCCTAGTCGTGTCCTTTTATTTATTCTCTCTCATGAAGACCTTTAATTTCTTTCCTTTTCTTTGCTAGCGCATGTTGCCTATATAGAAATCCCTTTCCTTCCTAGCCCATTTATGCCATATATGAAGTCTATATGATTTCTTTCCTTCCTGGCTCATTCATGGCCATGCAAGGATCTATTTACTTTCCTTTGTTTGCGTGATCTATTTCCTTTCCTTGCCTTCGTAACTCTGGGCAGCAAGATTTTTCTTGTAGTTCCTTTCGTTCCTGCGCTCCTCACCTTGATTGTTTAGGCGGCTTATTGGTTTCAACTCAGAAACATATAAAAATTGGTGAAATTTGCTAGAAAGGAGCGAGGTGGGACTATTGATAGGGCGACAACATTTTTTCCTAAAAGAAATCATTACGTGGTTCAGTTGGCTGCCTCGGTCGATTCCCAAGGTGGGAGTCTGGAGTTCGAATACCTGACGGGCATATATTTTTGGCTACTCCTCCATCGTTGGGAAAAAAATTGCAGCGGGCCTAGCCCAGTAGTGCTTCCTCCTAAAACAAAACTAATTGCCCACTTACGTAAAAACGCAATTCAATTACATATAGCGTATGGAGAACTATGAAAGTCTCCATCCTTTAATATTAGGTACAGACTTGAAGATGCGTTGGGAAGCTGGGGCCTGAGCACCGCCCAAGATGCAGGCGATAGCGCATGGCTCCTGGAAGCCCCTAGCCCCCTCGTCCTGATGGTGGTCGCCGTTCCTCCTAGGTGGTGGCGGTGGCGGAGGGAGGCTAGCATTGCCCTGGGGACGATTCTCGTGAGGCTGGTCCTGCTAGTGGTCCTCGCGAGGCCGATCGCGCCATTACTGACGGGGGCCGCGGTCGTCCCAACGTCCCCCACTTCATCCTCATCCTCGGTCGTAGCCCCGGTTGCTGCGCTCGGGGCGCCGACCGAAGCGTCCATCTCAAATGGCCCTGAACTCTTGGCAGTCGTTGGTGTTGTGGCTGTGTACGTTGTGGAAGGCACAGAACGAACGACTGCTCTTAGACGACTCGGGGTGGTCCCGGCCGCGCTTCGTGTCCGGCTCCGCTGCGAGCACGTCTACTCCCTTCCGCTTCACGTCCTTGGCCTTGGCTTTTTTCTCTTCTGGGTCGGCAGCAGGGAGCTCGAGGATGGAGAGGTGCCCCTCCTCAACTCTTGCGCACTTGGTCGCCACGTTGAACATCTCTAGGGCCGAGCATAGTTCCTCATGGATGGCGAGCTCCTCCTTTATCTTGATGTCGCGGACGGCATCCGAGAACACGGAGATGATGGCCTCGTCTGTCACCTTGGGGATCTTGAGGCGGACGTTGTTGAAGCGTTGGATGTAATTTTGCAGGGTTTCCCCTGGTTGCTGCTTGTTGCGCCGCACGTCACCCGCGGTCGGTGGGCGTTCACGAGTGCCCTGGAAGTTGGCGACAAAGCGGTCGCGCATCTCACCCTAGGAGGAGATTGACCCTGCGGGCAGGTTCAGGAGCCACGAGTGAGCACCATCCTTGAGAGCCATTGGAAATCAGTTCGCCATGACCTTCTCATCTCTGTTGGCCGCCTCGAAGCTCAACTCGTAGAGCTATAAGAACTCCGCGGGGTCAGGGGTGTCATCATAGCGTGGAGGCAGGTCTGGTTTGAACTTGCCTGGCCAGACTACGCTACGCAGCTCTGGAGTGAAGGCACGGCAGCCAGCTGTGGCCACCGGGGCCCGTCGTGGGGCGGAGGTTGATCTTGGTACCCACGCACCGCACCGCAGGCGGCGCGCGGTCTTGACGTGTTGGTGCGGGGTGTGTAGGAGCGTTTTCTTGCGGTCGAGGGACCTCCTGGCAGCTTCCTTCTTCGTGCGCGGGCACACGGCATGGCGGATCACGCCGCGGGACCGCACGTCTTGGGGCGAGGACACCGTCTTGATGCGGAGGAGGCGGGGGCGCTCTGTGAGCCGCGCGTCTCGGCGTGAGGGCGCCGTCTTGATGAGGAGGCGGCGGAGGCGCTCCGTGAGCTACGTCGCCCGCGGCTGGGGGAAGGTCGAGCCAGCGAGAGGGGTGGTGTAGGAGAGCCCCCAGCGGCGCTGACGAGCTCGGCGATGCGGTCCAGCCAGTCCTCGTAGAGGTCATCATCCAGGAGGTAACGCAGGAGCTCACGTGCCATGAGCAGCGCGGCCTGCGTGTCCGTGGGCGCGCGACGAGCGTGGGATGACGAGCCGGCCGGAGTCAGCGACGGGGAGGCGGTGCGGCCGTCCCGCCACACAGGGGTGCAGCGATGACGCTTGCTGCTCGTTCGCTGCCGGGCCGGTGGCGGCGTTGGCAGCGGGTGATGGAGAACGGCTGGGAGGTCCGCCAACGGGCGTCGTCTGAGCGACGCGGACGGCGAGGGCGCCGCGGCGCTCGGCACGGGCTCGGCGAGCATCACACATGGATGCGATGGAGCAGTGGAACGCGGATCGACGAAAGAAAAGCTTCAGCTCACCCCTACCCGGCGAGCCAAATGTCGGATTACAGGTTCCGGCAAAACCCTTGAGGTTCGAACACTGGGGTGCGCATGACGATCTCTTTCCCCCTAGCTCACACTCTCACTACGATCTCAAAGTCTAGCTCGCCGAACCCGAGGAACAAGAGACACAGGAGACACAAGAGTTTATACTGGTTCGGGCCACCGTTGCAGTGTAATACCCTCCTCTAGTGTGGTGTGGTGGATTGCCTTGTAGGCTGGGGATGAACAAGTACAAGGGAAGAAAGGGCTCCTAAGGAGAGGTGTTCTTGAACTCAGTGAGCTTGTGTGTGTGTGCGGATGGTCTGGTTCCTCTCTAGATTGGATGATCTCAAGATTGGATCCTCCCTCTAGCTCCGGTGGTTGCTAGTCCTATATATAGAAGCCCGGGTCCTCTCCTCAAATATTAGGCGGGAATGGATCCCACAACGGCCAATTTGAAGGGAGACAACTAGTACAAGCTATGCTGACAAAAGGTGGTCTTCGCCTGCCAAAGACTCTAGTGGTGACCCCATCGTGGGCTCCGTGATGACCTCCGTCGTGCCGTCCTGCTGGTCTTGGTCTTGTTGCACCAATCTGAAAACCTTTGCCTGATGCCTCGGGACTCCTCGCCTGCGCTTGCCCCTTTAGCACCAAAGAGGCAACTGGTACTCTGCGCCCGCTGGCGCCCGCCTGGCCTCGGTCGTCATGGCTCACGTCACGGAAATCTCACGAGGTGCCCCTCGCCTTGATCTCTCTGCTCCTCACGAGTTAGCCTAGGGAGGCCGCCTCTGAGGAGGTCTTGTGTCGTCCGCCTCACGAGGTTTGGCCCCTCGCGAGGGTCTTGAGTGGTTATTGATGAAGATGGGTCATACTAGGCCGCTGGTGGAGCCACGCCCTGGGCCGCAGGAAGGCAAGTCGGATACCCCCATTCCCAGGACGCCGACAATCGACTCGGACTTCACCGAAGGCGAGCATGAACAAAGCAATCATCACAAGTTGATGCACGAAACCAACACCGGTGGTGATAAAATGGGATGTAGTCGCCTGTAATATGCACACACCGGAGACGGTTAGAACAACATAACCGCCTACTGTAAGTATTGGAGGCGGGGACGCGAACTTGGTGCGCTTGGGTACCCGCGCACCCTATATGCGGAAAAAAATTAGTAATTCAAAAAATTCAAATCATTTTTGGAATCAAACATGATGAGGTATTGTACTCGTATAAAAATTTTGGACAAGAAATGATATATTGACTTCACGGCAAAAAAGACAAGTTTGTGACAACAATATAGCGTGTATAGTATTTGTATATAGCGTTTTTTGCCGAATCTTCGACCCAGGGTGCAACGAAATTCATTCTCTAACGAATCTTTTTATACGACTACAATACTTAATCATGTTTAATACCAAAAAAAATTGGAATTTTTTGGACTTTTTTGAATTACTAATTTTTTTTGTATATAGAATGCGTTGGTATCCAGGTTCTCCTTTATATTTTTCTTGGAGGCGGTATGTAATAAAAAAGAGAGAAGTCCACATTTCAACCCTCAAGTAACCACAAAGTTTAAAACTCAACCCCAAACTTCAAAACCGGTTGACACACACCCCAAACTAACAATACAGTGCAAAAATCAACCCTGATACCGGTTTTGACTTAGTAAAGTGGTTTTGACCATATTGACCGCTAACTAAGCACCCAAAAAATAAAAAGAAAACAAAACGTCTATCTCCTTCCCCTCTCTCCCTGTGTCGACCATGGTACCGGAGTAGAGTCTGTCTTGCTGCTGCTGCCGCCCCGAGCTCGCGTGGCGCCCCTGCCCCGACCACTCCCCGCCGACCATCACGCGACGCCCCTCCCACGGCCACGCAGCAAAGCCACCCCGGACTGTCGGCAGCAATTGCTCGCCGGAGTTGGATGCAGCAATAGAGCGGCACAGAGCGCCGAGCGTTGTGAGGCGCCGGCTCGCGGTGACTTTCCTCCCTCCTACCAACATCTTGCTCGCGGCTCGTGGCGAGCTCTCCCGCGTCCAGGTTTCCGTCCGGAGGTGTGCGTGTTTGTGTGCTGGTGTACGCGGCCGTGGGGGTGTGCGTGCGTGCCGTCGAGGCGCACGGAGGTGAGCTCGCCGCCGGGCGCGCACGATATGTTTGTCTGTTCTGGCATGCTGTCATGCTTGCTGGATGCCGCGGTGCTCACTCGGTGCTGCCGTGTTCTAGGAGTGAGTGACCCTTTGGATTCTTGAGATATTTTTTGAGTAAAGATCCTTGTGAGAGAGTAACCCTTTGGATTCTTGAGATAGTGTGTGTGCAGCGGACATGTGGTCCAGGTCAGCACCGTGTGCACACGCAACAGTAACAAGAGGTCAGCGGTCAATGTGGTCAAAACCACTTTACTAAGTAAAAACCGGGACCAGGGTTGATTTTTGCACTGTATTGTTAGTTTGGGGTGTGTGTCAACCGGTTTTGAAGTTAGGGTTGAGTTTTAAACTTTGTAGTTACTTGAGGGTTGAAATATGAACTTTTCTCAATAAAAAACGGTATCTAATGTCAAATCCGCCTGCTCTTAGTGAGTAGCTCCTCACATGGCCTTCACTTCTCTTTCTCCATGGGTCATTTGCCTTCATTTCATTTTCCATCGATTTCCCTTTCCAGGTCCTCGACCAAATCCTATGCCAAACACGGTCGCACCAGATGAACAGTTCATAATTCTAACTAATCGTGGGAGTTTCTAAGTAATCTCTAGTTAGCATAGTAATAGATAGATAGATTACACATATAGGATCGACAACAAACAATCCTTTCATGCTCCATCAAAGACCAAAGAGCTGTATTCATATACGCTTTTTTTTTTTTTTGAGGAATCGAGCACTCACTTGGAAACACATAGAGAATGATTTACCCTAGTTCTAAGGGTGTTCTAGAGATCGAAATGCGACATCGAGTTTTGCTCACGGGATGTGAGTGCGGGAGAAAGACGTTGTTCATATACACCAGGATATGTGTGTTTATTTTCTGCTTTTGTAAGGATGGTGTTGTAAGGTTTGGACAATTTTAATATATGGCCTTGGCATTCTTGCAAAAAGAAACAGAGTGTGCATCCCTGAATTCACAAACAAGGCTGCCCAACAGTAGTTGGTTTCTACTAATTGCTGATATACTCTATTACCCAATAAATGCTTTAAAATTATGTTTTCATTGAAAAATAAAGCATGTCGCCACGACACGGACGACCTCGACAGTGTAGACCAACATAATGACAAAACAGAGATTCCAAATGGCAGGCACTACAGACTCATGAGGTTAACGTGCATGCCACACCACTCATTTTTTTAGTCTTAAATCAAAGCGGCCAAATAATCTAGCTTCCAAAAGGACTAAAGTATAAATAAGCTTAAATCTCTTTGCAGTATGTTCCGAACAAGATATATAATAATCTCCTCCCATTTTATTATGTAAGTAACTAGTACAATACCTTCTTGATAGTAGCATCCCAAATATTCAGGATTAGGTAACACATGAACCACATATATCATTTATATGTCGAGCTTACTACTTGAGGGAGAATAAAACCACACATCAAGATACAATGGATGGTGCGGGTGAATTGGCCAATCGGCTACCAAACCCGCAACAATAGATGTTCCTAGGGCAACACACTGGATTGTACCCCACCGGTCTAGCAGCTGCATGTGCTACCGGTGTTGCCATCATCATGAGCAAGCATACTTGCGCCATGAGAAAAACAATGATCACTTGAAAGATGCCATTTTTCGCCATTGCCTAGGAACACAAAATAACAGAAATATATAGTTATGCAATAGTCTGCCAACCAATATGTTTTTGTGGCCATGGCGGGTACAATTCAGTCGCCTTATATAGATGTGGTGGCATCAAGGTTATCCTTATCCTTTGTGGGGGTTATCCTTATCCAATTAATGTCATTAAATGACATGTTTCAGTTTCGGTTGGATAAAGGTTATACATATCCAAATAAATGCCAAAAAATCCTATGAAATGTCATTATTAGTACCCAAAAATCATCAATAGGCATGGTCATGTTGTCTAATAGGTAGGGCTTACTCCCCTCATTTAAGAATAGAGTGCATATTAGTTTTGTTTGGTTACACTCTGATCTAGTTTATAAGAAGGAAATATTAACATGTATGATAGCGATCAATATCCTCAAACCTATAATGGAAAAGTTTTTCATGTTATATTTTTGGGAAGAATCAACCTGTGCCACTGCCAGAGTTGCATATTCGAGTCCTGCCACTCAAACTTCCATATTTCGGGATGGGCTGCTAACGATTGTGAAAAAAGTTAGGTGTATGACATTGCATGTCATCTCCGTCTGTTGCCATCAACTTTGCGTTGTTTCCTTCCATTTTGGACCCACCACTTCGCCACATCAACTGCAGCCACAAGGAGATTTGATTGACCCTTTTGGGCAATGTGGGGGCCCAACGTGGCGCCATAATTTCCATTTTCCACTCTGATGTGGGCCCACCAATATTGACGACAAGACTCTTTGAGTGTCTGTCTACGTGGGGGCCCGCCATTGAGGCCATAATTTCCATTTTGCCCTTCCGATGCGGGTCTTTCTCTATTGTGGGCTCACCTGCAGCGCTTGATAGTGACACGTCCCTAATTTTTTTTTGATAGACCCCCTTTTCCCCACCACTTCCAGTCATATCCTCCCGCTGATCTGTCGCTGCCTCGTTGCTCCACGGCTTCCATTCGCACGGATCTTGATGGCGGCGAAGGACGGTGGCCTCTGGAGCCCGGTGAAAGTGACATTTCTCTCATTGGGTAAAGAAATCAACCATTTGTCTTGCGTTGTTTTGTGATTCCCCTTTTATGTTTCGAATAATGTGGTCATGCTATGATACTTTGCGTAGGTTGGTGCTACCCAGCAGCTTCATGATGTTGTTGAAGATAGGGCATGGGTGTCACACAATCACCTGCCCGATGGTAGCTTGACAATTATTGACAGGTTTTACTACCAATTGCCTTTAAACACTACCATACTAACACAGATGGATCTAATTAAGCAATTTAAGAAGTTTAGGATGGATATGGGAGCTCCGGTTGTATAAGATTTTACGTAACAAATTCGACAAACATAGTTTTACAGCCTTAAATCCATCTCAACAAGAGGAGCTTTTGTATATACTACATATGTTTTCAATTTTTGGAATATATCACATGCACACTTACATGCGGATGCGATATGAATATGAATGTATATTAACTCGTGTTGACGTATAAATTTATTGCCTAGTATTTTGCATTAGATTGGTCATTTAGTTGCATTGGTTAGAGCCTCACAAGCTACATGGTATCGGAGCCAAGAGGTCTTGAGTTCAAGACCCGACTGGCGCAATTAAATTGCAGTCTACTTTCAGTCCACGTTTAGCTTCGAGGGAGCCACAAGTGAGGGAAAGTATTGATGTATATTAAGGATTGTTTGGTTCTAGATCTAGCATTGCCATACTTTGCCACATATTTTTGCCAAGCTTACCTAAGGTTAGTTCATCAAAATGAGAGTCACAAATTGGCAAGTCTAAGGGAATCTTAACACACTTTTTTTGTATGCCATGTGGGGTCCAAGTGGGCTTGCCTAAGGTGTGGCTAGAACCAAACACTCACCTAAGTTGGTCAAACTTGCCTAACCTAAGATGTGGTAATCTTTGGCAAAGTTAGTCACAAACCAAACAGCCTCTAAATGTATTTCCACTAGTAGAAAAAGGGTCATTTTGTTGGAAATATGCCCTAGAGGGAATAATAAAATGATTATTATATTTCCTTGTTCATGATAATTGTCTATTATTCATGCTATAATTGTATTATCCGGAAATCGTAATACATGTGTGAATACATAGACCACAATGTGTCCCTAGTGAGCCTCTAGTTGACTAGCTCGTTGATCAACAGATAGTCATGGTTTCCTGGCTATGGACATGGGGATGTCATTGATAACGGGATCAAATCATTAGGAGAATGATGAGATGGACAAGACCCAAACCTAAGCATAGCACAAGATCGTGTAGTTCGTTTGCTGTAGCTTTTCTGAATGTCAAGTATCATTTTCTTAGACCATGAGATTGTGCAACTCCCGGATACCGTAGGAGTGCCTTGGGTGTGCCAAACGTCACAACGTAACTGGGTGACTATAAAGGTACATTACAGGTGTCTCCGAAAGTGTCTGTTGGGTTGGCACGAATCGAGACTGGGATTTGTCACTCCGTATGATGGAGAGGTATCTCTGGGCCCACTCGGTAATGCATCATCATAATGAGCTCAAGGTGATCAAGTGGTTGATCACGGGATCATGCATTTCGGTACGAGTAAAGTGACTTGCCGGTAACGAGACTGAACAAGGTATTGGGATACCGACGATCGAGTCTCGGGCAAGTAACGTACCGATTGACAAAGGGAATTGTATACGGATTGATTAAAGTCCTGGACATCGTGGTTCATCCGATGAGATCATCGAGGAGCATGTGGGAGCCAACATGGGTATCCAGATCCCGCTGTAATTGGTTATTGACCGGAGAGTCGTCTCGGTCATGTCTGCTTGTCTCCCGAACCCGTAGGGTCTACACACTTAAGGTTCGGTGACGCTAGGGTTGTAGAGATATTAGTATGCAGCAACCCGAAAGTTGTTCGGAGTCCCAGATGAGATCCCGGACGTCACGAGGAGTTCCGGAATGGTCCGGAGGTGAAGAATTATATATAGGAAGTGCAGTTTCAGCCATCGGGAAGGATTCGGAGTCACCGGTATTGTACCGGGACCACCGGATGGGTCCCGGGGGTCCACCGGGTGGGGCCACCCATCCCGGAGGGCCCCGTGGGCTGAAGTGGGGAGGGAACCAGCCCCTAGTGGGCTGGTGCGCCCCCCTTGGGCCCCCTGCGCCTAGGGTTGGAAACCCTAGGGTGGGGGCGCCTCCACTTGCCTTGGGGGGGCAAGCCTCCCCCTTGGCCGCCGCCCCCCCAAGGAGATCCCATCTCCTAGGGCCGGCGCCCCCCAGGGGGCCTATATAAAGGGGGGGAGGGAGGGCAGCTACACCTCAAGTCTTGGCGCCTCCCTCTCCCCTGCTACACCTCTCCCTCTCGCAGAAGCTCGGCGAAGCCCTACTGCGATCACTGCTGCATCCACCACCACGTCGTCGTGCTGCTGGATCTTCATCAACCTCTTCTTCCCCCTTACTGGATCAAGAAGGAGGAGACGTCATCCGCTCCGTACGTGTGTTGAACGCGGAGGTGCCGTCCGTTCGGCACTTGGTCATCGGTGATTTGGATCACGGCGAGTACGACTCCATCATCCCCGTTCTCTTGAACGCTTCCGCTCGCGATCTACAAGGGTATGTAGATGCACTCTCCTCTCGTTGCTAGTTGACTCCATAGATTGATCTTGGTGAAACATAGGGAAAATTTTTGTTTTCTGCAATGTTCCCCAACAGTGGTATCAAAGCTAGGTCTATGCGTAGTTACTATGCACGAGTGGAACACAAAGTAGTTGTGGGCGTTGATATTGTCAATTTGCTTGCCGTTACTAGTCTTATCTTGATTCGGCGGCATCATGGGATGAAGCGGCCTGGACCAACCTTACACGTACGCTTACATGAGACCGGTTCCACCGACTGACATGCACTAGTTGCATAAGGTGGCTGGCGGGTGTCTGTCTCTCCCACTTTAGTCGGATCGGATTCGATGAACAGGGTCCTTATGAAGGGTAAATAGAAATTGGCAATTCACGTTGTGGTTTTGGCGTATGTAAGAAACTTTCTTGCTAGAAACCTATAGCAGCCACGTAAAAACTTGCAAAAACAAATAGAGGACGTCTAACTTGTTTTTGCAGCAAGTGTTTTGTGGTGTGATATGGCCAAAGGTTGTGATGAATGATGAATGATATATGTGATGTATGAGATTGATCATGTTCTTGTAATAGGAATCACGACTTGCATGTCGATGAGTATGACAACCGGCTGGAGCCATAGGAGTTGTCTTTATTTTTGTATGACATGCGTGTCATTGAGAAACGCCATGTAAATTACTTTACTTTATTGCTAAACGTGTTAGCCATAGTAGTAGAAGTAATAGTTGGCGAGCAACTTCATGGAGACACGATGATGGAGATCATGGTGTCATGCCGGTGACAAGATGGAGATCAAAGGAGCTATATGATATTGGCCATATCATGTCACTATTATTTGATTGCATGTGATGTTTATCATGATTTTGCATCTTGTTTACTTAGAACGACGGTAGTAAATAAGATGATCCCTCATAATAATTTCAAGAAAGTGTTCCCCCTAACTGTGCGCCGTTGCGACAGTTCGTTGTTTCGAAGCACCACGTGATGATCAAGTGTGATAGATTCCAACGTTCACATACAACGGGTGTAAGACAGATTTACACACGCAATACACTTAGGTTGACTTGACGAGTCTAGCATGTACAGACATGGCCTCGGAACACAGAAGACCGAAAGGTCGAGCATGAGTCGTATAGAAGATACGATCAACATGAAGATGTTCACCGATGTTGACTAGTCCGTCTCACGTGATGATCAGACACGGCCTAGTCAACTTGGATCATGTTATACTTAGATGACTGGAGGGATGTCTATCTAAGTGGGAGTTCATTGAATAATTTGATTAGATGAACTTAATTATCATGAACTTAGTCTAAAATCTTTACAATATGTCTTGTAGATCAAATGGGCAACGTTGTCCTCAACTTCAACGCGTTCCTAGAGAAAACCAAGCTGAAAGACGATGGCAGCAACTATACGGACTGGGTCCGGAACCTGAGGATCATCCTCATAGCTGCCAAGAAAGATTATGTCCTAGAAGTACCGCTAGGTGACGCACCCGTCCCACAGAACCAAGACGTTATGAACGCTTGGCAGACACGTGCTGATGATTACTCCCTCGTTCAGTGCGGCATGCTTTACAGCTTAGAACCGGGGCTCCAAAAGCGTTTTGAGCGACACGGAGCATATGAGATGTTCGAAGAGCTGAAAAATGGTTTTCCAAGCTCATGCCCGAGTCGAGAGATATGAAGTCTCCGACATGTTCTTCAGCTGTAAGATGGAGGAAAATAGTTCTGTCAGTGAGCACATACTCAAAATGTCTGGGTTGCATAACCGCTTGACTCAGCTGGGAGTTAATCTCCCAGATGACGCGGTCATTGACAGAATCCTTCAGTCGCTTCCACCAAGCTACAAGAGCTTTGTGATGAACTTCAATATGCAGGGGATGGAACAGACCATTCCTGAAGTATTTGCAATGCTGAAATCAGCAGAGGTAGAAGTCAAAAAGGAACATCAAGTGTTGATGGTGAATAAAACCACTAAGTTCAAGAAAGGTAAGGGTAAGAAGAACTTCAAGAAGGATGGCAAGGGAGTTGCCGCGCCCGGTAAGCAAGCTGCCGGGAAGAAGCCAAAGAATGGACCCAAGCCCGAGACTGAGTGCTTTTATTGCAAGGGAAGTGGTCACTGGAAGCGGAATTGCCCCAAATACTTAGCGGACAAGAAGGCCGGCATCACAAAAGGTATATGTGATATACATGCAATTGATGTGTACCTTACCAGTACTCGTAGTAGCTCCTGGGTATTTGATACCGGTGTGGTTGCTCACATTTGTAACTCAAAGCAGGAGCTGCGGAATAAGCGGAGACTGGCAAAGGACCAGGTGACGATGCACGTCGGGAATGGTTCCAAGGTCGATGTCATCGCCGTCAGTACGCTACCTCTACATTTACCTACGGGATTAGTTTTAAACCTCAATAATTGTTATTTAGTGCCAGCTTTGAGCATGAACATTGTATCAGGATCTCGTTTAATACGAGATGGCTACTCATTTAAATCCGAGAATAATGGTTGTTCTATTTATATGAGAGATATGTTTTATGGTCATGCTCCGGTGGTGAATGGTTTATTCTTAATGAATCTAGCTCGAGCGTAATGGTACACATATTCATAGTGTGAATACCAAAAGATGTAGGGTTGATAATGATAGTCCCACATACTTGTGGCACTGCCGCCTTGGTCACATAGGTGTCAAACGCATGAAGAAGCTCCATGCTGATGGACTTTTAGAGTCTCTTGATTACGAATCATTTGACACGTGCGAACCATGCCTCATGGGTAAAATGACCAAGACTCCATCATCAGGAACAATGGAGCGAGCAACCAACTTATTGGAAATCATACATACTGATGTGTGCGGTCCAATGAGTGTTGAGGCTCGCGGTGGCTATCGTTATGTTCTCACCCTCACTGATGACTTGAGTAGATATGGGTATATCTACTTAATGAAACACAAGTCTGAGACCTTTGAAAAGTTTAAGGAATTTCAGAGTGAGGTTGAGAATCAACGTGACAGGAAAATCAAGTTCTTGTGATCAGATCGTGGGGGAGAATACTTGAGTCACGAATTTGGCACACACTTAAGAAAATGTGGAATAGTTTCACAACTCACGCCGCCTGGAACACCTCAGCGTAATGGTGTGTCCGAACGTCGTAATCGCACTCTATTAGATATGGTGCGATCTATGATGTCTCTTACTGATTTACCGCTATCATTTTGAGGCTATGCTTTAGAGACTGCTGCATTCACTTTAAATAGGGCTCCGTCGAAATCCATTGATACGACACCGTATGAATTATGGTTTGGGAAGAAACCTAAGCTGTCGTTTCTAAAAGTTTGGGGATGCGATGCTTATGTCAAGAAACTTCAACCTGAAAAGCTCGAACCCAAGCCGAAAAATGCGTCTTCATAGGATACCCTAAAGAAACTGTTGGGTATACCTTCTACCTCAGATCCGAAGGCAAGATCTTTGTTGCCAAGAATGGGTCCTTTCTAGAGAAAGAGTTTCTCTCGAAAGAAATAAGTGGGAGGAAGGTAGAACTTGATGAAGTATTACCTCTTGAACCGGTAAGTGGCGCAGCTCAAGAAAATGTTCCTGAGGTGCCTGCACCGACTAGAGAGGAAGTTGATGATGATGATCATGAAACTTCAGATCAAGTTGCTACTGAACTTCATAGGTCCACAAGGACACGTTCCGCACCAGAGTGGTACGGCAACCCTGTCTTGGAAATCATGTTGTTAGACAACGGTGAACCTTCGAACTATGAAGAAGCGATGGCGGGCACGGATTCCGACAAATGGTTGGAAGCCATGAAATCCGAGATAGGATCCATGTATGAAAACGAAGTATGGACTTTGACTGACTTGCCCGTTGATCGGCGAGCCATAGAAAATAAATGGATCTTTAAGAAGAAGACAGACACGGATGGTAATGTGACCATCTATAAAGCTCGGCTTGTCGCTAAGGGTTATCGACAAGTTCAAGGGGTTGACTACGATGAGACTTTCTCACCCGTAGCGAAGCTGAAGTCCGTCCGAATCATGTTAGCAATTGCCGCATTCTATGATTATGAGATATGGCAAATGGACGTCAAAACGGCATTCCTTAATGGTTTCCTTAAGGAAGAATTGTATATGATGCAGCCGGAAGGTTTTGTCGAGCCTAAGAATGCTGACAAGGTGTGCAAGCTCCAACGCTCGATTTATGGGCTCGTGCAAGCATCTCGGAGTTGGAACATTCACTTTGATCAGATGATCAAAGCGTTTGGGTTTATGCAGACTTATGGAGAAGCCTGCATTTACAAGAAAGTGAGTGGGAGCTCTGTAGCATTTCTCATATTGTATGTGGATGACATACTGTTGATGGGAAATGATATAGAATTCTTGGAAAGCATAAAGGCCTATTTGAACAAGTGTTTTTCAATGAAGGACCTTGGAGAAGCTGCTTATATATTAGGCATGAAGATCTATAGAGATAGATCAAGATGCCTCATTGGTCTTTCACAGAGTACGTACCTTGACAAGATATTGAAGAAGTTCAAAATGGATCAGTCAAAGAAGGGGTTCTTGCCTGTATTGCAAGGTACGAGATTGAGCTTGGCTCAATGCCCGACCACGGCAGAAGATAGAGAAAAGATGAGTGTCGTCCCCTATGCCTCGGCCATAGGGTCTATCATGTATGCTATGCTGTGTACCAGACCTGATGTAAACCTTGCCATGAGTTTGGTAGGAAGGTACCAAAGTAATCCCGGCATGGAACACTAGACATCGGTCAAGAATATCCTGAAGTACCTGAAACGGACCAAGGAAATGTTTCTCATTTATGGAGGTGACAAAGAGCTCATCGTAAAGGGTTACGTCGATGCTAGCTTCGACACAGATCTGGATGACTCTAAGTCACAAACCGGATACGTGTATATTTTGAATGGTGGGGCAGTAAGCTGGTGCAGTTGCAAGCAAAGCGTTGTGGCGGGATCTACATGTGAAGCGGAGTACATGGCAGCCTCGGAGGCAGCACACGAAGCAGTCTGGGTGAAGGAGTTCATTACCGACCTAGGAGTCATACCCAATGCGTCAGGCCCGATGACTCTCTTCTGTGACAACACTGGAGCTATTGCCCTTGCCAAGGAGCCCAGGTTTCACAAGAAGACCAGGCATATCAAGCATCGCTTCAACTCCATTCGTGAAAGTGTTCAAAATGGAGATATAGAGATTTGTAAAGTACATACGGACCTGAATGTAGCAGATCCGTTGACTAAACCTCTCCCTAGAGCAAAACATGATCAACACCAGAATTCCATGGGTGTTCGATTCATCACAATGTAACTAGATGATTGACTCTAGTGCAAGTGGGAGACTGTTGGACCACAATGCTATAATTGTCTATTATTCATGCTATAATTGTATTATCCGGAAATCGTAATACATGTGTGAATAGATGGACCACAATGTGTCCCTAGTGAGCCTCTAGTTGACTAGCTCGTTGATCAACAGATAGTCATGGTTTCCTGGCTATGGACATGGGGATGTCATTGATAACGGGATCACATCATTAGGAGAATGATGAGATGGACAAGACCCAAACCTAAGCATACCACAAAGATCGTGTAGTTTGTTTGCTGTAGCTTTTCTGAATGTCAAGTATCATTTCCTTAGACCATGAGATTGTGCAACTCCCGGATACCGTAGGAGTGCCTTGGGTGTGCCAAACATCACAACGTAACTGGGTGAATATAAAGGTACATTACAGGTGTCTCCGTAAGTGTCTGTTGGGTTGGCACGAATCGAGACTGGGATTTGTCACTCCATATGACAGAGAGGTATCTCTGGGCCCACTCGGTAATGCATCATCATAATGAGCTCAATGTGATCAAGTGGTTGATCACGGGATCATGCATTACGGTACGAGTAAAGTGACTTGCCGGTAACGAGACTGAACAAGGTATTGGGATATCGACGATCGAGTCTCGGTCAAGTAACATACCGATTGACAAAGAGAATTGTATACGGATTGATTAAAGTCCTCGACATCGTGGTTCATCCGATGAGATCATCGAGGAGCATGTGGGAGCCAACATGGGTATTTAGATCCCACTGTTGGTTATTGACCGGAGAGTCGTCTCGGTCATTTCTGCTTGTCTCCCGAACCCGTAGGGTCTACACACTTAAGGTTCGGTGACGCTAGGGTTGTAGAGATATTAGTATGCAGCAACCCGAAAGTTGTTCGGAGTCCCGGATGAGATCCCGGATGTCACGAGGAGTTCCGGAATGGTCCGGAGGTGAAGAATTATATATAGGAAGTGCAGTTTCAGCCATCGGGAAGGATTCGGAGTCACCGGTATTGTACCGGGACCACCGGATGGGTCCCGGGGGTCCACCGGGTGGGGCCACTCATCCCGGAGGGCCCTGTGGGCTGAAGTGGGGAGGGAACCAGCCCCTAGTGGGCTGGTGCGCCCCCCCCTTGGGCCCCCCTGCGCCTAGGGTTGGAAACCATAGGGTGGGGGGCGCCTCCACTTGCCTTGGGGGGCAAGCCTCCCCTTGGCCGCCGCCCCCCCCCCCCCCAAGGAGATCCCATCTCCTAGGGCCGGTGCCCCCCAGGGGGCCTATATAAAGGGGGGGAGGGAGGGAAGCTACACCTCAAGTCTTGGCGCCTCCCTCTCCCCTGCTACACCTCTCCCTCTCGTAGAAGCTCGGCGAAGCCCTGCTGCGATCACTGCTGCATCCACCACCACGCCGTCGTGCTGCTGGATCTTCATCAACCTCTCCTTCCCCCTTGCTGGATCAAGAAGGAGGAGACGTCATCCGCTACGTACGTGTGTTGAACGCGGAGGTGCCGTCCGTTCGGCACTTGGTCATCGGTGATTTGGATCACGGCGAGTACGACTCCATCATCCCCGTTCTCTTGAACGCTTCCGCTCGCGATCTACAAGGGTATGTAGATGCACTCTCCTCTCATTGCTAGTTGACTCCATAGATTGATCTTGGTGAAACGTAGGGAAAATTTTTGTTTTCTGCAACGTTCCCCAACACATTTGTCCTGGTTCATAAGGCCCATCTATCCCGGTTGCGGAACCGGGACTAAAGGGTCGTTACTAATGCCCTTGGCCTTTGGTCCCGGTTCTTATACAAACCGAGACATATGGTCCTCCACGTGGCCGCTGTGGCGAGCCCTGGCAGGAGGGCCTTTAGTACCGGTTGGTGGCACCAACCGGGACTAATAGGCATCCACGCGTCACCTGTTCAGGGGCTAGGGTTTTTGTTTTTTTTCTGAAAGGGGGGGTGGATTTGGGGTTTTTGTATGGTTAATTAAGGTGTTTCATATATTGTGTTAGGTAGCTAATTAATTAATAGAGAGAAGTGTCCTTTCTTATCTCCGTGCTTGGTCGACGCTACGTACTATACGTATAGAGAGGCCCACGACACGCTCGCTAGTAAGAAAATGAAGGAAACCATTAAGTACAGAAGTTCGTCATGCATACCGAGAGAAGTGATCGACCTCTCCTTCTCCGAGAGATTGGTCGAACAACAAGTTTTCGTATTATCTATCCGACGCTACTGGCTACATACATATACAATATGTAAGATCTGTTACAATCCCCTAGCATCTGAAATCAAGTTCCACATGGTATTCTCCGGCTTTATTGATGACGTGGTCAAGAAAGAATCCCGCTAATTCCTCTTGAATTGCTTTCATGCGATCCTCTGGTAGGAGTTCATTCCGCATCTCCTACGTCTAATTTGAAGAAGGGGGTTAATACATATATATGAATGAAACTCAACAGAAATGATGGTGTAATAAAATGAAATTTGAATATTATTGCTTACGCACATCAAATTATCTTTTAGAGTAGCCCCGCTTATCTTTGCAAGTCGCGTTCTATATGAACTCGCACACGTAGTATCCACAGAAATCATTCACTTGTTCCTGCCACAAGCACTTTACGAGAAATAGAGGTCAATCAAACTGATAATGAAGCATTATAAATGGCATTGATGAAAGTAGCTAGAATCAACGGGATCGGATGCGCGGAACTAGCTAGCTAGTACTACTTACTTTCGGGTATGTCCATCGCAGCTCCCCCGGCAGTCCCAGAGCTTGTGCGGTGAATACTTTCCAAAGCCTGCGAGACAAAGAAAACAATTACTTGATATCAGGAAATGAACAAAAAGTTGCCGATATGGTGCGATAATGATCGATTGAACTTACTTCTCGAGCATTTTAGTCATGTCCGCATAGGTCTTGGGAGATTTTCGTCTCGAGTCTAAGACGGTTACTAGTCCCTGCTCAAGCTTAATCTCCAGGAGAATATAGTGGAAGTTGCGCACACATGCATAACTCATCAATTACATTACTATAACCTCACTAGAGTAATAAGGGAAACCGAATATGCACAAGACAGTAATACTCACTCAAAGTTGTAAGGAAAGAGTATTTTATCTTTGTTTTGATTTACTATCAATGATTTGAGCAAGTTGGCCTCAACATCATCGGCGTTCTTTTCAACCTCAAATTTATCTATGAGATTTGTGTTAATGAACCCAATATCATACATTTCTGCTTTTCTGCACTCGACGATCTTCAATCTGCATAATATAGTGAGGATAATCATATATACATGCAATGAAAGAGCTGAGCTATATATAGAGACTTAATGACAAAAGTAGTACTTACAGACAGTAGCAAGTGACCGTTAATTTATCGAGGGCCTTTTGATTGAACCACTGGAAGAACTCATCAAATGGAATAGTCAACAAATCAATTCCAACGAGGTCGTGCTCCTCTTTAACTCTCAGATACAAAGTATTCGTCCCCCCAGACTCTCTGCAGGTTTTCATGTACCAATCATGGAATATTCGCATCATCGTTGTTAGAGATATTTCATCTTTGACAAGAGGCTTCCTGTAATGGTATTGGTGTTCTACCACCTCCAAGAAACCATAATGTACATCGTCGGGCAGGTAATCTTCAAGATTTCTATAACCGGGCACCATCCCCAGATCATTAGCGACGATATCGCTAGACACCTTGAGCGCGGGGCACGATTGGTGCGCTTGTTCGCCAAGCTGGGCAATTTTTTTCCCAACTCGTCGTTCTGCTAACCTTCGATCACTGATACTATTTCCCGACCGCTCTGCTTCGATATATACCTTTGCAGTAATGCGCTTATAGTTGGTTTTCGGCGGAGACTTTGGTGGTTTCCTCAGGGCATCGAGTGTGCGCTTTGCTTTCACCCGGTCTACCTTCTCCTCCGGAGGTGGATGTCTCTTTGATTTCACCCCTTCAAAGAAGTCATTCACTTCTTTTTCCATGATCTTCGCGTTTTCCACGGTCCTCTCATATGGTAACTTCTCTAGAGGCTTGAGAGGTGGACCGAATCTATATTGCCTGCCTCTGGCTGTACTGCTAGACGCCGGAGCAGACAGAGCGGCTGCGGCTGTTTTCTTTCGTGCTTGCTTACGAGGCGGATGAGAAGGACTACGATGCGCCGGAGCAGCCGGGGCAGCGGCGGGTCTCTTCCGCCCTTGCTGGTGAGGTGGAGAAGGAGGAGGCTGGTGGCTGCTCGGGCGCGCCAGCGCAGGCAGAGATGGAGGCAGAGTGCCGCCATGCGCCAGAGAAGGAGGAGGCTAGTGGTTGCTCGGGCGCGCCGGTGCTGGCGGAGAAGGAGGCGGAGTGCCGCCATGCGCTGGAGAAGGAGGCTGGTGGCTGCCCGGACGCGCCGGCGCAAGCGGAGAAGGAGGCGGAGTGCCGCCACATGCCGGAGAAGGAGGCTGAGTGCCCTGATCACTCGCCAGAGGAGGAGGCGGTGGATGAGGCGGAGTACCCTGACTCGCAGGAGGAGGAGGAGGAGGCAGAGGCGTCCAGTTCGGAAGGTTGATGAGCTCCTTCCGCCATAGGCATGGAGTCTTCAAAGCAGAACCCAGCCGAGTCTACCCTTCACCGGTAGGGTGGTCAAGCTCAAGCTCCTCAAATCCCTCCGTTATTTTGTCTACCATCACCCTAGCATATCCTTCTGGAATCGGCCGACAGTGAAAAGTTGCACCAGGTTCAGGACGTGCAACAGAGCCAACAGCCGCCTTGACTTTCATATTCATCCATTGCGTCATAAGGTGGCAATTGTGAGACTCCGTGATTAAGTCCACGGGGTAGCTAGCAGGAGCCGTGAAGATAGGCTCCTGAAGTAGCTTCGTGGAAGCCACGCTGCTTCTCCGCTAAGATGGCGGTGTAGCTTCGGGTGTTGTTGTGGAATTAACACGTCAGATGTCCTTAGTGTGAGGACTTAGTCGTGAGGCCAACGCATCTATGTGGTAGCTTGAGAGGGGTTGAGCGGAATCGAGAGACGCAACACAAGACAAGGGTTTAAATAGCTTCGGGCCCCAGGAAACATCATCTGGTAACAACCCTACATGTTGTTTGAGGCTAGATCTCATTATCATCACAAGGGAGTCGCCGTAAACCGGCTCTCCTCTAGTTGTGTCTAGCCCTAGAGATTGTTTCTTTTTCCTTTTTCCCTTTGAGGAGCCCTGCCCCTCCTTATATATGTTGAAGGGGCAGGTTACATGTGGAGTCCAACTCGGAATTTAACTTAAACTATTTTGACTTCCCTTCCTGGGCTTCTTAACGTCTGTCGGTTTAACATTGTTCTGCCGGTTTAACATTGTCTGCCGGTTTAACATTGTCTGCCGGTTTACCGTTTGTCTTAGCCATCTGTCTTGACTCTCTGTCTTAACTCTCCGCCGGTTTACCATCCGCCGGTTTACCAAGTCCCAGCCGGTTTAACATTCCAGCCGGGTCATACCGCGGGGTATATCCCCGACATTAGCCCCCAGTTTAATTTGGATTTATCCATGTTAAACTGATCCTGATCATCCTTAAGTCCTTGTCACTTCCTTCTTCTATAAAATCCGAGTCAATAGGCCAGCTTCATAATCAATTTGCTGACATTGATTTGTGACAGAGAAATATTGTGAAGAATAACTCATTTGACTCAACTCCCAATGCTTAACAAAAATATTGGTCCTTAAAATACTCATCTGATCTTCAGCCGGTTTAAGAATGTAGAACTTGCCGGTTTAAGAATGTAAAACTTTACCGGTTTACCATTGCCAAAATTGCCGGTTTACAAATATTGATGGCACCGGGTCATAATTGTAGTTAACATCAAGCTTGAAAATGTACCTCTTATATGCCTATCACTTGTAGCCCCCAAGTCTTAAGAAGGTAGCATAGCAACAGCTTAAGACTTGCTTCAATATACAAGCTTGAAGAAATCCATGTTGTTCATCTCAATCACCAGTCAGAACTGAGTATTCCACATATGTAGCCCCCAAGTGCCGGGTTGTCATGCTTGCAGCAACCTGGGACTTGAAATTTCCTTATGCTTATAAAAACTTCAACCGGTGTATCCCCCAAGGGTCGGGTCATTATGCAATAATGAGCAGGGACTTTATAGATATGATCATGTAGACTTGAACAGCAACGTGTAGCCCCCAAGGGCCGGCTCGGTAAGATAATATTGAGCTGGGACTTAATATATTCTTCAATGAAAATAACATCATATGATGTAACCCCCATCATGGGGCTTGAACCCACGTCCACAAGGTTAAGAGCCTTGTGCTTTACCAACTGAGCAGTGGTTCCTTCAATATAATGGATTAAAAGCTTTGTACATGGAATTGTTGACAGGAGCAATTGGTATCCCCCAAGGGCCGGCTCATTACGATGTGATGAGTCGGGTCTTCAATAAAGTTAGCAAAAAATGACTTTGCATTAGCCCCCAAGTGTCATGGTGCATGCTTGCAGCGACATGAGACTTGTGTATTTAATGTAATCCCAACTTGAATAATGTAGCCCCCAAGTGCCGAGTCGTAAGCCTGCAGCGACTCGGGACTATTCCTTTAATTGTAGAATAAATCATATCCATTAAAAATATGATAGCCATTGCGCCAAAGCGACTTTGAAAACCTTAATCATAATACTGGTTATTGATAACCATAATAAAATCCAGCCGTGTTGGCTATTAAAGATTTTGAATAATATAACCTGGTTTGAAAACCGATTCCTGCCATATAAACCGGTATATCCATGCACACATGATACATGCTATGATGATGTAATGATGATGCAACGTATGATGCAATATATGATGATGTATATGTATGATCAAGAGGGTTTAAGATATGGTTCGGATACGACCAGAGCCCTCATGTAGTCATAATTGTGGCATTGCGCCGATCAAAAGGTGTAGCTATGGTTCGAATACGACCAAGCTCCCAAGTGATTTCCCTAGTGCCCTTATGCCTATCAAGAGGTGTAACTATGGTTCGAACCCATAGCCCACAAGTGATTTTCCTGGTAGCCTTATGCCTATCAAGAGGTGTAGCTATGGTTCGGATGCGACCAAGCCCCCAAGTGATTTTCCTGGTGCCCTTATGCTTATCAAGAGGGTGTAAGCTATGGTTCGGATATGACCAAGCCCCCAAGTGATTTCCCTGGTGGCTTTAAGCCTATCAAGAGGTGTGACTATGGTTCGAACATAGCCCCCAAGTGATATTGTGAGCTGTGCTGTGCAGCAGACTCTCTTTGGCCCCTTATAATAATATTGGCTTGACAGCCGGATTACCGAAATAACCAGAGCTGTGCTCTTATGATAACATTGGCTTGATAGGCGGATCAAGAGGGTAGTAACGCTATGTTCTCTTTGGCGAATACACCTATGTTTGAACAGGAAGCCCCCAAATGATATTGTATAAAGCTTTGATAAGCTGAATCAAGGGTAAACCGGACGCCGCTTTATGAAATAGAAACCCCCACGTGATCAATAATATGATAAGCCAATAAGGCAGGATACCCATGTTTGAACCGCGCATCATGGCAGCAGATCCTCTTCGGCAACCTTTAACTTTTTGCAAGAGATAAATTTTTCTTGAACCGGGATTTTGAACCGGATACTGAGAGCTTCAAAGCTTTGTGAGAGACATCTTTCCCTTGAACCGAATTTTAAACCGGAATCTTCATTTTCAGCCGAAAATTTTCTGACGGCCTTTAAACTCGAACTTGCGAGAAGTTAATTCTTTTTTGAACCGGAAATTATTAAACCGGATTTGAGAGCTTGAGAGCTTTGTGGGAGAACAAATTTTCCTTGAACCGGATTTTAAACCGGCATTCTTCATTTTGAGCCGGAAATTTTCTGACGGCCCTTAAATTTTCATCCATATGGTAGTAGCCTCTGGGACCGGGTTATCTTTCCCTCTAGCGTACTGGGGTTCTTGAGTTCACTGAAAAAACCGGCAACCTTTGCCGAGTCATATCATTGTAGCCCCCGAGTCTCAAGGTGACTCGAAGAGTTGGCTTGAGATTCTCCATATTTGATCGTGATATAAACTGGCATAACTTGTATATCGTTGGTGTTGATAGCACGATGTGAATCCACCGAAGGTTGAGGTGACTGCGGCGAGTTATAAATGATCTCATATGAGCCGTGTCAGCAATTAGGCCAATGGTTCCTTCCAACTTGCTATTTGAAGTTATCCAAACTGTAGTGGCGGCGACTTGTGCGCCTGCTCATTGAGCCATCCAGTGCAGACGGCGGTTGATGATAATTTGCCTCCAATTTGAAAGAAAACCGGGCTATCCAAGCAGTGACTGGCTTTATACTCAATAAACAGCTCGTGCAGACAGGTGCGGCCTGGCGTGTTGATGTAGACCAGGCCGCGAGAGACGGACAGCAAAGGTGACCGCAGCATTAGAGGCAGGTCGAACAGATAAGTCCGCGGCGGCATTGTAAGCCGGTGCGGACGGAGAAAGTCGGCACTGGTGTTGTAAACCGGCACGGACGGGCGAGTTAATGTAGACCGGGTCCGCAGAGGCGGCGACTTATGTACGCCCGCACACTCCATAGATACGGCATGATACCATCTTTACAAATGAATCATTATCCTGCAAAAAAATATTGCCTACCAGAGTAATTGTTTCTTTGATAAAAACAATATGCGTCAAAAATAAACCTTAGACGGATACCACCTGACTCGTTCGGACAGTAAATGAGTCGGGTGTGGCGTTGTAAGCCGGTGCGGACGGGGAAAGTCGGTACCGGTATTGTAAACAGGTACGGACGGGCGAGTCGACCGTATGTTGATGTAGACCGAACTGCGGGGGACGGCGGTCTGTGCGTGCTATCGGGTAATTCGCGCGAGCGGGGGCGGTCCTGACGAGTTGATGTAGACTAGACCGTTGTAACGGCAGCTTGCACGTGTGTCTATCGAGCAACAACCATGGACGAACGCTAGTACGTGCATTCCGTATTCGTGGTATAACGGCATAAAAAATTGTTCTGTGTAAAAATATTACAAGGCCAAGTAATTGTTCTTTGATAAAAACAATATATGTTAAGAAAATAAACTTGGGTGTATATCATCTGATTTGTCCACACGATAGATGATCCGTATTTAGAGTTCGTGAATAGTCTCCAGTAGATTCAACGGCGATTTAGCCAAGCCACTCTCTGGAGACCGCGGCAGCTCAGATCAGACTCGCGACGGCTCGGAATAAGGCCGGCCAAAGGTGGCTTAGCACAAGGTCCCAGTGGCGACGGCGGAGATGATGGCTTAAAGCCTGACCGCGGCGGAGCCTGGAAACGGGCGGCTCAGCACGGACCCTCCGGCTCATTTTTGACCAATCCCTTTTGTTATCAACTCAGTCACAGGCTCACAGCAGGAATGCAAACTTCAGAACTGTACCAACGACCGCAGCTAGCTTGAGACTTTCAGACTTGTTCCAAGCATCCAGAATACTGACATATGTCGTCACACGTACTCTACATGCCCTTAGATGAGCTCTTCAAATATTTGATACACCTCCATGGCTTTGTCTGCATTGCTCATACCCCAGAATCCTCATCATTCTTTTGCTGATCTCAAACCATCAACGTGCTCCTCAAACGAGCATGTATAGCCTTCCCTGTATCTTCTTAATCATATCCAGTGCAGTATAATGAGACTCCCATAACACATCGTAGAACACCTGCCACTTCAGTCCCCGTTGTTTGACAATAGGCCTCGGTGGCAGAAGCGAGCCGCCGGCTCGCGACGAGGAACAGTGACAAGGCCGGGCAAGGGCGGGACCGTGGTCTTGCTCGAGACGTGATTGGTGGTCGAACGCCGCGGCTCGAAGGAGAGCAAGGAGACTGGCGGGAGGAGGTGCTGGTGGTGCAAGGAAACTGCGGGGGCGGGTCGAGGCCTGCTCCAGCGGGGGCGCTCAGCGGCTCCGGGCGGCCAGCTCAAGCGTAGTGACGGAGGCTTCCAGGTAAAAACAGCGGAGTAGGAGGCGAGGCGCGTTTCGTACAAGCGACGGCTCAGAGTCGAGACCGAGGCCAGAGTGTCAGGAGGCGGCGATTTAGCCCCGGCCGTGAGGGTAGGCGGCGCTCGGCCACAGCGGAGCAGGCGGCTCGTCGAGGCAAGCGCTATAGAAGCGGCTCGTTGGTGACGACGCGACTTGAAGCCAGTAACGCGGAGCCACGGTGACGGGCCTCGGTCGATGCGAGACGGAGTCCAGGTGCGGGCGATTCTCAGTGACCGAAGCAGAGGCGTAACCCGGCATGGACCGATTGTTTGGCGCGGCTGCGGGGATGGCGACTCGGAGCGCGGTGGCGATTTGCGAAGAACGGGACAGCGAGGCCGGCAGCGGCGTCCTTGGAGGCAGTTGCGGGGCTGGCCTGGTACTGGCGGCTCTTAGCGTCTCCGTAGCTCAGCGGAAACAGAGCAAGGCCAAGGCGGCGACCCAGCGCGGTGCGACGAGTTGTCGGCGGGGGTAGCTCGAAGGAACAACAACGAGGTAAGCCGGCAATGGCGGTTTAGAGGCGAGCGGAAAGACCGGCGAGGCGTCAAATCAGGTCCGGTTTACTAGAGGCGTGGGCGGTTTACCGCAGTTGCCAGCGACTCGCCGGAAGAGCACGGGGCAGACCACGGCTCAGCGGGTGACCCGGGCGCGTCACAACGGCAGTGGTGGTCACCGGTTTGACGAGAGGCCACAGCAGCAGGGCAGTTCCAGGCGTGGGTCGAGCTACGGCGGCCCTGAGCAGAGGAAAACGGGTCCGCAGGCGTCTCAAACTCGTCGCGGCGACTCGGCGCGAGGAGAGGCCACAGCAGCAGGGCGGTTCTAGGCGTGGGTCGAGCTATGGCGGCCCTGAGCGGAGGAAGACGCGTCTGCGGGCGTCTCGAACTCGTCACGACGACTCGGCGCGAGGAGAGGCCACTCGGGGGCAATGGAAGAAGGCCTGCGGCGACTCGGCTTGACACATAATGAACCGGTGGCGGCTAGGCTGAAGCGGGAAGAGGCGCAGTGGCCAGCCGGCTTGACGAGAGGCCACAGCAGCAGGGCTTCAACAGGTGCAGCAAACGGCTTGGCGGGTCGCCGAAGGCGGCGCAGGCCGCGGCGGTTCGGAGTCCGACGGCCCGTGGTGGCACCGGTGGCTCAAGACGACTCGGAGGCGAGAGCCATGGCAGGAGCGGTGGGTCGAGGCCGGCAGCTTGGCCGCGGCGGTTTGGTGCGGTCATGGCAGAATCCAACTCTGTGCGTCCCAATCCTTCTCCGGGTGGTAATTACTTTGACCGAAGTCAACTGGATTGGGTGGTTAGCAATTGTTGCGCTAAGACTTCCCGGCGACGGATCGAATCTTTCTCGGCGATTTGTTTCTTTTTCTTGACTTTTCCTTTGCTTGTTTGATGTTTTGACGGTGAACCAATGCTTCAACCGTACCAGCTTGGCGAGTTATGGATCCGGACTTGACACACGAGTGAAAACAGGTTGTAGCAGAAAACGTTGATGTCGGCGGCTTATGGTGGTACATAAGCACAACCCTAATTTCCTCTTAAACTTTAAATTTTTACAGATCTTGAAGCGGATGCAAACTGTTCATCAAAAATCCTTTCAAACTGGCTCTTCTTCATCTGCAAACTTACAAATTTCTCGATCCCTGGGAGAAATCCCTCCAAGAACTCAACACCATCGTGTGCTTGCCCCATGGTGGGCGCCAACTGTCGTGGAATTAACACGTCAGATGTCCTTAGCGTGAGGACTTAGTCGTGAGGCCAACGCATCTATGTGGTAGCTTGAGAGGGGTTGAGCGGAATCAAAAGACGCAACACAAGACAAGGGTTTAGACAGCTTCGGGCCCCGGGAAACATCATCCGGTAACAACCCTACATGCTGTTTGAGACTAGATCTCATTATCATCACAAGGGAGTCGCCGTAAACCGTCTCTCCTCTAGTTGTGTCTAGCCCTAGAGATTGTTTCTTTTTCCTTTTTTCCCTTTGAGGAGCCCTGCCCCTCCTTATATATATTGAAGGGGCGGGTTACATGTCGAGTCCAACTCGGACTTTAACTTAAACTATCTTGACTTCCCTTCCTGGGCTTCTTAACGTCTGTCGGTTTAACATTGGTCTGCCGGTTTAACATTGGTCTGCCGATTTAACATTGTTCTACCGATTTAACATTGTCTGCCGGTTTAACATTGTCTGCCGGTTTACCGTCTGTCTTAGCCATCTGTCTTGACTCTCTGTCTTAACTCTCCGCCGGTTTACCATCCGCCGATTTACCAAGTCCCAGCCAGTTTAACATTCCAGCCGGGTCATACCGTGGGGTATATCCCCGACAGGTGTAGCAGCTTCGGCTGGTCGTGCGCTGCGGGCCTCGTCTCGTTCCTCTAGCGCTTGTACCCTTGCGTGCAGCGCCTGTAGTTGGGTCAACTCCTTTTTTTTCTTCCTCTCCCAGCATTTGTAACCGCCTGCATCGGGAAATCCATCCTTCCACGAAAGGGAGCCTGGCATGCCTCGTGTCTGTCCCGGGTGCTCAGGATTCCCGAGGGCCTCAATGAGCTCGTCGTTCTCTCTGTCCGGAACGAACGTCCCTTGCTGTGCCTTTTTGATATACTCTTGAAGCTTCTCGATGGGTGTGTTCACATTGGTACAAATGCACTTCTCTGTTATAGGGTCCAATTTTCCCCCAACCCCGAAGAACCAAGTCCTGCAACGGTCTAGCCAGTGTCGCGTCTCTGGTTCGACCCCTTTAGCAACGAGGTCATTCTCAGCCTTGTCCCACAACGGCCGGGCTTTCAGGTAGCCACCTGACCCCGTGCGATGGTGATGCTTCTTCTTTGCAGCATTTTTCTTGTTTGTCGCTGACATCTTCGCTGCTCTCTCAGATTTCTTTTTGGTGACAAATGCGGGCCACTGATCTTTGATCTTCTCAAATCGGCCGATGAATTCTGGAGTCTTGTCTTGGTCGACAAACGATGATTTGAGCTCATTCTTCCACCTCCTGAATAGCTCAACCATCTTTTTAAGAGCATAAACCTTGATCATTGGCTTTTTAACTGGATTCTCCGGATCCTCCTCTGGCGGGAAGGTGAAATTTTCCTGCAGCGCGGTCTAAAGATCAGCTTTCTGCCTATCACTGACACAAGACACCCGAGAGTATTTGTCCTTAGGCTTCAACCATTGCTCGATGCTCATTGGGATCATGTCCCTAACTAGAACCCCGCACTGAGCATTAAATTTTTGCTTGGTCCGGAGGGGTTCAATCGGTTGGCCAACGCGATCAATTTTGATGATCGTGTACCTTTCATCCGAGCGCAACTTTCTTTTCGGGCCTCGTCTCGTTATCGAAGTGTTACTCGATCCAGAGGGCTAGAAAAGAAAAAGAAGAGACTTAATATGTATACATACCAAAAACAATTAATGCATCAATTAGGTATAGTCAACACATGCTTAATTAATTAATATATATATACCTTGCCGGACTCCGTCCGGTCACCGGAGCCATCATCACGGTGTCCTTCCCCCTCCATTCGGTCACCGGAGCCGTCATCACGGTGTCCTTCCCCCTCCATTCGGTCACCGGAGCCGTCATCACGGTGTCCTTCCTCCTCCATTGTTTGATCATCGTCGTCGTAGCCTGCTTCTTCATCCTGTCTTTCCAGACCATCGGTGCATGTGTGGTTGAGAAACGACAAGATGGCATCACTTCCATGTGCGATTATCTCCCCCAACACCGCTTCTTGTGCTTCATCTTGGGGGTGCGGATCCATAGTTTCTGCGAATATTTACAACATAGCAATTATTATTCAAACATGACATATGGATATATTAGTGGCACACGTTGAACTAGCTAGCTAAGCACAATAAGGAATCATATTAGTGGTAACGGGGATATACCCCGCGGCATAAACCGGCCGGAAGTATAACCCGGCCGGACTTGGCGGTTTACTTGAGACCCAGCTAAGACTTGATGACTCACTGGCGACCCGTTTGGGCCTGGCGGTTTACGGTTCATTGGTAATCCGGCAGGCGGGTCAGAAGAACGACAAGACCCGGTGGCCCAACAGGCGGTTCATGAAGGCCGGTTCATACTATGGTGGGCCGGTTTAAGGAGAAAGGCATGACGAATATTTACCTTACAAGGAGTTAAGACCAGGACTTGTATCTGGTTCGTATTAGAGATAGACTAGTCCTAATCCTAATAGGACTATACATGTAAACCGCCCCTTCAACATATATAGGGAGGGGCAGGGCTCCCCAAAGAGGGAAAAAAAAGAAGAAACAATCTTAGGGCTAGACACAAAGAGGAGAGCCGGTTTACGACGACTCCCTCGTGATGATAATGAGACCTAGCCTCAAACAGCATGTAGGGCTATTACCGGATGATGTTTCCCGGGGCCCGAAGCTGTCTAAATCCTTGTCTTGCGTGTTGATCCGCCCTGCGTCTCTCGTCCCACTCAACCCCTCTCAAGCTACCACATAGATGCGTTGGCCTCGCGACTAAGTCCTGATACTAAGGACATCTGCCGTGACAAATCCACGACAGTTGGCGCCCACCGTGGGGCTGGCGCACGGTGGTGTTGAGATCTTGGAGGGATCTCTTCAGGGATTGAGAAGTTCATGATTTGCTGGATGGAAAGAACCGGTGCAGAAGTTTACATCGTCGACGAACCGTCAAACAGTATATTCGAGATTCAAGATCAAGAGAACATTAGGGCTGGATCGTTGCTACCGCCATAACTCGCCAAGATCAAGAGAAGGAATTATTCTCGTCGAAACCAAAACTACTGCTACAAGAGCTGTCGGCAAAGAATCGGCGAGCGGGTCCGATGACTACTGTGTCGGGCGGCTGTCCGATCGGCGATGTACGAGTGGTTGCCGTCCACGAAGATTTCAATATCCCAAGAAAGTCCAACACGGTTCGTGGAATACGATTGAAAGTGGCAAAAGATTGCAGCGTTTTCCTTAATTAGTATGGAGGGACCCGCACCAGGAAAGCCGCCACTCACGTAGGCATCAAATCCCATCAGTCGGAAATTACCAAGGCAACGTTTTCACCGGCGGGTCAACCCTAGGTGAACGGCCGCACCAAGCCACTGTCGCTTCACTGCAGTTTTCGTCCGAACCGCCGGTCTGTTCCGAGTCAACTTCGCGTTTTTAAACCGGATCAACTCCGAATCGCTGCTGCTCTACGTCCACAAATCCCAGGCCGTAGCAATCAACCGTGTACTGCTGCCTTTTCTTCTGCCACGAAGGCACTACAGATCACAAAAAAAGACAGTCTATCACATCAAGCCAACATGACACCAGATGTTGTTACTAGTACGCAAGGAGTCAAAGGGCAAAATACTATGGATCAGCGGCAGTCATCTACATTAAAAAAAGAAAAAGGCTGCAGCCTGACCGCTGTCCCGTATCTCCATGGCAGTTACTTTCCAAAGTCTTGCTACTAGTGTTAATTGAAATGGAATTACAATGGCACAATCTCCAAGAAGGACCATCATCCATCATGTGGAAGACAAGACTAGTCAAATCCAAGTACTACTAGTACTCGGTCACGTGATTACGTGAAGCTGCAATCAATTTCAGGAAAATACCACTGAATAAAGGCGTTTAAAAAAAAGGGGGCGCCAAGGCTAGCCACAAGAAAAATCGAGACAAAGCACAAACCACCAGGACTATTATTCGTTATAAAGGTGTCGCAAAGGGATGTGCGCCAGGATTATTTTTTGCACTAGCGCGGACGAGAGAGTCGTCACCCCCGCTACATCAACGCACGCGGTTGACTCGTCGTCCACCCCCGCGGCCGATTCGCACACGTCTGCGCCGCTTCCAACGCGGCGGCCGACTCGCTCGTCAGTGCCGGCTTACAGCACTAAGGTCGACTCTTCCGTCCGCACCGGCTTACAATGCCACGGCCGACTCATCTGTTGTTCGGGCGAATCAGGTGATATCCCTCCAAGTATAATTTAGCACATATTGTTTTTGTCAAAAAACAAATTACTCCGGCTTGCGATGTTTTTGATGCAGGACAATTGTTCACTATATCAACACGACATGGTTGACTTGCTCGTCCGCGCCGGTTTACGACACCGGTGCCGATCTTCCCCGTCCGCACCGGTTTACAATGCCGCGGCCGGTTCATCTATCTGAGCTGCCTCTGATGTTGCGGTCGCTTTTGTCGTCCGTCTCTCGCGGCCTGGTCTACATCAACATACCGGGCCACACCTGTCTACATGAGCTGTTTATTGGGCGCACAAGTCGCCGCCACTACAGTTTTGATTAACTTCAAATCGCCAGTTGGAAGGAACCATTGGCCGAGTTGCTGACACGGCTCATATGGGATCATTTACAACCCGCTGCAGTCACCTCAACCTTCTAGGGATTCACATCGTGCTATCAACGCCAATGATATACAAGTTATGCCAGTTTATATCACGGTCAAATAAGGAGAGCCTCAAGCCAACTCCTCGAGTCACCTTTGAGACTCGGGGGCTACGATGACATGACTCAGCAAATATTGCCAGTTTCAGCAAATTTAAAAACCCCAGGACGATGGAGGGAAGGATAACCCAGTCCCGGAGGCTACTGTTATATTAATGAAAGTTTAAAGGCCATCAAAAAATTTCCGGTTTAGAAAGTATATGACAGTTACAAAATCCAGGCTCAATGAAGAAGATCCGAGTCATCAGAAAAGGATTCCGGTTTAAAATCCGGCTCAAGGGAAGTCAGTCTGACTGAAGCTCTCAAATATCCGGTGTACAGTCCGGCTCAAGGGAAATCTGTTCTCCCCCAAAGCTCTGAAGCGCTCAAATCCAGTTTAACAATGTCCGGTTCAAAAAGGAATTAACTTCTTGCAAGTTCGGGTTTAAAGGCCGTCAGAAAATTTTCCGGCTGAAAATGAAGATTCCGGTTTAAAATCCGGTTCAAGGGAAAGATGTCTCCCACAAAGCTTTGAAGCTCTCAATATCCGGTTCAAGATCCCGGTTCAAGAAGAATTTATCTCTTGCAAAAAAAAGTTAAAAGTTGCCAAAGAGGACCTGCTGCCATGATGCGCGGTTCAAACATGGGTATCCCGCCTTACTGTCCTGACATATTATCGATCACATGGAGGCTTCTGCTTCATAAAGCGGGGTCTCTGTTCTTTTACATCATGTGAGGTTACACGGAGTTGCTCTAAAGCGGCCTCCGGTTTACCCCTTGAGTTCGCTTTGCTAAAAGCATCGTGTTATATCACTTGGAGGATTGGTCGTGTCCGAACCAATACCATGCCTCTTGATAGGCAAAAGCCACCAGATCACTTGGGGACTAGGTCATGTCTGAACCAGTCACGCCTCTTGATCGGCCTAAGGCCACAGAATCACTTGGGGGCTTGGTCGAACCTGAACCATGACCACGCCATTTGGTCGGCATAAATGCCACGATTTCATCTGGGGACCTGGCTGACTAGAACCATAGTTACACCTAACAGGAACTTGGTCGTGTTTAGCCATGGTAACGCCATTTGATCAGCTTAAATAAAACTTTTCTTTTGCTTCACACTTTTCTTTGAAGGGGGGTTTTTTTGCTTTTCATTATGTTTCTTAAACCGACAAAAAAAATTCAATTGACGGAACACAGTTCACGTCAATCCAGAGACTATTTGCCCGGTTTAACATCCTCTTATGGAGTAAACCGGTGTTTATCACAACCCAACACGATTTTATCATAAACCGGCACAATATGGAAGGAGTTATCAGTACTCAAGATTTGGGTTATCACCCTTACTACAAAAAGTTGGTAAAACCAACGATGTGATTCAATGTCACAGGTATGATATATTTCATATTTGATTATTCTAAATGCAGCCTTGGTTATAAACCCAGGTTATATGTTGGGTATTATGACCCGTCCGGCGGTAAACCGCCAGGACACTTTAAACTTGTTGTATGCAGAAATAGGTTTGTTAAACCGGCCTGGTTTTTGGACTATAAAGTCGCCAGTATATATATATTTGGATTGCGCCGTCGGAGTTATGCGCTTATAAATCATTGGATTATATTATCTTGAATAGCCAACATGGCTGGATTTTTATGGTTATTAATAACCGGTATTATTGAGTTTTCAAAGTCGCTTTAGTGCAACGATTATTATTTTATCAAAGGATATGATTTATTCTACAATGGAAGGAATAGTCCCGAGTCGCTGCAGGCTCACGACCCGGCACTTGGGGGCTACATTATTCAAACTGAGGTTACATGCAAGTCTCATGTCGCTGCAAGCATGCACCATGACACTTGGGGGCTAATGCAAAGTCATTTTTACTAGTCTTATTGAAGACCCGACTCATCATATTATAATGAGCCGGCCCTTGGGGGCTACCAATTTCTCCAGTCAACAATTCAAGTATATATCAAAGACCCGGTTCAGTATTATTTTACTAAGCCGGCCCTTGGGGGCTACACGTTGCTGTTCAAAGTTTACAAGATTATATTTACAAAGTCCCTGCTCATTATTTGCATGATGACCCGGCCCTTGGGGGCTACACTGGTTGAAGTTTTTATGAGCATCAAGCAATTACAAGTCCCAGGTTGCTGCAAACATGACAACCCGGCACTTGGGGGCTACATATATGGAGTATTCAGTTTATATAATTGAGATGAACAAACCGGATTTCCTCAAGGTTGAAACACTTATTGGAGCAAGTCTTAAGTTATCACTATGTTCTCCTCTTAAGACTTGGGGGCTACAGGTATTATGCATATAAAGGAGGAACATCTTCTTTTTATCAGTTTTGAGCAAATTAGGAAGATCAATTACATGACCCGGTGTCTGCAACAATCATAACCCGGCATCATCAACAATCATAAACCGGAATTATCAATTTTTATAAACCAGAAATTTTAGCAATGATAAACCGGCAAGTTCTACATCTTCAAACCGGATGGATATCAGATAAGTATTTCAAGACCAAAATTTCTTAATCCGGCATTTTTTGAAACCGACTCAAGTGGATTATTCTTCACAATATTTTTCTATGAGAAACCAACGTCAGCAATTTAAAGTATGAAGCTGATTATTGATCCGGATTTCTTAGAAGAAGGGAATGACAAGGACTAAAGGATGATCAGGTGCCGGTCCACAAGAATTCTTAACCCGGAGCACAACCTGTCAAATTTTTTCTTGTGTTTATTTTACAGGATCAGTTTAATATGGATAAATGCAAATTAAGCTGGGGGCTAATGTCGGGGATATACCCCGCGGCATAAACCGGCCGGAAGCATAACCCGGCCGGACTTGGCGGTTTACTTGAGACCCAGCTAAGACTTGATGACTCACTGGCGACCCGTTTGGGCCTGGCGGTTTACGGTTCATTGGTAATCCGGCAGGCGGGTCAGAAGAACGACAAGACCTGGTGGCCCAACAGGCGGTTCATGAAGGCCGGTTCATACTATGGTGGGCCGGTTTAAGGAGAAAGGCATGACGAATATTTACTTTACAAGGAGTTAAGACCAGGACTTGTATCCGGTTCGTATTAGAGATAGACTAGTCCTAATCCTAATAGGACTCCACATGTAAACCGCCCCTTCAACATATATAGGGAGGGGCAGGGCTCCCCAAAGAGGGAAAAAAAGAAGAAACAATCTTAGGGCTAGACACAAAGAGGAGAGCCGGTTTACGGCGACTCCCTCGTGATGATAATGAGACCTAGCCTAAAATAGCATGTAGGGCTATTACCGGATGATGTTTCCCGGGGCCCGAAGCTGTCTAAATCCTTGTCTTGCGTGTTGATCCGCCCTGCGTCTCTCGTCCCACTCAACCCCTCTCAAGCTACCACATAGATGCGTTGGCCTCGCGACTAAGTCCTGATACTAAGGACATCTGCCGTGACAAATCCACGACAAGTGGCATGGCCTCAACGCTTCTCTAGGGTTTGGGGTGGCCTCGACGACAACGCTCTTTTAACTTGGTAAATTTGGGTGGCCTCAAGAGAGTTTGTCGATCGAGTAGGGGCGCGGCGGGAGGGGTAGGAGACCGACATCGTTTTTTCTAGGGTTTGGGTGTCCTCGAGAGTTTTGGTCGAGCGAGAGGGCAGGGGGGGTGCTCCCGTGGTGTTGGGGATATTACTGCTGGGCGTGAACCGGCCTATCTGGGCCGGGTCAACTTCATCAGTAGTTCCAGAAGTGATAAAGCCCAAGAAGGCAGATGAGGGCCTAAGGCCCGTAGCTGGTTCAAGACTTGTAGCTGTAAACCGGAATTTGTATATAAACTTGTATTGTAAGTTAGGAATAAGGAGAGACCAACGCGGATACGAATATCGACCGGTGTTGGGACTCTGTGAACCGACGGGTGTCACTCGTGTATATAAGGGGACGACCCGGCGGCGGTTCAAGAACAACAGACAACAACTCGAGACGTATGCGAAGCTTGTTTGCTCCCTAGTCATCAAAACCCCATCAATTCCATCACAACTAGACGTAGGCTTTTACCTTCATTGAAGGGGCCGAACTAGTATAAACTCTCTTGCGTCCCTGTGTCCACTTTAACCCCTTCAAGCTAACCCGTCGCGATGGCTCCACGACTAAGTCCTTTCTCTAGGACATCTGCCGTGACAAAACCACGACAGTTGGCGCCCACCGTGGGGCAATCGCGCGATGGTTTCCAGCTCTTGGAGGGCCGCTTTGAAGGACTCGAGGGCTACGCTGTAGGCCGGATGACTAAGAGTCGTCGTGGCAAGCTCTACATCGACGACGCAGGCTGGGGCCCCGAGGCCGGCTCAATTGAGTACGGGTACCGGGTCCCCTTTGGTAGCATTCACGTTTTCATTGGCAAGATCGGTGAACCGGGCCCTGAGCCGGACATCTGCACCGACCTCGTCGAGACGGCTTAGCGTGCGCGATCCGCCCGGGTTAAACCGGCCATGAAGCGTGCCTTCATGGGAGTCATCCATGGAGGAAGTTACGAGGACGGATCGGATTTTCGCGGTGCGACCGTCATTTGTTCCGGCGACGAATCTTCGACCGGAGAAACCGAACCTCTTTATCAGCTACAAGATGGCCGGATTGGGAGCTGTTCCGATGGCGACAGTATTCCAGACCCCTCTGATCTGCCCAACCGGGTTGAAATATTCATGGCCGGAACACAAGCAGCGCTTCATTCTTCGACAGCTGCGGCAACGATCTCCGGTTCAGCAGTGGCGACGGCTGCCGGGGCAGGAGGCCCTGTGCGCCCGCCGGCTCAGGTTCTATCAGAACTATTTGATGCGTTGGCTGTGCTTATGGCGGAAGTTAATCCGCCGGATCAGGACGTTCACAACGGGAAGATTGCAAAGGTAAAGGAACAGATCACCCAGGCCAAGGCGGATCTAGCGGCTGAGGACACCAGGATGGCCACAGAGCGGTCCGCTTTAAACGCACAGGCCTACAAGCTTATGTTGGACCAGAGCGCGTCGCATGAAGTCATGAGGAGGAAGCACCGATCCAGCTTACCTCCGGTTTTCGAGGCCAGAGACCTTTTTAATACTCCAGGACCAAGAGTCGGCAATCCGCTGGAGGGAAACCGGGCAGAAGCCCTTGGGACCGGTGCACTGGTTCAGCCTCGTCAGATGGACCCGCCTCGTCAAAACACCGTTATACCTCAGGCTGCTTTAACACCTCCGGGTCACTACTCCAACCCAATGGACAATCTTGTTGCCGCTGCTGCACGGCTGGAGGCCATTCCATTGAAGGTGACTCGCCGCAGGCAGTAGAGACGCGACGGGTCAAGAAACTTCTGAGGACAGCTTTGGCCCAACAGGAAGCGTACTCGTACAGCTGCGACCGGATCCACTCGACCCCCCGTCCAAGCCGGAGCTATAGCAGACATATGGATGAACCAGCAGTGTCAAGTAATGAACGACGTGGGGCACCCCGTGACAACAACCCGGCGGGTGGTGCTGATAACGCTCAGGGAGTGGTGGACCGGGCCCGCGCGCGCAGGGAGGCCGAGTTAGCCACACAGCATCAGGCTCGGCAGCTCACGCCGGTTCATCCAACCACCTTGACTGAACCTGGTGTTACTTCTAGTTCTTTGGGGGTGCCTTGCCTTATCCCCGCTTTACGCAACGTGCGCCTGCCCAAGGATTTCAAAGGCCCGCGCAAGATACCAAATTACACGGCGGATCAACCTCCAGAGACATGGGTGGAGAGCTATGAGATGGCCATGGAGATGCTTGATGTGGATGACGCGGCGTGTGCGAAATACTTCACCATGATGCTTGAAGGAACGGCCCATACTTGGTTAAAAAGCTTGCCGGCTAATTCTATCAGTTCATGGGCCCAATTACGAGCCCGGTTTATCAGCAATTTCAAGGATACCTGTAAACAGCCTATGTCGATAGTGGACTTAGCTTCATGCGTCCAAGAGGAAGGAGAATCAACGACTCATTGGGTGCGCCGGGTTTCACAAGTGTTGCACTCCTCAGACCGCATCAACGCTGACACCGCAGTATTAACCCTAGAAGGCAACTGCCGGTTTGGGCCCCTGAAGCTGAAGTTGGGACGGATGAAGCGTCATTGCACCGACATGGGGACCCTCATGGCCGCTTTGGTGAAATATGCTGATTCTGATAGTACCAAGGATCCCGAATCTGATGATGACAAGACAGGGAAAGGGAAGAAGAACAGCAGCTCCAAAGGTCAGCAGCATCACTGGGCAGGCAATGGTGGTGGAGGCAAGCGTAAAGCGGATGGTAACATGGACTTTGTGGCTAATACCAACGCACAGGACAATGGCCAGCGACGCAAGGGTAGACCGAAAAATCGTAATGGAGCACCCAACCCTAACCCAAACCGCCTAAACTATCTGCTAAGCCAGCCCTATCCAAGACATGGGACGAAGGAGGCGCCAGCAAACCACCTTTGGAAGGATTGCTTTATTATGCAGGAGTTCAAGAATTCTAATAATTTCCGGTATGATCACGAATCTGGCTGTGGCTCAGGATCCGGGCCGGGTTACGGTGGAGGAAGTTCCGGTTCAGGATTCAATGGTAATCCGGGCGGACATAATGGTCAAAATAGTCAGAACAACCAGGGTGGTTACAACCAACAGCAGCAACAGTCAGGATACCAGAGCAACCAAAAGCAGTTGAGTAGTGGGCAGTACCATGTCTTCACCACTAGCTTGGACAAGCGAGACCGGAAGGTTCAAAGGCGGGCGGTCAACTCTATTGAACCGGCCATACCTCGTTATCTACGTTGGTCGGAACAACCAATCATATGGAGCAGAGAGGATCACCCTCCCCAGGTCGATAATCCTGGTCAGTTGGCTCTAGTGGTGGCGCCTCAGGTGGGAGGTTATAAGTTCACCAAGGTGCTCATGGACGGAGGGAGCAGCATTAATATCCTGTATTATGAGACCTTCCGTCGTATGGGATTAATAGATAAAAATCTCAAACTATCTAATACAGTGTTCCACGGCGTAGTGCCAGGAAGATCAGCGTATCCCGTTGGTAAGATAGCTCTGTAAGTGGCCTTTGGGGATGACCATGATTCCAGGTCGGAGACATTGACGTTTGAAGTGGTGAAAATCCAGAGTCCATATCACGCCCTGTTTGGGCGACCGGCTTACGCCAAGTTTATGGCACGGCCCTGTTATGTGTATTTGCAGCTCAAGATGCCGGGTCACAGGGGGACAATAACGGTTCACGGAAGCCGCAAAATCGCTTTGGAATGCGAGGAAGGAGATGCGGCTTATGCAGAGTCGGTTTGTGCCACCGAGGAGTTGAAGTACTATAAAGACAATGTTGATCCAGCGGACATGCCTCCATTGAAGAAGCCAACTACGGAGCATGATCCGGCCCTGAAGTTCAAATTGGCAGCAGAAACTAAGCTTGTTGACTTCGTACCTGGCGATTCGTCCAAGCAGTTCAGCATCAGTGCCAACTTGGATCCGAAATAGGAAAACGCGCTCATCGAGTTCATCCGTGAGAATCGAGACATTTTTGCATGGAAGCCCTCTGACATGCCAGGTGTACCGAGGCAACTCGCTGAGCACACACTTAATGTGGATCTTAAATATAAACCGGTGAAACAGTTCCTCCGCCGGTTTAACGAAGAAAGACGCAAGGCGATTGGAGAAGAGGTAGCCACGCTCTTAGCAGCTGGCTTTATTGTTGAAGTTTTTCACCCTGAGTGGCTTGCCAATCCGGTGCTGGTCCTCAAGAAAAACGGCACCTGGCGCATGTGTGTGGATTACACAGATCTTAATAAGGCTTGTCCAGCAGATCCTTTTGCCCTCCCCCGTATTGATCAAATTATTGATGCTACGGCGGGTTGTGAGCGTTTAAGTTTTTTGGATGCGTATTCTGGCTATCATCAGATCAAAATGGCAGTTAAGGACCAGGAGAAGACATCATTTATAACTCCCTTTGGAGCCTTCTACTATGTGTCTATGCCCTTCGGGCTCAAGAGTGCCCAGGCAACTTACCAACGGTGTGTATAAAATTGTCTTCACAAGCAGATTGGCCGTAATGTACATGCTTACGTGGATGATATCGTGGTTAAGTCCAGGGAGAAGGAGACTCTGATTGATGATTTGAAGGAAACCTTTGATAACCTGAGAACATACAATATGATGCTTAATCTGGACAAGTGTGTCTTTGGTGTACCGGCGGGCAAGCTATTGGGTTTTCTGGTGTCCAACAGGGGAATTGAGGCTAATCCGGAGAAGATCACGGCTATCACCTCCCTGGCTAAACCGAAGTGTATCAACGATGTTCAACGCCTGGCAGGCCGGATTGCCGCGTTAAGCCGGTTTATCAGTCGTCTTGGTGAGAAGGCAATCCCTTTGTATCAGATGTTGAAAAAAACGGATCAGTTTGTTTGGAGCTCCGCCGCTAATGAAGCATTTGAGGACTTAAAGCGGCAGTTGGCCAATCCACCTGTGCTCACCGCTCCCATTGACAAGGAGCCGTTACTGCTATATGTTGCTGCTAATACTCGGGCGGTCGGCGTGGCTATTGTGCTGGAGCGAGAGGAGGCAGGCAAGGAGCATCCGGTTCAACGACCGGTCTATTATATCCGCCAGGTGCTAATCGAGTCCAAGCAAAGGTATCCGCATTGGCAGAAGCTGGTGTATGGAGTTTTTATGGCAAGCCGGAAGCTTAAACAATATTTCCAAGGGCACCCAATTACGGTGGTCAGTTCTGCTCCTTTGGGAGATATCATCCAAAACCGGGAAGCAACTGGCCGGATTGCAAAGTGGGCCATAGAGCTGGGGCCGTACGGTTTGAAGTATGTGCCTCGGACAGCGGTTAAGTCTCAAGCACTTGTTGATTCATCAATGGTTGGACGGAAATGCAAGCACCTGAAGAAAAGCCGGATCACACGTATTGGACCATCCATTTTGACGGATCCAGGCAGTTGGAAGGCTCGGGGGCTGTAGTCGTATTAACTTCCCCATGAGGTGATAAGTTTTGTTACGTTCTCCGCTTAATGTTCCCTTGTACTAACAATGCAGCTGAGTATGAAGCCTTGCTCCATGGTCTCCGGATGGCTAAGGAGATGAATCTAAGTCGAGTTAAGTGCTTCGGTGACTCGGACCTTGTGGCTCAGCAAGTGTCTGGCACTTGGGACTCCAAGGACCCACTCATGGCAGCGTATCGTCGGGAGGTGGATACTGTTGCAGGTTATTTCAAAGGCTATCAGATGGACCACGTGGACCGGCGGAAAAATGAAGCGGCGGACGCTTTAAGCCGGCTGGGCTCTCAGCGCAAACCGGTCCTGCCCAATGTTTTTCTAGATGTGTTGCACAACCCGTCGGTCAAGATCCCTGGTGAAGAGGATTTGGCTATTCCTGATCCGGAGGCTCAATTGGTGGCGGCTCTTCATGTTATTCCGGATTGGACGCTTCCTTACCTGGCGTACAAAAACCGGGGCGAGTTGCCAGAGGATGAGATTCTGGCCCGGCAGATAATCCGGCGATCCAAGTCCATGGCTATCATCAACGGCGAGTTGCATCATTGCAGTGTATCAAGAGCTTTTCAACGCTGCGTGTCTCCTGAAGAAGGTCGTGAAATTTTGCGTGAGATCCACGAAGGAGATTGTTGTCACCACGCCGGTTCAAAGTCTCTGGTGGCTAAAGCGTTTCGCCATGGCTTCTATTGGTTAACTGCTCATGCTGATGCGGAGGATATGGTCAGACGATGTGATGGTTGCCAAAGGTTTTCAAGACGTGCTCATGTACCAGCTCAAGAATTGAGAATGATTCCAATTACTTGGCCGTTTGCGACTTGGGGGCTGGATATGGTTGGGCCTTTCAAAAGGTCCAAAGATAAGAAGACCCACCTCCTGGTGGCGGTTGACAAGTTTACAAAGTGGGTGGAGGCAAAACCTGTTAGCAAGTGTGATGCGGCCACGGCGGTTCAGTTCATCAAAAAGGTGATTTTCCGGTTTGGCTTTCCGCACAGTATTATCATAGATAATGGTACCAATTTGTCCAAAGGTGCTATGAAGGAGTTCTGCGAATGGGAGCACATCCGGCTCGACGTTTCATCAGTGGCACATCCACAGTCCAATGGTCAAGCAGAAAGAGCTAATCAAGAGATCTTGAGAGGCATCAAGCCCCGGCTCATGGTTCCTTTGCAGAGAACGCCGGGTTGTTGGGTAGAAGAATTACCATCTGTGTTATGGAGCATCAATACAACACCCAACAGATCAACAGGATACACACCGTTCTTCATGGTTTATGGAGCGGAGGTGGTTCTCCCCAGTGATATCCGTCATGATTCACCTCGTGTAATGGCTTATATTGAAGCGGACAATGAGACAGCACGGCAAGATGCTTTGGACCGGTTGGATGAAGAGCGTGACATTACAGCCGCCCGATCGGCGATTTACCAGCAGGATCTTCGTCGTTATCACAGTCGCCGAGTCAGAACCAGAACCTTTCAGGAAGGAGATTTGGTGCTTCGGCTCATCCAAGATCAGACTGATATGCATAAGTTATCCCCACCTTGGGAGGGGCCTTTCGTGGTCAGCAAGAATCTGCACAACGGGTCATACTATCTGATCGATATTCGAGAGCATAAAGACTCACGTACATCAGAGGAGGAGACTAACAGGCCGTGGAACATAGCTTATATTCGGCCTTACTATACCTGAGCCATTGGCTATACTTATGTACATATTACGACAATGTATATATTATGATTAAATATAATAAACCGGAACCTCAGCTAAAGCGGGGTATCTGTTCTTTTACATCATGTGAGGTTACACGGAGTTGCTCTAAAGCGGCCTCCGGTTTATCCCTTGAGCTTGCTTTTTAAAAGCATCATGTTATATCACTTGGGGGTTTGGTCATGTCCGAACCAATACCATGCCTCTTGATAGGCGAGAGCCACCAGATCACTTGGGGACTTGGTCATGTCTGAACCAGTCATGCCTCTTGATCGGCTTAAGGCCACAGAATCACTTGGGGGCTTGGTCGAACCCGAACCATGACCATGCCACTTGATTGGCATAAATGCCACGGTTTCATTTGGGGACCTGGCTGACTAGAACCATAGTTACACCTAACGGGAGCTTGGTCATGTTCGGCCATGGTAACACCATCTGATCAGCTCAAATAAACCTTTTTTTTTGCAACGTTTTGTCATTGCACTTGATTTACACTTTTCTTGGAAGGTTTTTTTCTTTTTATTGCGTTTTTTAAACCAACAAAGTTTTTTAACCAATCAATTGACGGAACACAGTTCACGTCAATCCGGAGACTATTTGCCCGGTTTGATCCTTGTTGTTAACATCCTCTTATGGAGTAACACGGTGTTTATTATAACCCGGCACGGTTTACATGGTAAACCAGCGTCATATATACACAGGAGCTGTTATCTCCTCCAACAGTGTGGGTTTGCAAAACTCCGCTTCAAGATTGGCCAAGCCAACTTCATGCTCAACGAGGACAGGTATTATGTATCACAAAAATTTGTTCATATACTTAAGAATTTTTTTTGGATGTTTTGACTTCATATATGCAGACATCATATTCCGCCGGACGATACAACCGCGGTGGCACTTGAAGAGTTTTTTATTGCAGAAGGTGCTTTGGAAAGTTCATCACCACAGGAAGAACAAATTATGCACGAAGGCATATCAACATCAAAAGTATCAGCTAGCATATTACAAGGCAACACGGTGCCCATAATAATATCATTGTTTTTCGCAAAGGAGAGGCAGTTTCAAAACCGGCTTCCGGTTCAAGCTTGGTCACCAGCCTGGCCAGATGGTTGTGGGTCACCCTGCGCCGCTTCAGCCTCCGTTTCTCTACCCAGTGGCTGGAAATCAACAGTTGTCCAGTCTATTCCCATTAATGCTTGAAAAACAGCTTCATCGTGGATCAGCAATGATGGGTCAATATCGGGAGCATAAGTGTGCTTACGGATTGGAGGGATAAGATTTTCTGACTCATGAATTGGGGCAGCTATTCGCTTGTTCTGATTATCATATTGAGCTTGATAACAAGACAAGTCTGCTTCTTCAGCCAGTTGACAACCTAGCGGACGCACCTCCCGGTTTATGGCTCGCTGATCCGCTTCACTAAATTCTGACCCATCTTCTTTCAAGCTGGGATAGCCCTGAGCTGCTTCAATAGGATCAAAATCCAGCACCCAGGCTTTTGCCCGCATTAAGGCATTGATCGCACCGGTTCGAGCAGCAGATTTCTTCAGCTCTTCAACCCGGGCGGGAAGCACCGACAGTTTCATCAGGGTATCTTGAATCAAAGTGGGCGCCGGTTTGTTGTGAGATGCGGTAAGATGATCGAATGTGCGCCAGTATACAGCTGTTCGACCAATGTGTAGACGACCTTCAATTTTTTCCGCACATCTAAACCCAAATGACCAGTGCGTGTCCCTGAAATATCATAAGGGTTAAACCGGCAGCTCTGTAAGAAGGCCGAGTCAATTCAGAAGTCAAACTGGCTTACCAAAGATAGCAGTGGTCATAGTATGCACGTGCCGCTTTATACTGGTCAATTCATCCGCCACCGGTTTTAGTGCAGCCTCGGCATCCTCTGCTCGTTTGATTAAAGTGGACTTTTCAGTGGCCCAATCCTCCTATTTCTTCTTGAAGCTCTCCTTAAGCTGCTCCATGGCGCTTAAAGCGCTGACTAATTCCTCTTTTGCTTTGGAGGTTCAGCTTGTTGGGTTTTCAGGTTTTCTTGGAGGTCGGCTATTTGGTTTTCTTTCGTCTTCAGCTCAGCCTGCATGCAGACAGTTATATGCTTCAACAAAACGGTACAAGGATTGAAGTACCAACCACATAACAAGTTATGCACTTGTCACTTGGGGGCTAATGCATATTCGATCTTCATCTTTCAATTGCTTACAAAGTCCCAAGATCAATACAAGTATTCAACTTGGCACTTGGGGGCTAATGGCTATTTGCTCGTATATATTCTGATGCGGCAATTTCAATTACTCAAAGTACCGGTTTAACTACGCTAAGTTGAACCGGCCCTTGGGGGCTACATCAGCGAATTTCAAAGCATCAATATTTATATTAGTAAGTCCCTGTTTGAAAGAATATTACAAACCGGCCCTTGGGGGCTAGGAGAGTCAGCAAGAATGGAAGTATACAAGCAGGAAGGAGCATATGGAAGTTACCTCATATTTATCTTTCATCATATTAACCAGACCAGCTTCATAGTCGCGACTGGTATACAACCGGTTCAGATAGCCGGAATGGATATCTTGGGCGTTCAGAGCAGCATAAGTCGTAAGATCAGCGTTCCACTTGCCTTTGCCAAAGGCAGCAAATTCTTCCTTGGCAGAATGTTTGGATAAAGCGACAGGATTGCTTGGCTCAGTATGGCCAGTGCCAGTAATGACAACCTCATCATCCTGGGTACCGCCGGTTTGCACTGGAGCTGTTGGCTTGTTAGTGGGTTTTGCTGGACCGGTGGAGTTTTCAATCCGGATGGAACCTGTGGGCTGATTGACAGGACCTGAGGCATCAGTAGGTCTCTCTTCAGCAATAAGATCATCGTCTTGCTGCGGTGGATCGTTGGGTATATCCTCAGGAATAGCCGCTTCAGGATTGGGTGTCTTGACTGGTTCAAGAACGACATCTTCTTCGGCCGCTTTGTCCAAGCGGGCCTTCTTGCTTGGCCTAGGTTTGGCCCTGAGAAGAATAACTAAATCAAATACAGCATATGTTCTAAGGCGATGTACTGCAAACATCACAATAAGTATAGCTTACCCAAGCACCATTTTGAGCGGTGGGAGCTGAGTAGCCGATGACTCGCTAGAAGATGAGTGGGAAGTAACCTGGTAATCGGAGTCAGACGGATTAAGAGGTTGACGAAAGCAGCCCGCTTTAGGACAAGCAAATTAGAGACCTCTGAATGGCGTTTCTGAATCGGACTGTTCGGTAAACCGGCGGAGGTAACTACCTGGCCGCTGTGCCGGGTTGTGCGACGAGCTTCGTGTTGTTGAGTCTTCATAAGAAATTTAGGATCCAAATAAGCAAGAGGATGAGAAAATTTAACTTTCCGGTTTTCCTGATGGATTTTTTGTGAAGGCAAAGTTTCTGAATCGGAAGAGAGAATAATTACCTCTGCAACATCCGCGTGGCTGGCTTCGGCATCATCCTGACAAATATCATCATCAATAAGACGCATGAAAAATAAACCAAGTGAGTCAAGTTCTACCTCAAAGTCCGGATTATCCACATCATCATCAGAGGCCAGATTAGAAGATGCAGTGGTTCTTTTCCTGTGGGCAGTCTTCTTCACAGCTTTAGTCTTTTGCCGAGTTGCTCTTTCCGGTTTGTCCGGTTTTTCTGGTTTCTCCTGCGGCACTTTCTTGCTCCAAAACGGATCATTGCCCTGATTACACAGACAATGATATTAAACAAAGACCAGATATATCATTAATAGATTCAGCAAAAAGAAAAATCAAAGTCTTGCAGCTGGCGGTTTGTTGGTGGCACAGAAGGGAAGCAGGCCGTTTCTAGCACAGACGTGTTCCGGTTCATTCAGCATCTTATTCACAGCCTCTGTGATTTCTTCATCGGTGAGCTGGATTTTGGAATGTCGCAGTGGGTCATCAACACTGCCAGTATACTCGCACATCAAACCGGAGCGCTGACTAAGGGGCAGTATGCTCCATGATATCCAACAGCGAGCGAGATCAACCCCTGTTAAACCGTTGGCCATAAAGGCTCTGAGCTTTGACAGTTGAGGAGCATATCTGCTTCTCTCCTGTGCAGTCAATCTTTATGGAAAAGGGTGTGTATTGCTGAGCCGCTCCGGACGAAAGCCAGGCAAGGGATTCTCACCAGCAGGGGAGGTGTCTTTGCAGTAGAACCATGTCTGATTTCATTCTTTGGGGTGGCTATGCAGTTTGGCGTGAGGGTATGTGACCTCTTTCCTTTTCTGAATCGCCACGCCACCCAACTCCGTATTGGAGCCGTCAGTAAACTCAGTACGGCGGTTTAGATGGAAAAGGTCTCTGAACAATTCCACTGTGGGCTCCTCTTGAAAGAACGCTTCACAAAGCACTTGGAAGTGACACATATTTGTAACAGAGTTGGGACCAGTATCTTGTGGATGGAGCTGGAAATCGGCTAAAACATCCCGGTAAAATTTAGAACCGGGCGGCTTAAAGCCCCGGGCTAAGTGATCTACGAAAACAACAACCTCTCCTTCTCGAGGTGTGGGAGGGAATTCTTTGCCAGGATCCCTCCAATGGATGGTATCTTTGCTGCCTAAAGCGCCAATCAGGACTAAATCGTCCAGTTGAGCCTCTATGACGCGAGAAGGAACCCAATTGCACTCATACACTTGCTTGGCCATGATGAAATCTACAAGGTAGAAGATCCCTGTTCAAAAATGCATTTGATCAAGATACATTGGTATAGGCACTGTTAAACCGGAGACAGAACTATCTGAGCCGGAGTTTTATGAAGCAACAAGCATCTGGCGGTTCAATAAGGGGACTAATGGCATATACCGGTTTGGAAAATTTTCCTATAAGGTTAAACCGCCTGATCTAAGCATTGCAGATGGACAAGTACACAGAAACAGGTTTCACAAGATTTCCTTATAGCATTGGATCTGAAGCAAGTTCAGAAAAGAGATAAATACTTAGAGGTTCAAAGGAGCAGTACCGAACCAATGAGCAAAACGTTCATATAGATCTATGGTTTTGAGATGCATAAGTGAAGGCGAAGGTCAAACAACTATCATTGCACAGAGTAAAGATTTGTGGATTCATCTAAAGATCTATCGTATGAGCAAGAGGCAGACGATGAATACTGAAGAACTATGAAACCCTAAAACAGATCTGCAGGGGAAAGGATAGAAGGTTTACCGGAGCTGAGGAAGACGCGGAAGGTTGCCGCGATGCTCTGGTGCGCCCAGGTTGATGCAGCAGCCAAGGTTGAGGCAGAGGTCGACGGTGGCGGCGGAGCTCTGAAGCCGGGCGATGCGAGGAAGATGAAGCAGAAGGGGAAGAAGGGAAAGAGAAAGGAAATGACCCTTCGGTCCTATTTATAAGGCAAAAAAAACATGTGTAAGGCGCGACAATCAAGGGGCCACGAAACGGAGCTGTCGCCTCGATTTCCGCAGATATATTAAATAAAGAAGCATAATGGATATCTTCGTTATGACAGGTGACATCACTCCGGTTTACAGTAATCAGAGAAGATGACATCATGGCGGTTTACCAATTTATGAGAAGATGTTGAAGATGTAGTTTTTGTTAAAGGATTGACATGAACCCGTTCAAATCAATCTGGGGCCTAATGTTGGGGATATTACTGCTGGGCGTGAACCGGCCTATCTGGGCCGGGTCAACTTCATCAGTAGTTCTAGAAGTGATAAAGCCCAAGAAGGCAGATGAGGGCCTAAGGCCCGTAGCTGGTTCAAGACTTGTAGCTGTAAACCGAAATTTGTATATAAACTTGTATTGTAAGTTAGGAATAAGGAGAGACCAACCCGGATACGAATATCGACCGGTGTTGGGACATCGTGAACCGACGGGTGTCACCCGTGTATATAAGGGGACGACCCGGTGGCGGTTCAACAACAACAGATAACAACTCGAGACATAGGCGAAGCTTGTTTGCTCCCTAGTCATCGAAACCCCATCAATTCCATCACAACTAAACGTAGGCTTTTGCCTTCATTGAAGGGGCCGAACTAGTATAAACTCTCTTGCGTCCCTGTGTCCGCTTTAACCCCTTCAAGCTAACCCGTCGCGATGGCTCCACGACTAAGTCCTTTCTCTAGGACATCTGCCGTGACAAAACCACGACACGTGGTATAAGTTATCACGGTCGAGAGTGGGTATATCGACAGCGACAACATACGACGACCCCTCGACCCTCGAACCCTCGGCGACCCTCGAACCCTTGGCGACCCTCAACCCTCTACCCTAGCTAGTTCTCGCCCCTCGCCCCTCGCCCCTCAAACCCTCGGCGACCCCTCCCCGCCTCCCCCCTTATGTTGAAGTTATCAGAGACGGGGTATATCGACAACGACATACCCGATAAAAAATAAGAAGACGAAGAAAAAATAAAAAGAGGAGAAGAAGAAAGCAATAAAGGAGAAGATCGAAGAAAAAAAGAAGAAAAAAAAGAGGAGAAGAAGAGAAAATATAAATTTTTCTATTTCCTCTTCTTCTCCTCTTTTTTCCTCTTTTTTCCTCTTCTTATTTATTTCTCCTCTTCTTCCTCTCCTCTCCTTCTCCCTTTTCTTTTCCTTCTTCCTAAACTAAACATAAACTAAAATAATCCTAAAACTAAACGAAGTTATCAGGACGGGGTATATCGACAACGAAGAAAAAAAAGAAGAAAAAAAGAGGAGAATAAGAAAGGAATAGAGGAGAAGAATAGAAAATAGAAAATAGAAGAAAGGAATAGAAGAGAAGAAGAGAAAATAGAATATTTTCTATTTTCTCTTCTTCTCCTCTATTCCTTTCTTCTTCTCCTCTTCTTTTTCTTCTTTTTTCCTCTTCTTATTTATTTCTCCTCTTCTTTCTCTCCTCTTCTTCTCCTTTCTTCCTCTTCTTTTTTTCCTAGATATATAAAACTTTTCTAAAAATGTTACTTTTGCATATATAAAACTTTTCACTCTACATTATGAAAAAAATAAAGTTTCTATACAAAAGAGCACAATTTTTATGAACAAATTACAACATCTAAATTAACTAGACATCTAAATAAATATAACTACACATTCGAAATTTTCCTAATCTTAAAACTAAACTAAACATAAACTAAAATAACCTAAAAACATGTAAAAACATCTAAGAATAGCATCTAAAACTTCTAAAAAAACATATAAAAACATCTACAAATATAATAGCACCGCGCAGGGGCGGATCCAGGGGCACGGTGGAGGGGCCGGTGCCAGCGCCGGCAGGGCAGGGTAGGGGCGCAGGGGCGCGGGACTGGGGAGGGGCACGGGAGCAAGCTAGTGCTCACAGGGGGGTGGCGCGTCGGAGCCGGTAGGGGCGCGAGGGTCGACGGTGTGTCGGGGCAGAGGGCGTCAGCGGCGGTGACGACGATGTTGAGCAGCCTGACGGCGTCGGTGGCGGCGGCGACGGTAAGGTGGAGCAGGGGCGTCGGGCGGCGACGGCGACGAGGAGGAGCAAGGGCGTCGGGGGAGTAGAAGTGATGGATTTCATCGAAACTGCGAAGTGTTTTCTTATATACCCAGGGCATTGGTACCGGTTCGTGGCACAAACCGGTACCAATGCCCCCTTTAGTCCTGGTTGGTGCCACCAACCGGGACCAAAGGTCTCTTTTCAGCGGCCCAAAGGGCGGGAAGCAGAGGCCTTTGGTCCCGGTTGGTGCCACCAACCGATACCAAAGGGGGGCATTTGTATCGGTTTGTGCCACGAACGTTACGAATGCCCCCCTTTGGTACCGGTTGGTGCCACCAACCGGGACCAAAGGCCTCGTGCTCCCCGTGGCCAAAAATTTAGTCCCACCTCGCTAGTTCAGAGGGGCGCGGAGTGGTTTATAAGCCCCACTGCCGCACCCCTCTCGAGCTCCTCTCGATTGCAGTCTTATGAGCCTAATTGTCACTTCTATGCCTGATGGGCCTACTGGGCCTTCTGCGGGTCTGAATCCTGGCCCATGATAGGGTTTCTAGTCGTATTCAGGCTGTGGTGGCCTAGTAGTTGGCACTTTTTTTATTTTTTTTGTTGCTTTATTTATTTTATTTTATTTCTACTTGCAACAAAAAACCTCACTATTGCTATTTTTATTTATTTTATTAAAGTTTATTATTTTACTTTTATAAATTTTATTTTCTTTCTACCTCTTTATTTTATAAAAGTTTATTTTATTTTGTTTCTACTTATTTATTGTATTAAATTTTAATTTGTTTTAATTATTTATTTTATTAAATTTTAATTTGTTTTATTTTGTTTCTACTTATTTATTTTATTAAAGTTTATTTTATTTTATTTTGTTTGTACTTGTTTATTTTATTAAATTTTAATTTAATTTATTTTGTTTCTACTTTTTATTAAAGTTTCTTTTGTTTGTTTCTCCTTTTCATGTTTTGAACAGAAAATACTTTGATAATTTCAGTGGCATGAATTTTGTATAATTTTAGTTTAAAAAATACTAGAGGTTTATAAAAGCTTTTTAATTCATTCCTTTTGCTATTAGAGTTTTATAAAAGTTTTTAGTTAATTTTCTTTTTGCAAGGTATCATCATTTCATCCACATAGCGTGTGCAACAAATTAGAGAGGGTTACGGCAAAAACTGGATGCATTCGTGTACAAAACGGACAATCTCTTTCGAACTATGAGGGTTTCATACGGAAACTCGTCTGTTACAAAGGGATTTCATTTTTTGAACTTATTTGAACTCCAGAGTTTTTCTGTGTTCAAAATGCACCATTCAAAGCCATGTCATCAATTTTCAACCCTTTCTGACTTTATTTGTTATTTGTCATGCCTTTACTGATTATTTTGAGCTATAAGACCCTGAAATTGAAAAGCATTTCAAATGAACTTTGAAAAGGTTGAAAATTGGCATCGTATCATAATTTCATCCACATAACATGTGCAATAAAGTAGAGAGGGTTACGGTAAAAACTGGATGCACTTCATGTACAAAACGGACAATCTCTTTCGAAGTATGAGAGTTTCATATGGAAACTCGTCTGTTACAGAGGGAATTTCATTTTTTTTAAACTTATTTGAACTCCATACTTTTTCTGTGTTCAAAATGCACCATTCAAAGCCACATCATCAATTTTCAACACTTTCTGACTTCATTTGTTATTTTTAATGCATTTACTAATTATTTTGAGCTATAAGACCCTAAAATTGAAAATCACCACAAATGAACTCTGAAAAGGTTGAAAGTTGGCATGGTATCTTCATTTCACCCGCATAGCATGTACAAGAAAGTAGAGAGGCTTACGGCAAAAACTGGATGCACTTCGTGTATAAAATGCACAATCTCTTTCGAAGTATTAGGGTTTTATACGGAAACTCGTCTGTTACAAAGGGATTTCTTTTTTTGAACTTATTTGAACTCCATACTTTTTTCTGTTCAAAATGCACCATTCAAAGCCACACCATCAAATTTCAACCCTTTCTGACTTCATTTGTTATTTTTCATGCATTTACTGATTATTTTGAGCTATAAGACCCTGAAATTGAAAAGCACTACAAATGAACTCTGAAAAGGTTGAAAGTTGGCATGGTATCATCATTTCACCCACATAGCATGTGCAAGAAAGTAGAGAGGCTTACGGCAAAAACTGGATGCACTTCGTGTACAAAACGGGCAATCTCTTTCGAAGTATCAGGGTTTCATACGGAAACTCGTCTGTTACAAAGCGATTTCATTTTTTGAACTTATTTGAACTCCATACTTTTTCTGTGTTCAAAATGCACAATTCAAAGCCACATCATCAATTTTCAACCCTTTCTGACTTCATTTGTTATTTTTCATGCATTTACTGATTATTTTGAGCTATAAGACCCTGAAATTGAAAAGCACTACAAATGAACTCTGAAAAGGTTGAAAGTTGGCACGGTATCATCATTTCACCCGCATAGCATGTGCAAGAAAGTAGAGAGGCTTACAACAAAAACTTGATGCACTTCATGTACAAAATGCACAATCTCTTTCGAAGTATCAGGGTTTCATACGGAAACTCGTCTGTTACAAAGGGATTTCATTTTTTTGAACTTATTTGAACTCCATACTTTTTCTGTGTTCAAAATGCACCATTCAAAGCCACATCATAAATTTTCAACCCTTTCTGACTTCATTTGTTAGTTTTCATGCATTTACTGATTATTTTGAGCTATAAGACCTTGAAATTGAAAAGCACTACAAATGAAGTCTGAAAAGGTTAAAAGTTGGCATGGTATCATCATTTCACCCACATAGTATGTGCAAGAAAGTAGAGAGGCTTACGGCAAAAACTGGATGCACTTCGTGTATAAAATGCACCATTCAAAGCTACATCATCAATTTAGTACATATAGCTGTCATGGATAGATAAGTGACCAAATTAATAGAAGTTCATCATCAGATTAAAAACAAAGTACATACATAGTTCTCATTAAACAACATATAGCTCTCCAGAGCATCTAGTTAAACCATACATTGAAACTATGTGAAACCTTTTAATGCAATAATAAATGCGATCATAATCACAACCAAGGTAAAAATTGATCCAACGGCATAATGATACCAAGCCTCGGTATGAATGGCATATTTTCTAATCTTTCTCAACTTCAACCGCATTACATCCATCTTGATCTTGTGATCATCGACGACATCCGCAACATGCAACTCCAATATCATCTTCTCCTCCTCAATTTTTTTGATTTTTTTCCTGAAGTAATTGTTTTTTCTTCTTCAACTAAATTTAACCTCTCGACAATAGGGTCGGTTGGAATTTCCGGTTCAACTACCTCCTACATAAATAAAATCTATGTCAACTTGATGGGCATAATTGTTATAAACAATAAATGAACAAAATAGTTATAGAAGATAATATATACCACATCCGAATCATAGCCAGGACGAGGGCCGACGGGGGCGGATACCAAAACCATCGCACTATATAAGCACAAGCAATAATAAAAAAGTAAGAAAATTAGACAAGTATCTATCTAAAGTAAGAATTGTTTTCTTTCAGAAGAAGATAAGAGGCTCACCACAGTGGTGCAGGTGACGAGATCGGCGCGGGCGATCCGTGGCGGTAAAGACGGGGACGGGACGTGACGGACTGCTAAACCTAGACAAATCTCAGGGAAAATGGAGTTTGGAGGTCGAACTTCGAGAGGAGAAAGCTTAACTAGCGTGGCTTGGGCATTTCATCGAACACCTCGTGTGCATAGGAGGTGAGCTAGAGCACCCAAATGCCTCTCCTCGCCAGCTGAAATTACAGGTAACACATTCATGAGACGTGCTTTGAACTCTGGAACTGAATGGCTTCCTGGGTACTTACGGTGGGGACTGCGGCAGCGACGGTGGCGACGGCCGCGGCCTTGGTTCCCGCTATGGCAGCCTCTGCAGTTTCAGATCGATCGTAGGAGTGTTAATCAAGAATTCAAGATCAAGTTTAAGCAGAGACATGAGCTGCAATGAATGGGATATATGAGCAGTGCGGTGCTGGGCGGCGGCGAGCCTCTGGTCGTCGGTGGTTACCTCTGGAGCAGCGCTTGGCGGCGGTGAGCCTCTGGTCGAGGTAGGCAGGGGTCACCGTCGACATCTTCGAGGCCGTGGAAGAGAGCTTGGAGGCACGAGCGAGATCCGAAGGAAGTGAACTAGTAGTGGCAGTGAAGTGAGTCAGCGTGCCCTCCGTTTTGCTGGCGATGTGTGGTCTGGGCGCCAACCCATCGGCGATCCAATCCCGCGAGCGCCTCATCCTTTGTTTGGCGAGGTCGGCCCCAGCATGATGCTAGCTGCTGCGCACCTCTCAACGTTACAGTACCTTTATATCAAAATATAAGACCTTTTTGCAGTTTATTATTTTATTTTATTTTTTGCGAAAACATCTTATACTTTGGTACAGAGGACGTATATGTATATGCACTTAGATAAAGTTGACCACCCTTTTTCGTGGGGAAATATTTTTTTTGCAGGAAAGGAAATAAATTTGATCACCTCTTCAAAAGATATACTAAAATATGTTTTTACATTACTAAAATCTTTTATGATGTATCCTCTATAACACTAAGCTCCCAAGTTTTGAAGATGCCATAGTCAATTGAGGTCTTCCATTAGGGTCAATAATTTCTCAAAGCTCTCTCATTCAATTCTTTTATACTATACAATATGCTTCCTAATTTTTAAGGCCTCACAATTAATTGAATTATTCAATTTATAATTAGGTCAACCGATTTTGACCGGGTCAACACTTTCTCAACCTCTCTCATTAAAATTTTAATTCATTATATTCCCTAATTTTGAAACTCTTTCATTCAAATAAGGTATTCAACTTTGGGTTTGGTCTACTATTTTGACTGTGCCAACGATTTTTCAAATCAATCAGCAGCAACCGGCCAGTAATAAAAACATATGAATCCGGCACACCATCCCACCACTTGAAAAAAGAGGCGCCACCATGTGATATTCTACCACTAATATAGTAGTACATGCACCACCGACACCGAAATTTCTCCACATAAATATAGATTGGTTAACGGACAACTCAGAATCACACCACGAAAGACCAACCAAATCAACACATTAAGAAGAGGGAATAAAAAAATAAACACACTATATTATCTCCACCACCCGCCAAACTAAATATTCCATCAGTTCCAAAATATAAGGGGTATTACTGTTGTAGAAAGTCAAATTTCTTCAACTTTGACCAGGTTCAGAGCAAAAATACCGACATCCATAATATTAAAGAAAAAAGCGTGGAAATTCATTTCATGATGAATTTACAAATACTGATTTGATATTATGGATTTTGATATATTTGTCTACAAATTTTATTGAACTTAAATGGTTTGACTTTTGAAAAAAAGCAATACACCATATATTTTGAAACAGAGTGATTATGTTTTGAATAAACTCAATGACAACAAAGGCGCAGCAAAGTGCGCCCAATTCTTCTAGTTATTACACTATGCTCCATAGTTTTAAAGAGCCCACATTTAATTGCGGTCACCAATTAAAATTAGGTCACCCGATTTTGACCAGATCAACAATTTATCAAAACTCTTTCATTCAATTATTTAATATTATACATTATCTTTTCTAACTTTTAAGGCGTCACAATTAATTGAGGTCTTCAATTTAAAATTGGGTCAGCCCATTTTAATTGGGTCGACAATTTCTCAAGTAGCACTCCCATTAAATTATTTTAATTCCCTATGCTCCCTAGTTCTAAAGCTCTCTTCTTCGATTAAGGTATTTAATTTTGGATTTGGTTTACGATTTTGATCAGCCAACATTTTTTCAAATCAATTAGCAGCAACCGGCCTATAAAAGCATATCAATCTTGCGCACCCTCCAACCACCTACAATGAAAGGAGAGCCACCATGTGATTTATAGCACCAATATAGGACATAAAACCACCGACACAATAATTTTCCCACATAAATATATGATAGTTAACGGATAGCAAAGAACCACACCACAAAAAGCCTATCAGCTCACACATTATAAATAAAAGTAAAACACACTCCATCATCTTTCCCACCCGTCAAATTAAATATTCCATCAGTTTCAAAATATAAAGGGCACTAATTATTTGCAAAGTCAAATTTCTTTAACTTTGACCAAGTTCAGAGCAAAAAAATATCGACATCCACAATATTAAACAAAAAAGTATGAAAATTCATTCCATGATGAATCTAATCATACCGATTTGATATTATGAATTTTGATACATTTCTCTATAAATTTGATCAAACTTAAAAGGTTTGACTTTTTAAAAAAGTAACACACCTTATAATTTGAAATAGAGTGAGTAATTTTTTTACGAAACCAAATAACACTAACGGCACAGCAAAGTGCGTCAAACCATTCTTGTAAGGGTGTAGTCACATAGATAGTCACGTAGATTTGGAGCTTGTAGTAACGGAGGAGTAATCTTGCTGTAATTTGGGGCTTGTAACACACACTCTATTCTCCTCTTACTTTCTTTATATAGTCATTCTTCTTTTACCTGGTAGATTAGGCAAATCTTTTGCCTCTGCTTAAAGAAAAACACAAGAAGTTACGTAGTTTAGATGATCCACTATTATGCTTTTTGTGTAGGCGCGTTCGCCAACACTGGGTGTGGAATTTTTTTGTCCCTCACCTGATTTATTTGTAATGAAATTTATTAATTTTACTCACAATTGTTTATACTAATATGTAAATATGGATGTGTGTATCGTGAAGATGAAGTGGCGGGAAAGTGATCCTCCTTTTCCACACAAAAGAGCATCAAGATTCAATCCTGTTGAAAACTCACCAAAACTTCCTTTCATTTTCCTCTCTAGCCCTAAACAGTTAGAGCAAACTCTCCCCACTAGACTTCATCGACGATCCCGTGGATTTTCCTCCCCTCTCCTGCCGCTCCGGCAACCGGTGGCTGGAGGGAATTGCAGTGCCTCCGCTTCGGTTAGTAGTTTATGTTAGGGTTTTTTTGTCCTCGCAGGTGCGACGCTCGGGCGGATGGCGACGCTACTTCTTCGAGTTTGTCTTCCGGTCTCCGATCCTCATCGAGTTCGTTGGTTCGTCCGGACGTGGTCGATGGAGCTCTGGGGTAGATTCATGTTGTCTCCTTGGGAGGGGGTGATGTTAGGGTTTCTTGTTATGTGGTGAGATTTGGTCTTAGGTACTTCAGAACTATGCAAGGGTTCAACAGGGACGACTGCGGCACCATGACGCTGGTCCTTAGGGTCACATGCATGAATAATTCATGACTCTGATCGACAAGATCAGGCCGGCTCCGATAGGGGAGCAGCGACAGCGACGCGTCGACGGCTCATTCTAGCGGCAGTAGTGGTTGCTAGGTGGTCTTGGAATCTCGATGTATTTTTTTTTTGTGTGAGATATTTTGTATTTTTGATGAACTTTGATAATAGATCTGAATTATTTTCGCCAAAAAATGTTACAACATCTACAATCACACATTTCAAAAGTGACCCCTGATATGTTCTCGGACACGTCCGCGCACATCCGCGGACAGGGCATAGTCACCCTTTATTTGTCTGCTGCTGCAAGCACAAACCTCAAGTCTCACCATCTATTTCTTCTTATACTACATCAGGCAACGTAAAATCAAGCCACATACTATCCTAGTTCTACTCGTTGGAGGAGATGCAGACCGCCTCCATGCTGGAATGACCGGCCTCATGGTCATTGGCCCCTGCCCATGACATCCTTCGCGAGTGATGGCAGCTGTGTGTCCTGCAGGCGGAGACGGACACCGTGCTCGCAGAGGTGGAAGAAGAGGAGGCGCAAGGATCACGGATGTTGTCAGTTCCATGTTGGTCGCGCTGCTAGCATGGTTTGTGCCTAGCCGCAACGACCACGAGGCCGACCCATCCATGTCCGGCGACGTCCACATGACAGACTCTGGCCGGAAAGAGTTGGAGTTGGGACACCAACATGGACAAGTCTCGTGTCCCATGTGAGTTGTGTCACATGTCATATTCTTCCCCTCCGGCAACTTCACTTCACAGAGCCCGTGGCCATTGAATTTGCTGGACATGGGGAAGACAGATGCAGAACACGAACGCTCCATGATCGATAAATATTTAGACTGGGATAAAAAGGTGTCGTCCGTTTTCGTTTAATTGAAATATATCTAAAATGTAATTATTTTGATCCGGTTTGAATGAAAATCATTTGGTTTGTATGAACTTTATCTTGTTTGTTTAAATTCTATCTGAGATGTTTCTGAAGTTTGATCATTGGATGGCCTGCTCGTAAACAGATATTGTATCTGTTTTAGGGGCCGGTGTTGGAGATGTCCTTAATTTGGTCTTTTTTTGTATGCTCTGGCACATGTAAGATAAGTGATGGCAGATGCACCAGAGTTGTACAAATACTAGTAGTATTCTTTTAGGGGCTGGCGTTGGAGGTGCCCTTCTTTTTTGCATGCTCTGGCACATGTAAGATGAGTAGTGATTGCAGATGAACCAGAGTTGAACAAATACTAGTAGAATCCATTTATTCAAGAATACTGGCTGGATTACATGGTAACTTCATCAGATAAGTGCTCGCACCGATAGAAGCGCAAGGCCTGATCTGCATCGCCTTGCCTCTCTCGCTGAACATTGTTGAGAAACAGTATAACGAGGCTAGCTACACGCATCCACAGCAATTTGACTGTCTCGGCCGTCGGATTCTCAAACCTATGATCCAGATTAAATTCGGGCGTCATTCCTCGCCCGCTCGCGTCGCGCGCCGTCTCGCGGGCCGCTACTCCGCGGAGCGACCTCCTCTTTTTGTCCGTAATTGGGCTGGCCCACTTATTCCCACTCCCACGCTAACAGCCTAGGTTACCCAGGCCCCCGAACGAACAGTTCCCATCTGTTCCTCCGCCTCGCCGTCGTTCCTCCTCTCGATGCGGCGGCGTTACTCCCTCCTCGATGCGCCATGGATCGGCGGCATTATGTCGCGGGACTGTTTCAGCGCCCGTACGGTCTAACCCCCATCCCCTCTACACTTCCTCCATAGCCCCTTCGTTCCTGTTTTCATTTTTTCAGCCTTGCAGCGTTCACGTATTTAATGGCGGCTGCGGCGGCCTTCCGCGCCGTCGGCTTCCACCACCGGCTATCGTCCTCCATACCTTGCAGCTCTACCACACGCCCCTTCCCTTCCCGTAACCGAAGCTGAAACTGCCGCCTTCAAGGCCCACTGTCTACCTCCTATGATAATGGTGATGATGGTGATTAACTTCAGGGGTGATGATGGTGATTAATTTTCCCTGTTGGTGTGTTACCCCTACCTCCCCTTCTTCCTTATATATTATGCCTCCCAACATCCCTTCCTGCCATTTGTGTCGTCTGTCCGCCATGCCTGTTGCTTTGGTCTGTTCTTGCTATATATTCATCTTACTCCTAATTCTCCTACATGTTTTCATATGTACGGAACTTCCTTCCTTCCTTGCAGGTTCGCAGTGCTCATTCGTTTGGGATTTCCGGGTTGGAATTGCTCTGGGCTTCCTGCATTACACCCAATTGCAACCATGGCTTCTGGACAGGTTCCACATCTAACTCATTCTTACATACTGTTGCTTTTTCATTATTATGTTTTATTTGTTACTGTGATTTCAGTTGTACTTCAATGCGATTTGTTTGATTTTCGTTCCAACTTGCCACATCCATTTTGGTTGTTTCCTTTCCTTTCTTTCAGATACCGTATAATCTGTTTGTGAGATGTGCTGAACCTAAGTAGAATAAAAATGCCTAAACGTTCTCAAATACAATCCTGTGGAAGCGATGCACGCCAGCCACCTTGCGCTAGTGGGCCAAGTAGAGTCCTGCCCCAATGTAAGAGGGCAAGGATTAACGAACCACTTACTATGCACAGTTCAATTGGACGGCCGAAAAGAAAGAGTATGTTAATTCACCTCTACTTATGCTGCTTTACAGCATTTTCTTTACCTTGATAATCATGTTCTATACTGCCGTATAAACCAGGAGATGAATTCTTCCCTCAATACTCCGTGCAACACGCAAGGGAAAATCGTGCTGCTCGCATCAAATTAAGCTAGCAGTTAAAAATGGTGCGCAACGGGCCACCATCTGATCCCAATGGACAACCCCGTTTACCCCTTGATGTTGAGTTCATCGATGCCCTTAAAGGTTTCACCATATTACTGACCACTTCCCACATATCATGCAACCTATTTCTTCCGTTAAATCTGACTTTGCCCTCTTGCTGGTTATTCCAGCTACTTACTGTGGCCGGTCGAATCTTGGTTCCCTGTGTTTTAGATGCCGACACTGTGATGCAGCTTTCTGGTGGGAAGAACGAATCCACAAGAATTGTAGTTGGCTAAAGAGAAATGTTGAGTTCAACCGCTGCTGCAGTGCTGGCCGTGTTAAAATTTCAGCCTTCCAGCCACCTTCCCCAGTCCTTGCATGCTTGATGCGTTTCAATGGAGACCAGGAGAGCCGTGAATTCATGAACCACATACGACAATACAATTGCCTATTTAATTTCACATCTCTTGGCTCTCAAATAGACAAAAGTATCAATGACGGTACTGGTCCATATGTATTCCGAATAAGCGGACAGGTACACCATAAGATAGGTTCATTAATTCCTCCAACAGGCCAGAAGCCCAACTTTGCCCAATTATACATCCATGATCAAAATGCTGACAAGGAAATTGAAAGTAGAATAAGTGCTTCGTGTGATGATGGTGATTTGGATAGTGGCTTAGATCGAAAAATAATAAAAATACTCTTAACCATGTTAGAGCAGACATGTGCAGCCGTACGAGCCGCAGTGTAGTTTATTGCGCACTACTAATAGATCTTTTATAGCGTAATCAGTGGAAGAAGGTGTTCTTGAGGTGGTCTGGCGCGTCCTCGAAGGAGTGCTTCCTGGCCATTAAGAGGATGATCTTGTCGGCGATGATGAAGTAGGCCATCCCGGCGACGGTGGAGATGATGAGCGCCTGCCTGGTCGGGTTGAGGTGCGCACTCTCCCATGGCAGCATCCTCACGCTCGCCAGCTGCAGAGAAATCGCACGGACGACATCAGACGATATTCTAAAAAATGTAGGGCGAGTCAGTGAGTGGTTGCTTCTAATGGACTCACGGTGGAGACTGCGGCAGCAATGGTGGCGACAGCCGCGGCCTTGGCTCCGGCCATGGCAGCCTCTGCAGTTTGATTAAATGGTAAGCCCGGTGTCACAGGATCAAGTCATGTGTCGGCACAGAGAGAAAGCAGCAAAAAAATGGCAAAAATGCATTGGCCTTAGGAGCGGGTCGCCGTTGATTACCTTTGGAGCAGCACTTGAAGGCGGCGAGCCTCTGGTCACCGTAGACATCTTTGCGGGAGAGAGCTTGGTGCCGAAGGAAGTGAACTAGTAGGTAGTGAACTCAAGTACGCTGTAGATCAGTAGTAGTGTGAGTGAGATGAGATGGATGAACAGCTAAGGCCAACTCCAGCGCACGACCCCAAACGGACGTCTGGTTTGGTCTGTTTTCGTCCGTTTGGGGCGGTAATGAAGTCGTCAATGTCCGCCATAGTTTTAAATAGCCGACAGCAGGGTGTCGCTAAATGGTCACCTTCATAAATAGCCCGCTTTAGCCCGCTATAGTTAATTTGTAGGCCCGCCGCTATTTTTCATAGCCCGCTATTTAAAACATTAATGTCTGCTTGGGGCCGTTAGGTTGTCGGTGCGTCCAACGCACGGCCGCACCCCGAATCATATCCGAGGTGGAGGTGATTAAAAAAATGCAAAAACTAAAACAAAATACCAAAAAAAATGCAAACATAAAAACAGAAAACGTAATTAAACATCACGGCCAAAAAACGGCCCAGTTCCATAGTCCACATAGACATAATCTTTATCTCTTTATCTAATAATCTAATAATCTAATAATAAAAGAGCTATTGCTTCTTGCTCCTTAATTTTCGTCCGTACTTGCGATCCTAATTTTCGTCCGTCGTCGTACGTCGTTAGAAGCAGAAAAATCCTTCCGCTGCTGTGCCTTGTTCAGTTTAGAACGAGGCATCCAACTGAGCTACACCATGTTTTTGTACGAAGGAGAGATTTTGATTCCCTATTACATAATCCCACATCGCTTTCTTGTACACACATAAACCTATTTAAATACGGCTGCAAGTTCAAATCAATAAGCCAACTGGGATCAATAGGCAAGGGTGAGAAAAGGAATTAGAACCGAGGCGAGAGATGGATGGATGATGATAATGAGAAAAAAGATACACCGTTGGGGCGAAATCTCAAAAGGATGAAGATGGATGGATGATGACCCTGAGGAAAAAGATATGCAGCGAGGAGGGGTGTGCTGTGTGTGGTGAGCATGAGTTGGTTGAGCTGTGACGCCATGGCCGCCGCCGAACGTGTGTGCGTGCTACGATGGTGCGGGGGCGGACCATGGCGGAGTCAGCGCGCTACCCCCGATGGCCCGATTGAAGATTCGAGTTTGTATAGCGTCTCCATTGATCATTTCATCAGTTGATCCCATAACGCTTTTCATTATTTATATCATAACGCTTTTCCACAGAATATTCGGAAAGGTGTGGCTACTCTCAGGTGTGCCGACTCCCGTTATCCTGACCATCCAAATCACTCACCATGCGTGCAAGAGGCTGTTCTGGTGCATGGTGTTTGCAGAATTAGTGAGGGAATCTGAGAGCATTAGTTTTTTTTATTCCTTGACCACCTAGCTGTGCAGCACTATATCCTAGACATGTAGCTCACATGGCCGACATGCATGGCACTGGTAGACAAGTCACTGTAACTTCAGAACTGCAGTCAAGTCTAGCCGCTCTATTCTTTCGATGTGCATGCTAGCTCGTGTTTTTTTACTGCCTTCTGCATTTTGATGCTGGTAGTGATTAATTTTCAAAAGTGAAAATCTTCGTCAGATCTGAAGTATAAGCCCAAAGTTTCAAAATAACAAAAAGACATAGGTGTCTCCGCCACAACAACAAAAGACAGAGTGACTTGTGCATACATTTAATGGCATATTTATCTGAAGTAGTAATCTGGGAGAAGACAAGAATAAACAATATTTTGCCTAGTTTGAACACTACATTACGTTTCTGAACCACGGGCGACATGTATTCTGTAGGCCATGACACAAGTCATGTCAGGTTGAGATGACATATACCTTATGCAGCCCACCAGGAGTCAAATATTGTTTCTGTACCCCGCATTGCATGTACTAGTAGAAAAATGGTCAAATGTGAAGCACATTAGTGCCGGTTTAAATTTGAGCTGGCACTAACGTGACTATTAGTGCCGGTTCCAACGGCTAGGCGGGCGGACATCATTAGTACCGATTCGTGGGCAACCTTTAGTACCGGTTCATGCCACGAATCAATACTAATGAGGCTATGTCAGGCTGTGGTCAGGCTGGGCCTCCCACAAAGACCTTTAGTACCGGTTCATGGCATAAACCGGTACTAGAGTTTTTTAGTAAGCTGATTTTGAGTCCCACCTCGCCAAGAGAGAGGCAGTATGAGCGGTTTATAAGCGTGAGTGCAGAGACAATGGCGAAGAGGCGCAATGCTCACCTGCACGTTGCTTAGCTTCAAGCCTTTCGGAATAGTATAGATTGCACTGAGCTATGTGTAGTGCAGTCTACACTATTCCGAAAGGCTTGAAGCTAATTAATCAGCATTGCACCTCTTTTTTATTTTTAATAACTTATTTGAACTCCGGACTTTTTGTGTTCAGTATGCAACATTTAAAGCGACGTCATCAATTTCCAACATGTTCTGACATTATTTGCTGTTTTTCAGTCATTTACCGAATTCTTTAGAGAGCTAAATGATCGTGAAATTGAAAATCACTACAAAATGAACTCTAAAAATGTTGAAACTTTTCATGGTATCATCATTTCACCCGCATAGCATGTGCGAAAGAGTAGAGAGGGTCACGGCAAAAATTGAACGCACTTCGTGTACAAACTGACAATGTCTTTCGGAGTATCAGGGTTTCGGACGAGAACCCATCTGTTACACGGGCACTTCAATGTTTTTTAAACTTATTTGAAATTCCGATTTCTTTTGCATTCATTATGCAGCATTCAAAGCGACGTCATCAATTTCTAACACGTTCTGACATCATTTGTTGTTTTTCAGTCATTTACCGATTTGTTCAGAGAGGTAAATGACCGTGAAATTGAAAATCACTACAAAATAAAACTCTGAAAATGTTGAAACTTGGCATGGTATCATCATTTCACCCGCATAGCATGTGCAAAAGAGTAAAGAGGGTCACGGCAAAAACCGGACGCACTTCGTCTACAAACTGGACAATCTCTTTCGGAGTATTAAGGTTTCGGACGAGAACTCATCTGTTACACGGGCACTTCAATGTTTTTTATACTTATTTCAACTCCGGACTTCTTTTGCGTTCAATATTTAGCATTCAAAGCGGCGTCATCAATTTCCAACACGTTCTGACATCATTTGCTGTTTTTCAGTCATTTATCGAATTGTTTAGAGAGCTAAATAACCGTGAAATTGAAAATCACTACAAAATGAACTGTGAAAATGTTGAAATTTGGCATGGTATTATCATTTCACCCGCATAGCATGTGCGAAAGAGTAGAGAGAGCCACGGCAAAAACTGGACGCACTTTGTGTACAAACTTGCCAATCTCTTTCGGAGTATCAGAGTTTCGGACAAGAACTCATCTGTTACACGGGCACTTCAATGTTTTTTAAACTTATTTGAAATCCCGATTTTTTTGTGTTCATTATGCAGCATTCAAAGCAATGTCATTAATTTCCAACACGTTCTGACATCATTTGCTGTTTTTCAGTCATTTACCGATTTGTTTAGAGAGGTAAATGACCGTGAAATTGAAAATCACTACAAAATGAACTCTGAAAATGTTAAAACTTGGCATGGTATCATCATTTTATCCGCATAGCATGTGCAAAAAAGTAGAGAGGGTCACGGCAAAAACTGGACGCACTTCGTGTACAAACTGGACAATGTCTTTCGGAGTATCAGGGTTTCGGACCAGAACTCATCTGTTACACGGGCACTTCAATGTTGTTTATACTTATTTGAAATCCCAACTTCTTTTGCGTTCAGTACGCAGCATTCAAAGCGGCGTCATCAATTTCCAACACGTTCTGACATCATATGCTGTTTTTCAATCATTTACCGATTTGTTTAGAGAGTTGAATGATCGTGAAATTGAAATAAATACAAGAAAATAAATAAAGCAGAAAAGAAAATAAATAAAGCAAAAAAGAAAAAAAAAACTATATAAAAAAGTACTAGAAATAAATTGAAGAAAATAAATAAAGCAGAAAAGAAAAAACTATATAAAAAATTACTCAAAAATATATAGAAGAAAATATATAATGCAGAAAAGAAAAAAAACTATATAAAAATTACTCAAAAATAATCAGAAGAAAATAAATAATGCAGAAAAGAAAAAACTATAAAAAATTGTTGGGGCATTGCCTAGTGGGCCTGCTAGACCTAGGGTGTGCAAATTCAGGCCCAGAAGGTCCGGCAGGCTCACAGGGCAGCACACCATAGTTAGGCCCAGAAGCCTGATATACAGAGGAGTTCGAAGGAGCAGTCGCGGCTGGGTTTGTAAACTAGTGCGGCTGCCCTTCGCTCGACGAGGTGGGACTAAATATTGTGCACCGCGGGTGGCAGCGCAACACCTTTAGTACCGGTTGGTGGCTCCAACCGGTACTAATAAGTGGGCCTTTAGTACCGGTTCGTGGCACGAACCGGTATTAAAGGGGTCCGCTTCCCGCCTCTTGGCCTGACGAAAATTGGCCTTTAGTATCGGTTGGTGGCTCCAACCGGTACTAAAGGTCGCTCCTATATATATGGCACTTACGAAAAATTCAGTTTTCATCCGCGCGCCGCCGCCGCGCCGTCGCCCATCGCGCGCCGCCCTCGCCGCTCGTCGTCGCCGTCCCCGCCGCGCGTCGTACGTCGTCGCCGCCGCCCCCACCGCTCGCCGTCGCCCCCCGCCGCCCATCATCGCCGTCTCGCGCCGCCCCCGCCGCTCGCCATCGCCCTCGCCACCCCCGTCGTCCCCGTCGTTGCCGTATCGCCCCCGCTGCCCATACGCCGCCGCCCTCGATCGTACACACACAAGCATGTACACGCACGCGCGCGCCCACACACACACAATTTTTTTACTTATTTTCTGTTTCTGTTTTTTAGATTAATGCATGTCAAATTGTTAATTAGATGATCGAATTAGATGAATTACCTGGATAAGAATGTTAGAATGTTAATGTTAGATGAATTAGATAGAGAAGTTAAATATTAATATCAATTGTTAGATGAATTAACTAGATATTAATTAATTAGATATATGAGATTATTTGAACTAGTTGAATTAATATAACTAGTTTATTTTTAGTAAATGCTTAGTTGAACTAGCTAGTTGAATTAGTACTAGTTTATTTTTAGTAAGAAAATTTAGGTATATATGAGATTTGATGATCTAATTAAAATATTACTATATATAGCTACTTTATATATTTTAGTAAGGAAATTAATAGAACTAGTTTATTTAGTTGAATTAATAGAACTAGTAAGTGTTTAATGTTTCACCTATATATGAACATTTTACTATATAGAACGAGCTACCTTATTGTTAGATATATCCGATTTGATTATCTAATTAACATTTACTATATAGAAATAGCTACCTTATTTTTAGTAAGAAAGTAATAGAACTAGTTTAGTTGAATTAGTTGAATTAATTAGTTGAACTAGTTAGTTGAATTAGTTGAATTAGTTGAGCTACTTTATTTAGGTATATTTTTTGTAAGTGCTTAGTTGAATTAGTTGAATTAATTAGTTGAACTAGTTGGATTAACAGAACTAGTTAAATTAGTTGAATTAATAGAACTAATAAGTGTTTAATGTTTCACCTATGAACATAGGAATGTCGTCTGACGACGAACACGATTTCATTATGTGCGAATACTGCGAAAACCAGCGTGGCCTGTGCGGCATAATTTTTTTAGTTGATGATAGACGCTTCAGCATCAAGCTGGATGAGAACTTCGAAGTGGATACAGTAAGTCAGAACGACAAGACTTTTTTCATAATTAAGCATGACTTATACTTCTGCTTCAACTTTTAATTTTATTTTTTTCACTATTCTACTAGCGTATCCCCTGCCATGTAAGAATTTTTGTTTTGGATAAGATAGGTTTCAGTCCTAACAAAACTATGGAGGTAAAAAAAGTTTTACTTGAAGACCGAGCATGGTTAGACCTTCAACGTCAAATTATACAATGCAGACACATACACCTGTTTTGAATGCAAAACTTGGCAAGCACTATGCAAGGCTTATGCATTTGAGCCTGATATGGTTATCACCTTTGATATTCGTCCGGAAGATGATATTGAAGGTAATAGAGACATCTGAGTCGATGTGCAGACGCCTCCAGTTCTACCATTATGTGAGTTTCTTAACCATATTTATGTCTTTGATATTGTTTATTCAAAAAGAGTTGACAAGTAATTTATATTGACAGCTTATTTTCAATCAAGCAAACATCTCCGGCACTTGGTAGACAGGACCGTCCACTATCCCGGGGCTGAACTAAACTGCGAGGAGACAAGTCATTATGTTTCATGGCTTGAGGATCTTGATGCTGTCAAGACAATATTTTTTCCTGCACCTAGAAATGTTAGTACTCAAAACGTGCGACCAATAGTGTTCGTACTGAACTGCGGTCACATATATTTAGGAAAGATGGTAAGATTTCTATTATTTCTCCTCAGTGCATCTTTTGCATACATTATTTTTTAAGCTAAACTTCATTGATAAGTATGTTACTATACAATGTTCTTCAATAGGGACTCCTGATGAATGTTGTGCCTGATTGGATTGAGACTAAAGGTATCATCAATATTGTTAGCTTACGGCCAAGATATCCTACAATGCACTTTAGTGCATTCAAGATTTCTAATAGCGAGGAATGTTTAATAGTAAAAGACTGGAGTAAAATTGTGAACGATCACAGAGAAGTACTAGGGGCAGCAATAAGAAGCGCAACCCACGATTAGGAGACATGTTCATCTGCATGCTCCAATATGATGAATCAGGAAAGCTATACATGTTCTATGCTATTTTACCTGAGAGAGAGCAGTAGGAGTGATTAGCTAGTTCATGCTCTTAGTACTTGTCTTCTCATGTCCGTGTTCTTCGTCCTGAACTTAATCTCAAAGATTGATTTGCTTTTGTGGTGTTATGAACGCTTATAATATCATTACCATGTTGAACTCGATGATATCTTGGCTTCTGGTACAAGTGAATGTTTCTTCTTTACGCTAGTGTTGGTGGTGATTAGATAGCGGTAATGACTATATGATGATTAAGTAGTGGTAATGAGACGACTATTATATGATGATTTTTAGCTAGCTATGAAAACTGTTGTTGGTGATGATATATATGATGCAAGAGTTTTTATATTAATATGATGATGATGAGTTATTATATCATTTATGAAAGAAACCGCAGATTAGTTTCAACTAGATGGATTCTAGCTAAGTGATCAAATATGCCATATCCATATTACCTCGATCACTTAATTAGGTGATCAAGTATATATAATATGGATATGGCATATACTTGATGACTTTCTAGGATCCACATGCATCCAGTCAAACTAATCTGTGGTACTTTCACCTAATGATTTAACAACTCATTATAATGTAAAACAATTACTAATTTAAATTGAAAACACAGAATTAAAGTAAAAATAAAAAATAAAACCAAAACACACCCAAACAATTAGTACCGGTTGGTGTTACCAACCGGTACTAATGTCCTACACGCCCCCCGGAGCTGGCTCGTGCCACGTGGTTGCCCTTTAGCACCGGTTCGTGCTGAACCGGTACTAAAGGGGGGGGCTTTAGTGCCCACACTTTAGTGCCAGTTACCGAACCGGCACTAAAGGGCCTTACGAACCGGTGCTATTGCCCGGTTCTGCACTAGTGATGTATTACTGTTCATATGACCTGCAAACCCGGCATGCACACTAGAGCAGTGTCCCGATCTCGAGGAAGTCCATATGAAACTGGACGGCCTAGATAGAGGGAGTGCACACACCTGAGAGTAGAAAAGCCAGTCTCCAGAATATTTGATCTGTTTATTGGTTCAGTATAATCCTTTCTATCTTTTTTTTGCGAGTATAATCCTTACTATCTTCCATAATACTGGATATATATTTCTAAATATGTACTACGAAATAACACCAAGTTATATAATTTAGTTACTATATATTTTTATAAAATTTCAAAATTTAGTGTCCCATTTTTCATTTTGCTCCAGGGCCTCAACTTCCTAGAGACGGCCCTAGCAACATACATGTTCATGGTGCAAAGTAAGTCAAGTGGGAGGCTGATGGTTTGGAGCCCGCATACCCACATGAATTTGGTTCGATCCATCTCTTTGTCGGACATACTTCTGCGGCTGCGACCCCAATCATGACTGCAATGGTGGCTGCAGGCGCGACCCCCTCAAATGTTCATAGAAGCTTCCAAAGATCAAAGTGGTAGAGAAAGTTAAGGCACATGGCAGGAACACGAGTCAGGATGATGACTTTCTTAATATCAATTTCAAAGAAGAAAGTGAATCATGTATTTCACTGATGATGATTCGACGGGACACGGGACAGGATTATAATTTTTTTCTTTGAAATTGCAATGTATTTTTCACTTTTGGTTTTGCATAGATTTACACAATTACTTGCTCCCATTGAGCATCATATGCGGAGCTAATTCTTCAACTGGAAGCAAGTTTGTTTATTTTTGAGAAACCAAGGAATCTTATTTTGATCCAAAATCAACAATAAATTTTGACCACTCTTTGTGTATCTATGGAGTGCCATATATTTGATCGATAATCTGGTGAAAACTTGATACTCCCTTCATTCCCTTATACAAGGCCACTATCAAAAATACATTTTGCATCAATATAAGGCCACCAACAATAATCAAGGTAAAAATTAATGATGTTTTTTCATACTAGCAACTTTTTAATACTTACATGCATGTAGTCATAATGACACTCAGCCACTTCCTTCCCATTCATTCGTTGCTTGCTTGTGGTGTATTAATGATCCCAATTAACGAAAAGAAAAGTTGACTTGCAAAGAAGTCATTAAATTTTATCTTGGTACCTGTAATATGAGTTTGTGACCTTATATAAGGGAATGGAGGGAGTAAAACAAATGTTACATCTTTAAATAGTAACATTTTTTGTTTTCTGGGATTAACGTCGTAACCCATCGATTTCACACCAAATGGAAGATAGGGGACTCAGAAGCAAACTGGGAGCTCAGGTTAACTCTCGAATACCACATAAACTCAAATTTATTTTATAATGTTAATTGTAACAATCAGTCCTGTTTTGCACATAGAATTTTCATGAACCGCGAATGTATTTTGTAATATTGGACACATGTCCAAGTTTCCCCTATTGCAACGTGTCAACCATTGATGGTTGTTGGCTATATATGACATGCGACCAGAAAGGAGCAATGTTGAAGTTGGGGAGACACTAGTAGAAAAAGGGTCAAACGTGAAGCACATTAGTGCCGGTTTGAATTTGAGCCGGCACTAATGGTACCATTAGTGTCGTACCATTAGTGCCGGTTCGAACGACTCTGCATTAATGCCGGTTCGTGTTCAACCTTTAGTACCAGTTCGTGCCACGAACCGGTACTAAAGGGGTGATGGCAGGCTGGCGTCAGGCTGGGGCCCCACAATCACCTTTAGTACCCGTTCGTGGCACAAACCGGTACTAAAGGGCTAACCTTTAGTACCGGTTTGTGACACAAACCGACACTATAGGGCAATTTTCAAACTCTACCCCCCCGTGTGTCGCCATTTCAGTTCTGAAAAAATCAAAAGAAAATAATAAAAACTTCAAAAATAAAATCCTTTGAGAGGTAGTTATATTACTACATCTACTAGTTAGGAAAATTTGAAAACTTAAATTTGGACTTGCAAAAAGTGTAGGGAAAATATAAAACGGATATAACTTTTGCATACGATGTCGGAAAAAACGTATAATATATCAAAAAATTCAGCACGAAAATGCGCATCCGATGGAGACGGCCTACGGCCTGTTTGCAATTTTTTAGAATCCTCAAATTCCAAAAGGAAAAAAAGATATGGTCAAATTTCAGTTTTTTTAAATTTTTTTTGTTAAATCTGGTCAAACTACTAATTCAAGAAGTATTAATGTTACTACATAATTATTCAAGAATATTAGTGTTACTAAATAATTATTTCAATTTTTTGAATTTTGGTCAAATCTGGTCAAACTATGGTCAAATTATGGTCAAACTATGGTCAAACTGTGGTCAAACTATGGTCAAACTTATTCAAGAAATATTAGTGTTACTAAATAATTACTGTTTTTTAGAATAATAGTTTCAAACTCAAACAGTGAAATGTGTGACTTTATGCTCAAGCTAAACTCCTGAGGGTTAATAGGATTGGCATCTTACTATTGTCAGGAAAACAACAAGTGCAGACTTGGAAACGAAGGAGAATAGAACCCGAAAGTTAAGCATGCTCGGGCTGGAGTAGTGAGGGATGGGTGACCGGTCGGGAAGTTACATGATTTGGAATGAATGATCCACACTTGAGCAGTTAAGAGAGGTGATTAGAGACTAAATCATCAAATAATTCAGAAAAATTAAAAATCGAAAAAAATAATCAAAAAAATTTCCAATTTTTTTTTAAAAAAACCTTTAGTACCGGTTGGTAACACCAACCGGTACTAAAAGTCCCCCATACCAGGGCGCGAGCTCACGCCACGTGGTGGCACTTTAGCACCGGTTCGTGCCGAACCGGTACTAAAGGAGGGGGGCCTTTAGTGCCCACCAATTAGTGCCGGTTATGGAACCGGCACTAAAGGCCCTTACGAACCGGTTTTAATACTCCGTTTTCTATTAGTGAGATAGGGTTTGGAGTTCACGCAAGTCGCGACGAGTGGAAGGGGAGGTGTTGATAAGGCAGCATTCCTGTTCTCACTAACACAAACAAGTGGAAGGGGAGGTGTTGATAAGGTTTTGCTTGCTACTACGACGCCTTACTTTAAAAAAAATCACAATACTATTTCTTTTCATTTACTTCTAAATTTAGCTCATGGCATTTGGTCCAAAATTTTTAATTTCAAAATGACCTAATAGGTTGAACTAAGTTGGCTCACACCACATTTGATGTTTACAATAGCAGCCTGAAAACCCTGAAAACACCTACTGGCAATCGATTCATTATACGCCATATTAAAACAGTGGGCGTGCACATAGGAAGATCTTCAAATGCTTATCATTTTAGAGACATGTGCTATTTTTCATCTCCTGTTGTATGAAAGTCTTGAAATGCTTATCATTTTAGTCTTGTGCTATTTTTTCATCTTTCGTTGCAACGCACGGGTATTTTTGCTAGTTAACATAACAAAACAAAAGAAATCCGTCGCGCGCGCGCTCCTGCCGTGCCCGTCGATGCTGTGGTGACGCCTCCTACGCCTGCACCGCCTCCTCCCATGGCGACGTCTCCCGCTCCGGTGACCACGGCAGCGTGGGGCACCAGTTCACGCCCCACGGTGTCGGCCATCTCCAAAACCGTGCACGACCAGCTCCACCGCTGGCCAACCAGGCCCGGGTGGAACGCGGCGACGAGCTCGTGATCCAACACCTCCTCCATCCTCATCATCTCTAGCTCCGGCACAGCCACGTCGCCGGCAGTAGAGAGGGCCATCATGGTCAACAGGCCCACCCACTGGCGCTCGTCGTGCGTGTTCACGGAGTCTTCCATGACATGTTGAAGGAGCCAGGCCTCCTCCTCCTCTGTCATGCGAGGAGGAGGTGGTGGCGATGAGGAGGGCGATGGCGTCAGCGTGATGCCGCACACCATCCTACGCCCGCGAACTTGGGGAGGGCTCGGAGCACGCGCGCGGCTCTCACGTGGCCGCCGCGGCCTCGACGACGTGCCGGCGATGAAGGAGGCGCGCCGCGTGTCGTGGTCGTCCCGGAACCAAGTGTCCCAAAGGTTGGAGTCGACGACATACCTGGGGTCGTAGTACAGGTCGTCTGGCAGGAGGCGGCGGCGCCCGATCTCCTCGCGGCGCGCACGGCCGCTCGTAGGGACCGGCGGGATCGACACCCGATCGGCAGAGAGATGCCAGTTATTGGGGAGGTGCACGTTGCTTCAGGGGAGCGGCGTCCTCGTCTTCCAATAACGACGGCATACAACCGCGTGGATGTAGTGCCGGTCGCGCTCGCCGGCAGCCCTGGAGGCGATGGAGAATGCGGACGGCGCGGGGGCCCTCCACGGTGGTGACGCGCGCTCCTCTTTCACGCCGCGGAAGCAGCTGCTCGAGGACGAGCCAGCCTCGCGGTCGTGCTTCCCCTTGCGACCGGTGTTCCATAACCCCATGGTTGTGTGGCGGTCGGCCGGCAAGATCGAGGAGGATAAGGGGAGAGTTAGGGTTTGGGGAGTGTCGGGTTTCGAGGACGTAGCACGGGCTGGAGTGAGGAGTGTGGACTGCGACCGGTTCACGGCTTCCCATTTAAGAAGGAAGGCTACTGTTCGTTTGTGTGGATGACAGGTCGGGCCGACCGCGCGTGCACATTAATGTCGGGCGGTGGGAGGTATGTGACCGCCTGCGACGCGGCCCCAAAGCGGACGAGCGACACGTGCGTTTGTTGTCCGTCGCGACTCAAACTCGGCGCATGTTTACGCTCGAAATAAATTAGCCCGGACACAAAATGTGTGACGGAATGAGATCGGGGGCTGGAGTTGGCATGAGGTTCTGCGGCTGGATTTATACGTCGTAGGAAACCGCGCAATCAGCGGGCGGGGAAAAAAGGCGATTTGATATGGTGGGAAGCGAGACCGTGGTTTTGAGACGAGCGGCGGGCGGGCGCGATGGCCGGCGCTGCGGCAGAGCACAGGTGGCGGCGGCTCGTTGTCGTTGGTCATATAGAAAACATAGCACGTGATGGGCGGGCACTCCACTACACTCTCTGCACAGGATAAGAGGAGGCATCGATCGATCCATCGGGGTTGGCAGGAATGTCAGCGTAGGATAACACATAGGTAGAAGCATGTGCGTGAGTGCAGTGTCAGTCAGCGAGCACCCCGTTTCTGTTTGAGTAGGTGCTCCCAGCTTTCGGCCTAGCAACATAATAGAAGTGGGTTAATTAAGTATTCAAATTCTAAAGAAAAATCATTATTGACGGTTGTGTTGAGTAATATGATTGTATTAGAAAACATAGGTTAGACTAGGAAATATTCTGGCTTGCCTTGTACTCCAAGTAGATCATGTACTCCTATATATATGCCCACGGGGCTCAAGCAATACAACAACAATTCCACCAAATCCCTCTCTCCCTTTTAACATGGTATCTATCGCAAGTTGATTATATATCCTAGCCGCCACCGCTTCCGCACCCGCACGCCGCCCCCGGGGCGGTCGGCCTCCATGACCGTCGCTGGGGGCCGCGCCGCCCGTAGCTAGGGTTCATCCGCCGGCCGTGTTGGCCGGCTGCCTTAGAGAGTCTTTTTTCCCGAGCCCTTACTTCGGGTTTTTTCGCTCTCTTTTCGGTCGTTTTGATCGGCGTTTTTCTTTTTGGTTTTCCGATCTAATTTTGATCGGTTTGCGTTGCCCGCCGTCGTCGTCGACCCCCGTGCGCCTCTACTCCGACCTCGATGCGACCAGCTGGCCTCTCCTCCGACCCGGTTGCCACGCGCGCCGAGGCGGCCCGTCCGGGTCAGCGGTCGTCCGCGCGTCAGTCCACCCGTTGCCCTGCGCCAGCCGTCACCGCCCTGCTTCGACCGGGACACCTGCATCGCTCCGACCCGGCGGCCTCGCGCCATGCGACGGCCAATCATAGCCGTCGCCCGCGCGCCGGCCCGCCCATCAATCCACGTCACCCACCTCCGCCCGTTTGCACAGCGGCCCGGCGGTCTACCTCACCGGACTCGTTCTCGGCTGTGTATCATGATAAAGTTATTATTTATTTCCTTGTATCATGATAAATGTTTATTATTCATGCTAGAATTGTATTAACCAGAAACATAATACATGTGTGAATACATAGACAAACAGAATGTCACTAGTATGCCTCTACTTAACTAGCTCGTTGATCAAAGATGGTTATGTTTCCTAACCATAGACATGAGTTGTTATTTGGTTAACGGGATCACATCATTAGGAGAATGATGTGATTGACTAGACCCATTCCATTAGCTTAGCACTTGATCGTTTAATTTGTTGCTATTGCTTTCTTCATAACTTATATATGTTCCTATGACTATGAGATTATGCAACTCCCGTTTACCGGAGGAACACTTTGTGTGCTATCAAACGTCACAACGTAACTGGGTGATTATAAAGGTGCTCTACAGGTGTCTCCGAAGGTATTTGTTGGGTTGGCGTATTTTGAGATTAGGATTTGTCACTCCGATTGTTGGAGAGGTATCTCTGGGCCCTCTCGGTAATGCACATCACTCAAGCCTTGCAAGCATTGCAACTAATAAGTTAGTTACGGGATGATGTATTACGGAACGAGTAAAGAGATTTGCCGGTAACGAGATTGAACTAGGTATTGAGATACCGACGATCAAATCTCGGGCAAGTAACATACCGATGACAAAGGGAACAACGTATATTGTTATGCGGTCTGACCGATAAAGATCTTCGTAGAATATGTAGGAGCCAATATGAGCATCCAGGTTCCGCTATTGGTTATTGACCGGAGACGTGTCTCGGTCATGTCTACATAGTTCTCGAACCCGTAGGGTCCGCACGCTTAAAGTTCGGTGACGATCGTAATTAGGGTTTTTGTGTTTTGATGTACCGAAGGTTGTTCGGTGTCCCGGATGTGATCACAGACATGACGAGGAGTCTTGAAATGGTCGAGACATAAAGATTGATATATTGGAAGCCTATATTTGGATATCGGAAACGTTCCGGGTGAAATCGGGATTTTTCCGGAGTACCGGGGGGTTATTGGGCCTACATGGGCCCTAAGGGAGAAGAGGAGGGCCGGCCAGGGCAGGCCGCGTGCCCCCTCCTAGTCCAAATAGGACAAGGAAGGGGGGGGGGCTTTCCTCTTTCTCCCTTCCCCCCTTCCTTTTCCAACAAGGCAAGAGGGGGGAGTCCTACTCCCGGTGGGAGTAGGACTCCTCCAGGCGCACCCCTTGGGCCGGCAGCACCTCCCCCTCTCCCTCCTTTATATACGGGGGCAAGGGGGCACCCCATGACACACAAGTTGATCTTCATGATCGTTCCTTAGCCGTGTGCGGTGCCCCCTTCCACCATATTCGACCTCGGTCATATCGTAGCGGTGCTTAGGCGAAGCCCTGCGTCGGTAGAACATCATCACCGTCATCACGCCGTCGTGCTGACAAAACTCTCCCTCAACACTTTGCTGGATCGGGGCTCGAGGGACGTCACCGAGTTGAACGTGTGCAGAACTCGGCGGTGCCGTACGTTCGGTACTTGGATCGGTCGGATCGGGAAGACGTACGACTACTTCCTCTATGTTGTGTCAATGCTTCCGTCGCCGGTCTACGAGGGTACGTAGAGAAACACTCTCCTCTCTCGTTGCTATGCATCACCATGATCTTGCGTGTGCGTAGGAATTTTTTTTGAAATTACTACGTTCCCCAACAGTGGCATCAGAGCCTAGGTTTTATGCATTGATGTTATGCACAAGTAGAACACAAGTGAGTTGTGGGCGATATAAGTCATAGTGCTTACCAGCATGTCATACTTTGGTTCGGCGGTATTGTTGGATGAAGCGGCCCAGACCGACATTACGCGTACGCTTACGCGGGACTGGTTCTACCGACGTGCTTTGCACACAGGTGGCTGGCGGGTGTCTGTTTCTCCAACTTTAGTTGAACCAAGTGTGGCTACGCCCGGTCCTTGCGAAGGTTAAAACAGCACCAACTTGACAAACTATCGTTGTGGTTTTGATGCGTAGGTAAGAACGGTTCTTGCTAAGCCCGTAGCAGCCACGTAAAACTTGCAACAACAAAGTAGAGGACGTCTAACTTGTTTTTGTAGGGCATGTTGTGATGTGATATGGTCAAGACATGATGCTAAATTTTATTGTATGAGATGATCATGTTTTGTAACCGAGTTATCGGCAACTGACAGGAGCCATATGGTTGTCGCTTTATTGTATGCAATACAATCGCGCTGTAATGCTTTACTCTATCACTAAGCGGTAGCGATAGTCGTGGAAGCATAAGATTGTCGAGACGACAATGATGCTACGATGGAGATCAAGGTGTCACGCCGGTGACGATGGTGATCATGACGGTACTTCGGAGATGGAGATCACAAGTACAAGATGATGATGGCCATATCATATCACTTATATTGATTGCATGTGATGTTTATCTTTTATGCATCTTATCTTGCTTTGATTGACGGTAGCATTATAAGATGATCCCTCACTAAATTATCAAAGTATAAGTGTTCTCCCTGAGTATGCACCATTGTGAAAGTTCTTCGTGCTGAGACACCACGTGATGATCGGGTGTGATAGGCTCTACGTTAAAATACAACGGGTGCAAAACAGTTGCACACGCGGAATACTCAGGTTAAACTTGACGAGCCTAGCATATAACAGATATGGCCTCGGAACACGGAGACCGAAAGGTCGAGCATGAATCATATAGTAGATACGATCAACATATTGATGTTCACCATTAATACTACTCCATCTCACATGATGATCGGATATGGTTTAGTTGATTTGGATCACGTGGTCACTTAGAGGATTAGATGGATATCTTTCTAAGTGGGAGTTCTTAAGTAATATGATTAATTGAACTTAAATTTATCATGAACTTAGTACCTGATAGTATCTTGCTTGTCTATGCTTGACTGTAGATAGATGGCTCGTGATGTTGTTCCGTTGAATTTTAATGCGTTCCTTGAGAAAGCAAAGTTGAAAGATGATGGTAGCAATTACACGGACTGGGTCCGTAACTTGAGGATTATCCTCATTACTGCATAGAAGAATTACATCCTGGAAGCACCGCTAGGTGCCAAGCCTGCTGCAGGAGCAACACCAGATGTTATGAACGTTTGGCAGAGCAAAGCTGATGACTACTCGATAGTTCAGTGTGCCATGCTTTACGTCTTAGAACCGGGTCTTCAACAACATTTTGAACGTCATGGAGCATATGACATGTTCCAGGAGTTGAAGCTAATATTTCAAGCAAATGCCCGGATTGAGAGATATGAAGTCTCCAATAAGTTCTATAGCTGCAAGATGGAGGAGAATAGTTCTGTCAGTGAACATATACTCAGAATGTCTGGGTACCACAACCACTTGACTCAGCTGGGAGTTAATCTTCCTGATGATAGTGTCATTGACAGAGTTCTTCAATCACTGCCACCAAGCTACAAAAGCTTCGTGATGAACTATAATATGCAAGGGATGAATAAGACTATTCCTGAGCTCTTCGCGATGCTAAAAGCCACGGAGGTAGAAATCAAGAAGGAGCATCAAGTGTTGATGGTCAATAAGACCACCAGTTTCAAGAAAAAGGGCAAAGGGAAGAAGAAAGGAAACTTTAAGAAGAACAGCAAACAAGTTGCTGCTCAGGAGAAGAAACCCAAGTCTGGACCTAAGCCTGAGACTGAGTGCTTCTACTGCAAGCAGACTGGTCACTGGAAGCAGAACTGCCCCAAGTATTTGGCGGATAAGAAGGATGGCAAAGTGAACAAAGGTATATATGATATACATGTTATTGATGTCTACCTTACTAATGCTCACAGTAGCACCTGGGTATTTGATACTGGTTATGTTGCTAACATTTGCAACTCGAAACAGGGGCTACGGATTAAGCGAAGATTGGCTAAGGACGAGGTGACGATGCGCGTGGGAAATGGTTCCAAAGTCGATGTGCTTGCGGTCGGCACGCTACCTCTACATCTACCTTCGGGATTAGTATTAGACCTAAATAATTGTTATTTGGTGCCAGCGTTGAGCATGAGCATTATATCTGGATCTTGTTTGATGCGAGACGGTTATTGATACGTCTCCAATGTATCTATAATTTTTGATTGCTCCATGCTATATTATCTACTGTTTTGGACTATATTGGGCTTTATTTTCCACTTTTATATTATTTTTGGGACTAACCTATTAACCGGAGGCCCAGCCCAGAATTGTTGTTTTTTGCCTATTTCAGTGTTTCGGATAAACAGAATATTAAACGGAGTCCAAACGGAATAAATTCTTTGGGAACGTGATTTTCTCACCGAATGTGATCCAGGAGACTTGGACCCTACTGCAAGGGATCAAAGAGGAGGTCACGAGGGTGGGGGCCGCGCCCCCCTAGGGCGCGCCCCCTGCCTCGTGGGCCCCTCGGTGCTCCACCAACGTGAAAGAAATATGCCCTAGAGGCAATAATAAAGTTATTATTTATTTCCTTATATCATGATAAATGTTTATTATTCATGCTAGAATTGTATTAACCGGAAACATAATACATGTGTGAATAAATAGACAAACACAGTGTCACTAGTATACCTCTACTTGACTAGCTCGTTGATCAAAGATGGTTATGTTTCCTAACCATAGACATGAGTTGTCATTTGATTAACGGGATCACATCATTAGGAGAATGATGTGATTGACTTGACCCATTCCGTTAGCATAGCACTTGATCGTTTAGTTTGTTGCTATTGCTTTCTTCATGACTTATACATGTTCCTATGACTATGAGATTATGCAACTCCCGTTTACCGGAGGAACACTTTGTGTGCCACCAAACGTCACAACGTAACTGGGTGATTATAAAGGTGCTCTACAGGTGTCTCCTAAGGTACTTGTTGGGTTGGCGTATTTCGAGATTAGGATTTGTCACTCCGATTGTCGGAGAGGTATCTCTGGGCCCACTCGGTAATGCACATCACTATAAAGCCTTGCAAGCATTGCAACTAATGAGTTAGTTGCGAGATGATGTATTACGAAACGAGTAAAAAGACTTGCCGGTAACGAGATTGAACTAGGTATTGAGATACCGACGATCGAATCTCGGGCAAGTAACATACCGATGACAAAGGGAACAACGTATGTTGTTATGCGGTCTGACCGATAAAGATCTTCCTACAATATGTGGGAGCCAATATGAGCATCGAGGTTCCGCTATTGGTTATTGACCAGAGACTTGTCTCGGTCATGTCTACATTGTTCTCGAACCCGTAGGGTCCGTACGCTTAAGGTTTCGATGATAGTTATATTATGAGTTTATGAATTTTGATGTACCGAAGGAGTTAGGAATCCCGGATGAGATCGGGGATATGACAAGGAGTCTTGAAATGGTCGAGACGTAAAGATCGATATATTGGACGACTATATTCGGACATCGAAAAGGTTCCGAGTGATTCAGTTATTTTTCGGAGTACCGCAGAGTTACGGGAATACGTATTGGGCCTTATTGGGCCATACGGGAAAGAAGGAAAAGGGCCTCAAGGGTGGCCGCACCCCTCCCCTTGGTCTGGTCCGAATTGGACTAGGGAAGGGGGGTGCCCCCTTCCTTCCTTCTCCTTTTCCCTTCCCTTTCCTTCCCTCCTACTCCTACTACTTGGAAGGGCTCCTAGTTCTACTAGGAAAGGGGGAATCCTACTCCTGGTGGGAGTAGGACTCCCCTAGGGCGCGCCATAGAGAGGGCCGGCCCCTCCCCTCCTCCACTCCTTTATATACGTGGCCAGGGGGCACCCCATAGACACAAGTTAATCTTCGTGATCGTTCTCTTAGCCGTGTGCGGTGCCCCCCTCCATCATAATCCTCGATAATATTGTAGCGGTGCTTAGGCGAAGCCCTGCGACGGTAGAACATCAAGATCGTCACCACGCCGTCATGCTAACGGAACTCTTCCCCGACACTTTGCTGGATCGGAGTCCGGGGATCGTCATCGAGCTGAACGTGTGCTAGAACTCGTAGGTGCCGTAGTTTCGGTGCTTGATCGGTCGGGCCATGAAGACGTACGACTACATCAACATCGTTGTGCTAACACTTCCGCTTCCGGTCTACGAGGGTACGTAGACAACACTCTCCGCGCTCGTTGCTATGCATCACCATGATCTTGCGTGTGCGTAGGAATTTTTTTGAAATTACTACGTTCCCCAACAGTGGCATTCGAGCCTAGGTTTTATGCGTTGATGTAATGTGCACGAGTAGAACACAAGTGAGTTGTGGGCAATATAAGTCATACTGCTTACCAGCATGCACACTTTGGTTCGGCGGTATTGTTGGATGAAGCGGCCCGGACCGACATTACGCGTACGCTTACGCGAGACTGGTTTTACCGCCATGCTATGCACACAGGTGACTAGCGGGTGTCAGTTTCTCCAACTTTAGTTGAACCGAGTGTGGCTACGCCTGGTCCTTGAGAAGGTTAAAACAACACTAACTTGACAAACTATCGTTGTGGTTTTGATGCGTAGGTAAGAACGGTTCTTGCTCAGCCCGTAGCAGCCACGTAAAACTTGCAACAACAAAGTAGAGGACGTCTAACTTGTTTTTGCAGGGCATGTTGTGATGTCATATGGTCAAGACGTGATGAGATATAAGTTGTTGTATAAGATGATCATGTTTTGTTGAAGCTATCGGCAACTGGCAGAAGCCTTATGGTTGTCTCTTTATTGCATAAGATGCAAACGCCAAATAATTGCTTTACTTTATCGCTATGTGATAGCAATAGTTGCAAGAGCAGTAGTTGGCGAGACGACCATGTGACGACACATTGATATAGATTAAGATGATGGAGATCATAGTGTCATGCCGGTGACGATGGAAATCATGACGATACTTTGGAGATGGATCAAAGGCACAAGATGATGATGGCCATATCATGTCACATATTTTGATTGCATGTGATGTTTATCTTTTATACATCTTATTTTGCTTAGTTTGACGGTAGCTTTATAAGATGATCTCTCACTAATTATCAAGGTACAAGTGTTCTCCCTGAGTATGCACCGTTGCGAAAGTTCTTCGTGCTGAGACACCACGTGATGATCGGGTGTGATAGGCTCTACGTTCAAATACAACGGGTGCAAAACAGTTGCACACGCGGAATAGTCAGGTTAAACTTGACGAGCCTAGCATATAACAAATATGGCCTCGGAACACGGAGACCGAAAGGTCGAGCGTGAATCATATAGTAGATATGATCAACATAGTGATGTTCACCATTGAAACTACTCCATCTCACGTGATGATCGGACATGGTTTAGTTGATTTGGATCACGTGATCACTTAGAGGATTAGAGGGATGTCTATCTAAGTGTGAGTTCTTAAGTAATATGATTGATTGAACTTAAATTTATCATGAACTTAGTCTTGGTAGTATTAGCATATCTATGTTGTAGATCAATAGCTCGCGATATTGCTCCCCGTTTATTTTTTATATGTTCCTAGAGAAAACTAAGTTGAAAAATGTTAGTAGCAATGATGCGGATTGGATCCGTGATCTGAGGATTATCCTCATTGCTGCACAGAAGAATTATGTCCTTGATGCACCGCTAGGTGACAGACCTATTGCAGAAGCAGATGAAGACGTTATGAACGTTTGGCTAGCTCAATATGATGACTACTTGATAGTTTAGCGCACCATGCTTAACAGCTTAGAATCGGGACTTCAAAGATGTTTTGAACGTCATGGACCATATGAGATGTTCCAGGAGTTGAAGTTAATATTTCAAGTAAAATACCCGAGTTGGGAGATATGAAGTCTCCAGCAAAGTTCTATAGCTAAAAGATGGAGGAGAATAGCTCAAGCAGTGAGCATGTGCTCAGATTGTCTGGGTACTACAATCGCTTGAATCAAGTGGGAGTTAATCTTCCAGATAAAATAGTGATTGACAAAATTCTCTAGTCACCATCACCAAGTTAGTAGAACTTCGTGATGAACTATAATATGCAAGGGATGACGAAAGTAATTCCCAAGCTCTTCGTGATACTGAAATCGACGAAGGTAGAAATCAAGAACTCACACTCTTCCCAAGCATTGCAACTAATGAGTTAGTTGCGAGATGATGTATTACGAAACGAGTAAAGAGACTTGCCGGTAACGAGATTGAACTACGTATTAAGATACCGACGATCGAATCTTGGGCAAGTAACATACCGATGACAAAGGGAACAACGTATGTTGTTATGCGGTCTGACCGATAAAGATCTTCGTAGAATATGTGGGAGCCAATATGAGCATCCATGTTCCTCTATTGGTTATTGACCAGAGACATGTCTCGGTCATGTCTACATTGTTCTCGAACCCGTAGGGTCCGCACGCTTAAGGTTTCGATGACAGTTATATCATGAGTTTATGAGTTTTGATATACCGAAGGAGTTCGGAGTCCCGGATGAGATCGGGGACATGACGAGGAGTCTCGAGATGGTCGAGACATAAAGATCGATATATTGGACGACTATATTGGGACATCGGAAAGGTTCCGAGTGGTTCGGGTATTTTTCGGAGTACCGGGGAGTTACGGGAATACGGGAGAAGAAGTATATGGGCCTTATTGGGCTTTAGGGGAGAGGGAGAGGCAGGCCGCGCGTCCCCCAAGGCCTAGTCCGAATTGGACTAGGGGGAGGGGCTGCGCCCCCTCCTTCCTTCTCTTCCCTCTTCCCCTTCCTTGTCTCCTACTCCTACTACATGGAAGGACTCCTAGTTGGACTAGGAAAGGGGGAATCCTACTCCCGGTGGGAGTAGGACTCCCCTAGGGCGTGCCATAGAGAGGGCCGGCCCTTCCCTCCTCCACTCCTTTATATACGGGGGCAGGGGGCACCCCATAGACACACAAGTTGATCCACGTGATCATATTCTTAGCCGTGTGCGGTGCCCCCTTCCATCATAATCCTCGATAATATTGTAGCGGTGCTTAGGCGAAGCCCTGCGACGGTAGTACATCAAGATCGTCACCACGCTGTCGTGCTGACGGAACTCTTCCCCGACACTTTGCTAGATCGGAGTCCGGGGATCGTCATCGAGCTGAACGTGTGCTAGAACTCGGAGGTGCCGTAGTTTCGGTGCTTGATCGGTCGGGCCGTGAAGACGTACGACTACATCAAACGCGTTGTGCTAACGCTTCTGCTGTCGGTCTACAACGGTACGTAGATCACACTCTCCCCTCTCGTTGCTATGCATCACCATGATCTTGCGTGTGCGTAGGAATTTTTTTGAAATTACTACATTACCCAACATGTTATTGATGTGTACTTTACTAGTGTTCGTAGCAACCCCTCAATATTTGATACTGGTTCAGTTGCTAAGAGTAGTAACTCGAAACGGGAGTTGCAGAATGAACAGAGACTAGTTAAGGGTGAAGTGACGATGTGTGTTGGAAGTGGTTCCAAGATTGATATGATCATCATCGCACACTCCCTATACTTTCGGGATTAGTGTTGAACCTAAATAAGTGTTATTTGGTGTTTGCGTTGAGCATGAATATGATTTGATCATGTTTATTGCAATACGGTTATTCATTTAAGTAAGAGAATAAATTGTTGTTCTGTTTACATGAATAAATCCTTCTATGGTCATACAGCCAATGAAAATGGTTCGTTGGATCTTGATCGTAGTGATACACATATTCATAATATTGAAACCAAAAGATGAAAAGTTAATAATGATAGTGCAACTTATTTGTGGCACTGCCGTTTAGGTCATATTGGTGTAAAGTGCATGAAGAAACTCCATGGTGATGGACTTTTGGAATAACTTGATTATGAATCAGTTGATGCTTAAGAACCGTGCCTCATGGGCAAGATGACTAAGACTCTGTTCTCCGGAACAATGCAGCAAGCAACAGATTTGTTGGAAATCATGCATACTGATGTATGTGGTCCGATGAATATTGAAGCTCGCAGCAAGTATCATTATTTTCTGATCTTCACAGATGATTTGAGCAGATATGAGTATATCTACTTGATGAAACACAAGTCTGAAACATTTGAAAAGTTCAAAGAATTTCAGAGTGAAGTGGAGAATCATCGTAAAAAAATAAAAAGTTTCTACGATATGATCGCAGAAGTAAAATATTTGTGTTACGAGTTTGGCCTCCAGTTAAAACAATGTGAAATAGTTTCACTACTCACGCCACCTGGAACACCACAGTGTAATGGTCTGTCCGAACGTCATAACCGTACTTTATTAGATATACTGCGATTTATGATGTCTCTTACCGATCTACCACTATCATTTTGGGGTTATGCATTAGAGACAGCTACATTCACGTTAAATAGGGCACCATCTAAATCCGTGGAGATGACACCGTATGAACTGTGGTTTGGCGAGAAACCTAAGCTGTCGTTTCTTAAAGTTTGGGACTGCGATGCTTATGTGAAAAAGTTTCAACATGATAAGCTCGAACCCAAAGGATACCCAAAAGAAACTGTAGGGTACACCTTCTATCACAGATCCAAAGGCAAGATATTCGTTGCTGAGAATGGATCCTTTCTAGAGAAGGAGTTTCTCTCGAAAGAAGTGAGTGGGAGGAAAGTGGAACTTGATAAGGTAATTGTACCTTCTCCCGAATTGGAAAGTAGTTCATCACAGAAATCTGTTCCTGTGACTACTACACCAATTAGTGAGGAAGCTAATGATGATAATCATGTAACTTCAGATCAAGTTACTACCGAACCTCGTAGGTAAACCAGAGTGAGATCCTCATCAGAGTGGTACGGTAATCCTGTTCTGGAGGTCATGTTACTTGACCATGACGAACCTACGAACTATGAGGAAGCGATGATGAGCCCAGATTCCGCGAAATGGCTTAAGGCCATGAAATCTAAGATGGGATCCATGTATAAGAACAAATTATGGACTTTGATTGACTTGCCCGTTGATTGGTGAGCCATTGAGATTAAATGGATCTTCAAGAGGAAGATGGATGTTGATAGTAGTGTTACTATCTACAAAGCTAGAATTGTCGCAAAAAGGTTTTCGACAAGTTCAAGGTGTTGACTACGATGAGAGTTTCTCACTCGTATCCATGCTTAAGTCTGTCCGAATCATGTTAGCAATTGCCGCATTTTATGAAATCTAGCAAATGGATAAACAAAACTGCATTCCTTAATGGATTTATTAAAGAAGAGTTGTATATGATGCAACCAGAAGGTTTTGTCAATCCTAAAGGTACTAACAAAATATGCAAGCTCCGGCGATCCATCTATGGACTGGTGCAAGCATCTCGGGGTTTGAATATACGCTTTGATAAGTTGATCAAAGCATATAGTTTTATACAGACTTTCAGTGAAGCCTGTATTTACAAGAAAGTGAGTGGGAGCATTACAGCATTTCTGATAAGTATATGTGAATGACATATTGTTGATCGGAGATAATGTAGAATTATTCTGCAAAGCATAAAGGAATGTTTGAAAGGAGTTTTTTCAAAGAAAGACCTCGGTGAAGCTGCTTACATATTTAGCATCAAGATCTATAGAGATAGATCAAGACGCTTGATAAGTTTTTCAATGAGTACATACCTTGACAAGATTTTGAAGTAGTTCAAAATGGAACAGTCAAAGAAGGAGTTCTTACCTGTGTTACAAGGTGTGAAGTTGAGTAACACTCAAAACCCGACCACGGCAGAAGAAAGAGAAAAATGAAAGTCATTCCCTATGCCTCAGCCATAGGTTCTATAAAGTATGCCATGCTGTGTACCATACCTATTGTATACCCTGCCCTGAGTTTGGCAAGGGAGTACAATAGTGATCTAGGAGTAGATCACTGGACATTGGTCAAAATTATCCTTAGTGGAATAAGGATATGTTTCTCGATTATGGACATGAAAAAAAAAGGTTCGTCGTAAAGGTTTACGTCAATGCAAGTTTTGACACTGATCCAGATGACACAAAATATCAATCTGGATACATATTTAAAGTGGGAGCAATTAGCTAGAGTAGCTCCGTGCAGAGCATTGTTGACATACAAATTTGCAAAATACTTACGGATCTGAATGTGGCAGACCCGTTGACTAAACTTCTCTCACAAGCAAAACATGATCACACCTTAGTACTCTTTGGGTGTTTATCACATAGCGATGTGAACTAGATTATTGACTCTAGTAAACCCTTTAGGTGTTAATCACATGGTGATGTGAACTACTGGTGTTAAATCACATGGAGATGTGAACTAGATTATTGACTCTAGTGCAAGTGGGAGACTGAAGGAAATATGCCCTAGAGGCAATAATAAAGTTATTATTTATTCCCTTATATCATGATAAATGTTTATTATTCATGCTAGAATTGTATTAACCGGAAACATAATACATGTGTGAATACATAGACAAACAGAATGTCACTAGTATGCCTCTACTTGACTAGCTCATTGATCAAAGATGGTTATGTTTCCTAACAATAGACATGAGTTGTCATTTGATTAACGGGATCACATCATTAGGAGAATGATGTGATTGACTTGACTCATTGCGTTAGCATAGCACTTGATCGTTTATTTTGTTTCTATTGCTTTCTTCATGACTTATACATGTTCCTATGACTATGAGATTATGCAACTCCCGTTTATCGGAGGAACACTTTGTGTGCCACCGAACGTCACAACGTAACTGGGTGATCATAAAGGTGCTCTACAGGTGTCTCCTAAGGTACTTGTTGGGTTGGCGTATTTCGAGATTAGGATTTGTCACTCCGATTGTCGGAGAGGTATCTCTGGGCCCACTCGGTAATGCACATCACTATAAAGCCTTGCAAGCATTGCAACTAATGAGTTAGTTGCGAGATGATGTATTACGAAACGAGTAAAAAGACTTGCCGGTAACGAGATTGAACTAGGTATTGAGATACCGACGATCGAATCTCGGGCAAGTAACATACCGATGACAAAGGGAACAACGTATGTTGTTATGCGGTCTGACCGATAAAGATCTTCCTAGAATATGTGGGAGCCAATATGAGCATCCAGGTTCCGCTATTTGTTATTGACCGGAGACTTGTCTCGGTCATGTCTACATTGTTCTCGAACCTGTAGGGTCCGCACGCTTAAGGTTTCGATGACAATTATATTATGAGTTTATGAATTTTGATGTACCGAAGGAGTTCGTAATCCCGGATGAGATCGGGGACATGACGAGGAGTCTCAAAATGGTCGAGACGTAAAGATCGATATATTGGACGACTATATTCGGACATCGGAAAGGTTCCGAGTGATTCGGGTATTTTTCGGAGTACCGGAGAGTTACGGGGATACGTATTGGGCCTTATTGGGCCATACAGGTAAGAAGGAAAAGGGCCTCAAGGGTGGCCGCACCCCTCCCCTTAGTCTGGTCCGAATTGGACTAGGGAGGGGGGGCGCCCCCTTCCTTCCTTCTCCTTTTCCCTTCCCTTTCCTCCCTCCTACTCCTACTACTTGGAAGGGCTCCTAGTTCTACTAGGAAAGGGGGAATCCTACTCTCGGTGGGAGTAGGACTCCCCTAGGGCGCGCCATAGAGAGGGCTGGCCCCTCCCCTCCTTCACTCCTTTATATACGTGGCCAGGGGGCACCCCATAGACACAAGTTAATCTTCGTGATCGTTCTCTTAGCCGTGTGCGGTGCCCCCCTCCACCATAATCCTCGATAATATTGTAGCGGTGCTTAGGCGAAGCCCTGCGATGGTAGAACATCAAGATCGTCACCACGCCGTCGTGCTGACGGAACTCTTCCCCGATACTTTGCTGGATCGGAGTCCGGGGATCGTCATCGAGATGAACGTGTGCTAGAACTCGGAGGTGCCGTAGTTTCGGTGCTTGATCGGTCGGGCCGTGAAGACGTACGACTACATCAACCACGTTGTGCTAACGCTTCCGCTTCCGGTCTATGAGGGTACATAGACAACACTCTCCCCTCTCGTTGCTATGCATCATCATGATCTTGCGTGTGCGTAGGATTTTTTTTTTGAAATTACTACGTTCCCCAACACGACGTACTCCTTCCTCCTATATATACACACGTACCCCCAAACGATCAGAACGGGAGCCAAAAACCTAATTCCACCGCCGCAACTTTCTGTATCCACGAGATCCCATCTTGGGGCCTGTTCCGGAGCTCCGCCGGATGAGGGCCATTATCACGGAGGGCTTCTACATCATCCTAGCCCCTCCGATGAAGTGTGAGTAGTTTACCTCAAACCTTCGGGTCCATAGTTAGTAGCTAGATGGCTTCTTCTCTCTCTTTGAATCTCAATACAAAGTTCTCCCCCTCTCTTGTGGAGATCTATTTGATGTAATCTTCTTTTTGCGGAGTGTTTGTTGAGACCGATGAATTGTGGGTTTATGATCAAGTCTATCTATGAATAATATTTGAATCTTTTCTGAATTCTTTTATGTATGATTGGTTATCTTTGCAAGTCTCTTCGAATTATCCGTTTGGTTTGGCCAACTAGATTAGTAGTTCTTTCCATGGGAGAAGTGCTTAGCTTTGGGTTCGATCTTGCGGTGTCCTTACCTAGTGACAGAAGGGGCAGCAAGGCACGTATTGTATCGTTTCCATCGAGGATAACAAGATGGGGTTTATTTCATATTGCATGAATTTATCTCTCTACATCATGTCATCTTGCTTAAGGCGTTACTCTGTTTTTAACTTAATACTCTAGATGCATGCTGGATAGCGGTCGATGAGTGGAGTAATAGTAGTAGATGCAGAATCGTTTCGATCTACTTGTCACGGATGTGATGCCTATATGCATGATCATGCCTAGATATTCTCATAACTATTCTCAATTCTGTCAATTGCTCAACAGTAATTTGTTCACCCACCGTAGAGTACTTATGCTCTTGAGAGAATCCACTAGTGAAACCTATGGCCCCCGGGTCTATTCTCATCATATCAATCTCCATTACTTTAATCTTGCTTTGCTTTTTTACTTTGCCGTTACTTTTTACTTTGCATCTTTATACCAAAAATACCAAAAAATATTATATCTATCAGATCTCACTCTCGTAAGTGACCGTGAAGGGCTTGACAACCCCTAATCGCGTTGGTTGCGAGTAGCTATCGCTTTGTGCATGTACGAGGGACTTGAGCGTGGGATCCTACTGGATTGATACCTTGGTTCTCAAAACCTGAGGGAAATACTTACGCTACTCTGCTGCATCATCCCTTCCTCTTCGGGGAAACCAACGCAAGCTCAAGACGTAGCAAGAAGGATTTCTAGCGCCATTGCCGGGGAGTCTACGCAAAAAGTCAATATACCAAGTGCCCATCACAATCCCTATCTCTCACATTACATTATTTGCCATTTGCCTCTCGTTTTCCTCTCCCCCCAATTCACCCTTGCCGTTTTATTCGCCCTCTCTCTCTATCCTCCCTCTCTATTTGCCTCTTTTTGCCCGTTTTCTTTTTGTTTGCTCGTGTGTTAGATTGCTTGTTGTTCGCGATGGCTCAAGATACTACTAAATTGTGTGACTTCACCAATACCAATAATAATGATTTCCTTAGCACTCCGATTGCTCCTCTTACCGATGCTGAATCTTGTGAAATTAATACTGCTTTGTTGAATCTTGTTATGAAAGATCAATTCGCTGGCCTTCCTAGTGAAGATGCCGCTACTCATCTGAATAGCTTCGTTGATTTATGTGATATGAAAAAGAAAAAAGATGTCAATAATGATGTCGTTAAATTGAAGCTATTTCCTTTTTCGCTTAGAGATCGTGCTAAAGCTTGGTTTTCGTCTTTGCCTAAGAATAGTATTGATTCATGGAACATGTGCAAAGATGCTTTTATCTCTAAGTATTTTCCTCCCGCTAAGATCATCTCTCTTAGAAACGATAAAATGAACTTTAAACAACTTGATCATGAACATGTTGCACAAGCTTGGGATAGAATGAAATTAATGATACGTAATTGCCCTACTCATGGTTTGAATTTGTGGATGATTATACAAAAATTTTATGCCGGATTGAATTTTGCTTCTAGAAATCTTTTAGATTCGGCCACGGGAGGCACTTTTATGGAAATTACTTTAGGAGATGGTACTAAACTCCTAGATAATATTATGGTTAATTATTCTCAATGGCATATTGAAACAACTTCTAATAAAAAAGAGCATGCGATAGAAGAAATTTATGTGTTGAGTGGAAAGATGGATGAACTTATGAAATTATTTGCTACTAAGAGTGTTTCTTCTGATCCTAATGATATGCCTTTACTACTTTGATTGAGAATAACAATGAATCTATGGATGTGAATTTTGTTGGTAGGAATAATTTTGGTAACAACACTTATAGAGGGAATTTTAATCCTAGGCCATATCCTACTAATCCTTCTAATAATTATGGGAATTCCTACAACAACTCTTATGGAAATTATAATAAGATGCCCTCTGATTTTGAATCTAATATTAAAGAATTTATTTCTTCACAAAAGAATTTTAATGCTATGATTGAAGAAAAATTGCTTAAGATTGATGATTTGGCTAGGAACGTTGATAGAATTGCTCTTGATGTTGATGCTTTGAAACTTAGATCTATTCCACCTAAGCATGATATTAATGAGTCTCTAAAAGCCATGAGAATTTCAATTGATGAGTGTAAAGAAATAACCGCTAGGATGCGTGCTTCCAAAGATGCCTTTATTAAAGCGTGTTCTTCCAATTCCTATGAAAATCAAGATGAAGATCTAAAAGTTATTGATGTGTCTCCAATTAAATCTTTATTTTGCAATATGAATCTTGATTAAACTGAATATGATCTTCCTTTACCTAGAAGGCATTCTTAAAATTCGGAGTATTTAGATCTTAATGATGAAATTGATGAACGTGGGATTGAAAGAAACAAAAATCTAGATGTTGCTAAACCCACTATATTGGATTTCAAGGAATTTAATTATGAAATTTGCTCTTTGATTGATTGTATTTCCTTGTTGCAATCCGTGCTAAATTCTCCACATGCTTATAGTCAAAATAAAGCCTTCACCGAACATATTGTTGATGCTTTGACGCAATCTTATGAAGAAAAACTTGAGTTGAAAGTTTCTATCACTAGAGAACTCTATGATGAGTGGGAACCAACTATTAAAATTAAAATTAAAGATCATGAGTTTTATGCTTTGTGTGATTTGGGTGCTAGTGTCTCTACTATTCCCAATACTTTGTGTGATTTACTAGATTTCCGTAATTTTGAGGATTGCTCTCTAAACTTGCATCTTGCGGATTCCACTATTAAGAAACCAATGGGAAGAATTAATGATGTTCTTATTGTTGCAAATAGGAATTATGTTCCCTTAGATTTCATTGTTCTTCATATAGATTGCAATCCTTCTTGCCCTATTATTCTTGGTAGACCTTTCCTTAGAACGGTTGGTGCGATTATTGATATGAAGGAAGGGAATATTAGATTTCAATTTCCATTAAAAAAGGGCATGGAACACTTTCCAAGAAAGAAAATAAAATTACCATATGAAACTATCATGAGAGCCATTTATGGATTGCCTACCAAAGATGGCAATACCTAGCTCTACCCTTGCTTGTTATGCCTAGCTAGGGGCATTAAACGATAGCGCTTGTTGGGAGGCAACCCAATTTTATTTTCATTCCTTGCTTTTTGCTCCTGATTAGTAATAAATAAATTATTTAGCCTCTGTTTTGGTTGTGTTTTTTGTGTTTAATTAGTGTTTGTGCCAAGTAGAACCGTTGGGAAGACTTGGGGAAAGTCTTGTTGAACTTGCTGTAAAAAACAGAAACTTTAGCGCTCACGAGAACTGCTGTCATTTTTATTTGAAGAGTGATATTTAGTTAATTATTTTTGAAGATGATTAATAAATAAATTCCTCACGTCCAGCAATTTAATTTAGAATTTTTGGGTTCCAGATCTTGCGATAGCTACAGATTACTACAGACTGTTCTGTTTTTGAAAGATTCTGTTTTTCGTGTGTTGTATGCTTATTTTGATGAATCTATGGTTAGTAAAATAGTTTATAATCCATATAGAAGTTGTAATAGAGTAGGTTTAACACCAATATAAATAAATAATGAGTTCATTACAGTACCTTGAAGTGGTCTTTTGTTTTCTTTCGCTAACGGAGCTCACGAGTTTTCTATTTTGAGTTTTGTGTTGTGAAGTTTTCAAGTTTTGGGTGAATTCTTTTGATGGATCATGGAACAAGGAGTGGCAAGAGCCTAAGCTTGGGGATTCCCATGGCACCCCCAAGATAATCCAAGGACACCAAAAATTCAAAGCTTGGGGATGCCCCGGAAAGCATCCCCTCTTTTCGTCCACTTGCATCGGTAATTTACTTGGAGCTATTTTTTTATTCACCAACGTGATATGTGTTTTGCTTGGAGCGTATTGTATTATTTGTGTGTTTGTTTGTTAGTGTGACACAATCATCCTTGCTGTGCACACCTTTTGAGAGAGCCATACATGAATTAAAATTTGATAGAATACTCTATGTGCTTCACTTATATCTTTTGAGCGTAGTAGTTTTGCTCTATGTGCTTCACTTATATCTTTCGAGCTAGATAATTTTGCTCTATGTGCTTCACTTATATCTTTTGAGAGTTATAGTTTTGCTCTATGTGCTTCACTTATATCTTTTGAGCTAGATAATTTTGCTCGATGTGCTTCACTTAGATCTTTTAGAGCACGGTGGTGGATTCGTTTTAAAGAAACTATTGATCTCTCATGATTCACTTAAATTAATTTGAGAGTCTCTTAATAGCATGGTAATTTGCTTAATAATAATATTCTTGGTATTCAAGATTTTTGAAACTTTCTTTTGAGTGTGTTGAATACTAAGAAAAGATTGAAGCATGATAATTGTTTTGAGATATGGAGGTGATAATATTAAAGTCATGCTAGTTGAGTAGTTGTGAATTTAGAGAATACTTGTGTTGAAGTTTGTGATTCCCATAGCATGCATGTATGGTGAACCGTTATGTGATGAAGTCGGAGCATGATTTATTTATTGATTGTCTTCCTTATGAGTGGCGGTCGGGGACAAGCGATGGTCTTTTCCTACCAATCTATCCCCCTAGGAGCATGCGCGTAATACTTTGCTTTGATAACTTCTAGATTTTTGCAATAAGTAGATGAGTTCTTTATGACTAATGTTGAGTCCATGTATTATACGCACTCCCACCCTTCCACCCTTGCTAGCCTCTCTAATACCGCGCAACTTTCGCCGGTATCATACACCTACCATATACCTTCCTCAAAACAGCCACCATACCTACCTATCATGGCATTTCCATTGCCATTCCGAGGTATATTGCCATGCAACTTTCCACCATCTAGTTCATCATAACACATCCATCATTGTCATATTGCTTAGCATGATCATGTAGTTGACATAGTATTTGTGGCAAAGCCACCGTTCATAATTCTTTCATACTTGTCACTCTTGATTCATTGCATATCCCGGTACACCGCCGGAGGCATTCATATAGAGTCATACTTTGTTTTAGTATCGAGTTGTAATCATTGAGTTGTAAATAAATAGAAGTGTGATGATCATCATTCAATAGAGCATTGTCCCAAAAAAAAGAGAAAGGCCAAAGAAAAAAAAGAAGGCCCCAAAAAAATAAATGAATAAGAAAGGGGCAATGCTACTATCCTTTTTTCCACACTTGTGCTTCAAATTAGCACCATGATATAGCGAGTCTCATATATTGTGCTTCAAAGTAGTACCATGTTCTTCATATAGAGAGTCTCATATGTTGTCACTTTCATATACTAGTGGGAATTTTACGTTATAGAACTTGGCTTGTATATTCCAATGATGGGCTTCCTCAAATTGCCCTAGGTCTTTGTGAGCAAGCAAGTTGGATGCACACCCACTAGTTCCTTTTGTTGAGCTTTCATACATTTATAGCTCTAGTGCATCTGTTGCATGGCAATCCCTACTCACTCACATTGATATCTATTGATGGACATCTCCATAGCCCGATGATATGCCTAGTTGATGTGAGACTATCTTCTCCTTTTTGTCTTCTCCACAACCACCATTCTATTCCACCTATAGTGCTATATCCATGGCTCACGCTCATGTATTGCGTGAAGATTGAAAAAGTTTTGAAAAAGTTAGAGTATGAAACAATTGCTTGGCTTGTCATCGGGGTTGTGCATGATTTAAATACTTTGTGTGGGGAAGATGGAGCATAGCCAGACTATATGATTTTGTAGGGATAACTTTCTTTGGCCATGTTATTTTGAAAAAACATAATTACTTTATTAGTATGCTTGAAGTATTATTATTTTCTATGTCAATATAAACTTTTGTCTTGAATCTTTCTAATCTGAATATTCATACCACAATTAAGAAGATTTGCATTGAAATTATGCCAAGTAGCACTCCGCATCAAAAATTCTCTTTTTATCATTTACCTACTCGAGGACAAGCGGGAATTAAGCTTGGGGATGCCTGATACGTCTCCAACGTATCTATAATTTTTGATTGCTCCATGCTATATTATCTACTGTTTTGGACTATATTGGGCTTTATTTTCCACTTTTATATTATTTTTGGGACTAACCTATTAACCGGAGGCCCAGCCCAGAATTGCTGTTTTTTGCCTATTTCAGTGTTTCGGATAAACAGAATATCAAATGGAGTCCAAACGGAATAAAATCTTTGGGAACGTGATTTTCTCACCGAACGTGATCCAGGACACTTGGACCCTACTGCAAGGGATCAAAGAGGAGGTCATGAGGGTGGGGGGCGCCCCCCCCATAGGGCGCGCCCCCTGCCTCGTGGGCCCCTCGGTGCTCCACCGACGTACTCCTTCTCCTATATATACACACGTACCATCAAATGATTAGAACGGGAGCCAAAAACCTAATTCCACTGCCGCAACTTTCTGTATCCACGAGATCCCATCTTGGGGCCTGTTCCGGAGCTCCGCCGGAAGAGGGCCGTCATCACGGAGGGCTTCTACATAATCCTAGCCCCTCCGATGAAGTGTGAGTAGTTTACCTCAAACCTTCGGGTCCATAGTTAGTAGCTAGATGGCTTCTTCTCCCTCTTTGAATCTCAATACAAAGTTCTCCCCCTCTCTTGTGGAGATCTATTCGATGTAATCTTCTTTTTGTGGTGTGTTTGTTGAGACCGATGAAATGTGGGTTTATGATCAAGTCTATCTATGAATAATATTTGAAACTTTTCTGAATTCTTTTATGTATGATTGGTTATCTTTGCAAGTCTCTTCGAATTATCCATTTGGTTTGGCCAACTAGATTGGTAGTTCTTGCCATGGGAGAAGTGCTTAGCTTTGGGTTCGATCTTGCGGTGTCCTTACCCAGTGACAGAAGGGGCAGCAAGGCACGTTTTTTATCGTTGCCATCGAGGATAACAAGATGGGGTTTATTTCATATTGCATGAATTTATCTCTCTACATCATGTCATCTTGCTTAAGGCGTTACTCTGTTTTTAACTTAATACTCTAGATGCATGCTGGATAGCGGTCGATGAGTGGAGTAATAGTAGTAGATGCAGAATCGTTTTGATCTACTTGTCACGGATGTGATGCCTATATACATGATCATGCCTAGATATTCTGATAACTATGCTCAATTCTGTCAATTGCTCAACAGTAATTTGTTCACACACCATAGAATACTTATGCTCTTGAGAGAAGACACTAGTGAAATCTATGGCCCCCGGGTCTATTCTCATCATATCAATCTCCATTACTTTAATCTTGCTTTGCTTTTTACTTTTCCTTTACTTTTTACTTTGCATCTTTATACCAAAAATACCAAAAAATATTATATCTATCAGATCTCACTCTCGTAAGTGACCGTGAAGGGCTTGACAACCCCTAATCGCATTGGTTGCGAGTAGCTATCGCTTTGTGCAGGTATGAGGGACTTGAGCGTGGGCTCCTACTGGATTGATACCTTGGTTCTCAAAAACTGAGGGAAATACTTACGCTACTCTGCTGCATCATCCCTTCCTCTTCGGGGAAAACCAACGCAAGCTCAAGACGTAGCAGTTATTCATTTAAATCAGAGAATAATGGTTGTTCTATTTGTATGAGTAATATCTTTTATGGTCATGCACCCTTGAAGAGTGGTCTATTTTTGATGAATCTCGATAGTAGTGATACACATATTCATAATGTTGAAATCAAAAGATGCAGAGTTGATAATGATAGTGCAACTTATTTGTGGCACTGCCGTTTAGGTCATATCGGTGTAAAGCGTATGAAGAAACTCCATACTGATGGACTTTTGGAACCACTTGATTATGAATCACTTGGTACTTGCGAACCGTGCCTCATGGGTAAGATGACTAAAACGCCGTTCTCCGGTACTATGGAGAGAGCAACAGATTTGTTGGAAATCATACATACAGATGTATGTGGTCCAATGAATGTTGAGGCTCGTGGCGGATATCGTTATTTTCTCACCTTCACAGATGATTTAAGTAGATATGGGTATATCTACTTAATGAAACATAAGTCTGAAACATTTGAAAAGTTCAAAGAATTTCAGAGTGAAGTTGAAAATCATCGTAACAAGAAAATAAAGTTTCTACGATCTGATCATGGAGGAGAATATTTGAGTTACGAGTTTGGTCTACATTCGAAACAATGCGGAATAGTTTCGCAACTCACGCCACCCGGAACACCACAGCATAATGGTGTGTCCGAACGTCGTAATCGTACTTTATTAGATATGGTGCAATCTATGATGTCGCTTACTGATTTACCGCTATCGTTTTGGGGTTATGCTTTAGAGACGGCTGCATTCAGGTTAAATAGGACACCATCGAAATCCGTTGAGACGACGCCTTATGAACTGTGGTTTGGCAAGAAACCAAAGTTGTCGTTTCTGAAAGTTTGGGGCTGCGATGCTTATGTGAAAAAGCTTCAACCTAATAAGATCGAACCCAAATCGGAGAAATGTGTCTTCATAGGATACCCATAGAAGACTGTTGCGTACACCTTCTATCAGAGATCAAGTTAAATTCGGAGTTTTTCTAGAGGAGTTTCTCCCGAAAGAAGTGAGTGGAAGAAAAGTAGAACTTGATGAGGTAACCGTACCTACTCCCTTATTGGAAAGTAGTACATCACAGAAACCGGTTTCTGTGACACCTACACCAATTAGCGAGGAAGCTAATGATAATGATCATGAAACTTTAGATCAAGTTACTACCGAACCTCGTAGATCAACCAGAGTAAGATCCGCACCAGAGTGGTACGGTAATCCTGTTCTGGAAGTCATGCAACTAGATCATGATGAACCTACGAACTATGAAGAAGCGATGGTGAGCCTAGATTCCGCAAAATGGCTAGAAGCCATGAAATCTGAGATGGGATCCATGTATGAGAACAAAGTGTGGACTTTGGTTGACTTGCCCGTTGATCGGCAGGCAATTGAGAATAAATGGATCTTCAAGAACAAGACTGACGCTGACGGTAATGTTACTGTATACAAAGCTCGACTTGTTGCGAAAGGTTTTCGACAAGTTCAAGGGATTGACTACGATGAGACCTTCTCACCCGTAGCGATGCTTAAGTATGTCCAAATCATGTTAGCAATTGCCGCATTTTATGATTATGAAATTTGGCAAATGGATGTCAAAACTGCATTCCTGAATGGATTTCTGGAAGAAGAGTTGTATATGATACCACCAGAAGGTTTTGTCGATCCAAAGGGAGCTAACAAAGTGTGCAAGCTCCAGCGATTCATTTATGGACTGTGCAAGCCTCTTGGAGTTGGAATAAACGCTTTGATAGTGTGATCAAAGCATTTGGTTTTATACAAACTTTTGGAGAAGCCTGTATTTACAAGAAAGTGAGTGGGAGCTCTGTAGCATTTCTGATATTATATGTGGATGACATATTATTGATTGGAAATAATATAGAATTTCTTGATAGCATATAGGGATACTTGAATAAGAGTTTTTCAATGAAAGACCTCGGTGAAGCTGCTTACATATTGGGCATTAAGATCTATAGAGATAGATCAAGACGCTTAATTGGACTTTCACAAAGCACATACCTTGACAAAGTTTTGAAGAAGTTCAAAATGGATCAAGCAAAGAAAGGGTTCTTGCCTATGTTACAAGGTGTGAAGTTGAGTAAGACTCAATGTCCGACCACTGCAGAAGATAGAGAGAAAATGAAAGATGTTCCCTATGCTTCAGCCATAGGCTCTATCATGTATGCAATGCTGTGTACCAGACCTGATGTGTGCCTTGCTATAAGTCTAACAGGGAGGTACCAAAGTAATCCAGGAGTGGATCACTGGACAGCGGTCAAGAACATCCTGAAGTACCTGAAAAGAACTAAGGATATGTTTCTCGTATATGGAGGTGACAAGGAGCTCACCGTAAATGGTTACGTTGATGCAAGCTTTGACACTAATCCGAACGATTCTAAATCGCAAACCGTATACGTGTTTACATTAAACGGTGGAGCTGTCAGTTGGTGCAGTTCTAAACAAAGCGTCATGGCAGGATCTACATGTGAAGCGGAGTACATAGCTGCTTCGGAAGCAGCAAATGAAGGAGTCTGGATGAAGGAGTTCATATCCGATCTAGGTGTCATACCTAGTGCATCGGGTCTAATGAAAATCTTTTGTGACAATACTGGTGCAATTGCCTTGGCAAAGGAATCCAGATTTCACAAGAGAACCAAGCACATCAAGAGATGCTTAAATTCCATTCAGGATTTAGTCCAAGTGGGAGACATAGAAATTTGCAAGATACATACGGATCTGAATGTTGCAGACCCGCTGACTAAGCCTCTTCCACGAGCAAAACATGATCAACACCAAGGCTCCATGGGTGTTAGAATCATTACTGTGTAATCTAGATTATTGACTCTAGTGCAAGTGGGAGACTGAAGGAAATATGCCCTAGAGGCAATAATATAGTTATTATTTATTTCCTTGTATCATGATAAATGTTTATTATTCATGCTAGAATTGTATTAACCGGAAACATAATACATGTGTGAATACATAGACAAACAGAATGTCACTAGTATGCCTCTAGTTAACTAGCTCGTTGATCAAAGATGGTTATGTTTCCTAACCATAGACATGAGTTGTTATTTGGTTAACGGGATCACATCATTAGGACAATAATGTGATTGACTTGACCCATTCCATTAGCTTAGCACTTGATCGTTTAGTTTGTTGCTATTGCTTTCTTCATAACTTATATATGTTCCTATGACTATGAGATTATGCAACTCCCGTTTACCGGAGGAACACTTTGTGTGCTACCAAACGTCACAACTTAACTGGGTGATTATAAAGGTGCTCTACAGGTGTCTCCGAAGGTATTTGTTGGGTTGGCATATTTCGAGATTAGGATTTGTCACTCCGATTGTCGGAGAGGTATCTCTGGGCCCTCTCGGTAATGCACATCAGTCAAGCCTTGCAAGCATTGCAACTAATAAGTTAGTTGCGGGATGATGCATTACAGAACGAGTAAAGAGACTTGCCAGTAATGAGATTGAACTAGGTATTGAGATATCGACGATCAAATCTCGGGCAAGTAACATACCGATGACAAAGGGAACAACGTATATTGTTATGCGGTCTGACCGATAAAGATCTTCGTAGAATATGTAGTAGCCAATATGAGAATCTAGGTTCCGCTATTGGTTATTGACCGGAGACGTGTCTCGGTCATGTCTACATAGTTCTCAACCTGTAGGGTCCGCACGCTTAAAGTTCGGTGACGATCGTAACTAGGGTTTTTGTATTTTGATGTACCGAAGGTTGTTCGGTGTCCCGGATGTGATCACGGACATGACGAGGAGTGTCGAAATGGTCGAGACATAAAGATTGATATATTGGAAGCCTATATTTGGATATCGGAAACGTTTCGGGTGAAATCGGGATTTTACCGGAGTACCAGGGGGTTACGGAACCCCCCAGGGGTTATTGGGCCTACATGGGCCCTAAGGGAGAAGAGGAGGGCCGGCCAGGGCAGGCCGCGCGCCCCCTCCCCCCTAGTCCGAATAGGACAAGGAAGGAGGGGGGACGCCCCCCTTTCCTCTTTCTCCCTCCCCCTTCCTTTTCCAACAAGGCAAGAGGGGGGAGTCCTACTCCCGGTGGGAGTAGGACTCCTCCAGGTGCATCCCTTGGGCCGGCCGCACCTCCTCCTCTCCCTCCTTTATATACAGGGGCAAGGGGGCACCCCATGACACACAAGTTGATCTTCATGATCGTTCCTTAGCCGTGTGCGGTGCCCCCTTCCACCATATTCCACCTCGGTCATATCGTAGCGGTGCTTAGGCGAAGCCCTGCGTCGGTAGAACATCATCACCGTCATCACGCCGTCGTGATGACGAAACTCTCCCTCAACACTTTGCTGGATCGGAGCTCGAGGGACGTCACCGAGTTGAACGTGTGCAGAACTCAGAGGTGCCGTACGTTCGGTACTTGGATCGGTCGGATCGGGAAGACGTACGACTACTTCCTCTACGTTGTGTCAACGCTTCCGTTGCCGGTCTACGAGGGTACGCAGACAAACACTCTCCTCTCTCGTTGCTATGCATCACCATGATCTTGCGTGTGCGTAGGAATTTTTTTGAAATTACTACGTTCCCCAACACACGTCGCTTCAGGGGAGCGGCGTCCTCGTCTCCCAATAACGACGGCATACAACCGCGTGGATGTAGTGCCGGTCGCGCTCGTCGGCAGGCCTGGAGGCGATGGAGAATGCGGGCGACGCGGGCTCCACGGTGGTGACGCGCACTCCTCTTTCACTCTGCGGCAGCAGCTGCCCGAGGACGAGCCAGCCTCGCGGTCGTGCTTCCCCTTACGACCGGTGTTCCATAACCCCATGGCTGTGTGGCGGCCGGCCGGCAAGATCGAGGACGGATAAAGGGAGAGATAGGGTTTGGGGAGTGTCGGGTTTCGAGGAGGTAGCACGGGCTGGAGTGGGGAGTGTGGACTGCGACCGGTCCACGACTTCCCATTTAAGAAGGAAGGCTACTGTTCGTTTGGGCGGATGACAGGTGGGGCCGACCGCGCGTGCACATTAATGTCGGGCGGTGGGAGATAGGTGACCGCCTGCGACATGGCCCCGAAGCGGACGAGCGACGCGTGCGTTTGTTGTTCGTCACGATCCAAACTCGGCGCATGTTTACGCTCGAAATGAATTAGTATGGACACAAAATGAACTAAATGGCTCCAGGACGTCGCACATTGACCGTGTGGTCTATTCGTTTTGTCTCAAACGGACGGAGGTGTGACGGAATGAGATCGCGGGCTGGAGTTGGCATGAGGTTCTGCGGCTGGATTTATACGTCGTAGGAAACCGCGCAACCAGCGGGCGGGGAAAAAGGCGATTTGATATGGTGGGAAGCGAGACCGTGGTTTTAAGACGAGCGGCGGGCGGGCGCGATGGCCGGCGCTGCGGCAGAGCACAGGTGGCGGCGGCTCGTTGTCGTTGGTCATATAGAAAACATAGCACGTGATGGGCGGGCACTCCACTACACTCTCTGCACAGGATAAGAGGAGGCATCGATCGATCCATCGGGGTTGGCAGGAATGTCAGCGTAGGATAACACATAGGTAGGAGCATGTGCGTGAGTGCAGTGTCAGTCAGCGTGCACCCCGTTTCTGTTTGAGTAGGTGCTCTCAGTTTTCGGCCTAGTAACATAATAGAAGTGGGTTAATTAAGTATCTAAATTCTAAAGAAAAATCATTATTAACGGTTCAAGACCATAGATATTGATAGATCGAACTTCTATTTATTTGTTGAATAGATAGTTGAATTGAGAATACCATCTCGGCTCGCCGCGTCGGCACTCAGGCCAATTGAGCGCGTGGTTGGGTACAAAACAAATGGCGCGTCGATGCCTGGGAAAAAACTAACAAGTATTCCATCCGTTTCTAAATATTTGTTTTTTAGAGATTCCAAATGAATTACCACAAATGGATGTGTATAGACATATTTTAAAGTGTAGATTTACTCATCTTGCTCCGTCAGTAGTAACTTGTTGAAATCTCTAGAAAGACAAATACTCCCTCCGTTCCAAAATAGATGACTCAACTTTGTACTAACTTTAGTACAAAGTTAGTACAAAGTTGAGTCATCTATTTTGGAACGGAGAGAGTATTTAGGAGCAGAGAGAGTAATAATTAGTTGATTTGCAAACATGTTAAACTAGACAAGATTTATCATTTTCATTAATTAAAATAATAATTGTCCAGTTAATTTAGAGAAATTGGGCAAATATCGTAACAACACGCCCAAAAACTATCGTCATGGAACATGACAATACACATGCCAGCGGCCGATCTAGCTACCAACATAGATTTCACACATAACCGGAAGAGCAACCGCCATGGCTGCACACAGGCATCATCATCATCACCTATTGCCCTGGATCGAGCAACTCTGACTAAATCGAAGGCGACCATGAACAAAGCAATCATCACAAGTTGATGCACGAAACCAACATCTACTAACAGAAAACAGGCATTAGAAGCAGCCTCCGCAAGCGGTTGTGATCAAATAGAACGAAGTCGCCTGTAATTGCACACTGGAGGCGGTTAGAACAACATAACCGGTCACAGTAAGTATTGGAGGCGGTTGGTAATAAAAAAACTGCATCTACTAATGAAACCGTCTAACCTTAGTGAGTAGCTCAGGACAGTGTCACTTCTCTTGTTGTCTACTAGTCCTCCGCCTTCAATTTAGTTTCCGTCTATTTCCCTTCCTTTTTTCGATCCTTGGACAGACCCTATGCCAAACTAAGTCCCACCAGATGAACGGTTCGTAATTTCTGATAACTATTGGAGTTTCTCAGAACTCTTTAATTGGTATAGTGTAGATAGATAGATTACACACATAGGATCCACAACAAACAATACTTTTGTGTTCCGTTAAAGAGCAAAGGGTTGTATTCATTATATGATTTTTTTGATTGTTTTCTGAGGAATTGAGCACACACAGAGAATGATTTACCCTGGCTATGAGGGTGTTCTCGATATCCAAATGCAATATCCAGCATTGCCCATGGGGTGCAAGTGCGGGAGAAAGATGTCGTTGATATACACGAGGGTATGTGTTTTATTTTCTGCTTTTGGAAGGATGATGTATATATTGAACTTAGGAAGAACCCAGACTTAAATTAGATAAGCATGCAACATTTTACAAAAGGACCCAACAGAAAGTAGAAATTACAGCCCAGATGGGAAACTTTGCAAGTAGGACCCCAAAGGACGAAACTAGAAAGCAATCATGTCCTTGGCGCGTCCTTTGATCCTGGCCCGGATCCACAGCCGTCGAGGACGAGACCATTTTAATATATGACCTTGGCATTCATGCAAAACGAAACAGTGTGCATCCCTGAATTCACAAACAAGCCTGCCAATAGTAGTTGGTTTCTACTAATTCGTGCTATACTCCATTACCCAATAAATGCTTTAAAAATTATGTTCTCTACGAAAATAAAGCATGTCGCCATGACGCGGGCGATCTTGACACAATGTACAACCAATAGAATGATAAAATAGAGATTCCCAAAGGCACACAACGCAGACTCATGAGGTCAATGTGTATGCTTGGCCACTCTTTTTTTTCTTAAATCAATGCGGCAAAATAATCTAGCTTTCAAAAGGACTAAAGTAAACATAAGCTTAAGTCTCTTTGCGGTATATTCCGAACAAGATATATAATAATATCCTCCCATTTTATTATGTATTTAAGTAACTACTACAATAACTTCTTGAAACTGGCATCACAAATATTCAGGATTAGGTAACACATGAACCACATATATCATTTATATGTTGAGCTTACTACTTGGGGAGGATAAAACCACACATCAAGATACAATGGATGGTGCGGGTGAATTGGCCAATCCACTGCCGAACCCGCAACAATAGATGTTCCTAGGGCAGCACACTGGATTGTACCCCACCGGTCTAGCAGCTGCATGTGCTACCGGCGCTTCCATCATCATGAGCAAGCAGCCTTGCACCATGAGAAAAACAATGATCACTTGGAAGATGCCATTGTTCGCCATTGCCTAAGAACAAAGAACAACATAAAATATATAGTTAATATGCAATAGTCTGTCAACCCGTATGTTTTTGTGGTCATGAGGGGTACCGTTCAGTCGCCTTATATAGATATGGTGGCATCAAGGTTATCCTTATCCAATTAATGTCATTAAATGACGTGTTTCATTTTTCTTTGGATAATGGTCATCCTTCTCCAAATAAATGCCAAATAGTTCCTCCATCCCTAAATATAAGTCTTTTTAGAGATTTCAATATGAACTACATACTGAAAGCTCTAAAAAGTCTTATATTTAGTATTGGAGGGAGTAAATGCTATGAAATGTCATTACCAGTATACCGAGAAATCATCAATAGCCACGGTCATGTTGTCTTATAGATAGGGCTTACTCCCCTCGTTTCATAATAGAGTGCATATTAGTTTTGTTTGATTACACTTTGATCTAGTTTATAAGAAGCAAATTTTAACATGTACGATAGCGATCAATATCCTGAAACCCGTCTTGAAAAAGTTTTCATATTATATTTTTGGGAAGAATCAGTCTGTGCCACTTCCAAAGTTGCATATTCGAGTCATGCCACTCAATCTTCCATATTTCGGTCTGGGCACTAACAATTGTGAAAAAAAATAGGTGTATGACCAACTAGTAGAAAAATGGTCAAATGTGAAGCACATTAGTGCCGGTTTGAATTTGAGACGGCACTAATGTGTCCATTAGTGCCGGTTCCAACGGCTAGGCGGGCGGACATCATTAGTACCGGTTCGTGGGCAACCTTTAGTACCGGTACATGCCATGAACCGGTACTAATGAGGTTGTGTCATGCTGGGGCCCCCACTAACACCTTTAGTACCGGTTCATGGCATGAACCAGTACTAGAGTTTCTTAGTAAGCTGAGTTTTAGTCCCACCTCGCCAAGAGAGAGGCAGTAGGAGCGGTTTATAAGCCGTGAGTGCAGAGACGATGAAGGAGAGGCGCAATGCTCACCTGCACGTTGCTTAGCTTCAAGCCTTACGGAATAGTATAGATTGCACGGAGCTATGTGCAGTGCAGTCTACACTATTCCGAAAGGCTTGAAGCTAATTAACCAGCATTGCACCTCTTTTTTATTTTTAATAACTTATTTGAAATCCAGACTTTTTTTGTGTTCAGTATGCAGCATTCAAAGTGACGTCATCTATTTGCAACACATTCTGACATCATTTGCTGTTTTTAGTCATTTACCGATTTGTTTAGAGAGCTAAATGACCGTGAAATTGAAAATCACTACAAAATGAACTCTAAAAATGTTGAAACTTGGCATGGTATCATCATTTCACCCGCATAGCATGTGCGAAAGAGTAGAGAGGGTCACACAAAAACTGGACGCACGTCATGTACAAACTGGACAATGTCTTTCGGAGTATCAGGGTTTCGGACGAGAACTCATTTGTTACACGGGCACTTCAATATTTTTTAAACTTATTTGAACTCCGGAATTATTTTGCGTTCATTATACAGCATTCAAAGCGACGTCATCAATTTCCAACACGTTCTCACATCATTGCTGTTTTTCAGTCAATTACCGATTTGTTTAGGGAGCTAAATGATCGTGAAATTGAAAATCACTACAAAATGAACTATAAAAATGTTGAAACTTGGCATGGTATCAACATTTCAACCACATAGCATGTGCGAAAGAGTAGAGAGGGTCACGGCAAAAACTGGATGCACTTCATGTACAAACTGGACAATCTCTTTCGGAGTATGAGGGTTCCGGACGAGAACTCATCTGTTTCATGGGCACTTCAATGTTTTTTATACTTATCTGAAATCCTGACTTTTTTGCGTTCAGTATGCAGCATTCAAAGCGACATCATCAATTTTCAACACGTTCTGACATCATTTGCTGTTTTTCAGTCATTTACCGATTTGTTTAGAGAGCTAAATGACCGTGAAATTAAAAATCAGTACAAAATAAACTCTGAAAATGTTGAAACTTGGCATGGTATCATCATTTCACCCGAATAGCATGTGCGAAAGAGTAGAGAGGGTCACGGCAAAAACTGGACGCACTTCATGTAGAAACTGGACAATGTCTTTCGGAGTATCAGGGTTTCGGACGAGAACTCGTCTGTTACATGGGCACTTCAATGTTTTTTAAACTTATTTGAACTCCAGAATTTTTTTTGCGTTCGGTATGCAGCATTCAAAGCGACATCATCAATTTCCAACATGTTCTGACATCATTTGCTGTTTTTCAGTCATTTACCGATTTGTTTAGAGAGCTAAATGACCGTGAAATTGAAAAATCACTACAAAATGAACTATGAAAATGTTGAAACTTGTTATGGTATCAACATTTCACCCATATAGCATGTGCGAAAGAGTAGAGAGGGTCACGGCAAAAACTGGACACACTTCATGTACAAACTGGACAATTTCTTTCAAAGTATCAGGGTTTCGGACGAGAACTCATCTGCTACACAAGGCACTTCAATGTATTTATACTTATTTGAAATCCAGACTTCTTTTGCGTTCAGTATGCAGCATTCAAAGCGACGTCATCAATTTTCAACACGTTCTGACATCATTTGCTGTTTTTCAGTCATTTACCGGTTTGTTTAGAGAGCTAAATGACTGTGAAATTGAAAATCACTAGAAAATGAACTCTGAAAATGTTGAAACTTGGCATGGTATCATCATTTCATCCGCATAGCATGTGCGAAAGAGTAGAGAGGGTCACGATAAAAACTGGACGCACTTCGTGTACAAACTGGACAACATCTTTTGGAGTATCAGGGTTTCGGACGAGAACTCATCTGTTACACGGGAACTTCAATGTTTTTTAAACTTATTTGAACTACATAATTTTTTGTGTTCAATATGCAGCATTCAAAGCGATGTCATCAATTTCCAACACGTTCTGACATCATTTCTTGTTTTTCAGTCATTTACCAAATTGTTTAGAGAGCTAAATGACCGTGAAATTGAAATTCACTACAAAATGAACTCTGAAAATGTTGAAACTTGCCATGGTATCATCATTTCACCCGCATAGCATGTACAAAAGAGTAGAGAGGGTCACAAAGAAACTAAATACAGGAAAAAAACTACTCAGAAATAAATAAAGAAAATAAATAAAGCAGAAAAGAAAAAACTATATAAAAAAATTACTCAAAAATAAATAGAAGAAAATAAATAATGCAGAAAAAAAACTACTGAGAAATAAATAGAAGAAAATAAATAAAGCAGAAAAAACTACTCAGAAATAAATAGAAGAAAATAAATAAAACAGAAAAGAAAAAAACTATATAAACAATTACTCAACAATAAATAGAAGAAAATAAATAATGCAGAAAAGAAAAAAACTATATAAAAAATTACTCAAAAATAAATAGAAGAAAATAAATAATGCAGAAAAGAAAAAAACTATAAAAAATTGTTGGGGCGCTGTCCAGTGGGCCTGCCGGACTTAGGGTGTGCAAATTCAGGCCCAGAAAGTCCGGCAGGCTCACAGGGCAGCGCGCCATAGTAAGGCCCAGAAGCCTGCTATATAGACGAGTTCGAAGGAGCAGCCGCGACTGGGTTTATAAACGAGTGCGGCTACCCTTCGCTCGGCGAGGTGGGACTAAAATTGTGCATCGCGGGTGGCAGCGCAACCCTTTAGTACCGGTTCGTGGCTCGAACCGGTACTAATGGGGGGCCTTTAGTACTGGTTTGAGGCACAAACCGATACTAAAGGGGTCTTCTTCCTGCCGCTTGACCTGGCCAAAATTGGCCTTTAGTACCGGTTGGTGGCTCCAACCGGTACTAAAGGTCCCTCATATATATATGGCACTGACGAAAAATTCAGTTTTCATCCACCGCCCGTCTTCTATCCAACTTCATCGCTCGATATCGTCGTCGTCGCCGCCGCCGCGCCGTCGCCCATCACGCGCCGCCACCGCCGCACGCCGTCGCCCCCGCCGCCCGTCGTCGGCGTCCCCGCCGCACGCCGTCGTCCCCGTCACCCCCGCCGCCGCCCCGTACTACGTCGCCGTTTCGATCGCGCCGTCGCCCCCGCCGCCCGTTGTCGCCGTCCCCATCGCGTCGCCGTCTCGCGCCGCCACCCGTAGGACATCGTCTAACGCTCGTACACACACACACACAGACACAACACACAAACACACATATTTTTTTACTTATTTTCTTTTTTCTGTTGTTTAGATTAATGTTAGATGAATTACGTAGATAAAAATGTTAGAATGTTAATTAATGTTAGGTGAATCAGATAGAAAAGTTGTTAAATAGTCATGTCAATTTTTAGATGAATTAGCTAAATATTAATTAGGTATATATATATATATATGAGATTTGAACTAGTTGAATTAATATAACTAGTTTATTTTTAGTAAGAAAATTAATAGAACTAGTTTATTTTTAGTAAGAAAATTTAGGTATATGAGATTTGATGATCTAATTAAAATATTACTATATATAGCTACTTTATATATTTTAGTAAGAAAATTAATAGAACTAGTTTATTTTTAGTAAGAAAATTTAATATGAGATTTGATGATCTAATCAAACTATTACTATATAGAATTACCTAATTTATTATATCGAGATTTGATTATCTACTTAACATTTTACTATATAGAACTAGGTACCTTATTTTTAGTAAGAAAAATTAATAGAACTAGTTTAGTTGAATTAGTTGAATTAATTAGTTGAACTAGTTAGTTGAATTAGTTGAGCTACTTTATTTAGGTATATTTTTCGTAAGTGCTTAATTGAATTAGTTGAATTAATAGAACTAATAAGTGTTTAATGTTTCACCTATGAACATAGGAATGTCGTCTGACGATGGACACCATTTCATTATGTGCGAATACTACGAAGACCAGCGCGGCCTGTGCGGCAGAAATTTTCTAGTTGATGATAGGCGCTTCAGCATCAAGCTGGATGAGAACTTCGAAGTGGATACAGTAAGTCAGAACGACAAGTCTTTTTTCGTAATTAAGCATGACTTATGCTTCATTTTCTTCAACTTTTAATTTTAATTTTTCACTATTCTACTAGTGTATCCTCTGTCATGCAAGAATTTTTGTCTTGGATAAGATATGTTTCAGTCCTAACAAAACTATGGAGGTAAAAAAAAATTACTTGAAGACCGAGCATGGTTATACCTTCAACGTCAAATTATACAATGCAGACACATACACCTATTTTGAATGCAAAACTTGGCAAGCACTATGCAAGGCTTATGCATTTGAGCCTGATATGGTTATCACCTTTGATATTCGTCCGGAAGATGATATTGAAGGTAATAGAGACATCTGGGTCGATGTGCAGACGCCTCCAGTTCTACCATTATGTGAGTTTCTCAACCATATTTATGTCTTTGATATTGCTTATTTAAAAATAGTTGACAAGTACTTTTTATTGACAACTTATTTCCAATCAAGCAAACATGTCCGGCGCTTGGTAGACATGACCGTCCATTGTCCCGGGGCTGAACTAAACTGCGAGGAGACAAGTCATTATGTTTCATGGCTTGAGGATCTTGATGCTGTCAAGACAAATTTTTTTCCTGCACTTAAAAATGTTAGTACTCAAAACATGCGACCAATAGTGTTCGTACTGAACTACGGTCACATATATTTAGGAAAGATGGTAAGATTTCTACTATTTCTCCTCAATGCATCTTTTGCATACATTATTTTTAAGCTAAACTTCATTGCTAAGTATGTTACTATACGATGTTCTTCAATAGGGACTCCCGATGAATGTTGTGCCTAATTGGATCGAGACTAAAGGTACCATGAATATTGTTAGCTTACGGCCAAGATATCCTACAATGCACTTTAGTGCATTCAGATTTTCTAATAGCGAGGAATGCTTAATAGTAAAAGACTGGAGCAAAATTGTGAATGATCGCAGAGAAGTACTAGGGGGCAGCAATCAGAAGCACAACCCACGATTAGGAGACAGGTTCATCTGCATGCTCCAATATGATGAATCAGGAAAGCTATACCTGTTCTATGCTATTTTACCTGAGAGAGAGCAGCAGGAGTGATTAGCTAGTTCATGCTCTTAGTACTTGTCCTCTCATGTCCGTGTTCTTCGTCCTGAACTTAATCTCAAAGAGTGATTTGCTTTTGTGGTGTTATGAACGCTTATAATATCATTACCATGTTGATCATTGATCTTTAGCCGTGTGCGGTGCCCCCTCCACCATAATTCACCTCAGTAATATCGTAGCGGTACTTAGGCGAAGTCCTGTTTCGGTAGCAACATCATCACCGTCATCACGCCGTCGTGCTGACGAAGCTCTCCCTCAAAGCTCTACTAGATCTTGAGTTCGCGGGACGTCACTGAGCCAAACGTGTGCAGATCGCGGAGGTGCCGTATCTTCGATACAAGATCAGTCGATTGTGAAGACGTACGACTACATCAACTGCGTTGTCATAACGCTTCTACTTACGTTCTATGAGGGTACGTAGACGATACTCCCCCCTCTCGTTGCTATGCATCACCATGATCTTGCGTGAGCGTAGGAATTTTTTTGAAATTACTGCGTTCCCCTACGGCAACGCGGCGCATACCACTGGAAGTCGACGCGTGGGGATGGCAGAGCAGATCGCAGGCCGTGGCGCTATGGTCCAAAGGGGCGATGCAGCGGCAGAGCGTGGCTCGGTGCAGCCATGGTGACGGTCTCGGGCAGCGGCGGGGACAGCGTATCGTAGCCCTAGAGCCCGAAGGGGCGGTGTAGCGGTGGCTCACGGGTTGGGGAAGACACTGGGATAACCACTGGCCGGTGGAGACGACACAGTGGCGGCGGTGTGGACCGCGTGCCGCGGCGCGACAACCCAAAGGGGTGACACAAAGGTGGCGGCTACGGGGGTAGCCGTTGGGAGGATCTTGGGGCGGCGACATGGACCGCGTGTTGCAGCATGATGACCTGAACGTGCATTGGCGGGAGCAGCAGGCAGTTCAGGGCAGCCGGCGAGAGGGCCCCTGGGCGGCGACGCTATGGTCCGAAGGGACGACACGACAACAACCTATGGCTCGATCGGCGGTAGGCGCGTGCTCGGGGAAGGGGTTGGCAAAGTCACGCACGTGATCGGTTGATCAGACCGACAACGGCGATGTACGCGCCATGGCTGGGATGATGCGTACATCAAAGTCGATGGCGGCGTTTGTTGGTGATGTCCCGGACGATGACGACAAAGATGGACCGGCAATGGAGACCACGCGGATGGGCGTCGGCAGCGACACATGAAGGCGTCCCTTGGGCAGCGCGTCCAGCCTTGCCGCGCGGTTGACGTCGAAGTGGCCGGTGTAGAGTCGGCGCGGATGTCAGAGTAGATGCGCGGGGGTCGACGGTGGCGGCTCGTGATGTAAACCGATCTTAAATCGAAAAACCAAAAAGAAAAACGTCGATTAAGATGACTGGCTAGAGAGAGAAAACTCAGATCAAAGGATCGGGAAACATGATTAGCGGACGAACCCTAGGTACGGGCGCCGCGGCCTCCGACAGTGATCATGGAGACCGGCCGCCCCGAAGGTTGCGCGGAGCGGAAGCGGTGACGGCATCTAGGGTTGGATCGTTAGGCTGATACCATGTTAGAGGAATATATAGAGGGATTGGTGGGATCGATGTTTATTACATGAGCCTCGTGGGCATATATATAGGAATACATGATCTTTTTGAAGTAAAATACAAGTCAGAGTACTTCCTACTCCACTAGTAGAGAACAGGGCTTTGGTCACAATGCAATATACGCATTAGTCCCGGTTGCATTGCGAACCGGGACTAATGTGAGCATTAGTTCCGGTTCGAGCGGCTATAGGCATTAGTCCCGATTCAAATGGGCCCTTTAGTCCTAGTTTGAGACACGAACCGGGACTAAAGGGCATCGCACCATTTAGTCCCGGTTCGTGTCTCAAACCGGGACTAAAGCGCCCATTTCTCAAACTCTACCCCCCCCCCCCCCCCCCCCCGTGTATCGCCATTTCAGTTTTGAAAAAAAAATGATAAAAACTTCAGCACGAAAATCCGCATCCGATTTTGACGGCCAATGGCCGGTTTGCAAATTTTTAGAACCCTCAAATTCTAAAAGGAAAAAAGATATGCTTAAATTTCATTTTTTTTGAATTTTGGTTAAATCTGGTCAAACTATGGTCAAACTACTTATTCAATAAGTATTAGTGTTACTAAATAATTATTCAAGAATATTAGTGTTACTAAATAATTATTTTAGTTTTTTGAATTTTGGTCAAATCTGGTCAAACTGTGGTCAAACTATGGTCAAACTACTTATTCAAGAAATATTAGTGTTACTAAATAATTATTGTTTTTAGAATAATAGTTTCAAACTCAAACAGTTAAACATGTGACTTCATGCTCCAGTTAAACTCCTGAGGGTTAATAGGATTGACATCTTACTATTGTTAGGAGAACAACAAGTGCATACTTGGAAACGAGGGGGAATAGAACCCGAAAGTTAAGCGTGCTCAGGCTGGAGTAGTGAGAGGATGGGTAACCGGCCGGGAAGTTAGATGATTTGGAATGATGAGGCACTACTAGGGAAAACATTATACACAGAACTGTAGCAGTAGCGCTTGTTAAAAGAGCACACTACTGCTAGACAGCAGTAGCGCGTGCAAAATAAGCGCGCTGTAGATGGAGATATATCAATAGCGCGTCTCATCGAAAACTCGCTACTACTAAAATTTCAATCACTTAGCCGATGGGCTACACATAGTAGTAGCGATCTTCCAAAAACCGCGCTACCGCTAATAAACTTATAGCAGCGCGTTTATGCGTAAATTGCTACTACTAACGAAAATAAAATAAAATGAAAAACGAATAGAGAAGTAAATGAAAATGAAAGAAATAGAAAAAGAAGAAAGGAAAATATATAATGTAAAGAAAAATAAATGAAAAAGGAAAAAAATGATGAAGACGTAGCAGTAGCGAGCTCTCTGAAACGCGCTATAGCTAACTTAGCTAGCGTTTTCTGTAACGCGCTATAATTAGTTTTGACTTAACCAAAAACGGTTTCCCCCCGGCCACCACTTCTCCCCCAAATCGATCCTCGCCCCACTTCGCCGCCGTCTCGCCCACTTCGCCATCGCCCCCACTTCATTGCGGTCTCCTGCCGGTGTCGATGCCGCGCTCATTCTCATGGCCGCCGCCCGAGGCCACCCAGCCTCACCGCCACCGCCTCTCGGGCCGCCCTCGACCTCACCGTCGCCTCCCTCAACCTCAGCGCCACCGCCCTCGACCTCACCGCCCCCGAGCCCGCCAGGACCGCCGTGTCCCGATCCTGAGCCCGCCCTTGCCGCCCTACCTCCGTCGCCGAGCACCTCCCCGCCACTGTCTGTCCCCTCTTTGTAAGCCCCCCACCCATCCTTTTTAGTTAATAGATGTTAATGTTAAGTAGTAGATAATGTTGATGTTTTTTAGTTAGGGTAATAATAGACGATGTTAAGTAGTAGATAATGTAGATGTTAATTAGTTCAGTAGGGTTTAGTTTTTGAATTAAGTTTGTTTAACTAGATGTTAATTAGGGCAGTAGGGTTTAGTTTAGAGTAAAGTTTAGTTCAGTAGTTAACTAAATATAATCTATATTTGGTTTTTGAATTGAGTTTGAGAGAGCATGAGATCTGTGTAGATTTTCTTGAAGTGTCAAACGCTAGGACATGCAAATTTGAAGTGATCAGGATATATGCAAATTCCTCACTTGTGTTTGCCCTTGTTTCGATTGTGCCCAAGTGGCCTTTTGTTGTTTCCAGGGAATGAAGCTGAGTGGCCTATGTTTTGCCGGAATGTTGATTCATTTCCGTTCCGGCAAATTTCAGGTTCTCGATTTGTCCACTTTTTAGCAAAGGTCATGCCGAAATTTTCCATGAATTTCGGCATGACTTGTGCTACAAACTAGGACATATCGACTGCCCGGGATTTGCCGCACCAGGAAGGAGTCAAGGTTCCTGCAAAACATAGGCCTTTTGTATGTCATAATTCATTTTATTAGGTCTAGAATTAATTTACTAGATTTAATCATAGGAAACATGGCTAGCAACGATGAAGGACGGGGTTCTGATGATTGCGACGACATCTACCTGGCGGCAGATGGATTTTTGAGCCTTGTCGACGATCAATCGTTGTTGTTGCCGGGCCCACCGGTCGCATCGGGGATCGAGACCGACACGCAGACCGGCGCTGAGACCGAGACCGGCGCTGAGACTCAGACCGGCATCGAGTCCGGCGCTGAGACTGAGACCCGCGCTGCCTCGGGGAGCGGAGCCGGTATAGAACCGAAAGCAAAGAGGCGACGGCTTCCTAACAAGCTCAGGACTACTAGACTGGTGGTCACGGAGGTGGACGATGGCAATTTTGAGCCAAACGCGCCCGAGGAAGCGTGCGGGTGCTACGGCAATCAAATTGGCTGCATCATACGGATAACCGCCACCATCAACGATGAGAAACTAAACAAGTTAGATAAGATGAGGCCCTCCCTCCTAAAGAAGCTACACCAGATATTCTTGTTCCCGAGCCGGAATGAAAAGGATTATAAAGATCCAGATAAGGACCCGGCAATGAAGAAGATAAACAAACACACCATGAGCAAGTTTAGCGACGCGTTGGCCGCCTGGAAAGCAAGGGTGAAATATCGGATCTTCAACGAAAAGGAACCCTACTCCGAGATTGTAAAGGATAATCTGACAATCACGGCAGAGCACTTTGAAATATTCAAGGCGGCTTGCGAGGCCGAAGATGCCAAAAAAAGTCAGAGTACATGAAGGGGCTTCAACAGAAGAACATTGGGTGCAACCACCTCGGAATCCATGGTTACGGCGGGAAGAGGTCCATATGGGCCAAGGAGGATGCGGAAGCCGCGAGTCTGGGCATCCCAGACCCCTGGGCGCGCCGTCCTCGTCATCCTCTACCCCCGATACTCCCATGCTCTTTACTTGGACTCGTGAAGAACATTAACAAAAAGTATTACACCCACATCAATTATGTTCTCGACAGTGCTATGTTTTACTATGGCGCACGAGGTGGAGAGGTCAAGGACAAGAAGAAAAGGGATGGCAGGCCTGCCTTCGGCCATAAGACCGACTTCTGCTGCATCCAGCAACCGAGTGATTCTCTTAATGATGGATTATATTTCCTACACCAGATGCTGGAGTACAGACGGGATCACCAGAACCATCGCATGTCACCTACATCCGGCGATGCCCATATTCTGCAATGGGCAAAGAACTTAGGAGATATCGAGGATCATCGACTTTGAGCTGAGTTCTATCACATCCAGCGCGAACTTGCCCAAATCATCATGAAGGAGGTCGTCGAAGAAACAGGGATGTTCTACGAAGAAGGACAAATGTCGTGGGAAGACGTCCGAACACGCGTAGCCGCTCAGCGTCTTGACCTGAAGCCTTTCACTAAGCTCGGGGACTATCTCCCTGACTTGGATGGATGGCACGACATGGAGTGTTTGTCGATATATGACAATGTGTCCGTTTAGTCGATACCATCTGTATGACGAAACTTTGAATTATGCACGAGGAAACTTTATTTGTGATGTAATTAAACCGTCCTCCTCGACTAGCGAAGATCACTCTAGTTAGGGCATTTTGGGTATGATGAACTTTGTTATTTATGTTTATGATATGTTGCTTCTATTTTTGCAAGTCTGTCTCTTTCTGTTTCTCAACTATATATGTTGCATATCATCGACTCATGTGACGATGCAGGTGCATAGATCATTGATGGCGAAGAAGTGCTACGCCATGAGTATATGACGAGTGGTCGGAATGTCAGGCCCAGGTGTACCGGTTTCCAGTTTCCGAGCGACAACCAGTAGTTAGTTTAGGTTCATGCAAAGTGATAGCTCTTCTCGCGTATATCATTGTTTAGATGGATGATGTTGTAGTTACAAGTAATCGAGATTTTTATCGCTATTTTCGAGATGATGACGAGAGACCACTTTGTGTTGGATGATGATTATGATGATGACATGATTTGATGAGACTATTTGTATGTATATGCTATGATTACATTTGTATGTGTATCATATGCTAAAGATTATTGTATAAATCCTATTCAAATACAAAACAAATATGCAGAAAAAAACTACTAAAATTAGCAGTAGCGAGTGGAGAAAAGTTAGCAGCAGCGCCACAGTAGCAGTAGCGCGTCCAGGCAAAGCGCGCTAGAGCTATTAGCAGTAGCGAGCTTCCACGAAGCGCGCTGCTGCTACACTTGTATAGAAGTAGTGCGGGTGTGCACGCGCTACTGCTACGGGTTAGCTGTAGCGCCTTATTAGTAGCGCCGGTCCCCGCGCTACTGATATACGTAGAACCCGCGCTGCTGCTAGCCTTTTCCCTAGTAGTGAGGGGTGATTAGAGCTTACAGGTTAAATTGAGCAGTGATGAGGGGTGGGTGATTATGGATTAAATTATAAAATAATTCGGAAATTTGAAAATAAAAAAAATGTTAAAAAAATTCAAAAAAATCGTAAAATGACATTTAGTGCCGATTGGTGTTACCAACCGGGACTAAAGGTGGAGCTCCATCTAGTGGCCACGTGGAGGGCCTTTAGTCCCGGTTTGTATAAGAACCGGGACTAAAGGGGGGGACCTTTAGTACCGACCCTTTAGTCCCGGTTCTAGAACCGGGACTAAAGGCCCTCTTGAACTAGGACAAATGGCCCATTTTCTACTAGTGCTCTATCCTATGTTTCCAATCTAATCACAATACTCAACTAATATGTGCATCGTTAAGATGACGAGGCTGAAGCGAACGAACCTGTGGTTTGTTAGTTAGGAGGACGGTGGTATCCCGGCCCACCAAGATTCAAATTTTAGACTTTGACATTTGTGTTTGCATTTTCTAAATTTATTTCAGCCTTTTCTGTAAAAAAAGATGAAGAGGTAGGAAACTGATCTTTTTTGTGTGATGAACAAGAGTTGTACAAATAGTAGTATTCATTTATCAAGAATACTGACATGATTACATGGTAACTTCATGAGATAAGTGCATGCACGGATAGAAGTGTGAGGCCTGATCTGCATCGCCTCGCCTCTCTCGCTGAACATTATACTAGTATCATTTAGCAGACACGTATCGCTGAACATTTTCTAAGTTTATTGTGCACTACTAATGGATCTATTATGGGGTAATTAGTGGAAGGAGGTGTTCTTGAGGTGATCCAGTGCGTCGTCAAAGGAGTGCTTCCTGGCCATGGAGATGATGGTCTTGTCGTTGAGGATGAAGTAGGCCATCCCGGCGACGGTGGAGATGATGAGCGCCTGCTCGGTCGGGTTGAGGTGTGCCTTGGCCCATGGCAGCATCCTCATGCTCTCCAGCTGTAGGTAAGGCAGACAAATCGCACGGATGCCGTGCCCGCCCCGAGCGACGGCTGGCTGATGGTCCGGGGCAAGAAGCATCCTCGCCCGCGCGCCCCTGCTCGTCGCCTGCGTCGTGGCACCGGCGAGCCCTCCCGCCAGCGGCCTTCTTGGCTCTGCGAGGGGGAATGCCCCCGCTGCTTCAGCACCGAGCACCCACGCTCCGAGTGCCGGCGCAACATATGTTGCGCTCCCTGCCGGTTCTTTGGGCACAAGGCCAAGGAGTGCACCGCCCCCCCCCATCCGACTCCTCCTCACCCGGCGGGTCCGTCCCGCCTTTGCAGCGGTGCCGCATCTTCCTGGAGGGCTCAGTCACCCCCTCCCTGTCGCGTCGTCCCTGCCTGGTGACCTTTGGGCTGGCTCTTCGGCCACCACCTGTACCTTCTCGGTGTTGCGGACGCCCGTGTCCTCCAGGCAGCTGGCCACACCCATCTCCGGCTCCGCAACCGACACTCACACCTCCTCGAGCCTGCCGACTCTCGTGCTCTCCGGGTCTTCGGCTCCCTCGGGCTCGGTGTCGCCTGTGGGCTCTGGTTCTTCCCAGGCCACCCAGTTCTCTGGTCACCCTACGCGCCGTCCGGCTGCAACCATTTGCTACCTACCACGGTCCATCGAGGTCATCTCCGCGGAGCGGGACCTGGAGCACGCTCTCCTTGTCACCATGGCCGGCTGCCGCCCGGGCGTGTCCTGCGACGAGGTCATTGCCGTCCTCTGCTCTCAGTTCTCGCTCACCGCGGGCGACTTCTCTGTCCATCGGCACATGCGTGAAGATTTTCTCGTCAGGTTCCCCAACCCCACGCTGCGCCTCCGTGTCGCTCTTGCCGGTCGCGCGCGCACGAGACAATTCCGTCTCATCTTCCACCCCTGGGGCCGGACGGCCGGGTCCGAACCGGTGACCGCGCACTTCCTCCTCTCGCTTGAGCTCTACGGCATCCCCGACCATGCGTGGTTGCGCTCCACCTCCAAGTTCCTGCTCTCGCCGTTTTGCAAAGTGGAACACCTCGCCCCAAGACGCGAAATATGTCTGACATGTCCGTCTTCAAGCTGTCTGCCTGGACGACCAATCCTGACGCCATACCGCGCACCATGGAGCTCCTTCTCCCTGACGATGACGCCGTGCTACCCGAGGCCGACCCCAATCGCGCGGAAAGGCTCGCCCTTGGCCTCGCCCGGTTTCCGATCCGCATCCATGTCGCGGGGTGCGTTGACTTCCACCGCCCCCTGCCGCCACCGCCTCCGCCGCCGCCGACGTCTGGCGACTCTGGCTCGGTGCCTGAGTCCCCGCCTCTTCAGCCCCACTGGCCATAGCGCCATGTGTTTGCCTCAGCCGGTGGCAGCGCGGCTTTGCCCACCTGGTGATCGGCGTAGCCGTCAGCGGCGCCGCCACCTTGCTCACATGCCCTCGCCGTGCCGGTCATGGGAAGGTATTCTCGGGCCCCACCCCGGTATCGTGGCTGACGTCGCGCGGGTCCATGCTCGCCTGCGACTGGGTGCGCCTGTTGATTCGGGGCTGGCCCTGGCCCACCATGAGGCGCTTGTGACGTGTGACTAGCTGCCAGCTCTCGACCGTAGCTTGGTTGCCCCGGTGCCTGGGCCCTCCCAGGTTTTGAACATTGTGGAGGTCTTGGCCTCCCCCCGCTCTGCGACAACTGCCTGCCTTCCAGCGCACGCGGTGATCCCGAGCCAATGACACATGCCGCGCCCAGCCTGCTGCTCGAGTGCCCCACCCGATTCCGACAACACCGACAGCCGCGCTGCATTATCCGCCCTTGACGAATCTTCCCTCGGTCCCACCACTGATGCTGTTGTGGCTTTGGGTCCGGTGATTGACCAACCAACGACTGAACCTGCCGCAGTTCCCAATCCTTTGGCCTGTCCCGCGAATCCCTCCGGCCCCACCCTTGCTGCAGCTGCTGATTCGCTAGGCCCAGCTGATCTCCCGTGCTCACTGGATGCGCAGCTGTCTGGTGATGGCCCACCACCCAGCGATATGCCCATGAAAAACCCTTTGACTGACGCAGAGGCTTTTTCATGCACGTTGGCCTGCTCGCCGCCCCCAAGTGTTGCTCCCCCTCTATAGCGCTCACGGCTACGGACAACAGGTCCAACTCCTTGGTTGCGTCTGTGGACGTGCTCTCCGTCCGCTTCTAGCCCCTTCTCGCTGCACCGCCGCACCGCCGTCGGCGGTAGCTACCTGCAAACTTCACCCCTTGCCGGAGCTTTAGGATCGCCAAAGCTGACCAGGGCCTCGACTCTGAGATGAAGGCGAAGCGGGTTCTTCTGGGCCGCCTTGGGCTGATCAAGGATGACAATGCGGCCATTCGCCGACCTCTGGCGGAGGACATGGTCGAGGCATTCGCTGACTTCTTCGGTTGGCATCTCCCCGATGTGTACTGCAAGAGGCCTCGTGCTCTCGCACCAAGCGGAGCCTCGTTGAGGCTTAGCCATCTTGCTTGTTGCGCTTACAACGCCCCCCATAACTTTGTTAATTGATCGCAATATTAAGATTATCTTCTGGAATGTGCGCGGCTTAAATTCCGGTGCTAAGCGTATGACCGCCCGCAACGTGATCTCTGCTGCCACCCCCACCATTGTGTGTTAGCAAGAAACTAAGCTTCCTCACATCTCGGACTCCATGGTCCTCGACTCCCTAAGACCCTTATTTGAGGATTTGTACTTCCTCCCGTCCTCTAGTACACGCAGTGGCGTGCTCCCCGCGTGGCGCAGATCACATGTCTACCTCTCTAACCCACTGATTGGTGAACATCATATCACCACTCTAGTTTCTCCCGCCGACGACAGCAATCATTGGTGGCCCACCGGCGTGTATGGCCCTCAGGAAGATGAGGCCAAGCTAGACTTTCTCGCCGGCCTCCGCGAAGTGCGTGAGTCACGCATCGGACCTTGGCTCCTTGGCGGAGATTTCAACATGATCACTTCGGCTGCCGACAAGAACACCCCAAATCCGAGCCATCGCGTCATGAGTCGATTCTGGTGTTTCATAGCTAACGAGAAGCTCTGAGATATGTATCTGCACGAGCACCGCTACACTTGGTCTAGTGAGCGTGACACGCCAACCCTCGTGCGGAATGATAGGATCATTTGCACGTCCGGATGGGAGATCGCCCACCCGCATTGCCTTCTACACTTTCTCTCCTTCGTGTTGTCCGACCACTGCCCGTTGTTTGTTGACTGTGTTGCTCGCCCCGCGGGGGCGCACAGATTTCACTTTGAGCGCTTTTGGCCGATGCTTGATGGCTTTCACGACACGGTCTCGAAAGCTTGGAACTCGATTCCCCCGGAGGTGAGCCCTTTACGGCGTATTGTGGCCCGCCTTAAGGCCACCGCGCGGCACCATCAATGCTGGAGCACACGCACGATTGACGGTGTCTCACTATAGCTGCAGGTCGCTCAAGAGTTGATTGCCTGCCTTGATGCTGCGCAGGACTTCCGCCCGCTCTCCCAGATTGAGGTGTGGCTCAAGCGCAAGCTCAAGAGCACCTATCTTGGGTTGGCTTCCCTTGAGCGCTCCATCACTCGCCAGCGATCGTGCCTATCCTGGCTCCACGACTCCCCATTGTCCTACCACAGCGTGCATGCCTCACGCCGGAAACAAGGTAACCTCATCTCCTTCCTCCGCATGGACGATCATTCTATCACCGAGCAAGCCATTATGGCCGAAGCCGCCTACAACTACTTCTCCAACGTCCTTGGATCTTTTGAAGAACGCGCCTTCTCCTTGAACCAGTCCCTTTTGCGCACGGGATCATTCGACCTATCTAACTTGGAGACACCTTTCACGGAGGACAAGATTTGGAGGGCCATCAAATGCCTATCAACCGGAAAGGCTCCCGGCCCGGATGGATTCACGACCGAATTCCTTCGGGCTTGGTAGGATATTATCAAGCATTACATATGTGAGGCATTCGACAAGCGCTACACCGCCAATGGATGAGGTATCCAGAAACTCAACGAAGCGCTCCTCACTCTCCTACCCAAGCGCTTGGACGCCACTGCCCTATCTGACTACCGGCCCATTTGCCTCATCCACCTCATTAAAAAGCTCCTTGCAAAGGTGTTGTGTCTACGGCTTGCACCTCGTCTTGGGGCCATGGTCTCGATCAATCAGAGAGCCCTCGTCGCCCGCCGATGTATACACGACAACTTTCTCCTCGTCCAGCAGACGACGCGTCTCCTCCACAACCTCAAGGTGCCTCACATCCTTCTAAAGCTTGACATCGCGCGAGCCTTCGACATCGTCTCCTAGCCCTTTCTCCTCGAGACCCTGCAGCATCTTGGTTTTGGCCAACGTTGGCGCGACTGGATATCGATCCTTATATCCACCGCCTCCACCCAAGTCATGATTAACGGCCACCCGGGCCCCCCATTGGCCACGCCTGCGGCCTTCGCCAGGGTGACCCAGTTTCTCCAACGTATCTATAATTTTTGATTGTTCCATGCTGTTATATTAACAATCTTGGATGTTTTATAATCATTTTATATCGTTTTTTGGTACTAACCTATTGACATAGTGCCATGTGTCAGTTACTATTTTTCATGTTTTTTACATCACAGAAAATCAATATCAAATGGAGTCCAAATGCCACGAAACTTTACAGAGAATTTTTATGGGCCAAAAGGAACATAACGGGCCCTGGCTGCGCCTGGGGGGGTGCCTCGAGGGAGGCACAACCCACCAGGGCGCGCCAGGAGGCCCAGGCGCGCCTTGATGGGTTGTGCCCACCTCGGGTGCCCCCGGACCGCCTCTTTGCTCTATAAATACCCCAATATTTCCAGAACTGTAGGGGAGTCGACGAAATATTCATCCAGCCGCCGCGGAGTCCAGAACCACCAGATCCAATCTAGACACCATCTCGGATGGGGTTCACCACCTCCATTGGTGCCTCTTCGATGATGCATGAGTAGTTCTCTGTAGACCTTCGGGTCCAATAGTTAGTAGCTAGATGGCTTCATCTCTCTCTTTCTTGATTCTCAATACAATGGTCTCTTGGAGATCCATATGATGTAATGATACGTCCATTTTGCATCATGCTTTTATATCGATATTTATTGCATTATGGGCTGTTGTTACACATTATGTCACAATACTTATGCCTATTCTCTCTTATTTTACAAGGTTTACATAAAGAGGGAGAATGCCGGCAGCTGGGATTCTGGACTAGAAAAGGAGCAAATATTAGAGACCTATTATGCACAGCTCCAAAAGTACTGAAACTTTACGAATGATGTTTTCCAAATATATAAAAAATACTCAGCGGAAGAAACTCACCAGGGGGGCCATACCCTGCCCACGAGGGTGGGGGCGCGCCCTACCCCCCAGGGCGCGCCCCCCTACCTTGTGGTCCCCTTGGTGGCCCTCCGATGGCCATCTTCTGCTATATGGAGTCTCTCGATGGGAAAAAATCACAAGCCATCTTCTCGGACGAAACTCCACCGCCACGAGGCGGAACCTTGGCGGAACCAATCTAGGGCTCTAGCGGAGCTGTTCTGCCGGGGAAACTTCCCTCTCAGAGGGGGAAATCATCGCCATCGTCATCACCAACGCTCCTCTCATCGGGAGAGGGTAATCTCCATCAACATCTTCATCAGCACCATCTCATCTCAAAACCCTAGTTCATCTCTTGTATCCAATTCTTGTATCCAAGTCCGGGATTGGTGCTAGTAGGTTGCTAGTAGTGTTAATTACTCCTTGTAGTTGATGCTAGTTGGTTTAATTGGTGGGAGATCATATGTTCAGATCCTATATGCATATTAATACCCCTCTAATTATGAACATGTTTATGCATTGTGAGTAGTTACTTTTGTTCCTGAGGACATGGGAGAAGTCTTGCTATTAGTAGTCATGTGAATTTGGTATTCGTTCGATATTTTGATGAGATGTATGTTGTCTCTCCTCTAGTGGTGTTATGTGAACGTCGACTACATGACACTTCACCATTGTTTGAGCATAGAGGAAGGCATTGGGGAGTAATAAGTAGATGATGGGTTGCTAGAGTGTCAGAAGCTTAAACCCTAGTTTATGCGTTGCTTCGTAAGGGCTGATTTGGATCCATATTTTTCATGCTATGGTTAGGTTTACCTTAATACTTTTGTTGTAGTTGTGGATGCTTGCAATAGAGGTTAATCATAAGTGGGATGCTTGTCCAAGTAAGGGAAGCACCCAAGCACCGGTCCACCCACATACCAAATTATCAAAGTACCGAACGCGAATCATATGAACGTGATGAAAACTAGCTTGACGATATTCCCATGTGTCCTCGGGAGCGCTTTACATCATATAAGAGTTTGTCCAGGCTTGTCCTTTGCTACAAAAGGATTGGGCCACCTTGCTGCACTTTATTTACTTTTGTTACTTGTTGCTCGTTACAAATTATCCTATCACAAAACTATCTGTTACCACTTATTTTAGTACTTGCAGAGAATACCTTGCTGGAAACCGCTTATCATTTCCTTCTGCTCCTCGTTGGGTTCGACACTCTTACTTATCTGAAGGACTATGATAGATCCCCTATACTTGTGGGTCATCAAGACTCTTTTCTGGCACCGTTGCCGGGGAGTGAAACGCCTTTGGTAGGTGGAATTTGGTATGGAAAAATTTATATAGTGTGCTGAAATTTACAGTCACTTATTACTATGGAAAGTAATCCTCTGAGGGGCTTGTTCGGGGTATCTTCACCCTGACCAATAGAGCAAAGAGTTGCTCCTCAACCTACTGAACCTACTGAAAATGAATATGAAAAATGAAAATGCTTGCTTTGAAGTTCCCGCGGGTATGATAGAAAAACTGCTAGCTAATCCTTTTCTAGGAGATGGAACAAAACATCCCGATGAACATCTGATATATGTGGATGAAGTTTGTGGATTATTTAAGCTTGCAGGTGTACCCGGAGATGTGGTTAAGAAGGTCTTCCCTTTATCTTTGAGGGGAGATGCATCGACATGGTATAGGCTATGTGATGATATGAGGTCTTGGAATTACAGACGATTGAAATTGGAATTTCATCAGAAGTTTTATCCTATGCATCTTGTTCATCGTGATCGCAATTATGTATATAATTTTTGGCCTCGCGAAGGAGAAAGCATCGCTCAAGCTTGGGGGAGGCTTAAATCAATGTTATATTCATGCCCCAATCATGAGCTCTCAAGAGAAATGATTATTCAAAAAATTTATGCTCGGCTTTCTGGTAAGAATCGCACCATGCTTGATACTTCTTATGCTGGCTCTTTTATGCTTAAGACTATTGAATTCATATGGAATTTATTGGAAAGAATTACACGCAACTCTGAAGATTGGGACCTCGACAATGGTAAGGAGTCAGGTATGACACCTAGTTTTGATTGTGTTAAATCTTTTATGGATACCGATATTTTTCATAAATTTAGCACCAAATATGAACTTGACTCTAAGATAGTAGCTTCTTTCTATGAATCTTTTGCTACTTATGTTGATCTCCCCTAGAAGTGGTTTAAATATCATCCTCCCATAGAAGTAAAAGTAGCTGCACCTATTAAAGTTGAAGAAAAGACTATCATTTATAATGATCCTATTGTTCCTACTTCTTATGTTGAGAAACCACCTTTTCCTGTTAGGATAAAGGATCATGCTAAAGCTTCAACTGTAGTCCGTAAAAGCAATATTAAAACGTATACACCTCCCGAGCAAGTTAAAGTTGAACCTAATATTGCTATTGTTAAAGATCTCTTGTCTGATAATATTGATGGGCATGTTATTTATTTCTATAATGAAACTGCTAGAATTGCTAAACCCCGTGATGAAGATAAACCTAGACCTGTGGTAGGTATGCCTGTTATTTCTGTTAAAATAGGAGATCATTGTTATCTTGGCTTATGTGATATGGGTGCTTGTGCTAGTGCAATACCTTATTCCTTATACCAAGAAGTTATGCATGATATTGCACCTGCTGAAATAGAAGATATTGATGTCACAATTAAACTTGCCAATACAGATACTATTTCACCAATGGGAATTGTTAGAGATGTTGAAGTCTTGTGTGGGAAAACTAAATATCCTGCTGATTTTCTTGTTCTTGGTTCCCCACAAGATAGCTTTTGTCCCATTATATTTGGTAGACCCTTCTTAAACACTGTTAATGCTACCATAGATTGCAAAAGAGATGTTGTTACTGTCGGTTTAGATGATATGACTCATGAATTTAATTTCTCTAAATTTAGTAGACAACACCGTGAAGAAGAATTACCTAGTAAGGATGTAATTATTGGTCTTGCTTCTATTACCGTACCTCCTAGTGATCCTTTAGAACAATATTTGCTAGACCATGAAAATGATATGTTTATGAATGAAAGAAGGGAATTAGATGAAGTATTTTTTAAACAGGAACCTATTCTGAAAAATAATTTACCTGTTGAAATCCTAGGGGACCCTCCTCCACCCAAGGGTGATCCCGTGTTTGAGCTTAAACCGTTACCTGATACTCTTAAATATGCTTATCTTGATGAGAAAAAGATATATCCTGTTATTATTTGTGCTAACCTTTCAGAGCGTGAGGAAGAGAGATTATTGAAAACTCTGAAGAAGCACCGTGCTGCTATTGGGTATACTCTTGATGATCTTAAGGGCATTAGTCCCACTCTATGTCAACATAAAATTAATTTGGAAGAAGATGCTAAACCAGTTTGTGATCATCAACGCTGGCTGAATCCTAAAATGAAAGAAGTGGTAAGAAAGGAGATACTAAAGCTCCTTGAGGTAGGTATAATTTATCCCATTATTGATAGCCAGTGGGTAAGCCCTGTCCATTGTGTCCCTAAGAAGGGAGGTATTACTGTCGTTCCTAATGATAAAGATTAATTGATTCCTCAAAGAATTATTACATGTTATAGGATGGTAATTGATTTCCGCAAATTAAATAAGGCTACTAAAAAGGATCATTACCCCTTACCTTTTATCGATCAAATGCTAGAAAGATTATCCAAAAATACACATTTTTGCTTTCTAGATGGTTATTCTGGTTTCTCTAAAATACCTATGTCAGCCAAAGATCAATCAAAGACAACTTTTACATGCCCTTTTGGTACTTTTGTTTATAGATGTATGCCTTTTGGTCTATGTAATGCACCTGCTACCTTTCAAAGATGCATGATGGCTATATTCTCTGACTTTTGTGAAAAGATTTGTGAGGTTTTCATGGACGACTTTTCCGTCTATGGATCTTCTTTTGATGATTGCTTGAGCAACCTTGATCGAGTTTTGCAGAGATGTGAAGAAACTAATCTTCTCTTGAATTGGGAAAAGTGCCACTTTATGGTTAATGAAGGTATTGTCTTGGGGCATAAAGTTTCTGAAAGAGGTATCGAAGTTGATAAAGCCAAGGTTGATGCTATTGAAAAGATGCCATGTCCCAAGGACATCAAAGGTATAAGAAGTTTCCTTGGTCATGCCAGTTTTTATAGGAGGTTCATTAAGGACTTCTCAAAAATTTCTCGGCCTCTGACTAATTTGTTACAAAAAGATATACCATTTGTTTTTGATGATGATTGTGTAGAAGCATTTGAAATACTTAAGAAAGCATTGATCTCTGCACCTATTGTCCAGCCACCTGATTGGAATTTACCCATTGAAATTATGTGTGATGCTAGTGATTATGCTGTAGGTGCTGTTCTAGGACAAAGAGTTGATAAGAAACTAAATGTTATTCAATATGCTAGTAAAACCCTAGACAATGCTCAAAGAGACTATGCTACTACTGAAAAAGAATTCTTAGCAGTTGTATTTGCTTGTGATAAGTTCAGACCTTACATTGTTGATTCTAAAGTAATTATTCACACTGATCATGCTGCTATTAAATATCTCATGGAAAAGAAAGATGCTAAACCTAGATTTATTAGATGGGTTCTCTTGCTACAAGAATTTGATTTGCATATTGTTGTTAGAAAAGGTGCTGAGAACCCCATTGCAGACAACTTGTCTAGGTTAGAAAATGTGCTTGATGACCCACTACCTATTGATGATACCTTTCCTGATGAGCAATTAAATGTCATAAATGCTTCTCATACTGTTCCATGGTATGCTGATTATGCTAATTACATTGTTGCTAAGTTTATACCACCTAGTTTCACATACCAGCAAAAGAAAAAGTTCTTCTATGATTTGAGGCATTACTTTTGGGATGACCCACATCTTTATAAAGAAGGAGTGGATGCTGTTATTAGACGTTGTGTACCTGAGCATGAACAGGAACAAATCCGACGCAAGTGTCACTCCGAAGCTTATGGAGGACACCATGCTGGAAATAGAACTGCATATAAGGTATTGCAATCTGGTTTTGTTTGGCCTACTCTCTTCAAGGATGCCCGTAAGTTTGTCATATCTTGTGATGAATGTCAAAGAATTGGTAATATTAGTAGACGTCAAGAAATGCCTATGAATTATTCACTTGTTATTGAACCATTTGATGTTTGGGGCTTTGACTACATGGGACCCTTTCCTTCCTCTAATGGTTATACACATATTTTAGTTGCTGTTGATTACATTACTAAGTGGGTAGAAGCTATTCCAACTAGTAGTACTGATCATAACACTTCCATTAAAATGCTTAAATAAGTTATTTTTCCAAGATTTGGGGTCCCTAGATATTTAATGACTAATGGTGGTTCACATTTTATTCATGGTGCTTTCCGTAAAATGCTTGCTAAATATGATGTTAATCATAAAATTGCATCTCCTTACCATCCTCAGTCTAGTGGTCAAGTAGAATTGAGTGATAGAGAACTCAAATTAATTTTGCAAAAGACTGTTAATAGGTCTAGAAAGAATTGGTCCAAGAAACTTGATGATGCATCATGGGCCTATAGAACTGCATATAAAAATCCTATGGGTATGTCTCCGTATAAAATGGTCTATGGAAAAGCGTGTCACTTACCTCTCAAACTAGAACACAAGGCTTATTGGGCTATTAAAGAACTTAATTATGATTTTAAACTTGCCGGTGAGAAGAGGTTATTTGATATTAGCTCACTTGATGAATGGAGAACCCAAGCCTATGAAAATGCTAAGTTGTTTAAAGAAAAAGTTAAAAGATGGCATGACAAAAGGATACAAAAGCGTGAATTTAATGTAGGTGATTATGTATTGCTATACAACTCTCGTTTAAGATTTTTTGTAGGAAAACTTCTCTCTAAATGGGAAGGTCCTTACGTTATCGAGGAGGTCTACCGTTCCAGTGCCACAAAAATCAACAACTTCGGAGGCACAAATCCGAAGGTGGTGAACGGTCAAAGAATGAAACAATATATCTCAGGTAATCCCATAAATGTTGAAACCAATATTATTGAAACCGTAACCCTGGAGGAATACATAAGGGACACTTTCCAGAACGTTTCAGACTCCGAAAAGGAATAGGTATGTGGTACGGTAAGTAAAGCGACTCCAAAACAATTTTTAAGGCAATATTTCTCCGTTTTGCAATATTTAGAAAAATAGAAAAATAAGTAGCAGTCCGGGAAGGACACGAGGGCTCCACGAGGGTGGAGGGCGTGCCCTACCCTACTAGGCGCGCCCCCTACCTCGTGGGCACCTCGTGTGCTCTCCGGACTCTGTTTTCGTACACGACACGTATTTTGCTCAGTAAAAATTCATTATATAATCTCCCGGGGGTTTTGACTCCCGTATCACGCAAAAATCTCCTGTCTTTGTTTCGAGCTGTTTTTCTGATAGATCAAGATTATCATGGCATCTCCAAGTTCTCCCAAAGACAAGTTCTTTGAGAAGGTCATCAACCCTTACCTCGCGGAGGTGCAGCGACACCCTCAAACCATTGAGATGCGTGATGGGTTGCTGCACATCCGTGATGCTGAGGGACCGAAGGGGACCGGAAGCGTGGAGGCGAGGCTCGAAGCAATGGAGCAACAAGTTTTCAAGTGTCAGGGGATGGCGGAGCGTGGACTCAACTCCAACCACATGATGATCGCAGAATTCACCAACAAACACAAGCTGGATGCCGACAACATCGGGGAGACCATCTTCAAGCTTCATGAGAAAATTGAGCACCTTCAAGCTCAAATCTATGACCTGCAAAACCTAAACTATGAGTATGAATATAGATTCAAAAGGATGAGTTTGGCTGCAGATTTGAGGATCCCGGAGACTTGGTCATCTTTCTATGATGGTGAGCCTATGCCTTGGAAGAAGGACGACAAGCCTACGCCATCAACAAAATCACCACCATCTCCACCAACAAAGAAGAATTGAGTATTTGGTATGGGCACTCCACTTGGCAACCACCAAGCTTGGGGGAGTGCCCCGGTATTGTATCACCATCACTTTTATCTTTACCGTTTTTCTTAGTTCGATCCTTTTGGTAATATCTTGATCTAGTAGAATAAAATTTCTTAGTATGATCTAGTTGTGAGTTTTGCTTTATTATCCTTCTATGTAATCGAGTCCGTGAGCTATATAATAAATATTAGTGTTGAGTCGAGGGCTTGATTATTTTTCCATGATCCTAAGGGAACAAAAGAAAAGAGAAAGAAATAAAAATAAACAAAGAGATCATGTGAGTCTTATGGAGAGTAATGAGCTCACATAGAAAAAGTATGATGAATAAAAGTCGTTGAGAGTTGACAACCACAGTTTTGGTCATCGTTGCAATTAATATGAAGTAATAAAGAAAGATAGGTCTTCACATATAAATACACTATCTTGGACATCTTCTATGATTGTGAGCACTCATTAAAATATGACATGCTAAAGAGTTGACATTGGACAAGGAAGACAACATAATGGGTTATGTTCTCTTACAAATGAGATGAATTATATTGTCTTGGATCATCCAACATGTTGAGCTTGCCTTTCCCCCTCATGCTAGCCAAATTCATCGCACTAAGTAGAGATACTACTTGTGCTTCCAAATACCCTTAAACCAGTTTTGCCATCAGAGTCCACCATATCTACCTATGGATTGAATAAGATCCTTCAAGTAAGTTGTGATTGGTGCAAAGCAATAAAAATTGATCTCTAAATATGTATGACTTATTAATGTGGGAGAAAATAAGCTTTATATGATCGTGTCATATGGAAGTAATAAAAGCGACAGACTGCATAATAAAGGTCCATATCACAAGTGACAATATAAAGTGACGTTCTTTCGCATTAAGATTTTGTGCATTCAACCATAAAAGCGCATGACAACCTCTGCTTCCCTCTGCGAAGGGCCTATCTTTTACTTTTATCTCCTACATTGCATAAGAGTCATGGTGATCTTCACCCTTCCTTTTTACATTTTATCTTTTGGCAAGCACAATATGTTGGAAAGATCCTGGTATATATGGCTAATTGGATGTGAGTTTTCATGAACTATTACTGTTGACATTACCCTTGAGGTAAAACATTGGGAGGCAAAGCTATAAGCCCCTATCTTTCTCTGTGTCCGATTAAAACTCCATACCCATAAGTATTGCGTGAGTGTCAGCAATTGTGAAAGATTATATGATAGTTGAGTATGTGGACTTGTTGAAGAGCTCTTATAAATTGACTCTTCCCTATGTTATGATAAATTACAATTGCTTCAATGACTGAGATTATAGTTTGTTAGTTTTCATTGAAGTTTACGATTCATACTTGATATTGTGATTGAATTATTACTCTAGCATAAGAGATTACATGACAAGAATTATATAAGTTGCTGTTCTAAGAAAGATCATGATGCCCTCATGTCTGTATTCTATTTTTATCGACACCTCTATCTCTAAACATGTGGACATATTTTTCAATTTCGGCTTTTCGCTTGAGGACAGGCGAGGTCTAAGCTTGGGGGAGTTGATACGTCCATTTTGCATCATGCTTTTATATCGATATTTATTGCATTATGGGCTGTTGTTACACATTATGTCACAATACTTATGCCTATTCTCTCTTATTTTACAAGGTTTACATAAAGAGGGAGAATGCTGGCAGCTGGGATTCTGGGCTGGAAAAGGAGCAAATATTAGAGACCTATTCTGCACAGCTCCAAAAGTCCTAAAACTTCACGGATGATGTTTTCCAAATATATAAAAAATACTAAGTGGAAGAAACTCACCAGGGGGGCCACACCCTGCCCACGAGGGTGGGGGCACCCTACCCCCCAGGGTGCGCCCCCTACCTCGTGGGCCCCCTGGTGTCCCTCCAGTGGCCATCCTCTGTTATATGGAGTCTCTTGATGGGGAAAAATCACAAGCCATCTTCTTGGACGAAACTCCACCGCCACGAGGCGGAACCTTGGCGGAACCAATCTAGGGCTCTGGCGGAGCTGTTCTGCCGGGGAAACTTCCCTCCCGGAGGGGGAAATCGTCGCCATCGTCATCACCAGCGCTCCTCTCATCGGGAGAGGGCAATCTCCGTCAACATCTTCATCAGCACCATCTCATCTCAAAACCCTAGTTCATCTCTTGTATCCAATTCTTGTCTCCAAGTCCGAGATTGGTGCTAGTAAGTTGCTAGTAGTGTTAATTACTCCTTGTAGTTGATGCTAGTTGGTTTAATTGGTGGAAGATCATATGTTCAGATCCTATATGCATATTAATACCCCTCTGATTATGAACATGTTTATGCTTTGTGAGTAGTTACTTTTGTTCCTGAGGACATGGGCGAAGTCTTGCTATTAGTAGTCATGTGAATTTGGTATACGTTCGATATTTTGATGAGATGTATGTTGTCTCTCCTCTAGTGGTGTTATGTGAACGTCGACTACATGACACTTCCCAATTGTTTGGGCCTAGAGGAAGGCATTGGGGAGTAATAAGTAGATGATGGGTTTCTAGAGTGACAGAAGCTTAAACCCTAGTTTATGCGTTGCTTCGTAAGGGGCTGATTTGGATCCATATGTTTCATGCTATGGTTAGGTTTACCTTAATACTTTTCTTGTAGCTGCGGATGCTTGCAATAGAGGTTAATCATAAGTGGGATGCTTGTCCAAGTAAGGGCAGCACCCAAGCACCGGTCCACCCACATACCAAATTATCAAAGTACCGAACGCGAATCAGATGAACGTGATGAAAACTAGCTTGACGATATACCCATGTGTCCTCGGGAGCACTTTACATCATATAAGAGTTTGTCCAGGCTTGTACTTTGCTACAAAAGGATTGGGCCACCTCGCTGCACTTTATTTACTTTTGTTACTTGTTGCTCGTTACAAATTATCCTATCACAAAACTATCTGTTACCACTTATTTCAGTACTTGCAGAGAATACCTTGCTGGAAACCGCTTATCATTTCCTTCTGCTCCTCGTTGGTTTCGACACTCTTACTTATCGAAAGGACTACGATAGATCCCCTATACTTGTGGGTCATCATGTAACTCTTTTGCGGTGTGTTTGTTGGGATCGATGAACTTTGAGTTTATGATCAGATCTATCTTTTTATATCCATGAAAGTATTTGAGTCTCTTTGAAATCTTTTATGCATGATCTCTTATAGCCTTGTATTTCTTCTCTAATATTTGGGTTTTGTTTGGACAACTTGATCTATTTATCTTGCAGTGGGAGGAGGTGCTTTGTAGTGGGTTCGATATTACGGTGCTTGATCCCAGTGACAGAAAGGGAACCGACACATATGTATCGTTGCTACTAAGGATAAAATGATGCGGTCTATCTCTACATAGATAGATCTTGTCTACATCATGTCATCGTTCTTATTGCATTACTCCGTTTCTCCATGAACTTAATACACTATATGTATGCTGGATATCGGTCGATGTGTGGAGTAATAGTAGTAGATGCAGGCAGGAGTCGGTCTATTAATCTTGGACGTGATGCCTATGTAATGATCATTGCCTGGATATCGTCATGAGCATTTTAAGTTCTATCAATTTCCTAATAGAATTTGTTCACCCACAGCTTTCACTACTAGGAAAAGGGCTATAGATGGAATTGACACTAATGACGCACCAGACATGTGGTGCGCCATTACTATATAGTAATGGCGCACCATGTGTTGGTGCGCCATTAGTGTCCAAATACTAATGGCGCACCACATCCACGGTGCGCCATTAGTAAAAAAATTAATTTTTTTCAAAACTACTAATGGCGCACCGTGGGAGTGGTGCGCCATTACTAGTTGAACTAGTAATGGCGCACCACTCCCACAGTGCGCCATTAGTAACTTGGCCACCACTTCCACCGAATGCACCCCCCCCCCTGGACTGCCTTTTCAGTTTAAAAAAATAAAAAAATGATGGAAATGTCAAAAAAATAAAAGAAAATAAGTTCCCCATGTGATATGTGGTCTAGTTGTTGTGAAAATTTACAAATATGAATTTCGACTTTATTTACGAAATCTCTCGAGAATTTGTAAAATGGGCATAACTTTTGTGTACAACCTCGGATGAAAAAGTTTTTTATATGAAAAATCATCTACTCGAAAAGTTACATCCGAATTTAACGGGGGCAACCCTGTTAAAATTTTTAAAAATCCTCAAAAACCTAACAGAAAAAAAGATACGAGGCTTTTAAGATCTGGAGAGGCAAAAAATTTCAAAAAAAATTCAAACTTACTAATGGCGCACCTACCCATGGTGCGCCATTACTATCTTCCCGCCTTCAAAATTCAAAATAAGTCAAAAAATTTAAAAAAAAGTTACTAATGGTGCACCTGCCCATGGTGCGCCATTAGTATCTTCCCGCCTTCTAAATTCAAAATAAATCAAAAAATAATAATAATAAAAGTTAGTAATGGCGCACCTGCCCACGGTGCGCCATTACTATGCCGTATATATGGCTGGGCGTGGTCCTCTCCTCCTTACCTCTTCATTCTTCTCCTCCACTCCACCTCTCCTCTCCTCCACTCCATCTTCCCTTCTCTCCTCCACCATACTACCCTCGTCCTCTCCGGCGACCTCCTCCTCCTCCTCCTCTCCAGCGACCTCCTCCTCCCTCCTCTCCTCCCCTTCCCTCCCCTCACGGTTTCTCCTCCCTCCTCTCCGGTGAGCTCCTCCTCCCTCCTCTCCTCCCATCCCCTCATGGTTTCTCCTTCCTCCTCTCCGATGCTTCGGTGAACTCCTCTCCGGCGACCTCCTCCTCCTCCTCTCCGGTGATGTAGGCGAGCGCCTCTCCGGTAACCTCCTCCTCCTCCTCTCCGGCGAACTCCTCTTCGGTAAAAGAACACGGCAAAAGAACGTACAAGATCCAAAAACAGGAACAAAATTTGAAAAAATATCGTCCCAAAAAACGAGCAAAAAATGGGCAAAAAAATCATGATCCAGATCCAAATTCAAAATTCAAAATAGCAATGGCGCACGGTGGGGGTTAGACGGTGCGCCACTACTATTTTCCCGCCTTCAAAATTCAAAAATACTAATGGCGCACCAGTGGCCTATACTAATGGCGCACTAGTGGCCTATACTAATGGCGCACCGTGGCCTATACTAATGGCGCACCAGTGGTGCGCCATTAGTAAAAAATACTAGTGGCGTGATACTAATGGCGCACCAGTGATGCACCATTAGTAGGCAAAACTGGTGCGCCATTAGTAGCCCTTTTCCTAGTAGTGTTTGCTATTTTTCTCGAGAGAAGCCACTAGTGAAATCTATGGCCCCCGGTTGTCTTTCTGATATTATTTGCCTTTGCACTTTTATTTGCTTTTATTTTAAGATCTATTAATCCAAAAACCCAAAAATAATTTGCTGCAATTTATTCTTATTTATTTGTTTGGCGTTCAATCTATCAATCTACTACAAATGTACCTCACGTCTGTTTTCCTATCTTGAGGCGCCGTACCCCGAAAGGGATTGACAACCCCTTTAACACGTCGGGTTGCGAGAAGTTGTTATTTGTGTGCAGGTGCTATTTACGTTGTGTTGCTTGGTTCTCCTACTGGTTCGATAACCTTGGTCTCATATCCGAGGGAAATACCTACTGCCGCTGTGCTGCATCATCCCTTCCTCTTTGGGGAAATACAGACGTAGCTTCAAGCGACATTAAAAGGAATTTCTGGCGCCATTGCCGGGGAGGATCTTCAACATATACCAGGTTCCTAATCATAAATCTAATGTCCTTGCAATTTACATTATTTGCATTTCCCTCTCGTTTTCCTCTCCCCCACTTCACAAAAATTTGTCGTTCTATTCGCCCATCTTTTCCGTTCGCCGTTTTCCTGCCGGATCTGTTTTTGAGTGCAATCTTGTTGTGTGGTCATCATGACTCAAGAGAACACCAAATTATGTGACTTCTCAAATACCAACAACAATGAATTTATCGGCACTCCACTTGCTCCTCCCGCCACTAGTGCGGAGACTTGTGATATTAATACTACTTTGCTGAATCTTGTTATGAAAGACCGATTTTCTGGTACTCCTAGTGAGGATGACGCGTCCCATCTTAATACCTTCGTGGAATTTTGCGATATACAAAAGAAAAAATATGTGGACAATGATGTGGTCAAGATGAAATTATTTCCGTTTTCTTTGCATGATTCTGCAAAAAATTGGTCCTCTTCTTTGCCTCGCAATACTATGGATTCTTGGAATAAGTGCAAAGATGCTTTTATCACTAAGTATTTTTCGCCCGCAAAAATTATTTCCCTTAGAACCCAGAACGTGAATTTCAAGCAACTTGAACATGAGCATGTTGCACAATCTTGGGAAAGGATGAAAACGTTGCTAAGGAATTGCCCAACTCATGGGTTAAATCTTTGGATGATCATACAAAAAATTTATGCGGGGTGGAATTTTGTTTCTCTTAATCTTTTAGATTCCGCCGCGGGTGGTACTTTTATGGAAATTACTTTGGTTGAAGCCACCAAATTTCTTGATAATATTATGGAAAATTATTCGCAATGGCATACCGAAAGAGCTCCTACTAGTAAAAAAAGTTAATTCGGTTGAAGAAATTTCTTCTTTGAGTGAAAAAGTTGATGCTCTTGTGAAATTGGTTGCTATTAGAAGTGCTCCTATTGATCTAAATGATATGCCTTTTTCTAATTTGATTGAGCAAATTAGTGATGCCATAGATGTGAATTTTATTTCTCGAGACAATTCAACAACAATGCTTATAGAGGCAATTTTCCTAGTAATTCCTCTAATAATTATGGTAATTCCTATGGAAATCAATCTTATAATAATAATAGGAACACCTCTGATCTTGAGAACAATATTAAAGAATTTATCACTATGCAAAAAGTTTTCAACACTTCCATAGAAGAAAAACTGAGTAAGATTGATGATTTGTCTAGAAGTGTTGATAGAATTTCTCATGATGTGGAAAATCTCAAGATGAAAATTTGTGTGCCTAAAGTAGATGAATCAATTAAAGCTCTTTATGTTTCTATGAATGAAAGTAAGAAAAGAACTGCTATGCTTAGAGCTAAAAGAGATTTTTTAGAAAAAGCATTTTCTATTGATTTGTTTCGCAAAAGGGATGAAGATCTTAAAATGATTGGTGTTTCTTCTATTGATTCCTTGTTTAGTAAAATTAATATTGATGAAAAAGGGACTGAAGAAGAGTCAACTTTAGGAAGAAGGCATCCCAATATTTCGGAGGGTGAAAATCTTGTTGAGAAAATTAATAAAAGTGGGTTTGAAGAGGTCAAAACTTTAGCTAGTGATGTACCCACTCTTTTGGATTACAAGGACTTTAATTATGATAGTTGCTCTTTGATTGATTGTATTTCTTTGTTGCAATCCATGATAAATTCACCCCATGCTTATGAACAAAACAAAGCTTTTACTGAACATATTGTTGATGCTATGATGAAAGCTTTTGAAGAAAAATTGGAATTATAAGTTTCAATTCCAAGAAAATTGCATGATGAGTGGGAACCTACCATCAAAGTCAAGATTAAAAATTATGAATGTTCTGCTTTGTGTGACTTGGGTGCTAGTGTTTCTACTATTTCGAAATCTTTATGTGATATGCTTGGTCTTACCGATTTTGAATCATGTTCTTTGAATTTGCACTTGGCGGATTCTACTATTAAAAAGCCTATGGGAAGAATTAATGATGTTCTTATTCTTGAAAATAGGAATTATGTGCCCATATATTTTATTGTTCTTGATATTGATTGCAATCCGTCTTGTCCAATTATTCTTGGTAGACTGTTTTTACGCACTATTGGTGTCGTGATTGATATGAAAGAAGGCAATATTAAGTTCCAATTTCCTTTGAGGAAGGGTATGGAACATTTTCCTAGAACAAGAATTAGGACACCATATGAATCAATCATGAGGGCATTTTGTGGATCTCGAACCAAAGATGACAAAACTTAGATCCTTGCTTTATGCCTAGCTAAGGGCGTAAAACTATAGCGCTTGTTGGGAGGCAACCCAATGAATAAAATTTATTTTTGCTGTTTGCCTCCTGTTTTTGTGTGTTAGCACAATTATGCTACTGTTATGATTGTGTTTTTATGTTTTAATTAGTGTTTGTGCCAAGTAAAGCCTTTAGGATCTTCTTGGGTGATAGTTGTTTGATCTTGCTGAAAAAACAAAAACTTTTACGCTCACGAAATTAATTTTCATTTTTTACCAAAGGGCGATAAAAATACCCATTCCACCTAAAGTAGATCAACATACAAATTTCTTAGGATGTCCTAAGTTTTCAAAAAATTTGGAGTTACAAAAGTATTCGAAATAGTCAGATTTCTACAGACTGTTCTCTTTTGACAGATTCTGTTTTCTTTGTGTTGTGTGCTTATTTTGATGGCTCTATGGTTTTCTTTGATGAGTTTTTGTCATAGAAAAATTGGAATACAGTAGATATAATGCAAAAACAAAATATGAATTGCTTTTATACAACAATTATAGTAGTGATTTATTATTCTTATACTAACGGATCTCACGAAGGTTTTTGTTGAGTTTTGTGTGATTGAAGTTTTCAAGTTTTGGGTTATCTTACGATGGATGAAGGAATAAGGAGTAGAAGAGCCTAAGCTTGGGGATGCCCCGACATCCCAAGATATTATCCAAAGATGAGCAACCAACTAATCTTGGGGATGCCCCCCGAGTGGCATCCCCTCTTTCTTCTAACGACCATCGGTATTTTACTCGAAACTATATTTTTATTCATCACATACTATGTGTTTTGCTTGGAGCGTCTTGTATGATATTAGTCTTTGCTTGTTTTATTTTGTGTTTTTAGTCTTGATCCCTTGTTGTACATACCTATTTGAGAGAGCCAAAATTATGTCATGACTTGTTAGAATTGCTCTCTATGCTTCACTTAAATTTTTATGAGCAATGGACTTGCTCTAGTGCTTCACTTATATCTTTTTGAGCACGGTGTTCTTAGTATTTTTGAAGAAATGTTCTCTTGCTTCACTTAGATTTATTTGAGATTTAGTTAAATTTTCAAGAAATTCTCTCTTGCTTCACTTAAATTAATTTGAGAGAAAGGAATATTATGATCATGATCTTCACTTATATTTGTTTGAGCTTATGAAAAGCAACACATGAAAATTAGTCCCAAAGTGATAGATATCCAAGAAGGATATAATAAAAACTTTCATGAAGATCATTGGACAAAATAAACTTGATTCTTAGCAATAGTTTTGAGATATGATGATGTGATATGTGAGTCATCTTGATGAGTAATTATGCTTTAGTAAGAATATTGGTGTTAAGGTTTGTGATTCCCTATGCAAGCATGAAAGTCAATAGTTATGCAATGAAATTATATCCTAATTATGGTGCATTATTCGGTGTTAGTTTGTGACGCCTCCGATTTGACCGTACACTAATCATGCACGCAAATGTGTACGACCAAGATCAGGAACTCACGGGAAGATATCACAACACAACTCTAGACACAAATTAAAATAATACAAGCTTTATATTACAAGCTAGGGGCCTCGAAGGCTCGAATACAAATGCTCGAAGGCACAAGAGTCAGAGGAAGCAACAATATCTAAGTAGAGACATAAGTTAAACAAGTTTGCCTTAAGAAGGCTAGCACAAAAGTAGGAACGATCGAAAAGGCGAGGCCTCCTGCCTGGGACCTCCTAACTACTCCTCGAAGTCGAACTCCACGTAGAATCATCCTCGGGATCCTCTGGCTCCTGGACTCCATCATCTGGTCGCAACAACCGGGTACAGAAAGGGGGAAAAGGGGGAGCAAAGCAACCGTGAGTACTCATCCAAAGTACTCGCAAGCAAGGAGCTACACTACATATGTATGCATTGGTATCAAATGGAATAAGGGTATCATATGTGGACTGAACTACAGAATGCCGGAATAAGAGGGGGATAGCTAGTCCTGTCGAAGACTACGCTTCTGGCAGCCTTCGTCTTGCAGCATGTAGAAGAGAGTAGACTGAAGTCCTCCAAGTAGCATCGCATAGCATAATCCTACCCGGCGATCCTCTCCTCGTCGCCCTGTTAGAGAGCGATCACCGATTGTATCTGGCACTTGGAAGGGTGTGTTTTATTAAGTATCCGGTTCTACTTGTCATAAGGTCAAGGTACAACTCCAAGTCGTCCTGTTACCGAAGATCACGGCTATTCGAATAGATTAACTTCCCTGCAGGGGTGCACCACATAACCCAACACGCTCGATCCCATTTGGCCGGACACACTTTCCTGGGTCATGCCCGGCCTCGGAAGATCAACACGTCGTAGCCCTACCTAGGCACAACAGAGAGGTCAGCACGCCGGTCTAAATCCTATGGTGCAGGGGTCTGGGCCCATCGCCCATTGCACACCTGCACATTGCGAGGGCGGCCAGAAGCAGAACTAGCCCCCTTAATACAAGAGCAGGCTTACGTTCCAATCCGGCGCGCGCCGCTCAGTCGCCGACATCACGGAGGCTTCGGCTGATACCACGACGTCGAGTGCCCATAACTGTCCCCACGTAGATGGTTAGTGCATATAGGCCTGTAGCCAGACTCAGATCAAATACCAAGATCTCGTTTATGCGTGTTAAGTATTCACGAACGCCGACTAGGGCCAGGTCCACCTCTCTCCTAGGTGGTCTCAACCTGCCATGTCGCTCCGCCTCAAAGTAACAGTCGGGGGCCGTCGGGAACCTAGGCCCACCTCTACCGGGATGGAGCCACCTGCCCCTTCAGCCCCCATCTCCGAACAATATCATAAGTAATGTAACAGTATAAGTATATATCATATGCCCGTGATCACCCCCCGAAGTGATCACGGCCCAGTAGTATAGCATGGCAGACGGACAAGAGTGTAGGGCCACTGATGCAACACTAGCATCCTATACTAAGCATTTAGGATTGCAGGTAAAGGTAACAACAGTAGTAGCAAGGACAGGCTATGCATCAGGATAGGATAACGGAAAGTAGTAACATGCTACACTACTCTAATGCAAGCAGTAGAGAGAATAATAGGCGATATCTGGTGATCAAGGGGGGGGCTTGCTTGGTTGCTCTGGCAAGAAGGGTTCGTCGTAGATATAGTCGATCACAGGGGTACCGACAGCGGTCTCGGGGTCTACCGGAAAGAAGTAACGGAGGGAACACAATAAATAATAGAGCAATCAAAGCATCACAAAGCATAACATGGCAATATGCGGTGCTAGGGGTGACCTAACGCGGTAGGAGGGGAAACCGGTGAAGGGGTGAAGGGGGGAAACATCCGGGAAAGTATCCCCGGTGTTTCACGTTTTCGGGCAGATGAACCGGAGTGGAAAAGTTGCGTGTTTGCTATGCTAGGGATATGTGATGGACGAACGAGCTGCGTATCCGGGTTCGTCTCATCGTTCTGAGCAACTTTCATATATAAATTATTTTCATCCGAGTTACGGATTATTTTATAAGAATTTCCAAAGTTTTAACGTTTTTTGAAAATATTTTTAATTCGAAAATAAGCATCTAAATACTTTTGACACATTGGGGCTATGCTAGCCAGGGGTATGACAGTGGGGCCAAGGGATCCAGTCAACTAGGCCAATGGACCCACATGTAAGTGTCACAGGGGCAGGTTATTTAGTCTAAATTAATTTAAACTAGTGGGGCACATGTCATGGACACATTAGGCTAATTAATGAATAAACTAGCCCGAAACTAATCTAATTAACATTAACAAATTTGGATAGGGCCGGCCTCATCCAAAGAACCATCAGGCCATACACATGGTCATGCACACAGGCACATGGCCATGGCCACGCACGGGCACATGACGAGGTGCCGGTGGTCTCAACCTCCAGCAGCAGCAGTAGGTAGCAGCGACAGTAGTAGTTAGCAGCGGCAGCAGCCAGTACGGGCGGCGGCGGCAGCAAAGCAGGAGCAGCAGCAAGCAAGCAAAGCACAGGCGCGGCGGCGGCGACGAGCGAGCGCGGGGGGCGCAACGAGCGCAGAGTGGGCGCGCGCTAGGGCCGGTGGGGACGCGGCCTGGCGCAGGCGACGGGCAGTCTGGGCGGGAGTGGGCCGCTGCGGGACGCGGCTAGGAGCACTCGGAGGCGCGAGGACGCGAGGCAGAGGCGGCGACGCATAGCTTCGGCCGGCACAAAACTACGGCTACGGCGACGAAATCGAGAGGGGCGCAGGGGGTTTTGGAAGAGGAGCTCACAAGGGTTCCAACAGGGGCGACGGGGAGGCCAGAGGTGGACCGGGGCCGCGGCAAGCGACGCCGGAAGCCGGCGATGTACGCGACGAAGATGTCGTCGATGGCGAGCATACGGGCCACCCCGACTCGGTTTGGTGCTCAGGACGGACTGAGCCGACAGCGGCGGTTCTCCTGGGCATCTTATCCTGCGACTTCGGCGACAGTGGCCACGGCAACGGCGACGAGGAGTACGGTCACCGCCTGAGCTTTCAAGCATGAATTAGAGCGGAAGAGGTGGGGGCGATGGGGGAAAGATGGGGGATTTGGGGGCTAGGGTTCCAGAGGGGACGGAGGCTGCTGGGGGCGCCCTTAACCAACAGGGGGAGCCGCGGGATAGCCGGCACCTGGCTGGGGCGCCATGGATGCCCGCCACGGCTCCCTGCTCCTGTAGCGAGATTGGGGATGACCCCAGTTGGACTGGGCCGGCTCCTGCACACTTGAGGTCCAGCCCAACAGTAGTTAGGTTTTGTTTTCTATTTTTCTATTTTATTCTTTACTTTTATTAAATTTAGCAACTAAGTGATTTTTGTTAAATGTTACAAATTGGCACCTAAATTCTATGCAATATTTTGAAGAGACTCACAAAGTTTGAGGTCAATTTGAATTGTATGAATAATCGTTTATTTTGAAAAGACCATTTTATTTGCTGCTGGACCACTTATTAATTTCCTAAGAATTTACTTGTGACCCAGATGAAGTTGGTTTCAACATTTCAGTGATCAGAGGAATTTATAGAATAACGCGAACATTTTTGTTTTGACATTTGGAAACTATTTATTGTTTGACTTTATTTTAAATTTTGGTTTGAAATATTTCTGAATTGTTTTTCTTAGGGCATAGTAGTGATGACTTGGCATCATTAGTGGAGGGTTACTGTAGCTAAATTATCTGGGCGTCACAGTTATGCTTAATGCTCACTTATGAGATTATTCGTTTCTTGGTTGATCGCTTTCCAATCTTTTGCTAACCTTCATTTTGCACTAAGTATGATCACTACTTGTGCATCCAAAAACCATTAACCCAGTTTTGCCACATGAGTCCACTATATCTACCTATATGTGGTATTATTTTTCCGTTCTAAGCAAATTCACATGTGTGATCTCTAATTTTCAAAAATAAACTTCTCTTTTGTGTGTTTGTTTCGCTCGCGGAGCGGTGAGGGATGGCTAATATTTTCCTTGCTAGATGTGTTATTCTCAAGATGAATGCTTATTCACTTGTCATTGCATGAGAGTAAGGCAATGATATTAGGGATGCCCAGTCCTGAAATGAAAAAAAATGAATTTACTTTATGTTGTCAAATAATAAATTTCTTAGAAAATGTTGGTATGGAGGGCACCCGTGGATACGCTTAGCTATGGAAAGTGAAAGTATGGTGGAAAAAGGAATAAACTTTATTCTGTCTGGGAACCGCCTATGATATATCTATGCATGGAAAGTATTGGGAACTCTAAGTCGTTTTCGTTGGTGGGATGGATACACCTCCCAAAATGTTTTTCTCTCTAAGTTTTTCGCTTTGAGCTCTAGCACCTCCACAAATACCTACTTCCCTCTACGAAGGGCCTATCTTTTACTTTATGCAATTTTTATTTTTAATTTGAGTCTCCACCTTCTCTTATAGAAAGCACCAACTAGGAGGCAATGTGATCGTACTTGACTATTGGGTGTAGCTAATATGCGAGTGTGTTTTATGAATGGATCAATGGTTGAGCATGATGGGATAGGGATAGTTTATTTTAGCATTGATATTTTGAAATACATGGTTGCTTGTTGATATGTTTGAGTATTTAAATTATCATGTCAAAACTAGACTATTGCTTTGAACAATATAAAAGTCCAAATGTCCATGCTATAAAGAAAATAATATCATATGACATGTTAGGCAGCATTTCACATCAAAAATTCTGTTTTTATCACTTCCCTACTCGAGGACGAGTAGGAGTTAAGCTTGGGGATGCTGATACGTCTTCAACGTATCTACAATTTTTGATTGTTCCATGCTGTTATATTATCAATCTTGGACGTTTTATAATCATTTCATAGTCATTTTATATCATTTTTTGATACTAACATATTGACATAGTGCCAAGTGCCAGTTGCTGTTTTTTCATGTTTTTTTACATCACAGAAAATCAATATCAAACGGAGTCTGAATGCCATGAAACTTTACGGAGAATTTTTATGGGCCAAAAGGAACACAACGGGACCTGGCTGCGCCTGGGGAGGTGCCCCGAGGGAGGCACAACCCATCAGGGCGCGTCTCGGGTGCCCCCGGACCGCCTCTTTGCTCTATAAATACCCCAATATTTACAAAACCCCAGGGGAGTCGACGAAATATTCATCCAGCCGCCCAAAGTACAGAACCACCAGATCCAATCTAGACACCATCTCCATTGGCGCCTCTCCGATGATGCGTGAGTAGTTCTTTGTAGACCTTCGGGATCTTGGAGATCCATATGATGTCTTCATCTCTCTCTCTCTTGATTCTTAATACAATGGTCTCTTGGAGATCCATATGATGTAACTCTTTTGCGCTGTGTTTGTTGGGATCGATGAACCTTGAGTTTATGATCAGATCTATCTTTTTATATCCATGAAAGTATTTGAGTTTCTTTGATCTCTTATATGCATAATCTCTTATAGCCTCGTATTTATTCTCTGATATTTGGTTTTTTTGGCCAACTTGATCTATTTATCTTGCAATGGGAAGAGGTACTTTGTAGTGGGTTCGATCTTACGGTGCTTGATCCCAGTGACAAAAAGGGAACCGACACGTATGTATCGTTGCTACTAAGGATAAAATGATGGGGTCTATCTCTACATAGATAGATCTTGTCTACATCATGTCATCATTCTTATTGCATTACTCCGTTTCTCCATAAACTTAATACACTAGATGCATGATGGATAGCGGTCGATGTGTGAAGTAATAGTAGTAGATGCAGGCAGGAGTCGGTCTATTAATTTTGGACGTGATGCCTATGTAATGATCATTGCCTGGATATTGTCATGAGTATTTGAAGTTCTATCAATTGCCCAACAGTAATTTTTTCACCCACCGCTTTGCTATTTTTCTCGAGAGAAGCCTGAATAGGTCTCTAATATTATTTGCCTTTGCGATCTACTTTTATTTTCTTTTATTTTCAGATCTATTAATCCAAAAACCCAAGAATACTTTGCTGCAATTTATTCTTATTTATTTGTTTGGTGTTCGATCTATCAATCTACTACAAATTTACCTCATGTCCGTTTGCCTATCTTGAGGGGTCGTACCCCGGAAGCGATTGACAACCCTTTAACAGTCAGGTTGCTAGAAGTTGTTATTTGTGTGTAGGTGTTGATTACGTTGTGTTGCTTGGTTCTCCTACTGGTTCGATAACCTTGGTTTCATATATGAGGGAAATACCTACCGCCGCTGTGCTGTATCAAAGCTTCCTCTTTGGGGAAATACCGACGTAGCTTCAAGCGACATCAGCCTCCGGTGCCCATCTTTGGCTATATGGTGTCTTTTACCCTGGAACAAATGAAGAAGAAGTTTTCGGGACGAAGCTCCACCGTCTCGAGGCGGAACCTGGGCAGAACCAATTTTGCATCATGCTTTTATATCGATATTTATTGCATTATGTGTTGTTATTACACATTATATCACAATACTTATGACTATTCTCCTTTATTTTACAAGGTTTACATGAAGAGGGAGAATGCCGGCAGCTGGAATTCTGGACTGGAAAAGGAGCAAATATTAGAGACCTATTCTGCACAATTCCAAAAGTCCCGAAACTTTACGGAGATTATTTTTGGAATATATAAAAAATATTGGGCGAAGAAAGAACCAGAGGGGGGTCACCAGCCAGCCACGAGGGTGGAGGGCGCGCCCTACCCCCGGGGCGAGCCCCCCAACCTTGTGGGCCCCCTGGAAAGCCTCAGGTGCCCATATTTGGCTATATGGTGTCTTTTAATTACCCGGGAAAAAATGAAGAAGAAGTTTCCGGGACGAAGTACCGCCGTCTCAAGGCGGAACCTGGGCAAAACCAATCTAGGGCTCCGGCGGAGCTGTTCTGCCAGGGAAACATCCCTCCGGGAGGGGGAAATCATCGCCATCGTCATCACCATCGATCCTCTCATCGAGAGGGGGTCAATCTCTATCAGCATCTTCACCAGCACCATCTCCTCTCAAACCCTAGTTCATATCTTGTATTCGATCTTGGTCCCAAAACCTTAGATTGGTACCTGTGGGTTGCTAGTAGTGTTGATTACTCCTTGTAGTTGATGCTAGTTGGTTTATTCGGTGGAAGATCATATGTTCAGATCCTTAATGATAATTAATACTCCTCTGATTAAGATTATGAATGTGCTTTGTGAGTAGTTACGTTTGTTCCTGAGGACATGGGAGAAGTTTTGTTATAAGTAATCATGTGAATTTGGTATTCGTTCGATATTTTGGTGACATGTATGTTGTCTTTCCTCTAGTGGTGTTATGTGAACGTCGACTACATGACACTTCACCATTATTTGGGCCTAGGGGAAGGCATTGGGAAGTAATAAGTAGATGATGGGTTGCTAGAGTGACAGAAGCTTAAACCCTAGTTTAAGCGTTGCTTCGTAAGGAGCTGATTTGGATCCATATGTTTCATGCTATGGTTAGGTTTACCTTAATTCTCTTTCGTAGTTGCGGATGCTTGAGAGATGAGTTAACCATAAGTGGGAGGCTTGTCCAAGGAAGGGCAGCACCCAAGCACCAGTACATCCACATATCAAATTATCAAAGTAACGAACGCGAATCATATGAGCATGATGAAAACTAGCTTGACAGCCATTCCCATGTGTCCTCGGGAGAGCTTTGCTTTATATAAGAGTTCGTCCAGGGAAAGTAACATACCGATGACAAAGGGAACAACGTATGTTGTTATGCGGTCTGACCGATAAAGATCTTCGTAGAATATGTGGGAGCCAATATGAGCATCCAAGTTCCGCTTTTGGTTATTGACCGGAGACATGTCTCGGTCATGTCTACATTGTTCTCGAACCCGTAGGGTCCGCACGCTTAAGGTTTCGATGACAGTTATATTATGAGTTTATGAGTTTTGATGTACCGAAGTTAGTTCGGAGTCCCGGATGTGATCACAGACATAACGAGGAGTCTCGAAATGGTCGAGACATAAAGATTGATATATTGGACGGCTATATTCGAACACCGGAAGTGTTCCGGGTGATTTCGGAGAAAACCGGAGTACCGGAGGGTTACCGGAACCCCCCCGGGAGAAGTAATGGGCCATATGGGCCTTAGTGGAGAGAGAGAAGGGCAGCTAGGGTGGGCCGCGCACCTGCTCCCCCTGGTCCGAATTGGACTAGGAGAGGGGGGCGGCGCCCCCTCTTTCCTTCTCCCTCCCCACTTCCTTCCCCCTCCTAGTAGGAGTCCTACTCCTACTAGGAGGAGGACTCCTCCTTGGCGCGCCTATAGGGCCGGCCGGCCTCCTCCCCTTGCTCCTTTATATACGGGGGCAGGGGGCACCCCTAGAGACACAAGTTGATCCACGTGATCGTTTTTTAGCCGTGTGCGGTGCCCCCTTCCACCATACCCCTCTATAATATTGTAGCGGTGCTTAGGCGAAGCCCTGTGACGGTAGATCATCAAGATCGTCACCACGCCGTCGTGCTGACGGAACTCTTCCCCGACACTTTGCTGGATCGGAGTCCGAGGATCTTCATCGAGCTGAACGTGTGCTAAAACTCGAAGGTGCCGTAGTTTCGGTGCTTGATCGGTCGGGCCATGAAGACGTACGACTACATCAACCGCGTTGTCACAACGCTTCCGCTGTTGGTCTACAAGGGTACGTAGATCACACTCTCCCCTCTCGTTGCTATGCATCACCATGATCTTGCGTGTGCGCATGAATTTTTTTGAAATTACTACATTTCCCAACAATGGCATCAGAGCCTAGGTTTTATGTGTTGATGTTATATGCACGAGTAGAACACAAGTGAGTTGTGGGCGATATAAGTCATACTGCTTACCAGCATGTCATACTTTGGTTCGGCGGTATTGTTGGACGAAGCGGCCCGGACCGACATTACGCGTACGCTTACGCGAGACCGGTTCTCCGGACGTTCTTTGCACAAAGGTGGCTAGAGGGTGTCAGTTTCTCCAACTTTAGTTGAACCGAGTGTGGCTACGCCCGGTCCTTGCGAAGGTTAAAATAGCACCAACTTGACAAACTATCGTTGTGGTTTTGATGCGTAGGTAAGATTGGTTCTTGCTTAAGCCCGTAGCAGGCACGTAAAACTTGCAACAACAAAGTAGAGGACGTCTAACTTGTTTTTGCAGGGCATGTTGTAATGTGATATGGTCAAGACATGATGCTAAATTTTATTATATGAGATGATCATGTTTTGTAACCAAGTTATCGGCAACTGGCAGGAGCCATATGGTTGTCGCTTTATTATATGCAATGCAATTGCGTTGTAATGCTTTACTTTATCACTAAGCGGTAGCGATAGTCGTGGAAGCATAAGATTGGCGAGACGACAACGATGCTACGATGGTGATCAAGGTGTCGCGCCGGTGACGATGGTGATCATGACGGTGCTTCGAAGATGGAGATCACAAGCACTAGATGATGATGACCATATCATATCACTTATATTGATTGCATGTGATGTTTATCTTTTATGCATCTTATCTTGCTTTGATTGACGGTAGCATTTTAAGATGACCTCTCACTAATTATCAAGAAGTGTTCTCCCTGAGTATGCACTGTTGCGAAAGTTCTTCGTGCTGAGACACCACGTGATGATTGGGTGTGATAGGCTCTACGTTCAAATACAACGGGTGCAAAACAGTTGCACACGCGGAATACTCAGGTTATACTTGACGAGCCAAGCATATACAGACATGGCCTCGGAACACGGAGACCGAAAGGTCGAGCGTGAATCATATAGTAGATATGATCAACATAGTGATGTTCACCAATGAAACTACTCTATCTCACGTGATGATCGGACATGGTTTAGTTGATTTGGATCACGTAATCACTTAGAGGATTAGAGGGATGTCTATCTAAGTGGGAGTTCTTTAGTAATATGATTAATTGAACCTAAATTTATCATGAACTTAGTACCTAATAGTATCTTGCTTGTTTATGTTTGATTGTAGATAGATGGCCTGTGTTGTTGTTCCGTTGAATTTTAATGCGTTCCTTGAGAAAGCAAAGTTGAAAGATGATGGTAGCAATTACACGGACTGGGTCCGTAACTTGAGGATTATCCTCATTGCTGCACAGAAGAATTACGTCCTGGAAGCACCGCTGGGTACCAGGCCTGCTGCTGGAGCAACACCAGATGTTATGAACGTCTGGCATAGAAAAGCTGATGACTACTCAATAGTTCAGTGTGCCATGCTTTACGGCTTAGAATCGGGACTTCAATGACGTTTTGAACGTCATGGAGTATATGAGATGTTCCAGGAGTTGAAGTTAATATTTCAAGCAAATGCCCGAATTGAGAGATATGAAGTCTCCAATAAGTTCTATAGCTGCAAAATGGAGGAGAACAGTTCTGTCAGTGAGCATATACTTAAAATGTCTGGATATAATAATCACTTGATTCAACTGGGAGTTAATCTTCCAGATGATTGCGTCATTGACAGAATTCTCCAATCACTGCCACCAAGCTACAAGAGCTTCGTGATGAACTATAATATGCAAGGGATGAATAAGACTATTCCCAAGCTCTTCGCAATGCTGAAAGCTACGGAGGTAGAAATCAAGAAGGAGCATCAAGTGTTGATGGTCAACAAGACCACTAGTTTCAAGAAAAAGGGCAAAGGAAAGAAGAAGGGGAACTTTAAAAAGAACAGCAAGCAAGTTGCTACTCAAGAGAAGAAACCCAAACCTGGACCTAAGCCTGAAACTGAGTGCTTCTACTGTAAGCAGACTGGTCACTGGAAGCGGAACTGCCCCAAGTATTTGGCGGATAAAAATGATGGCAAGGTGAACAAAGGTATATGTGATATACATGTTATTGATGTATACCTTACTAATGCTCGCAGTAGCACCTGGGTATTTGATACTGGTTCTGTTGCTAACATTTGCAACTCGAAACAGGGACTACGGATTAAGCGAAGATTGGCTAAGGACGAGGTGACGATGCGCGTGGGAAATGGTTCCAAAGTCGATGTGATCGCGGTCGGCACGCTACCTCTACATCTACCTTCGGGATTAGTATTAGACCTAAATAATTATTATTTGGTGCCAGCCTTAAGCATGAACATTATATCTGGATCTTGTTTGATGCGAGACGGTTATTCATTTAAATCAGAGAATAATGGTTGTTCTATTTTTATGAGTAATATCTTTTATGGGCATGCACCCTTAAAGAGTGGTCTATTCTTATTAAATCTCGATAGTAGTGACACACATATTCATAATGTTGAAGCCAAAAGATGCAGAGTTGATAATGATAGTGCAACTTATTTGTGGCACTGCCATTTTGGTCATATCGGTATAAAGCGCATGAAGAAACTCCATACTGATGGACTTTTGAAACCACTTGATTATGAATCACTTGGTACTTGCGAACCGTGCCTTATGGGTAAGATGACAAAAACACCATTCTCCGATACTATGGAGAAAGCAACAGATTTGTTGGAAATCATACATACAGATGTATGTGGTCCGATGAATGTTGAGGCTCGTGGCGGATATCATTATTTTCTCACCTTCACATATGACTTAAGCAGATATGGGTATATCTACTTAATGAAACATAAGTCTGAAACGTTTGAAAAGTTCAAAGAATTTCAGAGTGAAGTTAAAAATCATCGTAACAAGAAAATAAAATTCCTACGATCTGATCGTGGAGGAGAATATTTGAGTTACGAGTTTGGTGTACATTTGAAACAATGCGGAATAGTTTCGCAACTCACGCCACCCGGAACACCACAGCGTAATGGTGTGTCCGAACGTCGTAATCGTACTTTACTAGATAGGGTGCGATCTATGATGTCTCTTACTGATTTACCGCTATCGTTTTGGGGATATGCTCTAGAGACGGCCGCATTCACGTTAAATAGGGCACCATCAAAATACGTTGAGACGACGCCTTATGAACTGTGGTTTGGCAAGAAACCAAAGTTGTTGTTTCTGAAAGTTTGGGGCTGCGATGCTTATGTGAAAAAGCTTCAACCTGATAAGCTCGAACCCAAATCGGAGAAATGTGTCTTCATAGGATATCCAAAGGAAACTATTGGATACACCTTCTATCACAGATCTGAAGGCAAGACTTTTGTTGCTAAATTTGGAAACTTTCTAGAGAAGGAGTTTTTCTCGAAAGAAGTGAGTGGGAGGAAAGTAGAACTTGACGAGGTAACTGTACCTACTCCCTTATTGGAAAGTAGTGCATCACAGAAACCAGTTTCTGTGACACCTACACCAATTGGTGAGGAAGCTAATGATGATGATCATGAAACTTTAGAACAAGATACTACTGAACCTCGTAGATCAACCAGAGTAAGATCCACACCAGAATGGTACGGTAATCCTATTCTGGAAGTCATGCTACTAGATCATGATGAACCTACAAACTATGAAGAAGCGATGGTGAGCCCAGATTCCGCAAAATGGCATGAAGCCATGAAATCTGAGATGGGATCCATGTATGAGAACAAAGTATGGACTTTGGTTGACTTGCCCAATGATCGGCAAGCAATTGAGAATAAATGGATCTTCAAGAAGAAGACTGACGCTAACGGTAATATTACTGTCTACAAAGCTCGACTTGTCGCAAAAGGTTTTCGACAAGTTCAAGGGATTGACTACGATGAGACCTTCTCACCCGTAGCGATGCTTAAGTCTGTCTGAATCATGCTAGCAATTGCCGAATTTTATAATTATGAAATTTGGCAGATGGATGTAAAAACTGCATTCCTGAATGAATTTCTAGAAGAAGAGTTGTATATGATGCAACCGGAAGGTTTTGTCGATCCAAAAGGGAACTAACAAAGTGTGCAAGCTCCAGCGATCCATTTATGGACTGGTGCAAGCTTCTCAGAGTTGGAATAAATGCTTTGATAGTGTAATCAAAGCATTTGATTTTGTACAGACTTTTGGAGAAGCCTGTATTTACAAGAAAGTGAGTGCGAGCTCTGTAGCATTTCTGATATTATATGTAGATGACATATTGCTAATCGGAAATGATATAGAATTTCTGAATAGCATAAAGGGATACTTGAATAAGAGTTTTCCAATGAAAGACCTCGGTGAAGCTGCTTACATATTGGGCATTAAGATCTATAGAGATAGATCAAGACGCTTAATTGGACTTTCACAAAGCACATATCTTGACAAACTTTTGAAAAAGTTCAAAATGGATCAAGCAAAGAAAGGATTCTTGCCTGTGTTACAAGGTGTGAAATTGAGTAAGACTCAATGCCCGACCAATGCAGAAGATAGAGAGAAAATGAAAGATGTTCCCTATGCTTCAGCCATAGGCTCTATATTGTATGCAATGCTGTGTACCAGACCTGATGTGTGTCTTGCTATAAGTCTAGCAGGGAGGTACCAAAGTAATCCAGGAGTGGATCACTGGACAGCGGTCAAGAACATCCTAAAATACCTGAAAAGGACTAAGGATATGTTTCTCATATATGGAGGTGACAAAGAGCTCATCGTAAATGATTACGTTCATGCAAGCTTTGACACTAATCCGGACGATTCTAAATCGCAAACCGGATACATGTTTACATTAAACAATGGAGCTATCAGTTAGTGCAGTTCTAAACAAAGCGTTGTGGCGGGATCTACATGTGAAGCGGAGTACATAGCTGCTTCGGAAGCAGCAAACGAAGGAGTCTGGATGAAGGAGTTCATATCCGATCTAGGTGTCATACCTAGTGCATCGGGTCCAATGAAAATATTTTGTGACAATATTGGTGCAATTGCCTTGGCAAAGGAATCCAGATTTCACAAGAGAACCAAGCACATCAAGAGACGCTTCAATTCCATCCGGGATCTAGTCCAGGTGGGAGACATAGAGATTTGCAAGATACATACGGATCTGAATATTGCAGACCCGTTGACTAAGCCTCTTCCACGAGCAAAACATGATCAGCACCAAAGCTCCATGGGTGTTAGAATCATTACTGTGTAATCTAGATTACTGACTCTAATGCAAGTGGGAGACTGAAGGAAATATGCCCTAGAGACAATAATAATGTTATTATTTTATTTCCCTATATCATGATAAATGTTTATTATTCATGCTAGAATTGTATTATCCGGAAACATAATACTTGTGTGAATACATAGACAAACTAAACATCACTAGTATGCCTCTACTTGACTAGCTCGTTAATTAAAGATGGTTATGTTTCCTAACCATAAACATGTGTTGTCATTTGATTAACGGGATCACAATATTAGGAGAATGATGTGATTGACATGACCCATTCCATTAGCTTAGCACCCGATCGTTTAGTATATTGCTATTGCTTTCTTCATGACTTATACATGTTCCTATGACTATGAGATTATGCAACTCCCGTTTGCCGGAGGAACACTTTGTGTGCTACCAAACGTCACAATTTAAACTGGATGATTATAAAGGAGCTCTACAGGTGTCTCCAAAGGTAAATGTTGGGTTGGCGTATTTCGAGATTAGGATTTGTCACTCCGATTGTCAGAGAGGTATCTCTGGGCCCTCTCGGTAATACACGTCACATAAGCCTTGCAAGCATTGCAACTAATGAGTTAGTTGCGAGATGATGTATTACGAAATGAGTAAAGAGACTTGCCGGTAACGAGATTGAACTAGGTATTGAGATACCGACGATCGAATCTCGGGCAAGTAACATACCGATGACAAAGGGAACAACGTATGTTGTTATGCGGTCTGACCGATAAAGATCTTCATAGAATATGTGGGAGCCAATATGAGCATCCAGGTTCCGCTATTGGTTATTGACCGGAGACATGTCTCGGTCATGTCTACATTGTTCTCGAACCCGTAGGGTCCGCACGCTTAAGGTTTCGATGACAGTTATATTATGAGTTTATGAGTTTTGATGTACCGAAGTTAGTTCGGAGTCCCGGATGTGATCACGGACATAACGAGGAGTCTCGAAATGGTCGAGACATAAAGATTGATATATTGGATGGCTATATTCAAACACCGGAAGTGTTCCGGGTGATTTCGGAGAAAACCGGAGTACCGGAGGGTTACCGGAACCCCCCCCCCCCCCAGGAGAAGTAATGGGCCATATGGGCCTTAGTGGAGAGAGGGAAGGGCAGCCAGGGCGGGCCACGCACCTCCTCCCCCTGGTCCGAATTGGACTAGGAGCTGGGGGCGGCGCCCCCTCTTTCCTTCTCCCTCCCCACTTCCTTCCCCCTCCTAGTAGGAGTCCTACTCCTACTAGGAGGAGGACTCCTCCTTGGGGCGCCAATAGGGCCGGCCGGCCTCCTCCCCTTGCTCCTTTATATACCGGGGTAGGGGGCACCCCTAGAGACACAAGTTGATCCACGTGATCGTTTTCTTAGCCGTGTGCGGTGCCCCCTTCCACCATACCCCTCGATAATATTGTAGCGGTGCTTAGGCGAAGCCCTGCGACGGTAGAACATCAAGATCGTCACCACGCCGTCGTGCTTATGGAACTCTTCCCCTACACTTTGCTGGATCGGAGTCTAGGGATCGTCATCGAGCTGAACGTGTGCTAAAACTCGGAGGTGCCATAGTTTCGGTGCTTGATCGGTCGGGCCGTGAAGACGTACGACTACATCAACCGCGTTGTCATAACGCTTCCGCTTTTGGTCTACAAGGGTACGTAGATCACACTCTCCCCTCTCGTTGCTATGCATCACCATGATCTTGCGTGTGCGTAGGAATTTTTTTGAAATTACTACGTTTCCCAACACGGTGCTCCTCCTCCCTTGAGTCCTTCTTGTTCATCATGCCCTCCATACTTGCGATCAAGGCGTTGGATGCCGCATCCCGCTTGTCCTCCTTCTTAGAATTGGTCTTCCCCCGCGGACGTGCCAGCTCGCCGTCCCAAACCTCCTCCACGGCTTGCTTCCCCCCAGGCGACTTGAGGGTGGCATATTGCACCTTGAACTTCTCCTCGTCCTTGATGACCTGAAAGCAATAGGAGAGGTTGAAGCACTTGCCATTGTGTTGGACCTTGAACGCCTCCAAAGCTTGAAATGCCTACAAAATGTTCCCACCCAAGCATATTGGCAAATGATATGCAAATGAACACGCAAGCATGAACTTGATGACACAAAAGAGGGTGGCTTGCTAGCATACCATGTCTTGCATGCCGATGCCGCTCATGGGGCGGGCCTTGATGCTCTCAAGAGTGGCACAAAACTTGTTGCATTTTTGTTGGATCACCCTCCATCGCTTCGAAATGGACACCCACCCGCGCGCGCTCACAATTTGGTAAGGCGAAAACTTCTTGCGCTCATGAAACTTCCGATGGACACAAATCCATAAGGTTGAATGCTTTTGTTCGACGCCCATCTTAGGGTCTTGTCCAATGTCCATATTGGCAAAGAAGCTTGTCCTCAGCCGCCGTGTATGCCTTCGTGCGCTTGCTCTTGCGCTTCGGCTTCGGACTGGCGTCTTGGTTGGCGAGCTCGTCCTCGAACAAAGGCTCCACTTCGTTGTCGCACTCGTCATCTTCCTCTTGCCCGCAGTCGTCCGAAAACTTGTGGTCAAGTGGGAAGCCGTCCAGGTCCATGTCGAGCTGATTACGCATGAATGCCGACTAATCGGGATCATAACCAGCAGCCGACGTGAACGCCCCGCGGTCGTCTTGGATTTGTGTCTCATCGGGATCATAGCCAGTGGCCGGCGCACCGCCTTCGAAGATGAGGTTCTACATGTAGTCCTCGTCAACGACGGACGGCATTCCCTCGAACAGGTTGCGGGCGTCCGGGAGCACGCCGACCGGCATCTCTGCGTGCGTTTCCTCACGCCTCCGGATGATGAGCCATTGGCCACCGGTGTGGTGTTGAGGTTGATGGGCACGGGCGCGGGCGTGGAAGGCGCCACCACGCTCACATCGGGCGAGCACTTCCCGAAGAGATGGGAGGCCTGCGGGTACATGTGAAAGCTGGGCATCGGGGGTGTTGGATTTATAAAGCTAGATCAATTGACCAGGAGCAGTACGTGCAGCAAAGCTAGCAAGCAAGCTGCTTGATCGATTTTGCATGCAACAGTACGTACACGTCCTGGTAGAAACTAGCTCGCCCGCTCTGGATCGAAACGAATTTGAACGGAGTGTCTCTCGACGTAACCAGCGAACTTGTAAACTGATTTTGCGGTGCGGACAACTTGCACCTTTTCGTTTATTTTCTCCAGTATATAAAGGATACATAAGTCATGTCCAACACGCCTCCGACTCGGCCGGCGGCCAACACGACACAACCCCGACTCGTACACAATTCCGGTTTACCTACGTGAAAACAAGACTGACTAGTACTAGGACTCTAGACTAATATGTGACTATATCTAATACTATAACTAGATTAATTCTTATATTCACCTCCTTAATCTGGTTGCTTTGTCTCCAGTGCTTGTCCTCCGACTTTCTTCCTCATCTCGATGAACTTCTGTCGACCGAGGGACTTCGTGAGAATGTCGGCAAGCTGGTCCTTCGTATTCACGTGCTGAACTTCGATCATCCCTTTCTCAATGCACTCCCGGATGTGGTGGAACTGGGTATCTATGTGCTTGCTCCTCTCGTGATGAACCGGATTTTTGCACAATGAGATTGCAGCTTGGTTGTCGATCTTCAATGACACCTTCTGCACCTCCCACTTTGCAAGATCAGCTAGGAGTCTTCTCAGCCACACTGCTTGACAAGCCGCCATGCTTGCCGTTATGTATTCTGCCTCGCATGAAGACAGCGCAACCACCTTTTGCTTCTGAGAATTCCAGCTGATAGGATTTGGGCCAAGGTAGAATATCATGCCCGTTGTGCTTTTCCGGTCATCCACATCACCTGCCATGTCACTATCTGAGTATCCACGAAGGATCAATCCTTCATTTCCCTTTCGGTACGTGCAGCCAAGATTAATAGTGCCTTTCACATAGCGCAAGATTTGCTTGACCGCGCTCATGTGTTCGGTTGTCGGATTCTCCATGAAACGACTCACAATCCCGACTGAATAAGACAAGTCAGGTCGGGTATGCACCAAATATCTTAGGCTGCCCACAACGCTTCGATACATTGCGGTGTCCATCGGCGGATTTGAGCTACGCTTGTTCAACTTACGGCATTGGTCCATTGGAGCTTGTGTCTCGTAGCACTCTGTCATGCCACACTTGTCCAATAACTTGACCGCATAAGCCGATTGACATAGGGAAATCTCTCCGGAGCTTTGCTTCACTTCGATGCCCAAGTAATAGCTGAGTAATCCCAGATCGCTCATGCTAAACTTCTTCTTTATCTGTGCCTTGAAACGTTCAATTTCTTGCGCGCTATCTCCGGTGATAATCAGATCATCGACATAAACTCCAACTAGCAGGTTTGATCCTTTGGAGTTCTTTGTATAGACTGCGTGCTCGAGGGGACATCTCTTGAACCCGAGCGAGATCAAACTTCGGTCTAACTTTGCGTTCCAAGCTCTTGGCGCTTGCTTCAACCCGTAAAGTGCCTTTTTGAGCTTGTAAACTTTCCCTTCTTTGCCTTTCTTCTCGTAGCCGAGGGGTTGTTCCACGTACACTTCTTCTTTGAGGTCGCCGTTGAGGAAAGCAGATTTCACATCCATATGATGAATCTTCCAATCCTCTTGTGCTGCCAAAGCTAGGAGCACTCTCACTGTCTCGATTCGAACAACCGGTGCAAACACCTCCTCATAGTCAACTCCTTGACGTTGTACGTAGCCCTTTGCAACGAGTCTTGCCTTGTGCTTCGCAATGGCACCGTTCGTGTCCTTCTTCAACTTGTAAACCCACTTCAAACCTATGGCCTTTTGGTTCGGAGGTCGGGTTACCAAAGTCCACTTGTCGTTGCTCTCGATCGCCGTCATCTCCTCATCCGTGGCGTGCATCCAACTTGAACTTTTGCTCGCCTCTACGAAGTTCGCTGGCTCCTCAACTTCGAGTAAACACAAATCGGAGGACTCAATCGTAACTGGCTTTGCGTACTTGTAGACTTTCTTGAGGGTCTTGTAGCGACGAGGCCCGGAAGAATCCGTTGTGGCTAGCGAGGGGGCCACACAAATTGTGTCGGCGTCGATGCACTTGAGGAAGATGGTTGAGTCTCGGGCATGGTAGATGCCGGCTCGTTGGCATCCACGTCGTCGGCATAGTCGTCGTGATCGTGACCATCATCTTGATTATCATCATCACTATGCGCCTCGTTGTCGATGTCGTTGCCGAGATCTCTACCCGTGTCTTGCGCGTCGTTGTCTCTATCACCTTGCGACCCATGCGCGTCGTCGTCGGTGTCGGCACCATGATGATCACTTTCATTGTGGTCACCTTCGTTGGGCGTCTTGCCAACCACCTGGACATCCTCCCCTGCATCATCATCAGTTGAAAATTCAACTGTGAATATGTTAACGTTTGGAGCATCGTTGGTTGTCGTGCTCCAATTCCATACTTGGTTTTCTTCAAACAGGACGTCGCGTGAAATCTGTAGACGCTTCGTTCGTGGATCGTAGAGGCGGTATGCCTTGGTGCCAGAACTCCTCTCGTATCCGATGAACACCATCTTGGTGCTGCGATCGGCAAGCTTTGAGAGATGCGACTCCGTCTTCTTCACATGCGCCACGCACCCAAATGTCCATAGATGAGACACATTCGGCTTCCGTCCGTAAATTGCTTCATACGGAGTCTTGCCGATCACCGCCTTCGTTGGAGCTTGGTTGAGAAGATAGACTGCTGTCGAGACAACTTCTCCCCAAAAAGTCCCCGGCAGATTCTTGCACTTGAGTAAGCTCCTTGCCATGTCAATGACGGTTCGATTGCATCTTTCAACAACCCGTTCTGCTGCGGCGTATAAGGTGCCGTGAGGAACCTCTTTATGCCAATCTTCTCGCAGTAGTCGTTGAACTCGTTCGACGTAAACTCTCCGCCACGATCTATCCGTAGAGCGCGAACCTTCAGCTTGTGTTCCATCTCCGTTGCAGCCTTTAGCTTCTTGAACGCTTCAAACGCCTCATCTTTAGATCGTAGGAGAACGACCCACATGTATCTCGAGTAGTCATCTACCACAAGGAAGAAGTACTTCTTTCCTCCGTGAGTTGCTGGGGTGATAGGGCCACATAGATCACCATGGAGCAGCTCGAGTGCATCACTTGCACGATAGGTAGACTGAGCAGGGAACAGCCTGCGGTGCTGTTTTCCAACCAAGCACCCATCACATACTCGATCAACATGGTCGATAAACGGCATCCCAGATACCATCTCCATCTTCGACATTTTCTTCAAGGCGTAGAAGTTAATGTGTCCAAATCTAGCATGCCCTAACCACGAATTGTCATCACTCTTGGCGAGCCAACACTCCGGTTGAGATTGATCAAGGTTGAGGATATAGAGCTTGTTCCGCGTGCGATTCACACGCGCTAGCACGTTCCGGAGGTTGTCGAAGATCGTCATCACTCTATTCTCAATATCCACATTGCATCCATTCTCGTCAAGTTTCCTGACAGAGATGATGTTGTTGTGAAGCCTTGGGATGTAGTACACCCTGGTGAGTATGCGATGTTCTCCTATGAGACCCTCTAAGAGGACAGAACCTTGCCCGCAAATCTCCACATTTGAACCATCACCAAACTTGACCGAGCCTTGAACATCATATTCCAGCTCGAGGAACTTCTCCTTGCACCCTGTCATGTGGTTACTGGCACCTGTGTCTAGATACCACGACACGTTCTGGCTCCCGGATAACTTTGGTGTTACCTTTTTCTCATGAAGTAGCACCTTCTGGTTTGGTTTCACAACCGCTGTTTGGACGAGATCACAAACTTCGGCCATCAGAAGACCTGGACGTTCGTCTTCCTGTTTCGCCAAATTTGCCTTGATCTCCCGCTTATTTGGCTCCAGACAATCCTTCGCAAAGTGACCCATCTCGTTGCAGTTATAGCACTTGACCTCGGACATATCCAAGTTCCGTGGCTTCCTCTCTTTAGATCGGCCCGTCTTACCACGACCTTGTGGCTTGCCTTTTCCTTTGCCTTTTCCGATTTGTCCGCCGCGCTTCGCGTTGCTTGAGCCTTCACCACTGTCACGCCTTCCTTTGCTACTTGGGGACTCCCAATCTGCGCGCGAGTACATGAGTTGGTCACCACCTCCTACTTTACCTTTCTGACAGCCACGAGCATTCTCTTCCCATGTCCGTAAGCGTACGATCGCCTTCGTTATGGTCATGTCGTCGATGTCGTAAAGCTGCTCGAGTGTGCCGATGATGTACGTGAATTTATCAGTCACCAAACTGAAAAACTTCTCCACAATCTCGGTCTCGTCGAGCTTTGCACCAAGAGCGCGGATCTCTCCCACCAAAGTAGTCAGATGCATGGCATAGTCGTTCACTGATTCAGTTTCCTCCATCTGCAACTTGTGAAATTGGCGCTCAGCACTTGTGCCCGAGTCTTCGTGACGCGATCTTCTCCAATCCTCATCTCTTTGAGTGCGTTCCACGCCTCTCTTGCTGTCTCGAACTCCGCCAATGTCATCAGCACGGAATCCGGCACAGACTGGGCTATGGCGGCCATGGCACCTTTGTCGCACTCCTCGTCGACGTCGTCGTCCGTGATGGCCTCCCACACTCGTAGGGTTCGGAGAATAATCTTCATCTTGACCGCCCACACGCCCTAGTTGGCGTCAGTGAGCATCGGGTACTGGATGGGGATGTTGTGATGCGCCTGCACGTTGGCGCCGCCCATTCCGCCACCACTGGTCGTTGACTTGCCGCCCTTCATCACCTTGTTGTCGTTCTTGTTCGCCTTGGAACCGTCGTTGCCGGACTTGTTCCCCTTGAAACCGCCGTTGCCGGACTTGACTGACTCAGCGTCACTGTCCGTCATCGTAGATCGTCGAGGCTCTAATACCAATTGTTAGATTTATAAAGCTAGATCAATTGACCAGGAGCAGTACGTGCAGCAAAGCTAGCAAGCAAGCTGCTTGATCGATTTTGCATGCAACAGTACGTACACGTCCTGGTAGAAACTAGCTCGCCCGCTCTGTATCGAAACGAATTTTAACGGAGTGTCTCTCGACGTAACCAGCGAACTTGTAAACTAATTTTGCGGTGCGGACAACTTGCACCTTTTCGTTTATTTTCTCCAGTATATAAAGGATACATAAGTCACGTCCAACACGCCTCCGACTCGGCCGGCGGCCAACACGACGCAACCCCGAGTCGTACACAAGTCCGGTTTACCTACGTGAAAACAAGACTGACTAGTACTAGGAATCTAGACTAATATGTGACTATACCTAATACTACAACTAAATTAATTCTTACATTGGGCAGCACCATCCGAGGAAATGCCGATGAGCCCGTGCTGCTCGCAGCGACGGTGGCATTGACGAGGTCGTGCTGGCTAGAGTTTAACCCTAGCATGTACATCGCCTCCCTCGTTGCCGCTGCGACGTGGGCGTTGATGACCTCTTGCTGCGCGGCCGCTGCGACGGCGGCAGCCGCGACGGCGTCATCCCTCGCGTCCGTGGCGTGCCTCCGACCCTTCCTCTTGGCCAACTCCCTTGCCTGCTGTTCGGGTGTCAGCGCCTTCTTTGGCTGGGGCACGGCGGCGGTCTTGCGCGGGGCACGAGGCTTGCCTTTGCCGGAGGGGGCAGTTGTCATGCCAGGCGAGGCGAGGGAGGCGAGGCCAGCGGCGGCGTCGAGGTCAAGGTGGTCGTCCATGGCGGGTGTGGGGTGGGAGCGCGCGCGAGCGGGAGGGTTTTTGAGGGAAATGGTGGTGGCTGCCACCGACCGACGGGCCCGGGGAGAGGAGTAGGTGCGCGCACGCGCGTGCGTCTCGTGTCCGCGCCGACGCAAATCCGGCTCAAAATTGGATCGGGAATGGGTCGCCATGCGGACGCCAAGCAGACGTGCGTCCGTTTAGGTCGGTGCGTTGGGCCACCTTCTGTGTTCGCGCCGACCCAAAAAGATGCCATCGGATGAAATGGGTCGCCCCATTGGAGTCGCTCTTAGAAGCGGCGATCAAAAGAGGTTGTGCCCGTAATACCCACACCGGTCTTTGGATCTGTTGAAATCAAGTTTAAAAATTAAATGCCCAATTCTAGGTAAGCCCAACTCTAACTGATCCCCTATCCGGCTATAAGGGAGTGATTTGAATAAAGAATGACTAGGTAAGCCCAACTCTAACCGATCCCCTATCCGGCTATAAGGGGGGATAAATTCGGTTTTCCTCCTTTGTGCCACACCTAGGCGAAGCACTAAAACTTATATGGGAGGCTAAATTTTACTCCGCCGCCTATCCAACCACTAAAATTACTCCTCCTAAAGGCGGCCGAGTAAAATCTGTGGCCTCTCCCTAAGACCGCCCTTCCCCACTCTGTGGCCACCTAGTGACCACCCGCAGCCACAGTCACCCCCTCCCCTGGCGACCTCGCTGCCACCACTGGCTTCTCCCCGGGTCGCCGTCCAGTGCCGCGTCCCGTCCCTCCTCCTCAACGTGGTCACCGAAATCATCATGGGTGGCGTTCGACAACGACAACGACCTCTCCTTGCGGGGCTCGAACGGGGACACGTCCGTCACATCAGCATCTATGTCGTAGTCGAAGGGGACCTTGAGCTGCAGCATCACGAGCGCCTCGGGCCTGAGCTTTCGGCACGACCTCAAGCTGCAGCTCATGTTGCCATCGTGCCACGCAGCACCATACTCACTGTCGGCGCCCATCTCGCAGGCTGTTGACGACGCCATCCAGCTTCAGCTATCCTTAGGCCTGTCCAACGGAGGAGTTCAGGCCCTTCAGGTGCTACATGGTCAAGCCCGGTAGTGGGGTGCAGTACTCCATCAGGGGGAAGCAGCAGGAGCTGCAGCACATGATGGGGGACGAGGCGGGGTGCAGGACGAGCAGGATCATGTGAGTAGCAAGCGGTGTTGGGTGGTGATTGGCAATGTCTAGCTTGCGAGCGGAACCAACACATTGCCATTGGCAATGTCTAGCTTCACATCTTGGTGGCATCTATTTGTCAACGTCTGCATCCTGGCTAGCTGCGCGTTTAACCTATGTTCCTCGCCGTTGGGGTGCTCGCCATGCCTGAGTCTCCAAGAAGACGCACACCCAGTGTTCGACGAATTGCATACCACAATTATAAGTTCTACTCTGCAATATTGAGGGGATCGACTATGTCCGGTCAAAAGTTAGTGGAGTAAATATGTTGGGGAACGTAGCATGCAATTTCAAAAATTTCCTACACTCACACAAGATCTATCTAGGAGATGCATAGAAACGAGAGGGGGAGAGTGTGTCCACGTACCCTCGTAGACCGAAAGCGGAAGCGTTTGACAACGCGGTTGATGTAGTCGAACTTCTTCTCGTTCCGACCGATCAAGCACTGAGCGTACGACACCTCCGAGTTCTGCACATGTTCAGCTCGATGACGTCCATCGAACTCTTGATCCAGCAAAGTGTAAAGGGAGAGTTCCGTCAGCACGACGATGTGATGATGGTGATGGTGAAGTGACCCGCGCAGGGCTTCGCCTAAGCACTATGAAGATATGACCGAAAGCGTAAACTGTGGAGGGGGGTCCTGCACACGGAGGAATCCTACTTGGGGTCCTCCCAATTCGGCCTCCCCTTCCCTATTCCTATTCGGAGTAGGAAGGGAAGAGGGTGAATGGGGAATCCTATTCCCTTTTTCCTTTCCTCCTTCCCCTTTTCTACTCCAATTTGGCCAGCCCGTATGAGAGGGGCGCACCAGACCCTTCGGGGCTGGTCTGTCCCCCTCTTGGCCCATCACTACTAGGGAAAAACCTATACACAGAATTTTACCAGTAGCGCTGTACAAAATCAAGCACTGCTGCTACTTAGTAGCAGCGCGCGTAAATAAACAGCGCTACTACTATGACTTTAGCAGTAGCGCGTACTAGCGAAAAGCGCTGCTGCTACGTTTGAACTGGGCGCACATGGCTAGCCCAACCTAGCAGTATCGCGTATAATGGCCCAGTGCTACTGCTAATCTCCTTAGCTGCAGCGCGCTTACGTGTAAAGTGCTGCTGCTAACGGAAATAAAATAAAGTGAAAAAAGGGAAAAAAAAGAGGAGAAAGTAATAGCAGTAGCGGGTTTCAGTAAACGCGCTATAGCTAACTTAGCTATAGCGCGTTTCCGGAAACGCGCTACCGTTATGTTTCACTTAAACAGCGGTTTCCCCCCACCCCGTCCCCTGGCCACCAATTCTTTCCCAAATCGTCCCTCGCCCTCGCCGCCGTCTCCTCACCGCCGCCGCCCGAAGCCGCCCTCAGCCTCACCGCCGCCGCCCGAGGACGCCCTCAGCCTCACAGCCGCCGCCCAAGGCCGCCCTCCACGTCACCGTCGGCGCCCTCCACCTCACCGCCGCCCGAGCCCGCCCAGGACCGCCCTTGCCCGTGCCCGAGCCCGCCCTCTCTGCCCCTTCCTCCGTCACCGAGCACCTCCCCGCCACCGTCTCTCCCCTCTCTGTAAGTCCCCCGCCCCTCCCCCTCACTCATCTCTCTTTGTATTTTAGAGAAAAAATTAGATGTTAATTAGATGTTTTTCAGTTAGGGCACTAGAGTTTTGCTAGGTTAATTAGGTTAGTAGTGCTGCTAGTAGTATTGGTACAGTAGGTTAATTAGGTGATGTTAAATGAATAACCTAAATTAATGAAATTAGTAGTTAACTGATTTTTTTCCTTTCATCATTATAGAGCACTAAAGTTAACTGAATTTTGTTCTATTAGTAGTTAAATGAATTTTCTTCTACACTTTGTTTTTGAATTAGCTTGCGAAATTTGGACATGTGGTTGCTCGTGTATATTTGGACACTGTTTGCAGAGAATGATGCTTAGTGGCCTATGTTTTGCCGGAATGTTGATTCATTTCTTTTCCGGCAAATTTCAGGTTCTCGATTTGTCCACTTTTTAGCAAAGCTCATGCCGAAATTTTCCATGAATTTTGGCATGACTTGTGCTACAAACTAGGACATATCGAGTGCCCGTGATTTGCCGCACCAGGAAGGAATCAACATTCTTGCAAAACAATAGGCCTTTTTAATGTCATTATTCATTTTATTAGGTCTAGAATTAATTGACTAGATTTAATCATAGGAAACATGGCTAGCAACGATGAAGGACAGGGTTCTGGTGATTGCGACGACGCCTACCGGGCGGCAGACGAATTTTTTAGCCTTACCGATGATCAACCGATGTTATTGCTGGGCCCACCGGTGGCATCGGGGACTGAGACCGACACACAGACCGGTGCTGAGACTGAGACCAGCGCTCAGACTCAGACCGGCATCGAGACTGGCGCTGAGACTGAGACCGGCGCTGCCTCGGGGAGTGGAGCCGGTGTAGAACCGAAAGCAAAGAGACAACGGGTTCCTAACAAACTCAGGACTACTAGAGTGGTGGTCACGGAGGTGGACGATGGCAATTTTGAGCCAACGGCGCCCGAGGAAGCGCGTCGATGCTACGGCAATCAAATAGGCTGCATCGTACGGACAACCGCCACCATCAACGATGAGAAACTACAGAAGATAGAAAATATGAGGAGCTCCCTCCTAAAGAAGTTTCACCAGATATTCTTGTTCCCGGGCCGGAATGAGAAGGATTATAAAGATCCAGATGAGGACCCGGCAATGAAGAAGATAAACAAACACGCCATGACCAAGTTTAGCGACGCGTTGGCCGCCTGGAAAAATCGAGTGAAAGCAAGGATCATCGACAAGAAGGAGCCCTACTCCGAGATTGTAAAGGATAATCCGACAATCACGGAAGAGCAGTTTCAAATATTCAAGGAGGCTTGCGAGGCCGAAGATGCCTAAAAAAAGTCTAAGTACATGAAGGGGCTTCAAGAGAGGAACATTGGGAGCCACCACCTCGGAAGCCGTGGTTACGGCGGAAAGAGGTCCGAATGGGCCAAGGAGGACGCGGAAGCCGCGAGTCTGGGCATCCCAGACCCCTTGGCGGAGTTCACCGTCCCGCAGGAGCGTGACGTCCTCAGGGCCCGGCACCGTTGGGACCCAGTGAAAAAGGTTTACAAGACAACACCGGTCATTACGGAGTTCATGAGACTGCTGGTAATTTTAGTTTCTGATCAATTCGACTGCACACGTTAGTCATATTTGTAAATGATCGTTGTGCCTTTTGCAGAGAGAGCAGCACAGGATTGCGGCCGAAAGCGACTCACCGTCTAAGGCATTGGCGAGGCCCAAGTGGGACACTCCATTCAACCGGGCGTTGAACATATTGAAACAACAACCGGTGGATACTCGACCATCGTATGGACGCGTGCACGGTGTCGGAGACTGCGCCACGTGGAAGAAGTACTACCGTGAGACCACGGAGGAGAGAAAGGAAAGACGGAGGTTAAATGAAGAAAACATCGACAAGACGGTTGAGATTGCGGTTGAGAAGAAATCAACTGAGACAGTCGCAACAGCGGTAGCTGCCGCAAAACAGGTGGCTTTAGATATTTCTACTACCTTGGTTCCGGCCATTTTCAATTGGACCAGGCAAAATCCAAAAAAAGATGCAGCGGACTTTCCCCTTGCTGACTTCTTGGCGGGGAGCAGCTCGACTAGCGTTGCACCAGCACCTGCAGCTGCACCTGCTCCCGCACCGGCTCCCGCACCGGCTCCCGCACCGGACGTGCTAGGCGGTGGTTCGTCTTTGGCTGAGCTCGACACCCTCACGGTATCTATCACACCGGCCCCCTTCAATATAAATGTATAATCTCCCGTTTTCGTTTGAGGACTTATTTTGCGCAGCGGCGGGCGCGCCGTCCTCATCATCCTCTACCCCCGATTCTCCCACGCTCTTTACTTGGACACGTCGAAGAACATTCACAAAAAGGATTACACCCACATCAAGGATGTTCTCGACAGTGCTATGTATCACTACCAATCACTGGGTGGAGAGGTCAGGGACAAGAAGATGAGGGGCGGCAGGGTCGCCTTCGGCCATAAGACCAACTTCTGCTGCATCCAGCAACCGGACGATGCTCTTAATGATGGATTCTATGTCCTACACCACATGCTGGAGTACAGACGAGATCACCAGAACCTTCGCATGGCACCTTGTTCCGGCGATGCCCATATTCTGCAATGGGCAAAGGACATAGGAGATATCGAGGATCATCGACTTCGAGCTGAGTTCTATAACATCCAGCGCGAACTTGCCCAAATCATCATGAAGGAGGTCGTCGAAAAAACAGGGATGTTCTACGGAGAAGGACAAATGTAGCGAGAAGACGTCCGAACATGGATAGCCTCTCAGCGTCTCGACCTGAAGCCTTTCACTAGGCTCGGGGACTATCTCCCTGACTTGGATGGATGGAACGACATGTTGGAGTGATTGTCGATATATGACAATGTGTCCGTTTAGTCCATACTTTCTGTATGACAAAACTTTGAGTTATGCACGGTGAAACTTTATTTGTGATGTAATTAAACCATCCTCCTCCTCGACTAGCGAAAATCACTCTAGTTAGGGCATTTTGGGGTACGATGAACTTTGTTATTTATGCTTATGATATGTTGTTTTTATTTTTGCCAAGTCTGTCTCTTTCTGTTGCTCAACTATATATGTTGCATATCATCGACTCATGTGATGATGCAGGTGCATAGATCATAGATGGCGAAGAAGTGCTATGCCAGGAGTATATATACGACAAGTGGCCGGAGTGTCAGGCCCTTCCGGTTTCCGAGCGACAGGCAGTAATTAGTTTAGAGGTTCACGCTAATGCGAAAGAGGGATACGAACTCATGTTCTCAAAGTGATAGCTCTTCTCGCGTATATCATTGTTTAGATGGATGACGATGTATTTGCATATCATTCGATACTTGTATCGCTATTTTCGAGATGATGACGAGAGACCACCTTGTTTTGGATGATGATTATGATGATGACATGATTTGATGAGACTAATTGTATGTATATGCTATGATTACATTTGTATGTGTATGATATGCTAAAGATTATTGTATAAAGCCTATTCAAAAACAAAACAAATACAAAACAAATATGCAGGAAAAAAACTAATAAATAAACTAGTAGTAGCGAGGGGGGAAATTTAGCAGTAGCGCCGCATTGTCAGTAGCGTGTCCCAGCAAACAGCGCTGCAGATAATATCAGTAGCGCCCTTTCCCAAAGAGCGCTACAGCTATTCATGTATAGCAGTAGCGTGGACAACCGGCGCTACTGATATACGTTAGCTGTAGCGCCTTATTAGTAGCGCCGGTGCCCGCGCTACTGAGAGGCCCAAAACCCTCGCTGCTGGTAGGATTTTCCCTAGTAGTGCATTAAGGCCCATGTGGTTGCCGGGGGATGCCTGGAACCCCTTCCGGTGACCCGATATGCACCCGCTACCCCCGGAACACTTCCGGTGTCCAAATATCATCGCCCAATATATGAATCTTTACCTCTCGATCATTTCGAGACTCCTCGTCGTGTCTGTGATCTCATCCGAGACTCCGAACAACATTCGGTCACCAAATTACATAACTCATATAATACAAAATCGTCATCGAACTTTAAGCGTGCGGACCATACGCGTTCGAGAACTATGTAGACATGACCGAGACATCTCTCCGGTCAATAACCAACAGCGGAACCTGGATGCTCATATTGGTTCTCACATATTATACGAAGATCTTTATCGGTCATACCGTAATGACAACATACGTTATTCCCTTTGTCATCGGTATGTTACTTGTCCGAGATTCGATCGTCGGTATCTTCATACCTAGTTCAATCTTGTTACCGGCAAGTCTCTTTACTTGTTCCGTAATGCAACATCCCGTAACTAACTCGTTAGTCACACTAGTCACCAACCCGTGCACTCGCACGGGCTAGCAATTTTAATATTAGATACCAAAAAAATATGTGGCAAACTGATATGTCAAACAATAATATTGAATATGTTGACATAACCCGCAAAAATATATATTTTGATATAGGGTATTATTATTACACATGTATGTGTACCTTGGTTGGACATAGGCTTCAACAAAGTTACATTGCTTCGAGTATTTTATACTTATACTTTTTGCTTCTAATTGTATTACAACGGCATAAATATTGTCGCTGTGTGATGGCAAAATACCTCAGATTTATAGATTGTGAAAATATGGATGTGCTACTTTCTGAAGGTTATATAACGGTATATGTGTTATATATGGTGGTAGGAAATATGTTTACGAAAGCACATATTTTTGCACGTATTCGTGACCTATAAGTTGCTAAAAGGTATACATAAGTTCAAGTGTCGTATTGTTGCATATCTCTTCCTTACATCCCTACCAAAGAAGAAATACATCTTCCATTTTGCCGCGGAAGCATCATCGAATTATAAAGAGTTTGTTTCTATACATATTTAAAACTGATATTGTCATATATTCTCATTACATAATGTGAGCACCATAGATTATTCAGATTAGAAGTTCTTGTCTTTACGAACAAACAATTTCTTTTTTGATCAATATTGATGGGCAATTTTAATATTTTTATCCATACTAATATCTATCACATTGACAATCAAGTGTTTCTATGAGATCTCTGTGGCTCATGACACATCCATATTCTATTTTATTATTGTAGCAATTTATATGTATTTAAAGGTGGTTTAATATCTTTTTCTTTGCTATAAGGTCAAAAAAAGACAAGCACAGACGTATTATATATGCATATACTTATTAGCAATCTGCAACTCCAAAGTACCATGTGAGTCCTTGTAATTCAGGAATCGCACGCATACCAGCCAAAGTAGTATATTTTAAATGCATAATACTAATCAATGGTTCAGATGATTCAATACATATGCATCATGAGTTCATGACACCACTATCTTGCAGATGGCGACATAGGATACAGTTGAATCGATATGGTCCGCTCCTCCTAAGATCTAACACGCATAGTTCTACTTTGTGAAAATCCTAACACCAAGTCCATACACTACTAGGAAAATGCTTACAGGTAGACATTTAGAAGTAGCATTGGTTAAAGACCCCACGCTACTGCTATTTAGCACTAGCGCCAGACAACACTAGCGCTGCAAGCGCACGTTAGCAGTAGCGCGGGATTTCCCGACCAGCGCTGCTCTTGATGGGCCACGCTCTCGGCCCCCTGTTGCAGCCTTAGCTATAGCGCTGGGCTTCCTCCCCCGCGCTGCTGCTAAGCTCACCTCTGCTTCCTCCCACGCCGGCCCGCGCGCCCCTTCCCTCTCACTCACTCACTCACACTCACACGCTCAGAATCCCTCAATCCCCCGATCCGGCCGCCGCCCTCGCGTCCTACTCCAGCCGTCCTCCCTCGCGCGGGCCCTCTTCCCCCGCCGGCCGCCCTTCCCCGCGTCGGCCCTCCTCCCCTGCCGGCTGCCCGCCGCACCGGCCATCCTCCCCCCCGCACCGGCCGTCCTCCCCTGCCCCCCCACCGACCCTCCTCCACCGAGAGGTACTCCTCCCTCCTTCCTCCTCCCTCCTTCCTCCTCCTCCCTCCCTAGTTATAGTTATTAGAGAGTAGTTATTTTGAATCCTATATAGTTGAAAAAGTGTAGGTTCTTAAAATAATGTAGGTTATGATCAAACCCTAGCTAGGGCAGATTAGGTAGTATGAACCCTAGTTAATTCGTATGAACTCTAAGTTTTCAAATTTAGCTAGGTTTTAAAGTTATGACAGAAATTTAGATAGGTTTTTAATTAGGTGTAGTTAATAGATTTAGGTGTTTTATATTAGGTGTATTTAACAGAATTTTAGGTGTTTTAGTTGTTTTAGGTGCAGTTAACAAAATTTTAGGTGTTTTAGTTGTTTTAGGTATAGTTAACAGAATTCTAGGTATTTTTTAGTTAAAGCAATTGTTGTTATTTTTTTAGTTAAAATAATTTTTCCTGTTATATGCAAATTTGCAGTGGACATGTCATATTTTTCCGAGTGGCCTATGTTTTGCCAGAAATGTTGATTCGTTTACGTTCTAGTAAATTTCAGGCGCTCGATATGTCCTGCTTTTAGCAAAGGTCATGCCGACTTTTGGTAAGTGTTTATTAATTTTTTTCATTAAGTATTTTGTTCTCGACATCGACGATGCTTATCCCGCATCCTCGTCGTCGACTCGGCGGAGGAGGCTTGCTTGAGCACAGGGCCATGTCCGGGACTGGGTTCCGCCGGGCTGGTACTGGGTTGTGCTACCTTCTGTTGAGCACAGCTTAGTGACACTAGTAGAAAAGGGGGCAAAGCTCCAGGCCGGGTCAGCCCATTAGTCCCGGTTCAGTCATGAACCGGGACTAATGTGAGCATTGGTCCTGGTTCGTGTGGCTAAGGCATTAGTCCCGGTTCACCTGAGCCCTTTAGTCCCGGTTTGTGTCTCAAACCGGGACTAAAGATTAGACCTTTAGTCCCGGTTTTAGACACAAACCGGGACTAAAGGGTGCAATGCCCTATAGTCCCGGTTTGTGTCTGAAACCGGGACTAAAGGTCTCATTTTCAAACTCTATCAACCCGCATGGATCGCCTTTTTTGTTTCAAAAAAATCAAAAGAAAATGATAAAATCTTCAAAAAATAAAATCCTTCGAGAGGTAGTTATATTACTACATCTACTAGTTAGGAAAATGTAAAAACTTAAATTTGGACATGTTTTGCAAAAAAATGTAGGGAAAATGTAAAACGGCTATAACTTTTGCATACTACGGCCTGTTTGCAAATTTTTAGAATCCTCAAATTCTAAAAGGAAAAAAAGTTATGCTCAAATTTCAGTTTTTTTTGAATTTTTGTTAAATCTGGTCAAACTATGGTCAAACTACTTATTCAAGAAGTATTAGTGTTACTAAATAATTATTCAAGAATATTAGTGTTACTAAATAATTATTCAAGAATATTAGTGTTACTAAATAATTATTTCAGTTTTTTTGAATTTTGGTCAACTATGGTCAAACTGTGGTCAAACTGTGGTCAAACAATGGTCAAACTACTTATTCAAGAAATTTTAGTTTTACTAAATAATTATTTTATTTTTTTGAATTTTGGTCAAATATGGTCAAACTAGGGTCAAACTGTGGCCAAACTACTTATTCAAGAAATATTATTGTTACTAAATAATTATTGATTTTTAGAACAATAGTTTCAAAATCAAACAGTGAAATGTGTGACTTCATGCTCAAGCTAAATTCCTGAGGGTTAATAGGATTGACATCTTACTATTGTCAGGAAAACAACAAGTGCAGACTTGGAAACGAGGGAGAATAGAACCCGGAAGTTAAGCGTGCTCAGGCTGGAGTAGTGAGAGGTTGGGTGACCGTTCGGGAAGTTAGATGATTTGGAATGATGAGGGGTGATTAGAGATTAAAGGTTAAATTGAGCAGTGATGAGGGGTGATTAGAGATTGGAGGTTAAAATAATTCAGAAATTTGAAATTCAAAAAAAAATCTAAAAAAAATTTCAATTTTTTTTTTCAAAATAAAATCATAAAATTTCCTTTAGGCCCTTATGAACCGGGACTAAAGGCCCTTTTTCTACTAGTGTGAGGAGCCAGCCCATCGTCGACCCTGAGCGTTTTTGGTAGTGGTCATGTGGGCCTGCATCGGTGCAGAGGCTCAAGTCCCCAGTGCAGATGGTACAGCACCGTGTCATGGAGGAGGACACGCACGTCCAGCTGCTACATGGTTGCGTTGGCGGACGGTAGGTTCTCCAATACCTGGCAGATTCTTCAAGGATCTCACTGGAGCTATGATCCTGTGATGGTTCCTTCTCTTTTGGTGTCCACCGCGGCCCACTGAACCTAGAGGAGCTATTATTCAAGATGTATTAGTGATATTATATGATCATCTTTGCTACAAACTACTATATATGTATTCGATGATGGATTATTAATTACCTATTAGTTATTTGATTATTGAATGCAAAAGATGAGCGCGGCCTATGCTACAAACTAGTATATATGTATTCGACGATGGATTATATGATGATCTTTGCTACAAACTAGGTTCGATGATGATCTTTGCTACAAACTACTACAAACTACAAATTTTAGGTGTTTTAGTTGTTACATGACGATCTTTGCTACAAACTACTATATATGTATTCGACGATGGATTATTAATTACCTATTAGGAAATGTCTGACGACGAAAGGGAATTCGCTATGTGCGAGTACTATGAAAATGAGCGCGGTCTATGTGACAAGTCTCACCTGGTAGAAGGTCGGCGCTTCAGCATCAAGCTCCAAGAGACCTTCGATGTTGAAACAGTACGCAACGACGACAAGTGTTTTTTGTTATTTTTTGCACGACTTCTCTACTTCTTCAACGTGTAATTTCCGTCTTTTACAATTCGACTAGCTTATCCCATGACATGCAAGATGCTATATCTTGGAGAATATGGGTTTTGAAGATCATGAAAGCATTGATACAAAGATAATTCAACTATGGAGCCATCATGGTTATGATTTTGCTGTAAATCTAAATAATCCTATGAACTCATCCAATTTTGGTTGCCTGAATTGGGAAGCACTTTGCAAGGCGTATGATTTTCATGAGGGTATGCTTCTCACCTTCGATCTTGGTGATCCTGACATCGATGAAAAGAATATGACCATTTGGGTCCTTGTTGACATGCTTCCAGTTCTACCGCTTAGTAAGTTTCTCAAACATATTTGTCAAATAGTTTATATTGTTTATTTCAAAATAGTTGATAGCTTATTTCCATTGACAACTTATTTTCATTCTTCAAAAAATATATGGAAGATGGTAGACAAAACCTACTACTACAATGATGAAGCACAATTAACTTATAAGGAGAAAGATGGTCTTATCGCATTTTTTACTGATCTTGAGAATTACAATAGCTATTATCAAACTCCTCCACATTATGGTCAATACGTGCCACTAGTGCACGTGTTGAACTACGGTAACATCAATGGAGATAGCATGGTAAGATTTTCTACTATTACGACATCCGTGCATCTTTTGCATAAATTCTTCTAAAACTAAACTACATTGCTAACTACAAAGTTATTACTATGTTTCTGAATAGAAAATACCGATGGAATGTGTGACTTATCTGATGTTGCCGAGAGGTCGCGTTGATGTTATGAGCTTACGGCCAACACGGCCAGGTCAGCCGCAGTTTCCACATCACACTTGTCCATGCCGGATTTCTAAAAGCGAGGAAGCCATAATAATAAATGATTTCAAAAAAAAATTCGACCATCGTAGAGAGCTACTTGGAAGCAACATTGTGCGTAAGTCAAGACTTGGAGACAGGATGATCTCCGTTCTTTATTATGGAGAGTCCATTTTCCTTAATGGAGAGTCAATGCCTATCTTGTTTTATGATATTTTATCTAAGAGAGGGTAGAGTAGGTCCTATGAGAGGAGTAGGTCCTACCTAGAATGTGTTATTATGTGCTACAATGTGTTAGGGTTGATGATGATGATGAGGAGTTGTGATTATGACTAATGACCAACTTGTTATATGATGTCTCATTGACGAACATTGTTTGGTGGTGATGACAAGTGGTAATGAATATGCTATTTAAACAGACTAGTTCATGATGAGCTGTTATTGTATAAAAGATATATCTGTTTAAACATGTACAGCGTCAAAATACGAAAAAACCCCATAAATTTTAGCAGTGGCGCGGGCCAAAATAATACCAGCATCGCTCATTTACCAGTAGCGCTTTCCAGTGCCGCACTACTAGTATCTGAACTTACCAGTAGCGCTGGCCTAAACAAGCGTTACTGCTACAAAATAGCTGTAGCGTCGTAGCAGTAGCGCTGGTGCCCGCGCTACTGGTAGCTCAAAAACCAGCGCTACTGGTAAGATTTTCCCTAGTACTGATATACCTATATAAAATAAGTACTTTTAATCTAAAAAACAGAAGCAAAAGACGATGAGGAAAGAATAGAGTTATTTGGAAGGATATAAATTATGTTCCCATTTTTATGTCTAACTACTAAGGTAGCCACAAATGAATAAGTTTCCATCGCTTTGCTCGTAAGGATACAACATGAAAATATATAGTAAATAGATAGAGGTGTGAATTATTAGATTTACAAAAGTGACTGGAGCAAACGACCCAGAGAGAAGAGAGAAAGATGATCCTTCTATAGCACGCGACCTGGTGAAAGTATACTGCAGGGCGAGTGTTTGTGCTCATCAAAACAAAGCTTGATAAATAAAGATAAAATATTGCAAAAAACATGCAGAGGAACATTAGAAGTAGTCAGTTAAACATTAATGAATTACTTCCTAGTTTTCTTAGTACTAATAAGGCTCCAAAAAATACAATATATTATATGGGGAGAGAAGCGTGTAGAACATTTAAAAGACACTCGTGAAAGGCATTCATGATCATATACATCTTCCGATACAGGACAACATGGAGTCAATGTGATTATAGCGAACAGTGCAATAGTAAATACAGATTAGGAGCATCATAGTGTGTCTCTTAGCTAGTAGATGAAGAGATATGCAGAAACACACATGAGCGTCCTGTATATGCGCCTCCTGGTGCCCTGTAGCTATTTCCTCCATTTCTTCCACCATGCGCTCGAGACCCTGGTCAACATCCGACCGGTGCTTCCCGACAACCATCTGCACTTGCAACACCGACCTCTATTCCATGTTCCAAAACATGCTCTTCTCGCCGCAATACATGTACATACGGTGTCGACTAATTGAAAAAAATCATCGTACCTCCAGAGGACCAACCAAAGACTATCCATATTGCCATTACAGATTAATAATGCATCTCAAAGTGTGGCTATTTTTGCCTTGATTATTCATTCCTTGCTTCTCATACTCTCACGTAAGGTTCTGCATACGGCCATTGCCGTTTTCAATATGATGAAATATCAGAGAGATAATTTGACATACATTTGTTCCTATAAATATTTTTACAGAAGATTTATCCTAGGCAAACTGATTGGTGAGATGCAGTTTGTAGGAGAAGCTCGCGCAGTGCAGTTGACGGGGTGTCTATTTTGTTCAAGCGCGAAACTGTTGCCCACGACAACATGCATGCGTGTCCACACAAGAGGCTTGAGCGAGGTACCTTTGATGTCGCTGGCATTTCCAAGTGAAATTCTGGAGAAGTTGTTGCCGCAATGTCCTGCGAGAAAGAATATGTTCACAGAGTTCCTAGACAGAGACATACATATTCAGAGAAGTAATCGGTTCATTGCAAAAAGAGCAAAAAAAAAAGTGTGCTATTATTCATGTTATCCAAATCGCAACTCGCATTACTTTTTCGAAATATGTATATGGCAACCGTGTGGCAGATTGCGAAACTGCCACACGCATCCAACGCCATCAATTCACTCCCGATTTCCTTCCTTTTCCGCATGACCTCCCGATTTCTTTCCTTTCCCTCACGTCCTCCTCCAATTTCTTTCCTTTCCCGCATGTCCTCCCCGATTTTATCGGGCACACCCGCTCGTGCCTTCCTAATTTTCGCAATCGTCATTTATGGCCCCACATGTCTTCTCATTTTTCAGCAAAAATAATGCTTAGACTAGGATTTGATCTCTGGTCTGCAGGTAATTAACAAAGGGAGCTAACCACCTCACCTATGACACTCATTGTTGAACATTCTAAGGGAAATACTGTTTTCGACATGTTTTTCCTTTAATATGTTAGCACTGAAAAACTTTTTGATTCAAGCATCATGGTAACTTTGATCATTGGGAATAAATTTGTTGAACCCGCCCTCCGGTAATTTCTGTAAATAGCACGATAACATTCACGCCATAGACCTGATAGTTTAGATACAAACATCATGGTAACTTTAACCATTGGGGAAAACAAATGTGAAAAGATACCTGATAATTTATGCGTAAATAAATGGTAATATAAGCAGCGCACATCTCATAACTGAGGTAGAAACACCATGGTAACTTTGACCGTAGGGAATTTTTTTTGAAAAGATACTCCGGTATCTTCTGTGTAAATAGCACGGTAATATACCTCCCTCCCCTAGCATTTTGATGTGTAAATAGTATGAAAACATATGCACTGCGATAACTAAACACCATGATAAGTTTTTGACACGTGGAGGGGGGGGGGGGATTTGTTGCTGAAACATATCCCTGATAAATTTTGTGTAAATAGTATGATATTTTAAGCACTGCGGGCTTGATAGGTTACCTAGAATCACCATGATAACTTTTTGCCCCAGGAAAAAGTTGTTCAAAACATCCCCAATAATTTTTGTGTAAATAACATGATAATATAAGCACCGCATAACCGATAACTTGCAATATAAACATGATGGTAACTTTTTTACCAAAGGAAAATATATAAGTTGTTAAAAGCATACACTTGCCTCGCGCGTGGGCCTCTTGGATGAACACAACACATGGCGTCCCACGGGAAAGTCACATAATGTTTAGTGCCATGAGGGGCACACGTGCTATAGGCGTGATAAGTTACGCAAAAACATCATGGTAATTTTTTACCTATGGAAAAAGCTACCGAAACACACCCAGGTTTTTAGGTGCAAGTACCATGATAATATACGAACCGTAGACCCGGTAACTCATGTACAATCCCCCATGGTAACTTTGACCGGGGGGGGGGGGGGGGGGGTTGATGTACATATACCCTGATAACTTATGTGTAAGTACCACGGTATTTTACACATCGAAACCTTATAACTTGTGTACAAAACACAGTGGTAACTTTGAAAGGGTGTAGTTATTGAAGCATAGTACCTGATACATTCTATGTAAATAGCAAGGCAAGTTATGCAACACAGGCCTGATAACTTGCATATGAATATCATGGTAACATTGTTCTGAGGAGAAATCATGTGGTAGACGTGAAGAAGTGGCAGTTTTCTAGGGGGTGAGTGCCCGAGATGTGCGGGAGAAGCAGGTTTCTCAGGCGAGCCTGCGGGATCATTTGGGAAGAGGCGAGGTCAAAGAACGAGGGATCGTATGGTACTTTAAAATGAAATAAATAGAGGTGTGGCAGTGTTGTTTATATGGCACACGATGTGCCAAATATCACAGTCCTTACTTTTTTTCTCCATCTACCTACGTAAGTTCAAGATAGGTCTGACATCACCCCATGGAGTTATGGATGCAAAACAGTCATATCGGTTACTATCCACATAGATCAGTTATAAAAATGCTAAGATTGAACCTTTGACACGAGAAGAATAAATCTGAGGTCGCTACGTTACCTGAAGAGCTGACAAATTTCTTCAAGATTTAAGCACATAGGTGGGAACTAGCAAACATGCCCGTGCGTTGCAACGGGAGGAAAAAACATCACACTCTTCTAACCCAATATGCTTGACATAAGACCATTGCGCACATACATAGTCTATATTCTCTATTTCAACATGGCATCCCATTCGTGTCGCCGCTTATCTTCTCTGTCCCTTTGTGCGTCTGTGATGTAGTTGCAATGAATGACAACACATTATGCGCTAAAGTGATAAAGATTACAAATCTTATTTGCAATACAAATACCAGTGTTACGATATATTAAATTTGCACATATATTGTTTGTTTTGAGACATCCAAGTGCATATACATATTAGGTCTGTTCAAATGAGCGTCCTAATATACTTATTAGAGAACAAGAGATTAATATTAATTTGCATAAAGGTTTACTAACACAGCCATGCAAAACAACCATATATCAGCCGTTGCATCAAGAAAGAAGTGTTGAACTGGCAATGAGACCAGATAAAATTTGGAGGTTGTTAATAATGTATGCCAATTTATTTCCCTAAAAAAATGTATGCCAATTTATATTCCTCGATATATTTTCTTTTCCCTCTCATTTGGGTATCATAGATTGAAGATGCAACCCTGCCTCAACTTAGAAGAGAAGCTGACCGCCTGATACCATCAAGCTCACTTCTCAAGGGAATCTGTCCCAATTTGGTGCTTGAAGAATTCTTTATGTTTTTTTTCTGGAAGCAAGTCTTTTTGCCTTTTTTTTTCTTGCCGAGTAGGATGCTGAAGAAGGTGGTTTTGATCCTTTTGCTGCTGCTGCAGAGGTGCTAGTGCTACTCCTAAACCTATTTTTTCGCAGAAGTTACTCCTTGAACCTGATATGATTTCGGACTGAAACGAGATGAGCTAGGAGCCTGAGACCTAACAGACATGTTCTACCACTGGACTAAGAATTAGGTATTTCCCTGTAAATAATCAAAAGATATACATTAACGCAGCAGTGTTTGATGGCACAAAAATATAATAATATACAAAGGGAAAATAGACATGCACAATAGTACCTTTAAGCCCAAGATATGCATCCATCATCTCGTCAGATATGCATGCATCATCTAATCAGCTACTCCCTCCCTTACTACATATAAATCCGTTTAGAGATTTGAATGTGGACTACATATAAATGTATATAGATATATTCGAAGTAGAATATAGCCAGAGCATTCAACAAGCAATTAATTGGTGGGAATCAAACATGCGCAACAAGATACTTCATACAGGTCCGCACACTGTTGCAGAATCAACATCGATCAAACATAAACATCGCCTGTGCTCAATTGTGAAGACATATGAAAAATTCTAAATTTACCTTGGCAAAGTACCATACATCAGAGGCAAACTCGATCAGGGTCCTCGAGGTCCCGGATGAAGCTGCCGACCCTGCCCTCCAACACGGCGAGCCTCATCCGAACCTTCTGGATGATGATCTTCACCATCATGTACGCGCAGTCGTCGAGGAAGTGGTTCTGCCTGAGCGTGCCGTGCCGTGTGGTCTCCAAATCTCCACCATGATGTGCGTCTTCACGCCGTCCGCGTTGACTTGCACGCCCTTGTCGACCACGTTGCCGTAGCCGCCGCCCGCTCCTCGCCTCGATGAACCGCGTGAGCCCGTCGCCTGACCACGTGTCTGTCACCACCGTCATCCCCGAGTGCTCCCCCAGCAAGATGGCGGAGGTGAGCGCGATGAGGCCGCCCCGATTGATGGCAGCCCCCACGCCGCTTCGGTCCATGCCTGTGTCGAACACCACGCCGAGGTCGGCGCCGCGGGTCAGCACCGCACGGCGGGTCAGCGACATGGCCTTGCGTCTCCGGGTTGGGCATATGGTTCGGGAACATGCCGTCGAGCTCCAGGTGCAGGTTGTCGGTCGTGTTGGTGCCCAGCTTCTCCAGCACGTCCCACGCAAAGAACCCGCCACAGCCGTTGCCGACGCTCACAATGACCTTGAAGCCCTCGAGCTGCGTGTCGCAGCATGTCGGGTGGGCCACACACTCCTTGATGATGGCCCGGAGGTGCTGCACGTAGGCGCTAATCAGGTGGATGCGCCTGACTACTAGAGGCATGCCGAGGCCAACGCCGCCGAGGCCCAGCTTCCTCGCGACCACTACCGGAATAAAGCCCTAAGTCGACGTCCTATTCTATGCCGACGGCTTTTTGTTGGGGCCAACAGCATAGACCGAGATATGCTGACAGCCTAGGGAAAGCCATAATTACATGCCGCGTGGCCGCGGATCGACCAGTAGAACTTGCAACGGCGCGCCGTGACCGCAAGGCCGGACACAAACACTCGATCAAACGATTGGCATGGGGCTGGCACTGAGGAGCCGCCCAGGTCGAACTCGTGCCTGGCCCACGGCAACGGCACAGACGGCGCACCGCCGGCGTGGCAGTACCACGGGGTTGTGTCACTCGGCTTTGACTCTTATTTGCCGAGAATGACCTTTGTGCACCGGATCTTTCTAGGTGAATCTTGACGGCGTCAATTTTTCCATCGTGATTTTGTGAAGGCGAGCGAGGGCCGATCAAAATCGGTCAAAGACCAGACAAAAATGAAGACATGCTTCTATTAAATCTTAGCCGATAATCTTTGTGATAAACGCAAAATCAATGGATACAAAGGGATGACGTATGGAGAACTATCAAAGCTTCCTCCCTTTAATATTAGTTATAGATATAGATATATATATATAGGAAGAACAATCACGGCCCCATTACTATTCGCACTACATGAATCCCCATCAACGGAACTGATCTGAGCATATTAGCAAGAAATGCAATTTGAATCTTGCATTTTTTTGCTGGAACATCATCATCTACTCATGTATGCAAAAGAATCATACTGGTTATTATACACATAGGTCAATAATGAGAATCAAAGAATTCTACTAGGATTGAACATTCCACATGAGAAGAAGAAATAATCTGAGTTTGCTATGGTACCTGAAGAGCGGACAAATTATGCAAGATTTTGGCACATAACATGGGAATAGGAAGAACATCCAGCGCTCCATGCATAATCACATCACATGCATCACCTTTGACGGAATTGATCTAAGCATGCTTATTGCAAAAAAAAACTATTTGAATCTTCCCTTTGGTTGATCGATCTGAGCACGTGCATCTATCAGCATCTATCAATACACGAATCATCACCACTTGAAGTGCGGATAGAAGAAGCAAAACCGTGCCCCACGAATAGATGCTGATGGATCTTCTACTTCCTGCATGATCGTACCCTTAGAGGAGATGATCTGTTATGAGATAGATTAGGGACTTGGTAGGTGATAGAGATGAACGGGTGAAGATACAAAATACATCACGGAATTGATCTGTCAATAACTGAATGTCGATGGATCTTACACTTGCGCGATTACACCCTAGCAAGGTTGTCAATCGCGATTTTGAATCGGATCGGAGCTCTGATGGTAGAATCGTAAATCGTAGAATCTTCACTACCAGGATCGTAGAAACGTAGATTTTATGAACTAAAATCGTAGAATCACACTAGTAGAAAAAGGGCCTTTAGTCCCGGTTCATAAGGGCCTTTTAGCCCTCCACGTGGCCGCTGCCTGGAGGTCCACCTTTAGTCCCGGTTGGTAACACCAACCGGTACTAAAGAAAAATTTTATGATTTTTTTTGAATTTTTTTATTTTTTTTTAAATTTCAAATTTCTGAATTATTTTAACCTCTAATCTCTAATCACCCCTCATCACTGCTCAATTTAACCTTTGATCTCTAATCACCCCTCATCATTCCAAATCATCTAACTTCCCGAACGATCACCCATCCTCTCACTACTCCAGCCTGAGCACGCTTAACTTCCGGATTCTATTCTCCATCGTTTCCAAGTCTGCACTTGTTGTTTTCCTGACAATAGTAAGATGTCAATCCTATTAACCCTCAGGAATTTAGCTTGAGCATGAAGTCACACATTTCACTGTTTGAGTTTGAAACTATTGTTCTAAAAATCAATAATTATTTAGTAACACTAATATTTCTTGAATAAGTAGTTTGACCACAGTTTGACCATAGTTGACCAAAATTCAAAAAAACTGAAATAATTATTTAGTAACACTAATATTATTGAATAATTATTTAGTAACACTAATACTTCTTGAATAAGTAGTTTGACCATAGTTTGACCAGATTTAACAAAAATTCAAAAAAACTGAAATTTGAGCATAACTTTTTTTCCTTTTAGAATTTGAGGATTCTAAAAATTTGCAAACAGGCCATAGGCCGTCTCCATCGGATGCGGATTTTCGTTCCGAACATTTTGATATATTATACGTTTTTTTCCGACATCGTATGCAAAAGTTATAGCCGTTTTACATTTTCCCTACATTTTTTGCAAAACATGTCCCAATTTAAGTTTTTAAATTTTCGTAACTAGTAGATGTAGTAATATAACTACCTCTTGAAGGATTTTATTTTTTGAAGTTTTTATCATTTTCTTTTGATTTTTTTAAAACAAAAAAGGCGATCCACCGGGGGGGGGGGGGGGTAGAGTTTGAAAACGGGACCTTTAGTCCCGGTTTGAGAGACAAACCGGGACTAAAGGGCATCGCACCCTTTAGTCCCGGTTCGTGTCTCAAATCGGGACTGAAGATCTAATCTTTAGTCCCGGTTTGAGACACAAACCGGGACTAAAGGGCATCACACCCTTTAGTCCCGGTTCGTGTCTCAAACCGGGACTAAAGGGCTCAGGTGAACCGGGACTAATGCCTTAGCCGCACAAACTGGGACCAATGCTTACATTAGTCCCGGTTCGTGCCTGAGCCGAGACTAATGTGAATATTGCCCCGTGACCAAAGCCCTGTTTTCTACTAGTGTCAGATGGGTAAGTTTGGATCATAAAGTCGTAGAATCGTATAACAGAATCGCGATTCTAACAACCTTGCACCCTAGGAAGAGATGATCTGATATAAGAAACATTAGGGTCAACGGGTCAAGATACCGAATAGATTAGGAATAGAGAGAAGGTGGTAGAGATGAATGGGTGAAGATACCAAATGAATTAGGAATCAGACTTGCAAAAATTGCATCTTTCTTTGTTCGTGAGGAAGAAGATTGGGAAAAGTTAGCCTAGACTGCCAACGATGGGCCATGGATTCCACATAAGCTGGGGAGGGAAGGGTTTCGGGAGGGAGGTTCTGCGAGCTTTTTTTACCTTCCTTTTCATGTCTATAGATAACTAACATAGAAATCGGATGGACAATTTAACTTTTTCTCTAGGATTAACGTAGATTTTTTTTTCCAATAGAGCAAACATTCAAGCGAGAATTATATGGGCTGATCTACACCGTAATAAATCAGGGAGGAATAGACGTGGAGTAGCTAGATAGATTGAGATAGGAGTTTTATTTTTGAATGAAAGATTGAGATGGTTGTTAGATCGTATCTGTTTTGGTTTCTTGTTTTTTTCCTTCTATTTCCCCAATTGTACGTGAAAGCATGGCTTTCCAAGGAATTTTTTCTTCTGTTTTTTTTCTTGTTTGACTTTTATCAACAACCGTGTAAGCATTGTCGGCCTTGTAATAAGAACGAAAAACAATCCAACATTGAGGACTACATGGGTTAATCTAGACCATAATAACTTGGTCCCACTAGATTAACAGCTCATAATTACTGATTAACGTGGGAATTTCTAGGAAGTCTAAAATTAGTATAGGTATAGGTATAGATAGATTACTTGCAAGGCTTATTATGATGTGCATTACCGAGAGGGCCCAGCGATTCCTCTTTGATACTCGGAGTGACAAATCCTAATGTCAATCAATGCCAACCCAACAAACACCTTCGGAGATACATGTAGAGCATCTTTATAATCACCCAGTTACGTTCGGATGTTTGATAGCACACAAGGTATTCCTTTGATATTTTGGAGTTTCATAATCTCATAGTTAAAGGAATATGTATAAGTCATGAAGAAAGCAATAGCATTAAAACTTAACGATCATTATGCTAAGCTAACGGATGAGTCTTGTCCATCATATCATTCTCCTAATGACGTGATCCCGTTCATCAAATGACAACACATGTTATGGTTAGGAAACTTAACCATCTTTGATTAACGAGCTAGTCTAGTAGAGGCTTACTAGGGACATTGTGTTTTGTCTATGTATCCACACATGTATCAAGTTTCCAGTTAATACAATTCTAGCATGAATAATAAACATTTATGATGATATAAGGAAATATAAATAACAACTTTATTATTGCCTCTAGGGCATATTCTTTCAGTCTCCCACTTGCACTAGAGTCAATAATCTAGTTCACGTCGCCATGTGATTAATACCAATATTTCACATCTTTATGTGATTAACACCCATAGTTCACATCGCCATGTGACCAACACCCAAAAGGTTTACTAGAGTCAATAATCTAGTTCACATCGCTATGTGATTAACACCCAAAGAGTACTAGGGTATGATCATGTTTTGCTTGTGAGAGAAGTTTAGTCAACGGGTCTGCCACATTTTGATCCGTATGTATTTTGAAAATTTCTATGTCTACAATGCTCTTCATGGAGCTACTCTAGCTAATTGCTCCCATTTTCAATATGTATCCAGATTGTGGCTCAGAGTCATCTGGATCGGTGTACAAGCTTGCATCAACGCAACTCTTTACGACGAACTCTTTATCACCTCCATAACCGAGAAATATTTCCTTAGTCCTCTAAGGATAATTTTGACCGTTGTCCACTGATCTACTCCTAGATCACTGTTGTACCCCCTTACCAAACTCATGCCAAAGTACACAATAGGTCTGGTACACAACATGACATATCGTATAGAACCTATGGCTAAGGCATAGGAAATGACTTTCATTCTCTCTCTATCTTCTGTCGTGGTCGGGGTTTGAGTCTTACTCAACTTCACACCTTGTAATACAGGCAAGAACCATTTCTTTGACTGATCCATTTTGAACTTCTTCAAAACTTTATGAAGGTATGTGCTTTGTGAAAGTCCAATTAAGCGTCTTGATCTATGTCTATAGATCTTGATGCCTAATATATAAGCAGCTTCACCGAGGTCTTTCATTGAAAAACTTTTGTTCAATTATCCTTTTATGCTTTCCAGGAATTCTACATCATTTCCAATAAACAATATGACATCCACATATAATATTAGAAATGCTACAGAGCTCCCACTCATTTTCTTGTAAATACAGGTTTCTCCGAAAGTCTGTATGAAATCATATGCTTTGATCACATTATCAAAGAGTATATTCCAACTCCGAGATGCTTGCACCAGTCCATAAATGGATCGCTGGAGCTTGCACACTTTTTTAGCACCTTTAGGATTGAGAAAACCTTCTGGTTGCATCATACACGGTTTTTGAGTCGCCGATTAGTCACTGACTAATCGCCTAGTCGTCGCGCCGTGACTGGCTTGCGCGGGAGACTTGGCTCGCGGAGCGAGTCGCCCGACTCGCTGGCTCAACAACGATTTTCTGCAATTAATCGCTGTGATTAGTCGATTAATTGACTTTCTGGCTCAACAGAGAGAGGAAAAGGGAGGGAGCTCGGGAGGAGAGGAAGCCATGACGCCCGCGGCCGTGACCTAGGAACTGCCGCCGCAGCTCGCCGCCGACGCACCCCCTTCAGATCAACGGCGGCTGGACCTCCGTGGCGACGGCCGTGACCTCAGCGAGGCTGCGGCGGCGCAGAATAAGGCGGGGGAGGAGGAGATGAAGCTGCAGGCGGGTGAGGCTGGGGAGGAGGCGGGGGAGGAGTCGCCGCCTCTCCTCGCCGGTGGCGCAGATGAAGAAGTTCGAGGGGAGAGGCGCGGATGAAGGAGTGTGGGATGGCAGCGCTAGGTTTAGCGAGTGGATGAGGGCCGGGAGTGGTTAGCTGGGCCGTGCTGGGCCTGTTTGGCCTGATAACTTTGGTTATCTGGCATTAATGGGCTATGCAAAGGAGGGAAACAGGTACGGGAGTGCACTGTACTGCCATGGCGACTTGGGGCGATTAGTCCAGGAAAGTCACTGACTCAAGACAGCAAGCCACTAGCCGCAGCCTTGGCGACTTGGCTTGACTCGGCGACTCAAAAACCTTGGCATCATATACAACTCTTCTTTGAGAAATCCATTAAGGAATGCAGTTTTGACATCCATTTGCCAGATTTCATAATTATAAAATGCGGCAATTGCTAACATGATTCGGACAAACTTAAGCATCGCTACGGGTGAGAAGGTCTCATCATAGTCAACTCCTTGAACTTGTCAAAAATCTTTCGCAACAAGTCAAACTTTGTAGACAGTAACATTACCATCAACGTCAGTCTTCTTCTTGAAGATCCATTTATTCTCTATGGCTCGCCGATCATCAGGCAAGTCAACCAAAGTCCACACTTTGTTCTCATACATGGATCCTATCTCGGGTTTCATGGCCTCAAGCCATTTATTGGAATCTGGGCTCATCATCGCTTCCACATAGTTTGTAGGTTCGTCATGGTCTAGTAACATGACTTCTAGAACAAGATTACCGTACCACTCTGGTGCGGAACGTGCTCTGGTTGACCTACGAGGTTCAGTAGTAACTTGATATGATGTTTCATGATCATTATCATTAGCTTCCTCTCTAGTTGGTGTAGGCATCACCGTAACTGATTTGTGTGATGAGCTACTTTCCAATTCGAGAGAAGGTACAATTACCTCATCAAGTTATACTTTCCTCCCACTCACTTCTTTCGAGAGAAACTCCTTCTCTAGAAAGGATCCATTCTTAGCAACAAAAATCTTTCCTTCGGATCTGTGATAGAAGGTGGACCCAACATTTTCTTTTGGGTATCCTATGGAGACACACTTCTCCGATTTGGGTTCAAGCTTATCAGTTTGAAACTATTTCACATAAGCACCGCAACCGCAAACTTCAAGAAATGACAACTTTGGTTTCATGCCAAACCATGGTTCATACGTTGTCGTCTCAACGGATTTAGGCAATTCCCTATTTAACGTGAATGCAGCTGTCTCTAATGCATAACCCCAAAACGATAGTGGTAAATCAGTAAGAGACATCATAGATCGCACCATATCTAATAAAGTACGGTTACGACGTTCGGACACAACAATACGCTGTGGTGTTCCAGGTGGCATGAGTTGTGAAAATATCCACATTGTTTTAAATGAAGGCCAAATTCGTAACTCAAATATTTGCCTCCACGGTCAGATCGTAGAAACTTCATTTTCTTGTTACGATGATTCTCCACTTCACTCTAAAATTCTTTGAACTTTTCAAATGTTTCGGACTTGTGTTTCATCAAGTAGATATACCCATATCTGCTCAAATCATCTGTGAAGGTCAGAAAATAACGACACCCGCCGCGTGGCTCAACACTCACTGGACCACATACATCCGTATGTATTAGTTCCAACAAGTCATTGGCTTGCTCCATTGTTCCGGAGAACGGAGATTTAGTCATCTTTCCCATGAGGCATGGTTCGCAAGCATCAAATGATTCATAATCAAGTGATTCCAAAAGCCCATCTGCATGGAGTTTCTTCACGTGCTTTGCACCAATACCTAAACAGCAGTGCCACAAATATGTTGCACTATCATTATCAAGTTTGCATCTTTGGCATCAATATTATGAATATGTGTATCACTACGATCGAGATTCAATAAACCATTTACATTGGGTGTATGACCATAGAAGGTTTTATTCATGTAAATAGAACAACAATTATTCTCTGACTTATATGAATAACCGTATTGCAATAAACATGATCCAATCATATTCATACTCAACGCAAACACCAAATAACATTTATTTAGGTCCAACACTAATCCCGAAGGTAGAGGGAGTGTGCGATGGTGATCTTATGAACCTTGGAATCACTTCCAACACACATCGTCACCTCGCCCTTAACTACTCTCTGTTCATTCTGTAACTCCTGTTTCGAGCTACTAATCTTAGCAACTGAACCAGTATCAAATACCCTGGGGTTACTATGAATACTAGTAAAATACACATCAATAACATGCATATCAAATATACCTTTGTTCACTTTGCCATCTTCTTATCCGCCAAGTATTTGGGGTTGTTCCTCTTCCAGTGACCATTCCGTTTGCAGTCGAAGCACTCAGTTTCAGGCTTAGGTCTAGCTTTGGGCTTCTTCACGAGAGTGGTAACTTGCTTTTCATTCTTCTTGAAGTTCCCTTTGTTTTTCTTTGCCCTTTTTCTTGAAACTAGTGGTCTTGTCAACCTTCAACACTTGATGCTTTTTCTTGATTTCTACCTTCACCGATTTCAGCACCGCGAAGAGCCTGGGAATCGTTTTCGTCATCCCTTGCATATTATAGTTTATCACGAAGTTCTAGTAGCTTGGTGATAGTGACTAGATAACTCTGTCAATCACTATCCTTATATGGAAGATTAACTCCCACTTGATTCAAGCGATTGTACTACCCAGACATTCTGAGTACATGCTCACTGGCTGAGCCATTTTCCTCCATCTTGTAGCCAAAGTACTTGTCAGAGGTCTCATACCTCTTTACACGGGCATGAGTCTGAAATATCATTTTTCAGCTCTTGGAACATCTCATATGCTCCATGGCATTCAAAACATTTTTGATGTCCCGGTTCTAAGCCGTAAAGCATGGTGCACTAAACTATCAAGTAGTCCTCATACTGAGATTGTCAAACATTCATAACGTCTGCATCTGCTCCTGCAATAGGTCTATCACCTAGCGGTGCATCGAGGACATAATTCTTCTGTGCAGCAATGAGGATAATCCTCAAATCACGGACCCAGTCCGCATCATTGCTACTATCATCTTTCAACTTAGTTTTCTCTAGGAGCATATCAAAAATATAACAAGGGAGCTATATGCGAGCTATTGATCTATAACACAGATATGGAAATACTATCAGGACTAAGTTCATGATAAATTAAGTTCAATTAATCATATTACTTAAGAAATCCCACTTAGATTGACATCCCTCAAGTCATCTAAATGATCACATGATCCATATCAACTAAACCATGTCCGGTCATCACGTGAGATGGAGTAGTTTTCAATGGTGAACATCTCTATGTTGATCATGTCTACCATATGATTCACGTTCGACCTTTTGGTCTCTAGTGTTCTGAGGACATGTCTGTACATGCTAGGCTCGTCAAGTTTAAACCGAGTATTCCGCATATGCAAAACTATGTTGCACCCGTTGTATGTGAACATGGAGCTTATCACCCCCGATCATCACGTGGTGTCTCGGCACGACGAACTGTCGCAACGGTGCATACTCAGGGAGAACACTTATACCTTGAAATTTTAGTGAGGGATCATCTTATAATGGTACTGTCGTACTAAGCAAAATAAGATGCATAAAAGATAAACATCACATGCAATCAAAATATGTGACATGATATGTCCATCATCATCTTGTGCCTTTGATCTCCATCTCCAAAGAACCATCATGATCTCCATCGTCACCGGCTTGACACCTTGATCTCCATCGTAGCGTCGTGGTCGTCTCGCCAACTATTGCTTCTACAACTATCGCTAACACATAGTGATAAAGTAAAGCAATTACATGGCGTTTGCATTTCATACAATAAAGAGACAACCATAAGGCTCCTGCCGGTTGCCAGTGACTTTTACAAAACATGATCATCTCATACAATAACGTATATCACATCATGTCTTGACCATATCACATCACAACATGCCTTGCAAAAACAAGTTAGACATCCTCTACTTTGTTGTTGCAAGTTTTACGTGGCTGCTACGGGCTTCTAGCAAGAACCGTTCTTACCTACCCATCAAAAACCACAACGGTGATTTATCAAGTTTGATGTTTTTACCTTCAACAAGAACCGGCCGCAGTCAAATTCTATTCAACTAAAGTTGGAGAAACAGACACCTACCAGCCACCATTATGCAAAACTAGTTGCATGTGTGTCGGTGGAACCGGTCTCATGAAACTGGTCATGTAAGGTTGGTCCGGGCTGCTTAATCCAACAATACCGGCGAATCAAAATAAGACATTGGTGGTAAGCAGTATGATGATCACCTCCCACAACTCTTTGTGTTCTACTCGTGCATATCATCTACGCATAGACCTGGCTCGGACACCATTGTTGGGGAACGTAGCATGCAATTTAAAATTTTCCTACGCTCACGCAAGATCTATCTAGGAGATTCGTAGCAATGAGAGGGGGACCGTGTGTCCACATACCCTCGTAGACCAAAAGCGGAAGCGTTTAACAACGCGGTTGATGTAGTCAAACTTCTCGTTCCGACCGATCAAGCACCGAACGTACGCACCTCCGAGTTTTGCACACGTTTAGCTCGATGACGTCCCTCGAACTCTTGATCCAGGAAAGTGTCTAGGGAGAGTTCTGTCAGCACGACGGCATGGTGACGGTGATGGTCAAGTGATCCGCACAGGGCTTCGCCTAAGCACAACGAAGATATGACCGGAGGCGTAAACTATGGAGGGGGGGGCGCCGCACATGGCTAAAAATTGTTCGTCTGCATTCTAGCGGTGCTCCCCCATCATATATATAGGTTGGAGGGGAGGAGAGGCAGCCAAGGGGGCACCCCAAGTAGGAGTAATCCTACTTGGGGTCCTCCCAATTCGGCCTCCCCCCTTTCCTATTCCTATTCGGTGTAGGAAGGGAAGAGGGGGGAGGGGGAATCCTATTACCTTTTTCCTTTCCTCCTTCCCCTTTTCTACTCCAATTTAGCCTGCCCATATGAGAGGGGCGCACCAGCACCTTAGGGGCTTGTCCATCCCACTCTTGGCCCATTAAGGCCCATGTAGTTGCCGGGGGGTTGCCCGGAACCCCTTCCGGTGACCCGATATGCACCCGGTACCCCTGGAACACTTACAGTGTCCAAATATCGTCATCCAATATATGAATCTTTACCTCTCGACCATTTCAAGACTCCTCATCATGTCTGTGATCTTATCTGAGACTCCGAACACCATTTGGTCACCAAATCACATAACTCATATAATACAAAATCGTCATCGAACGTTAAGCGTGCGAACCCCACAGGTTCGAGAACTATGTAAACATGACCGAGACACCTCTCTGGTCAATAACCAACAGTGGAACCTGGATGCTCATATTGGTTCCCACATATTCTACGAAGATCTTTATCGGTCGTACCGTAATGACAACATACGTTATTCCCTTTGTCATCGGTATGTTACTTGCCCGAGATTCGGTCGTCGGTATCTTCAAACCTAGTTCAATCTTGTAACTGGCAAGTCTCTTTACTCGTGCCATAATGCATCATCCTGTAACTAACTAATTAGTCACATTGCTTGCAAGGCTTATTATGATGTGCATTACCGAGAGGGCCTAGAGATACCTCTCCGATACTCGGAGTGACAAATCCTAATCTCGATCTATGCCAACCCAACAAAAACCTTAGGAGATACCGGTAGAGCATCTTTATAATCACCCAGTTACTTGTGACGTTTGATAGCACACAAGGTATTCCTCCGGTATTCAGGAGTTGCATAATCTCATAGTCAAAGCAATATGTATAAGTCATGAAGAAAGCAATAGCAATAGAACTTAATGATCATTATGCTAAGCTAATAGATGGGTCTTGTCCATCACATCATTCTCTTAATGTTGTGATCCCGCTCATCAAATGACAACACATGTCTATGGTTAGGAAACTTAACCATCTTTGATTAGCGAGCTAGTCTAGTAGAGGCTTACTAGGGACATTGTGTTTTGTCTATGTATCGACACATGTATCAAGTTTCCAGTTAATACAATTCTAGCATGAATAATAAGCTTTTATCATGATACAAGGAAATATAAATTACAACTTTATTATTGCCTCCAGGGCATATTTCCTTCAAAATATACTCCACAAAACTTTGCTCAGACAGATCCTCCTCTACTTTGTAGGGGATCTATTAGAGTTGGCCTAAAATGTAGGTGGGAGGGGAGTAATCGGTGTAGTTTTGTGATCATGGTGAAACAAGTCAACATTTGTCTCTCACTTGCCCCATATCCAACTTATCGTGATGAACAATACAAGTGTCATTGAACGTACCTCCTCTTAATATTATCACCAATTTGTTTGGTAACTGGCTAGGTAGGGTTGAGCCCAATACTACGGGATGAATTAGTTTGTGCATTAATTTGTGCTATTTGGAACTATCAGAATGATTGTGTTTTTAATAGGACAAATATCACAAGCTTTTTGCAGGTTATCTACCAGGGCGACTAGCTGGATCCCTAAGTGGTCATTACTAAACCGTGTGATAGGAGGGGGGTCTTATGGATTTTGGGTGCAACCAATGAGAGACGGTAGCACGGGGTACATACAACCTATTTAGATGGTGGTCCATTAATAAGATAGGTGTTTAGGCCCAGTCCTATTTTGCTAGTTGTGGCTATTTGTTTGATTTTTGGTTCTTGTTTGGCAACTTGAGATGTTACTCATACTTTGAGACCTGATACTTTTTAATAAATGACTGTATGCATCGCTTGATGCAGAGGCCGACACTGGTGGTGGTTAGAACTAAGCCCGAGCATGAACAGGTCGGGCCCAGCCAGGCTTAACATTTGGGCTAGGCCTGGGCCTTCTTTTACAGCCCAGAAGATAGTTCGGGCCTGGCTCGGACTTCTCTTTATCTGTATTTTAGGACGAGCTTCAGGGATTTGGGCCAAGCTTGCACGTGAGTACACTAAAAACAAAGTTCGAGCCGGGCTTTCGAGCTTGATTTTGGGCTGGGCTCGGGCTTGAAAACATAGAGTATTTTGGGTTTTGGGCTGGGTTGGGCTTGAGAAATGAAGGTCGGGCTTTTACAAGCCCGGCCTGACGTTTGCCCGGGTTTAGTTAGAACAATCAAACCGCCTACAAATGGTTGGTAATAACAAACAACATCTAGTGTCGAAACCGTGTGCGCATAGTGAGTAGCTTGGGACACAGACTTCGCTTCTCTTTGTCTATGGGTTCTATGCCTTCACTTCATTTTTCGTCTATTTTCCTTATGTAAGACCCTATACCAAGCCCCTAGGACCGAAGACGTTGTCTTGACCTCACCCGCAGATCGAGTTCAGCCATACCGTTGAGGAAGGCCTCCGCCAACGACCATGACCATGGGGAGAGGAAGAGACTGTGTAGTGCCTATATTGAGATGGGAGTTTTTTTTGTTTTGAATTGTTGTGACTAGAGAATGAATCGTAATTTTTTAGTGTTCTATTTTTACATCAGAGCTTTGAGTGATTATTATTTGGATTTACTAGAATGGAGCAAACTTCTGGCCAAGGACTATTTATGTTGATCTACGCGATAATAACTTAGTCCCACCAGATGGGTGGCTTATAATTACTGTTTAATCTTTATTAATGTGACAAAATTTTAAAATATCTGCACCGTAATAATTCGGTCCCACCAGATGAGCAGTTCGTATTTGTGATTAATTGTGCGAATTTCGACGGAGTCTCTAATTAGTACAGAAATAGATTAATAGATAGATTACACATATAGGATTCACGTCAAACAATCCCTTCGTGCTCTATCAAAGAATAAAAAATTGTATTCATATACTATTTATTTGACTATTTTTTGAGGAATTGAGCACTCACTTGAAAAATGTGGAGAATGATTTACCAAGGTTGTTCTGGAAATCCAAAGGCCACATCGAGCTTTGCTCACGCCGTACAAGTCCGAAAGGAAGACACCCTTGATATAACCCAGGATATGTTTTCTATTTTTCTTCTTTTGTAAGGGTGGTGTTGTAAGGGTTAGACAATTTTAATACATGGCCTTGGCCTTCTTTCAAAAAAGGAAGAGAGTGTGGATCCCTTGATTCATAAACAAGCATCGCCAACAGTAGTTGGTCTCTACTAATTGGTGATGTACTCCATCACTCAATAAATGCTATAAAAAGTTGTGACCTTTGTGAAAAATAAAGCATGTTGCCACGACCTGCACAATCTCGACAAATGGAGGACCAACGAAACAATAAAACAGAAATTTCCAAAGGCACACACCTCGCCACTCGTTTTTTTTGCCATAAATCAATGCGGCCAAATAATCTTGTTTCCAAAAGGACTAAACTAAACATAAATTTAAATCTCTTTGTAGTATATTTAATACAATATATATAACAATCTCCTCCCATTTTATTAGGTAAGTAGCTAGTACAATATCTTCTTGAAAGTAGCATCACACATATTCGGGAATAGGTAACCCATGAAACAATAAAACTACATATATCATTTATTGTCGAGCTTACTACCTCGAGGAGAATAAAACCACACATCAAGGCTCAATGGATGGCGCAGGTGCATTGGCCAATGCGCCACCGAACCCGCAACAGTAAATGTTCCTAGGGCAGCACACTGGATTGTACCCCACTGGTCTAGCAGCTGCATGTGCTGCCGGTGCTGCCATCATCATGAGCAAGCAGACTTGCACCATGAGAAAAACAATGATCACTTGGAAGATGTTATTTTTTGCCATTGCCTAAGAACACAGAACAACTGAGAATATGTAGTTATGCAATAGTCTGACAATCGATATGTTTTTTGTGGTCATGACTGGTACCGCTGGGTCGATCTTATATAGATGTGGTTGCATTAAGCTTGTCCTTATCCAATTAATGTCATTAAACGACATGTTTCAGTCTCTTTTGCATCAAGCTTATCCTTATCCGACCCACAACAAAGGGTTGTCCTTATCCAAATAAATGCCAATAAATCGTATTAAATGTCATGAGTAGTATAGAGAAATCATCAATAGCCATGGTCATGATAAAGGAAAGAAATAGAGTGTATATTAGTTTTGTCTGATTACACTTTGATCTAGTTTATAGGAAAGTAATATTAACATATACATTTCCAATTAATTTTATCAAACCAATCAAGGATTTTTTTTAATATTATATTTATGGAAATCGGTCTGTACCGCTGCCAAAGTTGCATATTCGAGTCTTGTCACTCAAACTTCTGTATTTTAGTCCACGCCACTAGCGATTCCAAAGGAATTGGATGTATGCCCCACACACCATCTCATTCCATCTGGGACTCACCTTCTTCATGTCAACCGCAGCGACGAGAAGACTCGATTGATCCTTCCGGCTATGTGGCGGCACACTGTTGAGGCCATAATTTCCATTTTTCCACTTTGACATCGTTGAGGGAGTCCTGGATTAGGGGGTCCCTGGGCGTCCGGGCTATGTGACGTGGGCCGGACTGGTGGGCCGTGATGATACAAGATAGAAAGCTTCCCCCCGTATCCGGATGGGACACTCCTTGGCGTGGAAGGCAAGCTTGGCGTTTGGATATGAAGATTCATTTCTCTGTAAACCGAATTTATACCAACCCTAGCCCCCTTCGGTGTCTATATAAACCGGGTGGTTTAGTCTGTAGAGGCAATCATAATCATACATGCTAGACATCTAGGATTTAGCCATTAAAATCTCGTGGTAGATCAACTCTTTTAACCCCTATACTCATTAAAGTCAATCAAGCATGACGTAGGGTTTTACCTCCATCAAGAGGGCCCGAATCTGGGTAAACATCGCGTCCCCTCCCTCATGTTACCTTTGATCCTTAGACGCATAGTTCGGGACCCCCTACCCGAGATCTGCCGGTTTTTACACCGACATTGGGGCTTTCATTGAGAGTTCCTCTGTGCTGTCGACAAAGGATTCGATGGCCCCCTAATACGCCTCCATCGTATCTACTTTTCCAAACACATTTGCCCTTGTTTTTGACTCTAACTTGCATGATTTGAATGGAACTAACCCAGACTGATGCTGTTTTCAGCAGAATTGCTATGGTGTTATTTATGTGCAGAAACAAAAGTTCTCGGAATGACCTGAAACATCACGGAACATCTTTTCAGAAAATATAAAAAATCCTTGCAAAAGATGAAGGCCAAGGGGCCCACCACCTGTCCACGAGTGTGGGGGCGCGCCCCCTACCTCGTGGGCCCCCTGGAGCTCCTCCGACCTCAAGACCAACTCTATATATTTGCTTTCGGGGAGAAAAAATCATAGAGAATAAATCATCACATTTTACGATACAAAGCCGCTGCCAAGCCCTAAAACCTCTTGGGAGGGCTGATCTGCAGTCCGTTCGGGGCTCCGGAGAGGGGAATCCGTCGCCATCGTCATCATCAACCATCCTCCATCACCAATTTCATGATGCTCACCGCCGTGCGTGAGTAATTCCATCGTAGGCTTGCTGGACGGTGATGGGTTGGATGGGATCTATCATGTAATCGAGTTAGTTTTGTTAGGGTTTGATCCCTAGTATCCACTATGTTCTAAGATTCATTTTGCTATGACTTTGCTATGCTTAATGCTTGTCACTAGGGTCCGAGTGCCATGATTTCAGATATCAACCTATTATGTTTTCATCAATATATGAGAGTTCTTGATCCTATCTTGCAAGTCTATAGTCACCTATTATGTGTTATGATCCGTTAACCCCGAAGTGACAATAATCGGGATACTTACAGGTGATGACCGTAGTTTGAGGAGTTCATGTATTCACTATGTGTTAATGCTTTGTTCGTGTACTCTATTAAAAGGATGCCTTAATATCCCTTAGTTTTCGTAAGGACCCTGCTACCATGGGAGGGTAGGACAAAAGATGTCATGCAAGTTCTTTTCCATACACTACTGGAATCAGGTACTTTGCCATCTGCCAGCTCTTTGCCGTCAGCTAGCGGACGGCAAAGAAGCTCTTTGCCATCAGCTACCAAAAAGCAGACGGCAAAGAACTGGCTGATGGCAAAGACCTAATTTGCCATCAGCCAGTTCTTTGCCGTCGGCTAGCGGACGGCAAAGAGGGAGGGGGCCCCACTGACGAGCTGCTTAAAAAAACCTAACGCCCCCCTCTTTGCCGTCCGCTAGCAGACGGCAAAGAGAAAATAAGCGGACGACAAAGGGGGGCGGACGGCAAAGAGGGAGGGGCCCCTCTAACGTTAACGGCCGCGCCCCACCCCGCCCCCCTCTCTCCTTCTCTTCTTCACACGCGCGCCGCCGCCCCCAGCACTCGCCGCCGCCCCGTCGCCCCACCACCCCGCGCGCCGCCCCAACGCCCCCTGCCCCGTCGCCATTGCCGCTCGGCGCCCCACCGCCCCCCCCGCCCCGTCGCCCCCGCCGCCCTACCGTCTGGGCGCCGCCGCGCCCCGGCGCCCCGGCCCCCCCGCCCCCGCCAGGCCCGGCCCCGTCGCCACTGCCGCCTGGCGCCGGCGCCCCAGGCCGCCCCGCCCCCCTCCTCCGTCGCCCCAGGCCGCCCCGCCCCCCTCCTCCACCCCAGGAAAGCTCTGCCTCCTTTTTTTTCCCTTTTTCTGTTTTTTAGTTTTAGGTTTATGTTTAGTTTAGATTTAGTTTTAGTTTTAGTTTTAGGTTTAGTTTTAGTTTAGTTTTTTGTTTAGATTTAGTTTTTTCCTTTTTTCTGTTTTTTAGTTTTAGTTTTAGGTTTAGGTTTAGTTTAGTTTTAGGAAAGAAGAAGAAGAGAAAAAGAGGAGAGGAGGAGAAGAAGAAGAGGAAAAAGGAAAGGAAGAAGAAGAAGAGGAGGAGGAGAAGAAAAAAGAAGAAGAGGAAGAAGAAGAAGAAAAAAAGAGGAGAGGAGGAGAAGAAGAAGAGGAAAAAGGAAAGGAGGAAGAAGAAGAAGAAGAAGAAGGAAAAAAAGGAAGAAAAGGAAGAAGAGGAATAAGAAGAAAAGGAAAAAAGAGGGAAAAAAACCCGACCCGACACGGTACCCCGACCCGACACGGTACCCCGACCCTGACCCGGCACCCCGACACGACACCCCGACCCTGAGACCCTGACCCCGACACCCCGACCCCGACCCCGACCCCGAGCCTGACCCGACACCCCGACCCCGACACCGACACGGCACCCTGACCCCGACCCGGCACCCCGAGACCCGACACCCCGACCCCGAGAACCCGACCCCGACCCCGAGCCTGACCCGACACCCCGACCCCGACACCGACACGGCACCCCGAACCCGACCCGGCACCCCGACCCGACACCCCGACCCCGACCCTGACACCCTGATCGACCCCGAGCCTGACCCGACACCCTGACCCCGAGCCTGACCCGACACCCCGACCCCGACACCACACCCCGACCCCGAAACAGCACCCTGACCCCGACACGGCACTACCCCGACACCGACACGACACCCCGACCCCCCGACCCCGAAACAGCACCCCGACCCCGACACGGCACCCCGACACCCCGACCCTCGACACCTCCCAAAAAGGTGTTCTTTGGCCTTGCAGAGGCCGACGGGGTCATATATTTGTGAATTATTAGTTAGGTCATATATTTTTCAATTTTTTTATGAAAAACATCATATCTAATTGTGTTGATCGGGTAGTTTTAAATGTGCAGTTGTTTCATCGCTGCGAGGTTTGGTGTTCGACGACCTCGCCGTGCGTTTGACGAGCTCTGCCCCTTCGTTCGTGGGTGAGCACAAATGACATGTCCTCCTCCCCCATTAATTATTTGATCTATTCCGATGAAACTTGATAGCTAGCTATATATGTGTCTTGAATCATCAGTATGCGTAACCAATATGTGTCTCCCGTTCGAAAGCGTCATAGTTATAAATATGCATGCATTTGCATATTTATAACCTTGATTCTTTCGAATTGTCCAACACTATCCATGGACAGCCCGAGTATGTGTAGATTGGGTTCATTTTCCCATATGCTTTGCTCCGGATCCGACGCATAAATTTCGTCAGTGCCTCCCCTTTTATTCTCCGGGTACACATCCTCTCTGTTTATTGCAGAGACGTGTATCAGGAGAACAACGGGGAGGTGCTGCCAAAATTTTGCGTCGGATCCGGAGCATAGAATGGGAAAATGAACACAATCTACACATACACGGGTGGGATTAGGACCTATCATTACCTATTAGAGTGTAGGTTGCATGGACGTAATAAAATTGACAAAGTAGATCAACTGATGAATATATACATGGTGAATTACATATATAATTGTTGTGTGTCCAGTAGCTCTGAAAGTCAAGATGAGTGACCGTGCGTGGATGTATACCGGTCACACTGGTCAGAACAAATGGAGCGCTGAATGGTTCACAAAAACCAAGGGATTTGTGCAAGCCGCATTTGCAAATGGCCAGAAGAAAACCTGGTGCCCCTGTTTCCGGTGCGGCAATTGGGAAAAGAAGACAGAGGCTGAAATGGGCAAACACCTGCAGAAGAGTGGTTTTACGCCCGATTATACGGTGTGGACATTTCATGGTGAGTCTGCCCAACGTGACCGAGCTGAGGTGGATCCTCGTCGCACCGACGAGCATGGTACCGGGATGGAAAACATGGTGCAAGACTATGATGATGCTCGGGATCCGGACGAGGAGATGGAGGAATCTGCAAAGGCCTTCAATGAAATGTTGGAGTCTTCAAAACGTCCGCTCCACGAGCACACTGAGCTTTCTCAGTTGGATGCCATCTCACAAGTAATGGCTCTGAAGGCTCAGTTCAACTTGGGCAAAGAATGCTATGACGCAATTATGACAGTATTTGGACGCTTTCTACCCAAAGGCCATGTAATGCCTGCAAACCTGTACTAGTCGGACAAAATCCTCCATGCACTAAAGATGCCCTATGAGAAGATACATGCCTGTGAGAAAGGATGTGCCTTATTTAGGCTTGACTATGTGGACTTGAACTATTGTCCCATTTGCAAGTCTTCCAGGTATATTGTGGTAGACAACGGTATGGGTGAGAAGACATAGACCAAAATCCCCATTAGTGTTCTTCGGTATATGCCAATCGTACCAAGACTTGAATGTCTTTTCATGGTCGAAGAGACGGCCAGACAGATGACATGGCACAAAACAGGCAAAAGAACCGAACTAGATGCAGATGGGAATCTGATGATGGTACACACATCGGATGGTGTTGCGTGGAAAAAGTTTGATGAATTACATGCTGAGAAAGCGGCAGATCCGAGGCATCCTCAAGTCGGCATCAGCACGGATGGGTTCAGTGTGTTTGGTATGACAGCAGCCCAATACAGTTGTTGGCCCGTATTTGTCTTTCCACTCAATCTCCCCCCCCGGATAGATTATGCAAAGAAAGAACATTTTCCTGACGTTGATAATTCCTGGGCGCACTATCCGGGGAAAAATATGAATGTGTACATGCAGCCGCTTAAGGACGAATTGCAAGAAGCCTGGTATAATGGGTTCAAGACATACGACGCCTTTAGCAAACGGAACTTCATAATGCGTTTCTGGTACATGTACTCTACGCATGACTTGCCGGCGTATGCGCTATTCTTTGGCTGGTGTGTGCATGGAAGGTTCCTGTGCCCCACATGCAAGGGAGCTCTTGAGTTTCGTTGGCTTCAGGCCGGTCGCAAGTTTTCTTGCTTCGACATGCATAGACAGTTCCTGGATCCTCGCCATAAGTTCAGGAAAGACAAGAAGAACTTCATCAGGGGTAGAGTTGTCAAAAACTCTACACCACCTGCATTGACAGGCCAACAGACCCTGGATCAGTTAAACGCTCTCGAGCCAGATCCACAGCGTCCAGGGTACTTCAAGGGGTAGAATACTAAGCACGCGTGGACTCACAAAACATGCTTATGGGATCTGCCTTACTTCAAAGACCTCCTTTGCCCACACAACATCGACGTGATGCACACTGAGAAGAATATCGCCGAGGCACTTTTTGGTACATCGTTCGGCATAGATGGGAAGTCAAAGGATAATACTAAGGCTAGAGTCGATCTGGAGGTGCTATCTGATAGGCCGTTACAAAACATGAAAGAACCGAAAGGAAAGCAGAACTGGACGAAGCCAAAGGCATGGTTCAATCTTGGAAGGCCAGCTATGAGGGAAATTATCTTGTGGGTGCAACAGCAGTTGATGTTCCCCGATGGGTATGCAACGAATCTAAAGAAGGGAGCGAATCTTGATAAATTGAAGATATTTGGTCTCAAGAGTCATGATTGGCACATATGGATTGAGCGGGTAATGTCGGTGATGTTGCGTGGCTTCATCCCTGAGGATGAATGGCTAGTACTGGCAGAACTCATCTATTTCTTCCGTGTTCTTTGTGCGAAAGAACTATCGCCTGGCGTGCTGGAAGAAATGGAAGAGTTGGCGCCGGAGTTGATCTGCAAGTTAGAGAAGATCTTTCCACCGGGCTTATTTAATCCAATGCAGCATTTGATTTTGCATCTCCCGACCGAGGCAAGATTGGGGGGGCCCGTGGAAAATCGTTGGTGCTACCCAACTGAGAGGATGCTGAAGACGCTTCGAGAAAAATGTAAAAATAAACGTAGAATTGAAGCATCAATGGCTGAGGCATTCATCACAAAGGAGGCGGCAAACTTCGTAACAGCGCACTACGAAGCCAAAAATCGTCATTTGCATAATCCGAAGCCTCGGTACAATGCTGAGGACCCTAAAAAGGGTGGATCCAACCTCAACCTATTCAAAGGGAATCTCGCACCAGCTAGTGTTTCACATCCAGTATATTTGGATAACGAAGAATGGCGGACCATTTCATTGTATATCTTCAACAACCTGATAGAAGTGCGGCCGTACATCGGGTAAGTTCTCGGTACATTGTTTCGCAACTTCTATTTCCTTTGAACCGCTCTTATTACTGGATATGTCATACGGTCGATATGTCACCATATTCTCGTATGGAGTGGAGATCCAAAAGGATTCCGTCGAAGAGTATGAGCTTATCGCAAAGCAAGGAGGCGGCTATCCCAGTTTCATCTCTTGGTTCAAAAAAATGGTAATTTCTATTAGACAATTTCATTTCATTCGCTAATTTGTGCATAATGCAACAATCCTTTCATATTAAACTTGTAGGCTAATTCAGAGTCTATGGACGCCGAATTGAGACAAGTTGCTAATGGTTTTGACTATAAGGTCCGTTCATTTGACAAGTACGACATCAACGGGTATCGCTTTCGTACCTATGGCAAAGAGCTATCTATGGCCAACCAAAAGTCTACAAATTGTTGTGTATCTGCTATCGGCGAAGGAGGTACCGAGTATTATGGGAGAGTTGAAGCAATTTATGAACTTCTGTTCTATGGTGAAAACCCACCGAATGTCGTAGTCTTCAAATGTTATTGGTTTCAGCCGAAGGAGACTAGAAGGACTCATGAACATATAGGGCTAGTTGAAATCAACCAAAGCACCCATTTAGATGTTCCTAATGTCTATATTACGGCTCAACAGGCGACCCAAGTATTCTATCTACCGTGGGCCTGCCAAACTAATCCAAATCTGAAAGGTTGGGATGTCGTTTATGAAGTGCCGCCACATGCTAGACTTTCTCCCCCAAAGGAAGAGGATTATGAACCTCACATTAACCCAGACACGTATGAAGGAGAATTCTTCCAAGAGACACGTCTTTCCAAAAAGCGTTTCAAGAACCGCTATACTTCACCCCAAAACATTGAAGTAGACAGCGATAATGAATCCGACATCACCCCAGAGGAGGAACAAGAAGAGCCGGAACAAGAAGAGGTTACTGCTGCGGATGACCTGTCAATGCTTGACCGATTACGTCAAGGTGGCCTTGCACATGTTGATGCCAATGAACCCTATGAGCCCATCATTGGTTATAGTGATGATGATGATTATGCATTTATTGATGATACTGATCGAGATTATTAGTAGTGTCAGGTATTCAATTTTTTTATGTTGTACTTGATGATGATACACTTAAGTGATATACATATTATTATTCATGTCGGTACTTTTTTTATGTTGTACTAATTTCGTTTATTCTTTGTCATGGCAGGTGTTGAAAGATGGTGGGCGCTGGTCGGGAGCGCGCCGAGGCCCCTTCTTCATCGGCGCGTGGTGCGAGGTCTTCCATTCCACATGCACCTCTCCGCCGAGCATTGCTGGACAGTATGGCGACACCGCTGGGCCCTTCTTTGTCGACCGCGGTGCCCAGCAGGGGACGAGGTAAGAATAAGAGAGGAGGTAGAGCACGTGGTCGTGGGAGAGGAGGTAGGGTGACTCTTACGGCGCCTTCCTCGCCGCCGCCCCCAGCTGTTTCACCTGAGCACGTGACTGCTAGGGTGGACTCGTCTGAGGAGGAGGTTGCACGGACTCCGGTCCACGAGCCTCCGGTTCACGGGTCTTCGGCCCACAAGCCTCGGGTCGACGGGCCTTCGGCCCACGAGATGGGCCCACGAGACCCCAGAGGAGCACACATCTGGATGGGGTAACTGGTCAGGTCAGCCTGAGGAGCCGAGTGGCCATGCTGATGATGGCGGGGAGCCGAGTGGCCATGCTGATGATGGCGGGGAGCCGACTGATGAGGAGGGGGAGGAGGGGGCAACGTCTACCAGTGTGGTGCTACACGGCTCCCGTCCATGCCGGCGACCCGCGAGTAGAGGTGGTTGATTTTCCTTGATGGGGAGAGGTAAGTGCATTTAATCTTTTTGTACCTTCTGCATTCACGTTTCTTCAAATAACTGATGTGTTGGCCTTGTCATGCTGCAGGGGTTGGGACCACCATGAAAGTGTCCGTCGGCCCAACTCCGTCCTTGGAGTTCTGATTCGGCAAAACTTCCCGGGGTTTGTCACGTTGCCTGGTGAGGGTCGGCTTCCAGAGGTTGGATTGACTTGGGAGCACTACTTGGCTGCCCCGGCCCCGCCGGGTGAGATTATCGACGGTGTCTTGTGCAAGACGAGGGCAGACGTGATGATCAGAAAGTTCTGGGTAATTGCTCCTTTACACAATTAAAAATATTCAACTAGCTAGTTATTAATTGTACTAATCAATATTGTCTCATTTGATTGCAGACATTCTACAGGTGTGAGGAGGGATACGAGGAGGAGGAGGCAGATGTTATCCACAAGGAGTGCAAGCGCCTACTTCAGAACTTACGGCATGAGGTTCGGGTGCAGGCTGTTCGAGACTACTACGCCGGGCGTGGTATCAAGAAGCCCAAGCAGGAGTGCCACGAAAAGTTCTTGAGTAAGGAGAAGTACATGAAGGTAATTCTTAAGGGCTTGTACTTACTTCCTTCATTTAGTAATTCATAGCCGTAGCGCTCAAGTTTCTATTTGCTAACTTAGGCCCCTCCGAGATGGTGTGCGGATCGAATGGATTGTTGGGAGGTATTGGTCAATGCGTGGTGCTCAAAAGAATGGCTGGCCACCCACAAAGAGGCCAAGGACAAATGTGCCCAAATGGAAGGTGTGCCACACCACCAAGGCAGCTCCAACTTATTTCAGTACGGGCGGAACTGGGTATGTGGTTTGCTTCATGATTCATGCAATTCATTCATCATGCTAGCTTTAGCCCTTTAATTACTAATTTACTTTGTTTCTCTCTTTCAGGCACGCTATAATAAGGCGGATAAGGTGCCAGAGGTGTACGACCTGTATGCCATGGCCCACACTGGCCCTTACAAGAAAGTCAAGGCATTCTCCGCGTCTGACCTCGATGATCCAAAGAACTTCACCAACATCTCCGCCCATGACAAGCTCGTGCAATATAGAGATCAGGGGAAGGCGAGGAAAGGGGATGACTTTAACCCGAGCCAGGGTCCCATTGATACAGAGCTGCTGATGATATCTGGTGGCGGGAGGTCCCATGGCTCCATAGCCATGGGAGATGGACTTATCCGTTGTCCTAGCACTCTCCCGGAGATCAAGGCGCGCCAGTCGAGCTCCGCTCCTGAGATAAGGCCTCGTGAACGGCCAGTCCAACTCGTCTCCAAGGTTAGTTATACGTACTCAACTATCTTTCTCCATTACATTGTGTGCGCTTCCATCAATGATTACAAATGGTCATGTGAGTGGTGTTGCAGGCTGCTATACAGAGTGAGAGAGATAGAACGGAGAAACTTCTGGCGGAGGCGGTGGAGAGGCAGCGAGAGTTGGAGAAGAGGACGACAAAGATGTTGGAGGAGGAGAGGGCACGGAATGACATGCAGGCAAGGGCCATGTACAAGCTCCTTGTGGTAAGTTTCTTCTGCAGATTACTTGCTAGTCTTAACATTTGAGTCTCATTACTAACTAGTATGACTCTGTTGTGAAAACCAAATGTGCAGTCTGTGTGCGAGAACTCCGGTCAGACCGCTCCGCCGATGCCAGTGATTGCTCCTGGGAGCACGGTGAGTTTAATTAGAATGGACATTACTTGCTAGTCTTAACATTTGAGTGTCATAATGCTAATGAGACATTGGAAATGATCTTTGGTGCAGCTTAACTCCAGAAACGCATCGCATGATCCTTCTCCAGCTACCGGCGCGAGCCAGCCCGCTCCTACACCTCCGTGATCACGGTAAGTTTCTCTAGTGTTTTGCTTAACAAATGCATAAAGACCTAGACTTAGCTTTATTTCCTCCAATATGCTTACCATAATGACCTAGAGTTAGCTTCTTTTCCTCCAAAATGACTTAATAAGCTTACTGACCTCATAAACCATCCATTTTACCTAGGTTAGCTCTAAAACGATATGTACTTAGCTTAGTTATGTCAAAAATTGCATAATTAACATAGTTAGCTCATAAACGATCCATTTTACCTAAGTTAGCTCTAAAATGACTCATTTCACCTAAGTTAGCTAAAAACGATCCATTTCTCCTTAGTTAGCTCAAAAACGATCCATTTCACCTTAGTTAGCTCATAAACGACCCATTTCAACTAAGTTAGCTCATAAATGATCCATTTCACCTATTTTAGCTCATAAATGATCCATTTCACCTAAGTTAGCTAAAAACGATCCATTTCACCTTAGTTAGCTCAAAAACGATCCATTTCACCTTAGTTAGCTCAAAAACGATCCATTTCACCTTAGTTAGCTCAAAAACGATCCATTTCACCTTAGTTAGCTCAAAAATGATGCCCTTCACCTTAGTTAGCTCATAAACGACCCATTTCAACCAAGTTAGCTCATAAATGATCCATTTCAACTAAGTTAGCTCATAAACAACCCATTTCAACTTAGTTAGCTCATATATGATCCATTTCACCTAAGTTAGCTCATAAATGACATATACTTCTTGTTCTAGTCTTCTTCTTGTTCTATTCACCTATTTCTAACTTTCTTATTTACCATTTTGCAGATTTCACTCACTTCATGGAAGCTAGCTTGCTATGATGGAGTGCTTGCTTTTTCTTTGCTAAAACTTTGCATTGTATCTAGCTTGCTATGATAGAACTTGCTATGTTGATGAAACTTTGCTATGTAATATGTATATGGAACAATGTGTATGGATGGAACTTGATGGAACTTGCTATGTTGATGAAACTTTGCTATGTAATATGTATATGGAATTATGTGCTGGATATGTGATATGTTTGCTGTTAAATATATCTATATATGTCATATATATTTGCTGTGAAAATTCTTGGATTAAAAAAACAGAAAAAAGAGACAATATGCAGGCTCTTTGCCGTCTGCCACCGACGGCAAAGGGATCTTTGCCATCAGCAGCCGACGGCAAAGAGGCCACATGGTAGACAACTGTGCTTCCTAGGAGGCTGACCAATTTGGTCAGTTTGCCTACAGTGGCTGCTGACGACAAAGGCCTTCCGAAGTTTGCCGTCAGCGGCGGATGACAAAGGCCTGCCGTTAACCACCTAACGGAGTAATAGCGCATTTATTGTCGTCTCCACTCTTTGCCGTCCGCTGCTGATGGCAAAGGCCCCTTTGCCGTCAGCCGCCCGAAGCAGACGACAAAGTAGCTCTTTGCCGAACCTTACTTTGCCGTCCCCTTTTGCCGTCCGCGGCAGACGGCAAAGACCTTTGACGTCAGCCATCCATGCCTTTGCCGTCTGCCGTGGCAGATGGCAAAGTAGCTGATTCCTATAGTGATAAGCACGTATGACTATATTCGGAGTACATGCCTACATTATATCAATGAACTGGAGCTAGTTCTGTGTCACCCTAGGTTATGATTGTTACATTATGAACCGCATCCGGCATAATTCTCCATCACTGATCCATTGCCTACGAGCTTTCCACATATTGTTCTTCGCTTATTTACTTTTCCGTTGTTACTGCTATCATCACTACAAAATACCAAAAACATTACTTTTGCTACTGTTACCTTTTGCCACCGTTACCACTACTATCATATTACTTTGCTACTAAACACTTTGCTGCAGATATTAAGTTTCCAGGTGTGGTTGAATTGACAACTCAGCTGCTAATACTTGAGAATATTCTTTGGCTCCCCTTGTGTCGAATCAATAAATTTGGGTTGAATACTCTACCCTCGAAAACTGTTACGATCCCTTATACTTGTGGGTTATCACCCCCGGGCCAAATTTTCGTATTCAACGGCGTCGCACTACGTGCCAACTCAATTGGCCACCTCGAGCGGATCGACAGCTATGCCCCTGGTCATCAGATCAGTTTCGGGAACTTAAACTATGTGGCTGATATCCGAGGAGATTTGATCTTCGAGGGGTTCGTGTCCCTAATTATCGCTCTGACTTTAGATCCAGAGCAGTCCGACAGGTCCGAAGACGGGAGTCTAGAGCCAGCCGGATTCTCTGCACTTATGGAGTTTGCTGCCGGAGAAGCATTTGATACTTCGCCGGACTCTAGGTCCGAACTCTCGAGGTTCGTGCCAAGCGGGCGCCACCAGGAGACTCCGATTCCGGACAACCCCATGGGCTCTCGTTTCTCTGTCCAACCCTCACCTTTAAACGAGGCCCTGGACTTAATGCGATCAGTCGCCATTACGGAAGGATCAATTCCGAATTACGCCTAGCCCAGACTAGGGGCTGAGAGCGGGCAATTTTGCGTCCCACTCACCACCCACTTCATAGCCACTGTCTAAGACTTAACCGACATGTTGAATTACGCCTCCGAAGACATCGACGGTATGGACGACGATGCCGGAGACATACAAGGCCAAAACCCTCCATTTATCAAACGATGGATGGCCACCTCCACATACGACATGTACATGGTGGGCACACCCAAAGAGGGTGGTGACGACGGCAAGGAGAATCCGGTTGAGGAAAAGCTTGCCGAAGCACCTCCAAAACATCGACGTCAGCGGCACCGCACAAAATTGTGTTGCAAAAAAGATGGCAATACTCGCACCGAAGAGAATAACACTCTGGAGAACGCTGAAGACCCCGAAGCCCCTGTAGAGCCAACATCCGAACAGGATGCTGATACGTCTCCAACGTATCTATAATTTTTGATTGTTCATGGTATTATATTATTTGTTTTTGATGTTTAATGGGCTTTAATATGCTCTTTTATATTATTTTTGGGACTAACCGATTAACCGGAGGACCAGTGCCAGTTTCTATTTTTTAACCTATTTCAGTGTTTCGCAGAAAAGGAATATCAAACGAAATCCAAGCGGAACAAAACCTATTGTTCTTGATCCTATCTTACAAGTCTATAGTCACCTATTATGTGTTATGATCCATTAACCCCGAAGTGACAATAATCGGGATACTTATAGGTGATGACCATAGTTTGAGGAGTTCATGTATTCACTATGTGTTAATGATTTGTTCCGGTACTCTATTAAAAGGAGGCCTTAATATCCCTTAGTTTCCGTAAGGACCCTGCTGCCACGGGAGGGTAGGACAAAAGATGTCATGCAAGTTCTTTTCCATAAGCACGTATGACTATATTAGGAATACATGCCTACATTATATCAATGAACTGGAGCTAGTTCTGTGTCACCCTAGGTTATGATTGTTACATGACGAACCGCATCCGGCATAATTCTCCATCACTGATCCATTGCCTACGATCTTTCCACATATTGTTCTTCGCTTATTTACGTTTCCGTTGTTATTGCTATCATCACTACAAAATACCAAAAACATTACTTTTGCTACTGTTACCTTTTGCCACCGTTACCACTACTATCATATTACTTTGCTACTAAACACTTTGCTGCAGATATTAAGTTTCCAGGTGTGGTTGAATTGACAACACAGCTGCTAATACTTGAGAATATTTTTTGGCTCCCCTTGTGTCGAATCAATAAATTTGGGTTGAATACTCTACCCTCGAAAACTGTTGCGATCCCCTATACTTGTGGGTTATCAAGACTATTTTCTAGCACCGTTGCCGGGGAGCATAACTCTATTCTTTGAGTCACTTGGGATTTATATCTGCTTATCATTATGAAGAAATTGAGATATCCTAAAACCAAGATCTATCCCTCAACTACGAGGGGAGGTAAGGAACTGCCATCAAGCTCTGCACTTGATTCACCTTCTGTTTTGAGTAAACTTGCGACACCTAAACCTGCTTCTGCTATTCGTTCTGATATGTCGCATGTTATTGATGATGCCACTTCTGCTATGCATGATACTTATGATGAAACTACTTCTATGCTTGATACTACTGTGCCACTTGATGAATTTCTTGATGAACAACTTGCTAAGGCTAGAGAGAATGAAAACACTACTGGAATCAGCTAGTTTGCCATCTGCCAGTTCTTTGCCATCCGCTAGCGGACGGCAAAGAAGCTCTTTGCCATCAGCTTCCAAAAAGCAGACGGCAAAGAACTGGCTGATGGCAAAGACAAAGTTTGCCATCAGCCAGTTCTTTGCCGTCGGCTAGCGGACGGCAAAGAGGGAGGGGCCCCACTGACGAGCTGCAAAAAAAAAACCTGACAGGCCCCCCTCTTTGCCGTCCGCTAGCGGACGGCAAAGAGCAAGGAGGCGGACGGCAAAGGTTGGCGGACGGCAAAGAGGGAGGCCCCACGTAACGTTAACGGGGCCGCGCCCCACACCCTCCTCTCTCTCTCCCACCTCCATCGCCCCGTCGCACCACGCCCCGCCGCCGCCCCAGTGCCCCCCGCCGCCGCCCCGGCGCCCCCCCGCCCCGCTGCCCCGGCGCCCCCCCCCCCCCCCGCCCCAGCTCCCCCCGCCGCCGCCCTAGCGCCCCCCGCCGCCGCCCCAGGCCGCCCCGCCCCGCTCCTCCGTCGCCCCAGGCCGCACCGCCCCCCTCCTCCACCCTGCAGGTGAGGCCTCCTTCCTTTTTTTCTTTTTCCTTTTTTCTGTTTTTTTAGTTTTAGGTTTATGTTTAGTTTAGATTTAGTTTTAGTTTTAGGATTAGTTTTAGGTTTATAGGTTTAGTTTTAGTTTAGTTTTAGGTTTAGATTTAGTTTTTTTCTTTTTCTGTTTTTTTAGTTTTAGTTTTAGGTTTCGTTTAGTTTTAGGAAAGAAGAAAAAGAGAAAAAGAGGAGATCAGGAGAAGAAGAAGAAGAGGAGGAGAAGAAAAAAGAAGAAGAGGAAGAAGAAGAAGAAAAAAGAGGAGAGGAGGACAAGAAGAAGAGGAAAAAGGAAAGGAGGAAGAAGAAGAAGAAAAAAGAGGAGAGGAGGAGAAGAAGAAGAGGAAAAACGAAAGGAGGAAGAAGAAGAAGAAAAAAGAGGAGAGGAGGAGAAGAAGAAGAGGAAAAAGGAAAGGAGGAAGAAGAAGAAGACCCCGACCCCCCAAGCCTGACCCGACACCCCGACCCCGACCCCGACACCCCGACCCCGACCCGACACGGTACCCAGACCCCGACCCGGCACCCCGACACGACACCCCGACCCCGAGACCCCGACCCCGACCCCGAGACCCCGACCCCGACACCCCGACCCCGACCCCGACCCCGACCCCGACACCCCGACCCTGACCCCGACACCCCAAGCCTGACCCGACACCCCGACCCCCCGAGCCTGACCCGACACCCCGACCCCGAGCCTGACCCGACACCCTGACCCCGACACCACACCCCGACCCCGAAACAACACCCCGACACCGACACGGCACTACCCCGACATCGACACGACACCCCGACCCCCCGACCCCGAAACAGCACCCCGACCCCGACACGGCACCCCGACACCGACAGGACACCCCGACCATCGATACCTCCCGTAAAGGTGTTCTTTGGCCTTCCAGAGGCCGACGGGGTCATATATTTGTGAATTATTAGTTAGGTCATATATTTTTCGATTTTGTTATGAAAAACATCATATATAATTGTGTTGATCGTGTAGTTTTAAATGTGCAGTTGTTTCATCGCTGCGAGGTTTGGTGTTCGACGACCTCGCCGTGCGTTTGACGAGCTCCGCTCCTTTGTTCGTGGGTGACGTGTATCAGGAGAACAGCGGGGAGGTGCTGCCGAAATTTTGCGTCGGATCCGGAGCATAGCATGGGAAAATAAACCCAATCTACACATACACGGGTGGGATTAGGACCTATCATTACCTATTAGAGTGTAGGTTGCATGGACGTAATAAAATTGACAAAGTAGATCAACTGATGAATATATACATGGTGAATTACATATATAATTGTTGTGTGTCCAGTAGCTCTGAAAGTCAAGATGAGTGACCGTGCTTGGATGTATACCGGTCACACTGGTCAGAACAAATGGAGCGCTGAATGGTTCACAAAAACTAAGGGGTTTGTGCAAGCCGCATTTGCAAATGGACAAAAGAAAACCTGGTGCCCCTGTTTCCGGTGCGGCAATTGGGAAAAGAAGACAGAGGCTGAAATGGGCAAACACCTGCAGAAGAGTGGTTTTACGCCCGATTATACGGTGTGGACATTTCATGGCGAGTCTGCCCAACGTGACCGAGCTGAGGTGGATCGTCGTCGCACCGACGAGCATGGTACCGGGATGGAAAACATGGTGCAAGGCTATGATGATGCTCGGGATTCGGACGAGGAGATGGAGGAATCTGCAAAGGCCTTCAATGAAATGTTGGAGTCTTCGAAACGTCCGCTCCACGAGCACACTGAGCTTTGTCAGTTGGAGGCCATCTCACAAGTAATGGCTCTGAAGGCTCAGTTCAACTTGGGCAGAGAATGCTATGTCGCAATTATGACAGTATTTGGACGCTTTCTACCCAAAGGCCATGTAATGCCTGCAAACCTGTACCAGTCAGACAAAATCCTCCGTGCACTGAAGATGCCCTATGAGAAGATACATGCCTGTGAGAAACGATGTGCCTTATTTAGGCTTGACTATGCGGACTTGAACTATTGTCCCATTTGCAAGTCTTCCAGGTATATTGTGGTAGACAACGGTATGGGTGAGAAGACACAGACCAAAATCCCCGTTACTGTTCTTCGGTATATGCCAATCGTACCAAGACTTCAACATCTTTTCATGGTCGAAGAGACGGCCAGACAGATGACATGGCACAAAACATGCAAAAGAACCGAACTAGATGCAGATGGGAATCTGATGATGGTACACACATTGGATGGTGTTGCGTGGAAAAAGTTTGATGAATTACATGCTGACAAAGCGGCAGATCCGAGGCATCCTCGAGTCGGCATCAACACGGATGGGTTCAGTGTGTTTTGTATGACGGCAGCCCAATACAATTGTTGGCCTGTATTTGTCTTTCCACTCAATCTCCCCCCCGGACAGATTATGCAAAGAAAGAACATTTTCCTGACGTTGATAATTTCAGGACCCAACTATCCGGGCAAAAATATGAATGTGTACATGCAGCCGCTTAAGGATGAATTGCAAGAAGCCTGGGATAATGGGTTCAAGACATACGACGCCTTTAGCAAACGGAACTTCATAATGCGTGTCTGGTATATGTACTCGACGCATGACTTGCCGGCGTATGCGCTATTCGTTGGCTGGTGTGTGCATGGAAGGTTCCCGTGCCCCACATGCAAGGGAGCTCTTGAGTTTCGTTGGCTTCAGGCCGGTCGCAAGTTTTCTTGCTTCGACATGCATAGACAGTTCCTGGATCCTCGCCATAAGTTCAGGAAAGACAAGAAGAACTTCATCAGGGGTAGAGTTGTCAAAAACTCTGCACCACCTGCATTGACAGGCCAAGAGACCCTGGATCAGTTAAACGCTCTCGAGCCAGATCCACAACGTCCAGGGTACTTCAAGGGGTATAATACTAAGCATGCGTGGACTCACAAAACATGCTTATGGGATCTGCCTTACTTCAAAGACCTCCTTTGCCCACACAACATCGACGTGATGCACACTGAGAAGAATATCGCCGAGACACTTTTTGGTACATTGTTCGGCATAGATGGGAAGTCAAAGGATAATACTAAGGCTAGAGTCGATCTGGAGGTGCTATGTGATAGGCCGTTACAAAACATGAAAGAACCGAAAGGAAAGCAGAACTGGACGAAGCCAAAGGCATGGTTCAATCTTGGAAGGCCAGCTATGAGGGAAATTCTCTTGTGGGTGCAACAGCAGTTGATGTTCCCCGATGGGTATGCAGCGAATCTAAAGAGGGGAGCGAATCTTGATAAACTGAAGATATTTGGTCTCAAGAGTCATGATTGGCACATATGGATTGAGCGGGTAATGCCGGTGATGTCGCGTGGCTTCATCCCTGAGGATGAATGGCTAGTACTGGCAGAACTCAGCTATTTCTTCCGTGTTCTTTGTGCGAAAGAACTATCGCCTGGCGTGCTAGAAGAAATGGAAGAGTTGGCGCCGGAGTTGATCTGCAAGTTAGAGAAGATCTTTCCACCGGGCTTCTTTAATCCAATGCAGCATTTGATTTTGCATCTCCCGACCGAGGCAAGATTGGGGGGGCCCGTGCAAAATCGTTGGTGCTACCCAACTGAGAGGATGCAGAAGACGCTTCGAGAAAAATGTAAAAATAAACGTAGAATTGAAGCATCGATGGCTGAGGCATTCATCACAGAGGAGGCGGCAAACTTCGTAACAGCGCACTATGAAGCCAAAAATCGTCATTTGCATAATCCGAAGCCTCGGTACAATGCTGACGAGCCTAAAAAGGGTGGATCCAACCTCAGCCTATTCAAAGGGAATCTCGCACCAGCTAGTGTTTCACATCCAGTATCTTTGGATAACGAAGAATGGCGGACCATTTCGTTGTATATCTTCAACAACCTGATAGAAGTGCGGCCGTACATCGAGTAAGTTCTCGGTACATTGTTTCGCAACTTCTATTTCCTTTGAACTACTCTTATTCCTGGATATGTCATACAGTCGATACGTCACCATATTCTCGTATGGAGCGGAGATCCAAAAGGATTCTGTCAAAGAGTATGAGCTTCTCGCAAAGCAAGGAGGTGGCTATCCCGGTTTCATCTCTTGGTTCAAACAAACGGTAATTTCTATTAGACAATTTCATATCATTCGCTAATTTGTGCATAATGCAACAATCCTTTCATATTAAACTTGTAGGATAATTCAGAGTCTATGGACGCCGAATTGAGACAAGTCGCTAATGGTTTTGACTATAAGGTCCGTTCATTTGACAAGTACGACATCAACGGGTATCACTTTCATACCTATGGCAAAGAGCTATCTATGGCCGACCGAAAGTCAACAAATTGTTGTGTATCTGCTATCGGCGAAGGAGGTACCGAGTATTATGGGAGAGTGGAAGCAATTTATGAACTTCTGTTCTATGGTGAAAATCCACCGAATGTCGTAGTCTTCAAATGTTATTGGTTTCAGCCGAAGGAGACTAGAAGGACTCATGAACATGTAGGGCTAGTTGAAATCAACCAAAGCACTCATTTAGATGTTCCTGATGTCTATATTATGGCTCAACAGGCGACCCAAGTATTCTATCTACCGTGGGCCTGCCAAACTAATCCAAATCTGAAAGGTTGGGATGTCATTTATGAAGTGCCGCCACGTGCTAGACTTTCTCCCCCAAAGGAAGAGGATTATGAACTTCACATTAACCCAGACACATATGAAGGAGAATTCTTCCAAGAGACACATCTTTCCAAAAAGCGTTTCAAGAACCGCTATACTTCACCCCAAAACATTGAAGTAGACAGCGACAATGAATCCGACATCACCCCAGAGGAGGAACAAGAAGAGCCGGAACAAGAAGAGGTTACTGCTGCGGATGACCTGTCAATGCTTGACCGATTACGTCAAGGTGGCCTTGCACATGTTGATGCCAATCAACCCTATGAGCCCGTCATTGATTATAGTGATGATGATGATTATGCATTTATTGATGATACTGATCGAGATTATTAGTAGTGTCAGGTATTACATTTTTTTATGTTGTACTTGATGATGATACACTTAAGTGATACACATATTATTATTCATGTCGGTCTTTTTTTATGTTGTACTAATTTCGTTTACTGTTTGTCATGGCAGGTGTTGAAAGATGGTGGGCGCTGGTCGGGAGCGTGGTCTGAGGTCTTCCATTCCAGACGCACCTCTCCGCCGAGCGTTGCTGGACAGTATGGCCACACCGCCGGGCCCTTCTTCGTCGACCGCGGTGCCCAGCAGGGGACGAGCTCGAGGTAGGAAGAGAGGAGGTGGGGCACGTGGTCGTGGGAGAGGAGGTAGGGCTACGGCGCCTTCCTCGCCGCCACCCCCGGCTGTTTCACCCGAGCACGTGACTGCTAGGGTGGACTCGTCCGAGGAGGAGGCTACACGGACTTCGGTCCACGAGCCTCCGGTCCACGGGTCTTGGGCCCACGAGCCTCGGGTCGACTGGCCTTCGGCCCACGAGAGTTCGGCCCACGTGACCCCGGAGGAGCACACGTCCGGATGGGGTACCTGGCCGGATCAGCCCGAGGAGCCGAGTGGCCATGCTAATGATGGTGGGGAGCCGACTGATCTTGAGGAGGAGGGGGGCACCGTCTACCAGCGTGGTGCTACACGGCTCCCGTCCGTGCCGGTGACCCGCGAGCAGAGGTGGTTGATTTTCCCTGATGGGGAGAGGTACGTAAGTGCATTTAATATTTTTGTACCTTGTGCATTCACGTTTTTTCAAATAACTAATGCGTTGGCCTTGTCATGCTGCAGGGGTTGGGACCACCATCATAGTGTCCGCCGGCCCAACTCCGTCCTTGGAGTTCTTTGCCGGCAAAACTTCCCGGGGTTTGTCACGTTGCCTGGTGAGGGTCGGCTTCCAGAGCTTGGATTGAGCTGGGAGCACTACGTGGCTGCCCCGGCCCCGCCGGATGAGATTATCGACGGTGTCGTGTGCGACACGAGGGCAGACATGGTGATCAGAAAGTTTTGGGTAATTTCTCCTTTACACATTTAAAAATCTTCAACTAGCTATTTATTAATTGTACTAATCAATATTGTATCATTTGATTGCAGACATTCTACAGGTGTGAGGAGGGATACGAGGAGGACGCGGCACATGTTATCGAGAACGTCTGCAAGCGCCTACTCCAGAACTTACGGCATGAGGCTCGGGTGCAGGCTGTTCGAGACTACTACGCCTTGCGTGGTATCGAGAAGACCAAGCCGGCGTGCCGTGATAAGTTCCTGAGTAAGGAGCAGTACATGAAGGTAATTCTTAAGGCCTTCTCTACTTAAGTTCCTTCATTTAGTTATTCTTAGCCGTAGCGCTCAAGTTTCTATTTGCTAACTTAGGCGCCTCCGAGATGGTGTGCGGATCGGATGGATTGTTGGGAGCTGTTGGTCGATGAGTGGTGCTCTCCACAATGGCTAGCCCTCCACAACGAGGCCAAGGACAAACGTGCCCAAATGGAAGGTGTGCCACACCATCAAGGCAGCTCCAACTTATATCAGTTCGGGCGCAACTGGGTATGTGGTTTGCTTCATGATTCATGCAATTCATTCATCATGCTAGCTTGAGCCCTTTAATTACTAATTTTCATTGTTTCTCTCTTTCAGGCACGGTACAATAAGGCGGATAAGGTGCCAGAGGTGTACGACCTGTATGCCATGGCCCACACTGCCTCTTTCAAGAAAGTCAAGGCTTTCTCTCAGTCTGACCTCGATGATGCAAACAACTTCACCAACATCTCCTCCCACAACAAGCTCGTGAGATATAGAGATGAGGGGAAGGCGAGGAAAGGGGAGGACTTTAACCCGAGCCAGGGTCCCATTGATCCAGAGCTGTTGATGATATCTGGTGGCGGGAGGTCCCATGGCTCCATAGCCATTGGAGATGGACTTATCCGTTGTCCTAGCACTCTCCCGGAGATCAAGGCGCGCCAGTCGAGCTCCGCTCCTGAGATAAGGCCTCGTGAACGGCCAGTGCAACTCGCCATCAAGGTTAGTGATACGTACTCAGTTATCTTTCTCCATTACATTCTGTGCGCTTTCATCAATGATTACAAATGGTCATGTGAGTGGTGTTGCAGGCTGCTATACAGAGTGAGAGAGATAGAACGGAGAAACTTCTGGCGGAGGCGGCGGGGAGGCAGCGGGAGTTGGAGGAGAGGACGACAAAGATGATGGAGGAGGAGAGGGCATGGAATGACATGCAGGCAAGGGCCATGTACGAGCTCCTTGTGGTAAGTTTCTTCTGCAGATTAGACAAAACATTCATGTAGTGTTTGTCTCATTACTAACTAGTATGACTGAGTCGTCAAAACCAAATGTGCAGTCTGTGTGCGAGAAGACAGGTCAGACCGCTCCGCCGATGCCAGTGATTGCTCCTGGGACCACGGTGAGTTTTATTGAATGGACATTACTTGCTAGTCTTAACATTTGAGTGTCATCATGCTAACAAGACATTGGAAATGATCTTTGGTGCAGCGTAACTCCAGACAAGCATCGCACGATCCTTCTCCAGCTACCGACACGAGCCACCCCGCTCCTACACCTCCCACATCTTGGTAAGTTTATCTAGTGTTTTGCTTAACACATGCATAAAGACCTAGACTTAGCTTTATTTCCTCCAATGCTTACCATAATGACCTAGACTTAGCTTCTTCACCTCCAAAATGACTTAATAAGCTTACTGACCTCCAAAACCATCCATTTTACCTAAGTTAGCTCTAAAACGATCTGTACTTAGCTTACTTATGTCAAAAATTGCATAATTAGCTTAGTTAGCTTATAGACGATCCATTTTACCTAAGTTAGCTCTAAAATGACCCATTTTACCTAGGTTAGCTTATAAATGATCCAGTTCATCCAAGTTAGCTCAAAAATGACCCATTTTACCTAGATTAGCTCCTAAATGATCCAGTTTACCTACGTTAGCTTTAAAATGACCCATTTCACCTAGTTAACTCCAAAATGACCAATCTTACCTACGTTATCTCATAAACGATCCATTTCAACTAATTTAGCTCATAAACGATCCATTTCACCTAGGTTACCTAAAAAACGATCCATTTCACCTAAATTAGCTCTTAAATGATCCATTTCACCTAAGTTAGCTCAAAAAGATCCATTTCAACTAAATTAGCTCATAAATGATCCATTTCACCTAAGTTAGCTCAAAAACGATCCATTTCAACTAAGTTAGCTCATAAATGATCCATTTCACCTAAGTTAGCTAAAAAACGATCCATTTCACCTTAGTTACCTCAAAAATGATCCATTTCACCTTAGCTAGCTCATAAACGACCCATTTCAACTAAGTTAGCTCATAAATGATCCATTTCACCTTAGCTAGCTCATAAACGACCCATTTCAACTTAGTTAGCTCATATATGATCCATTTCACGTAAGTTAGCTCATAAATGACATACTCTTCTTGTTCTAGTCTTCTTCTTGTTCTACTCTTCTTGTTCTAGTCTTCTTCTTGTTCTACTCTTCTTCTTGTTCTACTCTTCTTGTTCTAACTTTCTTATTTTTCATTTTGCAGAGTTCATTCACTTGACGAAAGCTTGCATAGATGGAGTGCTCCTTATCCCTTTCTCTGTTTCTTTTTGTATCGTTGAACTATGCATGTATCGTTGGATGAAACTATTGTAATATATATGGTTGGATGCCTCTATGTTGAACTTGTTATGTATGATGGAACTATGATGAAGTTATGTGTTGGATGCATGTAATATATATGGTTGGATATCTTATATGTTTGCTCTGTAATGGCCTTTTGAAATATATCTATATATGTCATCTATATTTGTGATGAAAATTGTTGGATTTAATAAAAAACAGATAAAAGAGCCAATATGCAGGCTCTTTGCCGTCTGCCACCGACAGCAACGAGCTCTTTGCCATCTGCCGCGGACGGCAAAGAAGACACGTGGCATCCAGCTGTGCTTCCTGGGAGCTGACCCATTTGGCCAGTTTGCCTACAGTGGTAGACGGCAAAGACTTTGCCATCAGTGGCAGACGGCAAAGACACTAGAAAGTTTGCCGTCAGCCGTGGACGGCAAAGGCCTGCCGTTAGCCACTTAACGGACTGACAGCGCAATTATTGCCATCCGCCTTCTTTGCCGTCTACCGAGCTCTCTTTGCCGTCTGCGGCGGACGGCAAAGACTTTGCCATCAGTAGCAGACGGCAAAGTAGTTGTTTACCGAAGCCTACATTGCCGGAGCCTTTTGCCGTCCGCGGCTGACGGCAAAAGCCTTTGCCGTCCGCCGTTCATGCCTTTGCCGTCCGCCGTGGCGGACGGCAAAGTAGCTGATTCCTGTAGTGAAATATTGAATCTGATAATACTGATGAAAGTAATGACGAAGACTTGTCTGTTATTCCTAAGGGTTATGTTTTTGATAAAGAAGCTTCTTTAGCTATTTTAGCTTGCAAAGATAGATACGAACTTAAGAGGTTATTAGCTAAATGGAATAAGCAATCTCTAAATGCTAGAATGAAACCTGACCCTGCTTTTGCTACTTCACCTATCTATGTTACCGATAAGGATTATGAATTCTCTATTGATCCTGGTATAATTACTTTGGTTGAATCTGATCCTTTGGTTGAATCTAAAACTGTTGTGGCACATCTTACTAAATTAAATGATATAGCTACCCTTTTCACCAATGATGAGAGAACTCGTTACTTTTATATCCTTAAAATATTTCCGTTCTCATTAAAGGGTGATGCTAAGATATGGTTTAATTCTCTTGATCCAGGTTGTGTGCGTAGTCCCCAGTATATGATTTATTTCTTCTCTGCTAAATATTTCCCTGCTCATAAGAAACAAGCTGCTTTAAGGGATATATATAACTTTGTGCAAATTGAAGAAGAGAGTCTCCCACAAGCTTGGGGGAGGCTTCTCCAATTACTTAACGCTTTGCCTGATCATCCTCTTAAGAAAAATGAAATACTTGATATCTTTTATAATGGACTAACCGATGCTTCCAGAGATTACCTGGATAGTTGTGGTGGTTCTGTTTTCACGGAAAGAACGCCAGATGAAGCTGAAATTATATTGAATAATATGTTGGCAAATGATAATAATTGGACACTTCCTGAACTAGTTCCTGAACCAACTCCGAAGAAGAGGGGTATTCTATTTCTCAGTCCTGAAGATATGCAAGAGGCAAAGAAATCTATGAAAGAAAAAGGTATTAAAGCTGAAATCCCATTTACTAAATTTGCTAGCCCTTGCTTAGATGAGTTTGATAAATTTATGGCTAAGCAAGAAGATTTTAATGCTTATTTTGGTAGACAATTGAAATACAATTCAAATATGCTTGAACACTTGGGTGATTATATGGATAATGTCAAAGGTGAACTTAAACTTATTAGTAAACATGCTTCTATGGTTACCACTCAAGTAGAACAAGTACTTAAAGCTCAAAATGATTTGCTCAATGAATTGAATAGTAAGAAGAATGATAATGCTATTAGAGTTATGACTAGAGGTGGTAAAATGACTCAGGTACCTTTGTATCCTGAAGGCCATCCTAAGAGAATTGAGCAAGACTCTCAGAGAAATAATCTAGATGCACCTAGTCCTTCTAAAAGGAAGAAAAAGAAAAATGATAGGACTTTGCATGCTTCTAGTAAACCTGTTACTGAAACACCCGAGAATCCAAATGATATTTCTATTTCTGATGCTGAAACACAATCTGGTAATGAACCTGAAACTAGTGATAATGTTAATGATAATGTTCATGATGATGCTCAACCTAGTAATAATAATGATATAGAAATTGAACCTGCTGTTGATCTTGATAACCCACAATCAAAGAATCAACGTTATGATAAGAAAGACTTTGTTGCAAGGAAACACGGTAAGGAAAGAGAGCCTTGGGTTCAGAAACCCGTACCTTTTCCTCCCAAACCATCGAAGAAAAAGGATGATGAGGATTTTGAGCACTTTGCTGAAATGATTAGACCTATCTTTTTGCGTATGCGATTAACTGATATGCTCAAAATGAATCCTTATGCTAAGTATATGAAAGATATTGTTACAAATAAAAGAAAGATACCGGAAGCTGAAATTTCCACCATGCTTGATAATTATACTTTTAAGGGTGGAATACCAAAGAAACTAGGAGATCCCGGTGTACCCACTATACCATGCTTCATTAAAAAAACTATGTTAAAACTGCTTTATGTGATCTTGGAGCCGGTGTTAGTGTTATGCCTCCCTCTTTATATCGTAGACTTGATTTGAATAAGTAGACACCTACTGAAATATATTTGTAAATGGTTGATAAATCAACCGATATACATGTCGGTATTTGTGAGGATGTGCCTGTTGTAGTTGCAAACGTTACTATTTTAACGGACTTTGTTATTCTTGATATTCCCGAGGACGATAGTATGTCTATTATTCTTGGAAGACCTTTCTTGAACACTCCAGGGGCTGTTATTGATTGCACTAAAGGCAATGTCACTTTTCATGTTAATGGTAATGAGCATATGGTACACTTTCCGAGGAAACAACCTCAAGTCCAGAGTATCAATTCTATTGGAAATATTCCATCGATTATATTTTGAGGTTTTGAATTTCCTCTTCCTACTGTCAAGAAGAAATATGATATTCTTATTATTGGGGATGTGCATATCCCTGTTGAGGTAACATAGTGTTATTCGAAATATCTCCGGTTCCATGTTATTCGGAATGAGTTCGTTAACAAGACCTGATCAACCTTGTTAGTGGATTCCTTTTGATGAGCATGAGATGGATGAAACTAGAAGGCACAACCTACTGTACCCTCCTTTTACTTTCTGTTATTTATGTTGGGGAACGTAGCAGAATTTTAAAATTTTCTACGCATCACCAATATCAATCTATGGAGTCATCTAGCAACGAGGGAGAGAGGAGTGCATCTACATACCCTTGTAGATCGCGCGCGGAAGCGTTCAAGAGAACGGGGTTGATGGAGTTGTACTCGACGTGATCCAAATCACCGATGACCAAGTGCCGAACGGACAGCACCTCTGCGTTCAACACTCGTACGGTTGGGAGACGTCTCCTCCTTCTTGATCCAGCAAGGGGGAAGGAGAGGCTGATGAAGATTCAGCAGCACGACGGCGTGGTGGTGGAAGCAACGGTGATCTCGGCAGGGCTTCGCCAAGCACAGGGAGACGGATGAGTGTCACGGGAGGGAGAGGGAGAGGCCAGGGGCTTCGGTGCGCAGCCCTCCCTCCCCCCACTATATATAGGGTGCCTAGGGGGGGCGGCGGCCCTAGGAGATCCAATCTCCTAGGGGGCGGTGGCCAAAGGGGGTGCCTTGCCCCTCAAGGCAAGGGTGGCGCCCCCCACCCCTAGGGTTTCCAACCCTAGGCGCAGGGGGAGGCCCAAGGGGGGCACACCAGCCCACTAGGGGCTGGTTCCCCTCCCACTTCAGCCCATGGGGCCCTCCGGGATAGGTGGCCCCACCACGTGGACCCCCGGCACCCTTCCGGTGGTCCCGGTACAATACCGGTGACCCCCGAAACCTTCCCGATGGCCGAAACTGGACTTCCTATATATGAATCTTTACCTCCGGACCATTCCGGAACTCCTCGTGACGTCCAGGATCTCATCCGGGACTCCGAACAACTTTCGGGTTACCGTGTGCTAATATCTCTACAACCCTAGCGTCACCGAACCTTAAGTGTGTAGACCCTACGGGTTCGGGAGACATGCAGACATGACTGAGAAGCCTCTCCGGTCAATAACCAACAGCGGGATCTGGATACCCATGTTGGCTCCCACAAGCTCCACGATGATCTAATTGGATGAACCACAATGTCGAGGATTCAATCAATCCGTATAAAATTCCCTTTGTTAATCGGTACGTTACTTGCCCGAGACTCGATCGTCGGTATCCCAATACCTTGTTCAGTCTCATTACCGGCAAGTCACTTTACTCGTACCGTAATGCATGATCCCGTGATCAACCACTTGATCACATTGAGCTCATTATGATGATGCATTACCGAGTGGGCCCAGAGATACCTCTCCGTCATACGAAGTAACAAATCCCAGTCTCGATTTGTGCCAACCCAACAAATACTTTCGGAGATACCTGTAATGTACCTTTATAGTCACCCAGTTACGTTGTGACGTTTGGCACACCCAAGGAACTCCTACGGTATCCGGGAGTTTCACAATCTCATGGTCTAAGGAAATGATACTTGACATTCAGAAAAGCTACAACAAACGAACTACGCGATCTTTGAGCTAAGCTTAGGATTGGGTCTTGTCCATCACATCATTCTCCTAATGATGTGATCCCGTTATCAATGACATCCAATGTCCATAGTCAGGAAACCATGACTATCTTTTGATCAACGAGCTAGTCAACTAGAGGCTCACTAGGGACGTGTTGTGGTCTATGTATTCACACATGTATTACGATTTCCGGATAACATAATTATTGCATGAACAATAGACAATTATCATGAACAAAGAAATATAATAATAGCCATTTTATTATTGCCTCTAGGGCATATTTCCAACAGTCTCCCACTTGCACTAGAGTCAATATTTTAGTTACATTGTGATGAATCGAACACCCATGTAGTTCTGGTGTTGATCATGTTTTTCTCTAGGGAGAGGTTTAGTCAATGGATCTGCTACATTCAGGCCCGTATGTACTTTACAAATCTCTATGTCTCCATTTTGAACACTTTCACAAATGGAGTTGAAGCGACGCTTGATATGCCTGGTCTTCCTATGAAACCTGGGCTCCTTGGCAAGGGCAATAGCTCCAGTGTTGTCACAGAAGAGAGTCATCGATCCCGACGCATTGGGTATGACTCCTAGGTCGGTAATGATCTCCTTCACCCAGACTGCTTCTTGTGTTGCCTCCGAGGCTGCCATGTACTCTGCTTCACATGTAGATCCCGCCACAACGCTTTGCTTGCAACTACACCAGCTTACTGCCCCACCATTCAAAATATACACATATCCGGTTTGTGACTTAGAGTCATCCAGATCTATGTCGAAGCTAGCATCGACGTAACCCTTTACGACGAGCTCTTCGTCACCTCCATAAACGAGAAACATCTCCTTAGTCCTTTTCAGGTACTTCAGGATATTCTTGACCGCTGTCCAGTGTTCGATGCCGGGATTACTTTGGTACCTTCCTACCAAACTTATAGCAAGGTTTACATCAGGTCTGGTACACAGCATAGCATACATGATAGACCCTATGGCCGAGGCATAGGGGACGACACTCATCTTTTCTCTATCTTCTGCCGTGGTCGGGCATTGAGCCGTGCTCAACCTCGTACCTTGCAATACAGGCAAGAACCCCTTCTTTGATTGATCCATTTTGAACTTCTTCAATATCTTGTCAAGGTACGTACTCTGTGAAAGACCAATGAGGCGTCTCGATCTATCTCTATAGATCTTGATGCCTAATATATAAGCAGCTTCTCCAAGGTCCTTCATTGAAAAACACTTGCTCAAGTAAGCCTTTATGCTTTCCAAGAATTCTATATCATTTCCCATCAACAGTATGTCATCCACATACAATATGAGAAATGCTACAGAGCTCCCACTCACTTTCTTGTAAATGCATGCTTCTCCATAAGTCTGCATAAAACCAAACGCTTTGATCATCTCATCAAAACGAATGTTCCAACTCCGAGATGCTTGCACCAGCCCATAAATCGAGCGTTGGGGCTTGCACACCTTGTCAGCATTCTTAGGATCGACAAAACCTTCCGGCTGCATCATATACAATTCTTCCTTAAGGAAACCATTAAGGAATGCCGTTTTGACGTCCATTTGCCATATCTCATAATCATAGAATGCGGCAATTGCTAACATGATTCGGACGGACTTCAGCTTCGCTACGGGCAAGAAAGTCTCATCATAGTCAACCCCTTAAACTTGTCGATAACCCTTAGCGACAAGCCGAGCTTTGTAGATGGTCACATTACCATCCGCGTCTGTCTTCTTCTTAAAGATCCATTTATTTTCTATGGCTCGCCGATCATCGGGCAAGTCAGTCAAAGTCCATACTTCATTTTCATACATGGATCCTATCTCGGATTTCATGGCTTCCAGCCATTTGTCGGAATCCGGGCCCGCCATCGCTTCTTCATAGTCCGAAGGTTCACCGTTGTCTAACAACATGATTCCCAAGACAGGGTTGCCATACCACTCTGGTGCGGAACCTGTCCTTGTGGACCTACGAAGTTCAGTAGCAACTTCATCTGAAGTTTCATGATCATCATCATCAACATCCTCTCTAGTCGGTGCAGGCACCTCAGGAACATTTTCTTGAGCTGCGCCACTTACCGGTTCAAGAGGTAATACTTCATCAAGTTCTACTTTCCTCCCACTTATTTCTTTCGAGAGAAACTCTTTCTCTAGAAAGGACCCATTCTTCGCAACAATGATCCTGCCCTCGGATCTGAGGTAGAAGGTATACCCAACAGTTTCTTTAGGGTATCCTATGAAGACGCATTTTTCCGACTGGGGTTCGAGCTTTTCAGGTTGAAGTTTCTTGACATAAGCATCGCATCCCAAACTTTTAGAAACGACAGCTTAGGTTTCTTCCCAAACAATAATTCATACGGTGTCGTCTCAACGGATTTCGACGGAGCCCTATTTAAAGTGAATGCGGCAGTCTCTAAAGCATAGCCCCAAAATGACAGCGGTAAATCGGTAAGAGACATCATAGATTGCACCATGTCCAATAGAGTGCGATTACGACGTTCGGACACACCATTACGCTGAGGTGTTCCAGGTGGCGTGAGTTGTGAAACTATTCCACATTTTCTTAAGTGTGTGCCAAATTCGTGACTCAAGTATTCTCCCCCACGATCTGATCACAAGAACTTCATTTTCCCATCACGTTGATTCTCAACCTCAGTCTGAAATTCCTTGAACTTTTCAAAGGTCTTAGACTAGTGTTTCATTAAGTAGACATACCCATATCTACTCAAGTCATCAGTGAGGGTGAGAACATAACGATAGCCACCGCGAGCCTCAACACTCATTGGACCGCACACATCAGTATGTATGATTTCCAATAAGTTGGTTGCTCACTCCATTGTTCCTGAGAACGGAGTCTTGGTCATCTTACCCATGAGGCGTGGTTCGCACGTGTCAAATGATTCGTAATCAAGAGACTCTAAAAGTCCATCTGCATGGAGCTTCTTCATGCGTTTGACACCTATGTGACCAAGGTGGCAGTACCACAAGTATGTGGGACTATCATTATCAACCTTACATCTTTTGGTATTAACACTATGAATATGTGTAGCATTACGCTCGAGATTCATTAAGAATAAACCATTCACCATCGGGGCATGACCATAAAACATATCTCTCATATAAATAGAACAACCATTATTCTCGGATTTAAATGAGTAGCCATCTCGAATTAAACGAGATCCTGATACAATGTTCATGCTCAAAGCTGGGACTAAATAACAATTATTGAGGTTTAAAACTAATCCCGTAGGTAAATGTAGAGGCAGCGTGCCGATGGCGATCACATCGACCTTGGAACCATTCCCGACGCGCATCGTCACCTCGTCCTTCGCCAGTCTCCGCTTATTCCGCAGCTCCTGCTTTGAGTTACAAATGTGAGCAACCGCACCGGTATCAAATACCCAGGAGCTACTACGAGTATTGGTAAGGTACACATCAATTACATGTATATCACATATACCTTTAGTGTTGCTGGCCTTCTTGTCCGCTAAGTATTTGGGGCAGTTCCGCTTCCAGTGACCACTTCCCTTGCAATAAAAACACTCAGTCTCGGGCTTGGGTCCATTCTTTGGCTTCTTCCTGGCAGCTTGCTTACCGGGCGCGGCAACTCCCTTGCCGTCCTTCTTGAAGTTCTTCTTACCCTTGCCTTTCTTGAACTTAGTGGTTTTATTCACCATCAACACTTGATGTTCCTTTTTGACTTCTACCTCTGCTGATTTCAGCATTGAATATACCTCAGGAATGGTCTTTTCCATCCCCTGCATATTGAAGTTCATCACAAAGTTCTTGTAGCTCGGTGGAAGCGACTGAAGGATTCTGTCAATGACCGCGTCATCCGGGAGATTAACTCCCAGCTGAGTGAAGCGGTTATGCAACCCAGACATTTTGAGTATGTGCTCACTGACAGAACTATTTTCCTCCATCTTACAGCTGAAGAACTTGTCGGAGACTTCATATCTCTCGACCCGGGCATGAGCTTGAAAAACCATTTTCAGCTCTTTGAACATCTCATATGCTCCGTGTCTCTCAAAACACTTTTGTAGCCCCGGTTCTAAGCTGTAAAGCATGCCGCACTGAACGAGAGAGTAATCATCAGCACGTGACTGCCAAGCGTTCATAACGTCTTGGTTCTGTGGGACGAGTGCGTCACCTAGCGGTGCTTCTAGGACATAATATTTCTTGGCAGCTATGAGGATGATTCTCAGGTTCCGGACCCAGTCCGTATAGTTGCTGGCATCGTCTTTCAGCTTGGTTTTCTCTAGGAACGTGTTGAAGTTGAGGACAACGTTGGCCATTTGATCTACAAGACATATTGTAAAGATTTTAGACTAAGTTCCTGATAATTAAGTTCATCTAATCAAATTATTCAATGAACTACCACTCAGATAGACATCCCTCCAGTCATCTAAGTATAACATGATCCAAGTTAACTAGGCCGTGTCCGATCATCACGTGAGACGGACTAGTCAACATCGGTGAACATCTTCATGTTGATCATATCTTCTATACGACTCATGCTCGACCTTTCGGTCTTCTGTGTTCCGAGGCCATGTCTGTACATGCTAGGCTCGTCAAGTCAACCTAAGTGTATTGCGTGTGTAAATCTAGCTTACACCCATTGTATTCGAACGTTAGAATCTATCACACCCGATCATCACGTGGTGCTTCGAAACAACGAACCTTCGCAACGGTGCACAGTTAGGGGGAACACTTTCTTGAAATTATTACGAGGGATCATCTTATTTAAGCTACCGTTGTTCTAAGCAAATAAGATGTAAAACATGATAAACATCACATGCAATCAAACAGTGACATGATATGGCCAATATCATTTGCTCCTTTTGATCTCCATCTTCGGGGCTCCGTGATCATCGTTGTCACCGGCATGACACCATGATCTCCATCATCATGATCTCCATCATCGTGTCTTCTTGAAGTTGTCTCGTCATCTATTACTTCTACTACTATGGCTAACGCTTTAGCAATAAAGTAAAGTAATTACATGATGTTTATGTTGACACGCAGGTCATAAATAAATAAAGACAACTCCTATGGCTCCTGCTGGTTGTCATACTCATCGACATGCAAGTCGTGATTCCTATTACAATAACACGATCATCTCATACATCACATATATCATTCATCACATCCTCTGGCCATATCACATCACAAAACACTTGCTGCAAAAACAAGTTAGACGTCCTCTAATTGTTGTTGCAAGTTTTTACGTGGCTGCTATAGGTTTCTAGCAAGAACGTTTCTTACCTACGCCCAAACCACAACGTGAATTGCCAATTTCAATTTACCCTTCATAAGGACCCTGTTCACCGAATCCGATCTGACTAAAGTGGGAGAGACAGACACCCGCCAGCCACCTTATGCAACTAGTGCATGTCAGTCGGTGGAACTGGTCTCACGTAAGCGTACGTGTAAGGTTGGTCCGGGACACTTCATCCCACAATACCGCCGAATCAAGATAAGACTAGTAACGACAAGATAATTGACAATATCAACGCCCACAACTACTTTGTGTTGTACTCGTGCATAATAACTACGCATAGACCTAGCTCATGATGCCATTGTTGGGGAACGTAGCCGAATTTTAAAATTTTCTACGCATCACCAAGATCAATCTATGGAGTCATCTAGCAACGAGGGAGAGAGGAGTGCATCTACATACCCTTGTACATCACGCGCGGAAGCGTTCAAGAGAACGGGGTTGATGGAGTCGTACTCGACGTGATCCAAATCACCGATGACCAAGTGCCGAACGGACAACAACTCCGCGTTCAACACACGTACGGTTGGGAGACGTCTCCTCCTTCTTGATCCAGCAAGGGGTAAGGAGAGGTTGATGAAGATCCAGCAGCACGACGACGTGGTGGTGGAAGCAACGGTGATCTCGGCAGGGCTTCGCCAAGCACAGGGAGACGGAGGAGTGTCATGAGAGGGAGAGGGAGAGGCCAGGGGCTTCGGTGCGCAGCCCTCCCTCCCCCACTATATATAGGGTGCCTAGGGGGGCGGTGGCCAAAGGGGGTCCTTGCCCCCCAAGGCAAGGGTGGCGCCCCCCACCCCTAGGGTTTCCAACCCTAGGCGCAGGGGGAGGCCCAAGGGGGGCGCACCAGCCCACTAGGGGCTGGTTCCCCTCCCACTTCAGCCCATGGGGCCCTCCGGGATAGGTGGCCCCACCAGGTGGACCCCCGGGACCCTTCCGGTGGTCCCGGTACAATACCGGTGACCCCCGAAACCATCCCGATGGCCGAAACTGGACTTCCTATATATGAATCTTTACCTCCGGACCATTCCGGAACTCCTCGTGACGTCCGGGATCTCATCCGGGACTCCGAACAACTTTCGGGTTACCATGTGCTAATATCTCTACAACCCTAGCATCACCGAACCTTAAGTGTGTAGACCCTACGGGTTCGGGAGACATGCAGACATGACCGAGAAGCCTCTCCGGTCAATAACCAACAGCGGGATCTGGATACCCATGTTGGCTCCCACAAGCTCCACGATGTCGAGGATTCAATCAATCAGTATACAATTCCCTTTGTCAATCGGTACGTTACTTGCCCAAGACTCGATCGTCGGTATCCCATTACCTTGTTCAGTCTCGTTACCGGCAAGTCACTTTACTCGTACCGTAATGCATGATCCCGTGATCAACCACTTGATCACATTGAGCTCATTATGATGATGCATTACCGAGTGGGCCCAGAGATACCTCTCCGTCATACGAAGTGACAAATCCCAGTCTCGATTCGTGCCAACCCAACAAATACTTTCGGAGATACATGTAATGTACCTTTATAGTCACCCAGTTACGTTGTGACGTTTGGCACACCCAAGGCACTCCTACGGTATCCGGGAGTTGCACAATCTCATGGTCTAAGGAAATGATACTTGACATTCAGAAAAGCTACAGCAAACGAACTACACGATCTTTGAGCTAAACTTAGGATTGGGTCTTGTCCATCACATCATTCTCCTAATGATGTGATCCCGTTATCAAGGACATCCAATGTCCATAGTCAGGAAACCATGACTATCTTTTGATCAACGAGCTAGTCAACTAGAGGCTCACTAGGGACGTGTTGTGGTATATGTATTCACACATGTATTACGATTTCCGGATAACACAATTATAGCATGAACAATAGACAATTATCATGAACAAAGAAATATAATAATAACCATTTTATTATTGCCTCTAGGGCATATTTCCAACAATTTATATTAAATAAAATAAAAATAGTATTTTCTGTATGTTATCTGAATTATCTGTGCAATATAAAAATACCCCGAAAATAAAAGTTCTCCAAATGCCCTAAAATTTAAATATGATTTTTTCTGAAATATTTGAGAATATTTGGCACTGAGAACACAGCAGGGGGGTCATCCACCTGGCCATGAGGGTGGAGGGCGCGCCCTACCCCCCTGGGCGCACCCCCTGCCTCGTGGGCCCACAGTGGCCCTCCTCCACTTATCCCTTCAGCCACACACTCCTTCTTCCTCCCACAAACACGAATAACCTGCTCAAACCCGAGTCCAAGCTCGTTTTGCTGCCATTTTCGATCTCCTTGCTCAAAGCATCTCTCACAAAACTGCTTGGGGAGATTGTTCCTTGGTATGTGACTCCTCCATTGGTCCAATTAGTTTTTGTTCTAGTGCTTTATTCATTGCAAATTTATGTTGTCTAGGTGACCATGTTCTTGAGCTTGCATGTCAAATTTATATGGTTACAAGTAGTTTTAATGCATGATATAGGCTCTAGGCACTTGTATGAGTAGTTGCTATCAATATTATTGAGTTTGGTTTACTTTTATTTTGAAGTTACTAAAAATTTCAGAATTTTTCAGAAAATAATGAAGAAACTTTTGAGGGGCTCATCGAGCCGAAGCTCGAAGGAAAAGGCACAGAAGCCCAAGTATAATCTGCCTCGCACCATGGAGGTTCGGCCGTGTGAATGGCCTTTCGATCAATTCTTGAGAGCAGCCGGGATTTATGAAGATTTTTATGAATTGGCTGAAAATGCAGGCCTCACCGCTTTCCTCCACGACCAATGCGATCAGTATCTCTTACTCACAAATATCTTTGTGCAAAACTTTGATTTCCATTCTAGGAGCTCACCACCTACGGTGGAGTTTTATTTATATGATGAGCATAAGGAGATGTCACTTTATGATTTTTGTCGGGTTTGTTTGGTCCCTTTCGAGGGAAAGACAGAGGAACCACATCGCAAGGATGTGGATGGGTTTGTTGATACCATCACTGTAGGGGAAACGAGGAAGGTTTCCGATGCATGAATCACTAGCATACATTTTCCTGTTTTACGCTACTTTGCACTATTTGCTAGTCGTTGCTTAATTGGTCGCGGAAACTGTGGAAACCTTAGTGTTCCTGATATTATTATTCACGGTTTATTCAATGATAACTCTGTTAGTATGGGTGCTATTATTGCTAAACGGTTAAGTCTGAACCGTACAAAGGGCCCCATCTTTGGAGGCATCTATGCTTCACGCCTAGCTACACATTTTAACATACCTATTAGGCATTATGAGAAGGAATAAAAATCGTTGCCTCGTGTTTATTTAGATTATAAGAGTATGGTGGCACATGATTTTATTGTTAAGAATAGGGAAGGAGAGCTTAAATACAAATTGTTCTTTGATAAACATCATCTTGAGACTATTACCCTGCCTGCTCCTTCCTTGTTTGATTTATCTGCAGGCCAGTACCTTGTTCCGTTAGAGGCTATTCATGCCTATCGGAACCCTACATCAGCCACAGAGCCAGAGCCGGAACCACAAGTTGACCCTCCATGATAGTCTAATAACCATTGGGATCCGTAAATGATTGCCAACCAGTGGCAGTCAGAGTCCTCTTCATCTCAGTATGGCCCCAACTAAAATTATGGATATCCGCCAGGCCAGCTGTGGCCATAGACCAACTTAGGCCAAAAGCCTAAGCTTGGGGGAGTACGTATTTCCCACTGACAATACATTTATGTTCACACACTCATTGCTAGATGTCGGTGCTCATACTTTTTCATTGTATCATCCATGTTAGTTTATTTCCTTTTTATGCTTTCTTCTTGTGTGTTTAATAAACCTTAAGAAAAACCAAAAAAATTAGTTGTAGCTTTTAATTAGTTTACTTTCCATGCTTGTAGTATTAATTAAAAAGAAAACCCAAAAAGATTTCATGTTTTTCTTCTGCTTGTTGGGAGCTTTCCCGTGTAAATAGTTTTATTTCTTTTCTTTGAGTTTGATAGGAGAAGACCATGATTAAATTGTTGAAGTGGCTCTTATATGCATCATTGTTGATCTGACAAAATAGCCCATATCGCCTTGTCTTCTCCTGTTTGTTGAATGCTTGCAGATTCCAGCTTAGTCCAATGCATGCACACTATTATTATTATTCACATCGTTCGGTCGTGCAAGTGAAAGGAAATTATGACGATATATGATGGACTGACTAAGATGAGAAAAGCAGGTATGAACTCGACCTCTTTTGTATTTGTAAATATGATTAGTTCATCGTTCCCGATTCAGCCTATTATGAATAAACATGTTTGCAATGACAACTAGAGATCGTAGTTTCTTGTGCCATGCTTGATTAGCTATGAGTTATAATGGTTTACCTTGCATGCCAACATGCTATTAAAATGGTTGTGATGTGGTATGATAGGGTGGTATCCTCCTCTAAATGATTTAAGTGACTTGGCGCATGTTCACGCATGTTCATGACTGTTGTCGCTCTCTAGCTGGTCCCTTCCCAGTCTTTTGCTAGCCTTCACATGTACTAAGCGGGAATACTGCTTGTGCATCCAACTCCATAAACCCCAAAGTTATTCCATATGAGTCCACCATACCTACCTATATATGGTATCTACCTGCCATTCCAGGTAAATTTATATGTGCCAAGCTCTAAACCTTCAAATAAATATCCTGTTTTGTATGATCGAATAGCTCATGTATCAACTAGGGCTGTCCGTATCTTCCATGCTAGGTGGGTTATTCTCAAGAGGAGTGGACTCCGCTCCTCACTCACGAGAAAGTGGCTGGTCACCGGGATGCCAAGTCCCATGCTTTATGCAAACTAAATCAAAATAATTGCAAACAAAACTCCCCCTGGGAATCTTGTTAGTTGGAGGCACTCATTGTTTCGAGCAAGCCATGGATTGATGCTTGTTGGTGGAAGGGGGAGTATAAACTTTACCATTCTGTTTGGGAACCACCTATAATGTGTGTAGCATGGAAGATATCGCCATCTCTTGGTTGTTATGTTGACAATGAAAGTATACCGCTCAAAATATTATTCACCTCTATTTCAAAACCGAGCTCTGGCACCTCTACAAATCCCTGCTTCCCTCTGCGAAGGGCCTATCTATTTACTTTTATGATGAGTCATCATCCTCTTATTAAAAGCACCAGTTGGAGAGCACTCCTATCAGTTAGTTTACATTGAGTATGACTTGACTGGATCTCTTTTACCATGATTTACAATGTCTAGTCAGTCCTTGATCTTTAAAGGTGCTCTGCATTTATGTTTTGCGGTCTCAGAAAGGGCTAGCGAGATACCATCCTGTTATATCATATTATGATTGTTTTGAGAAAGTGTTGTCATCTGAGATTTATTATTATTGCTCGCTAGTTGATTATGCCATTGATATGAGTAAACTTGAGACCTAAACGTTATTGTGAATGTGGTTAGGCATAATCTTTGCTGAAAACTTGAATGCTGGCTTTACATATTTACAACAAGAGCAAACAGAGTTTGTAATAGTTTTTCTTTATCACTTTTAGTTTGTCAACTGAATTGCTTGAGGACAAGCAAATGTTTAAGCTTGGGGGAGTTGATACGCCACCGTCGTATCTACTTTTCCAAACACTTCTGCCCTTGTTTTGGACTCTAACTTGCATGATTTGAATGGAACTAACCCGGACTGACGATGTTTTCGGCAGAATTGCTATGGTGTTATTTATGTGCAGAAACAAAAGTTCTCGGAATGACCTGAAACTTCATGGAACACCTTTTTAGAAAATATAAAAAATCCTTGCAAAAGATGAAGGCCAGGGGGCTCACCACCTGTCCACGAGGGTGGGGGGCGCGCCTGCCCCCCTAGAGCGCACCCCCCTACCTTGTGGGCCCCCTAGAGCTCCTCCGACCTCAAGACCAACTCTTTATATTTGCTTTCGGGGATAAAAAACCAGAGAGAAGAAATCATCACGTTTTACGATACGAAGCCGACGCCAAGCCCTAAAACCTCTTGGGAGGGCTGATCTAGAGTCCGTTCGGGGCTCCGGAGAGGGGAATCCATCGCCATCGTCATCATCAACCATCCTCCATCACCAATTTCATGATGCTCACCGCCGTGCGTGAGTAATTCCATCGTAGGCTTGCTGGACGGTGATGGGTTGGATGGGATCTATCATGTAATCGAGTTAGTTTTGTTAGGGTTTGATCCCTAGTATCCACTATGTTCTGAGATTGATGTTGCTATAAATTTGCTATGCTTAATGCTTGTCACTAGGGCTCGAGTGTCATGATTTCAGATCTGAACCTATTAGGTTTTCATCAATATATGAGAGTTCTTGATCCTATCTTGAAAGTCTATAGTCACCTATTATGTGTTATGATCTGTTAACCCCGAAGTGACAATAATCGGGATACTTACCGGTGATGACCGTAGTTTGAGGAGTTCATGTATTCACTATGTGTTAATGCTTATTTACTTTTCCATTTTTATTGCTATCATCACTACAAAATACCAAAAACATTACTTTTGCTACTGTTACCTTTTGCCACCGTTACCACTACTATCATATTACTTTGCTACTAAACACTTTGCTGCAGATATTAAGTTTCCAGGTGTGGTTGAATTGACAACTCAGCTGCTAATACTTGAGAATATTCTTTGGCTCCCCTTGTGTCGAATCAATAAATTTGGGTTGAATACTCTACCCTCGAAAACTGTTGCGATCCCTTATACTTGTGGGTTATCACCCCCGGGCCAAATTTTCGTATTCGACGGCGTCGCACTACGTGCCAACTCAATTGGCCACCTCGAGCGGATCGACAGCTACGCCCCTGGTCATCAGATCAGTTTCGGGAACTTAAACTATGTGGCTGATATCCGAGGAGATTTGATCTTTGAGGGGTTCGCGTCCCTAATTATCGCTATGACTTTAGATCCAAAGCAGTCCGACAAGTCCGAAGACAGGAGTCTAGAGCCAGCCGGACTCTCTGCACTTATGGAGTTTGCTGCCGGAGAAGCATTGGACACTTCACCGGACTCTAGGTCCGAACTCTCGAGGTTCGTGCCAAGCGGGCGCCGCCAGGAGACTCCGATTCCGGACAACCCCATGGTCTCTGGTTTCTCTGTCCAACCCTCACCTTTAAACGAGGCCCTGGACTCAATGCGATCAGTCGCCATTAAAGAAGGATCAATTCCGAATTACGCCTAGCCCAGACTAGGGGCTGAGAGCGGGCAATTTTGCGTCCCACTCACCACCCACTTCATAGCCACTGTCTAAGACTTAACCGACATGTTGAATTACGCCTCCGAAGACATCGACGGTATGGACGACGATGCCGGAGACGAACAAGGCCAAAACCCTCCATTTATCGAATGATGGATGGCCACCTCCACATATGACGTGTACATGGTGGGCACACCCAAAGAGGATGGCGACGACGGCAAGGAGAATCCGGTTGAGGAAAAGCTTGGCGAAGCACCTCCAAAACATCGACGTCAGCGGCACCGCACAAAATTGTGTTGCAAAAAAGATGGCAATACTGGCACCGAAGAGAATAACACTCCGGAGAACGCTGAAGACCCCGAAGCCCCTGTAGAGCCAACATCCGAACATGATGCTGATACGTCTCCAACGTATCTATAATTTTTGATTGTTCATGGTATTATATTATCTGTTTTGGATGTTTAATGGGCTTTAATATGCTCTTCTATATTATTTTTGGGACTAACCGATTAACCGGAGGACCAGTGCCAGTTTCTATTTTTTTACCTATTTCAGTGTTTCGCAGAAAAGGAATATCAAACGGAATCCAAGCGGAACAAAACCTTCACGAGGATCTTTCTTGGAACTAACGCAATCCAGGAGACTTGGAGTGGAAGTCAGAGACGCAACGAGGCGGCCACGAGGCAGGAGGGCGCGCCCCCACCCTCGTGGGCCCCTCGTAGCTCCACCGACATACTTCCTTCGTAGATATATACTGTTATACCCTAAAAACATCCAAGGGAGCCACGAAACCACTTTTCCACTGCCACAAACTTTTGTACCTGTGAGATCCCATCTGGGGCCTTTTCCGGCGATCTGCCGGAGGGGGAATCGATCACGGAGGGCTTGTACATCAACACCATAGCCTCTCCGCTGATGTGTGAGTAGCTTACCACAGACCTTCGGGTCCATAGTTATTAGCTAGATGGCTTCTTCTCTCTCTTTGGTTCTCAATACAAAGTTCTCCTCGATGTTCTTGGATATCTATTCGACGTAATATTCTTTTGCGGTGTGTTTTCCGAGATCCGATGAATTGTGGATTTATGATCAAGTTTATCTATGAACAATATTTGGTTCTTCTCTGAATTCTTATATGCATGATTTGATATCTTTGCAAGTCTCTTTGAATAATCGGTTTAGTTTGGCCTACTAGATTGATATTTCTTGCAATGGGAGAAGTGCTTAGCTTTGGATTCAATCTTGCAGTGTCCTTTCCTAGTGACAATAGGGGCAGCAAGGCACGTATTGTATTGTACCCATTGAGGATTAAAAGATGGGGTTTCTATCATATTGCTTGAGTTTATCCCTCTACATCATGTCATCTTGCCTAAAGCATTACTCTGTTCTTATGAACTTAATACTCTAGATGCATGCTGGATAGCGGTTGATGTGTGGACACTAGTAGAAAAAGGGCCTGTTGTCCCGGTTCGTAAGGGCCTTTTGTCCCAGTTCCTGAACCAGGACTAAAGGTTCGGTACTAATGCCCTGTCCCTTTAGTCCCGGTTCAATCCAGAACCGGGACAGATGGGCCTCCACGTGGCCTGTGCGCGGAGCCCAGGCAGGAGACCCTTTGGTCCCGGTTGGTGGCACCAACCGGGACCAATAGGCATCCACGCGTCAGCATTTCTGTGGCTGGGGTTTTTGTTTTTTTTGAAAGGGGGGGGGGGGGGTTGGGGGTTTTGGGGGGTTAATTTAGGTGTTTCATATATTGTGTTAGCTAGCTATAATTAATAGAGAGAAGTGTCCTCTCTTATGTCCGTGCTTGGTCGACGCTACATACTATACATACATATAGAGAGGACTAGACACGCTAGCTAGCTAGTAAGCAAACGAAGGAAACAGAAGATCGTCATGAACATATATGCATATAGAGAGAAGTGATATCGACCACCTCTCCTTCTCCGAGAGATTGGTCGAACAACAAGTTCTCGTATATCTATCCGAGACTACCGGCTACATATATACAATAATTATCTCTTACAAATATAATCTCCTAACATACGGACTCATGGTCCACATAGTATTCTCCGTCTTCAGCGATCACGTGGTCAAGAAAGAATGCCGCCAATTCCTCACTACTAGGAAAATGGCTAGTAATGGCGCACCAGTTTTGCCTACTAATGGCGCATCACTGGTGCGCCATTAGTATCACGCCACTAGTATTTTTTACTAATGGCGCACCACTGGTGCGCCATTAGTATCTGGTATACTAATGGCGCACCACTGGTGCGCCATTAGTATAGGCCACGGTGCGCCATTAGTATAGGCCACTGATGCGCCATTAGTATAGGCCACGGTGCGCCATTAGTATTTTTGAATTTTGAAGGCGGGAAAATAGTAGTGGCGCACCGTCTAACCCCCACCGTGCGCCATTGCTATTTTTGAATTTTGAATTTGGATCTAGATCGTAATTTTTTTGCCCATTTTTGCTCGTTTTTTTGCTTGTTTTTTGGCACGATATTATTTCAAATTTTGTTACTGTTTTTGGATCTTGTACGTTCTTTTACCGTGTTCTTTTGCCAGAGAGGAGTTCGCCGGAGAGGAGGAGGAGGTCACCGGAGAGGCGCTCGCCTACATCGCCGGAGAGGAGGAGGAGGTCGCCGGAGAGGAGTTCACCGAAGCATCGGAGAGGACGAAGGAGAAACCATGAGGGAATGGGAGGAGAGGAGGGAGGAGGAGCTCACCGAAGAGGAGGGAGGAGAAACCGTGAGGGGAGGGAGGGGAGGAGAGGAGAGGAGGGAGGAGGAGGTCCCTGGAGAGGAGGTCGCCGGAGAGGAGGAGGAGGTCGCCGGAGAGGAGGAGGAGGAGGTCGCTGGAGAGGAGGAGGTCGCCAGAGAGGAGGAGGAGGAGGTCGCCGGAGAGGAGGAGGAGGAGGTCGCCGAAGTGGAGGAGGGTAGTATGGTGGAGGACAGAAGGGAAGATGGAGTGGAGGAGAGGAGGAGATGGAGTGGAGGAGAGGAGGAGATGGAGTGGAGGAGAGGTGGAGTGGAGGAGGTGCGCCCAGCCATATATATGACATAGTAATGGCGCACCGTGGGCAGGTGCGCCATTAGTAACTTTTTTTTATTTTTTTTTGTTATTTCGAATTTTGAAGGTGGGAAGATACTAATGGCGCACCATGGGCAGGTGCGCCATTAGTACTTTATTTTTTATTTTTTTTGACTTAGTTTGAATTTTGAAGGCGGGAAGATACTAATGGCGCACCATGGGCAGGTGCGCCATTAGTAACTTTTTTTTTATTTTTTTGACTTATTTTGAATTTTGAAGGCGGGAAGATACTAATGGCGCACCATGGGCATGTGCGCCATTAGTAAGTTTGAATTTTTTTGCCTCTCCAGATCTTAAAAGCCCCGTATCTTTTTTCTGTCAGGTTTTTGAGGATTTTCAAAATGTTTAACGCGGTTCCCCCTGTTAAATTCGGATGTAACTTTTCGAGTAGATGATTTTTCATATATAAAACTTTTTAATCCGAGTTCGTATGCAAAAGTTATGCCCATTTTACAAATTTCCAGAGAGATTTTGCAAATAAAGTCGAAATTTATCCAACAACTAGACCACATATCACATGGCAAACTTATTTTCTTTTATTTTTTTGACATTTTTATCATTTTTTTTTAATTTTTTTAAACTGAAAAGGCGGTCCACGGGGAGGGGGGGGGGTGCATTCGGTGGAAGCCGGGCAAACTAGTAATGGCGCACCACACCCACGGTGCGCCATTACTAGTTTTGAAAAAAAATATAAAAAAATTTGAATTTTTTTAGAATTTTTTTGAAGAAAACTTAGTAATGGCGCACCAGTGGACAGTGCGCCATTACTGTTAAAAACTAGTAATGTCGCACTGTCCACTGGTGTGCCATTACTAACAATTTTTTTTATTTTTTTCACTTTTTTTTTCAAAACTTCTAATGGTGCACCGTGGGTGTGGTGCGCCATTACTATGTCAACTAGTAATGGCGCACCACACCCATGGTGCGCCATTAGTAACAAATTTTGTTTTTTTTCAAAACTTTTAATGGCGCACCGCACACCAGGTGCACCATTACTAATATATTACTAATGGCGTACCTGTATGTGGTGCACCATTGCTATATTCTAATGGCGCACCACACACGTGGTGCGCCATTAGTGTCCATTTCATCTATAGCCGTTTTCCTAGTAGTGCCTCTTGGATTGCTCGCATGCGAGCTGGTGCTAGGAGTTCATCCCGCTTCCGAAACATCTAATTTGAAGAAGGGGGTCAATACATATATATGTATATATATATGAATGAATGAAACTCAACACAAATGATGGTAATAAAATAAAATTGTGAATGTTGTTATTTACGCACTTCATATTGTTCGTCGGAGTAGCCCCGCTCACAGGTCGTGTGGCGGATGGGCCCGCAAATGTAGTATACACAGAAATTATTCCCTTGTTCCTGCCACAACCACTTTACAAGAAATAGAGGTCAATCAAACTGATAAGCAAGAATGCCAAATGGTATTGATGAAACTAGCGCTTGAATCAATAGGAGATGCGCGGAACATGCTACTATAGTACTTACTTTCGGGTGTCTAAATTGCAGCTTCTTCGGGAGTCCCGGAGCTTTTTTTATGAATTTTTTCCAAACCCTGCCAGACAAACAAAACAATTACTTGATATATTAGAAAATGAACAAAGTTGCTGATGTGGTGGATAATGATCGATTTAACTTACTTCTCGAGCATTTGAGTCATGTCCGCATAGTCCTGGGGATCTTTTCGTCTTGAGTCTAAGACGGTTACTAGTCCCTGCTCAAGCTTAATCTCTAGGAGAATATAGTGGAAACTGCACACGCATGCATAACTCATCAATTACATTACTATAACCTTGACTAATATATAAGGGAAACCGAATACGCACAAGACAGTAACACTCACTTGAAGTTGTAAGGAAATAGTATTATATCTTTGTTTTCATTTATTACCAACGATCGTAGCAAGTTGGCCTCGGTATCTGCGGGATGAAATTTAACCTCAGTTTCATCTATGAGATATGTGTTAATGAACCCAATATCACCGACTTGTCTTTTCTTCAATTCGGCGATCTTCAATCTGCATAATATAGTGAGGATAATTATAAATACATGCAATGAAAGAGTTGAGCTATATAGAGAGACTTAATGACAGAAGTAGTACTACTTACAGACAGTAGCAGGTGACCGTTGCTTTATCGAGGGCCAATTGATTGAAAAACTGAAAGAACTCCTCAAATGGAACAGACAATAGATCAATTCCAACGAGGTCATGCTCCTTTTTAACTCTCACATACAAAGTACTCCTCCCCCCAGACTCTCTGCAGATTTTCAAGTACCAATCATGCAATCTTCGCATCATCATTGATAGAGATCTTTCATCTTTGACGAGAGGCTTCCCGTACTCGTATCTTTGTATCTGCACCTCCATGAAATCATAATGTACATCATCGGGCAGGTAATCTCCAAGATTGCTATAATCGGGCACCATCCTCGGATCATTAGCGATGATCTCGCTAGGCACCTTGAGCGGGGGGCACGATTGATTCGCTTGTTCGCCGAGCTGTGCAATTTGTTTCCCAGCTCGTCGTTCTTTCAGCCTTTGATCACTGACAGTACTTCCCGACCGCTCTGCTTCGACAAATTCCTTTCCAATAATGCGCTCATAGTTTCCTTTCAGCGGAGACTTGGGTGGTTTTGTTAGGGCAGCCAGAGTGCACTTCGCTTTCACCGGATCTACCTTCTCCTCCGGAGGTGGATGTTCCTTTGCTTTCACCCCTTCAAAGAAGTTCCTCACTTCTTCTCACGCGATCTCGGCATTCACCTCCGGGGTCCTCTCATATGGTAACTTCTCTGGAGTCTTCAGAGAAGGACCGAATCTGTATGTCCTCCCGCCTCTGTCTGTACTGCTAGATGCCGGCAGAGCAGACGGAGCGGTTCTCTTCTTAACTTGCTTACGAGGCGGAGGAGAAGGACTACGATGCGCCGGAGCAGCCGGAGTGGTGGCAGGTCTCTTCCGCCCTTGCTGACGAGGCGGAGAAGGAGGAGGCTGGCTGCTCGGGCGCGCCGGCGCAGGCGGAGAAGGAGGCGGAGTGCCGCCACGCGCCGGAGGAGCCGGCCAAGTGCCCTGATCGTCACTCGCCGGAGAAGGAGGCGGTGGAGGAGGCGGAGTGCCCTGACTCGCCGGAGGAGGAGGAGGAGGAGGAGGCGGAGGCGTCCAGTTCGGAAGGTTGATGAGCTCCTTCCGCCATAGGCATGGAGTCTTCAGAGCAGAACCCAGCCTAGTCTCCCCTTCACCGGTAGGGTGGTCAAGCTGGAGGTCCTCAAATCCCTCCGTTATTTCATCCACCATCACCCTAGCATATCCTTCTGAAATCGGCCGGTAGTGAAAAGTTGCGCCGGGTTCAGTAGGATAAACAGAGCCAACAGCCGCCTTGACCTTCAAATTCATCCATTGCGTCATAAGGTGGCAATTTTGAGACTCCGTGATAGCATCCACGGGATAGCTGGCAGGAGCCGTCAAGACATGCTCCGGCTGAAGCAGCTCGGTGGAAGCCACGCTGCTTCTCCGCTGAGATGGCTGGGTAGCTTCGGGGGAAGCTTCGGCAGTTCGTTTGCTGCGATTTGCTTCTCGTTCCTCTATCGCTTGTACCCTTGCTTGCAGCTCCTGCATTTGGGTCTGCTGCACTTTTTTCCTCCTCTCCTGGCATTTGTAACCGCCTGCATCCGGAAACCCAACCTTCCACGGAAAAGAGCCTGGCGTGCCTCGTGTCCGTCCAGGGTGCTCAGGATTCCCGAGGGCCATTGTGAGCTCGTCGTTCTCTCTGTCTGGAAAGAACGTCCCTTGCTGCGCTGCTTCGATATACTGCTGAAGCTTCTTGACTGGTATGTCCATTTGATCGTTCGTCCAAATGCACTTCCCTGATACAGGGTCCAAGGTTCCGCTAGCCCTGAAGAACCAAGTCCAGCAACGGTCTGGCCAGTTAATTGTCTCTGGTTCGATCCCTTTATCAACCAGATCATTCTCAGTCTTGGCCCACTTAGGCCGGGCTACGAGGTAGCCACCTGACCCCGTGCGATGGTGATGCTTCTTCTTCGCAGCATTTTGCTTGTTTTTCACCGACATCTTCTTACTCTTTTCCGATGTCTTGTGGGCCACAAATGCGGGCCAGTGATCTCTGACCTTCTCATATCTGCCCTTGAATTCTGGTGTCTCTTTATTTTCGACAAACTTATTCAGCTCTTTCTTCCACCTCCTGAATAGTTCTGCCATCCTCTTAAGAGCAAAAGACTTGATTAATTGCTCTTTAACTGGCTTCTCCGGATCATCCTCTGGCGGTAGGGTGAAATTTGACTTCAGCTCAGTTCATAGATCATTTTTCTGCATATCATTGACATAAGACACCTCAGGGTCTTCTGTAGCCGGCTTTAACCATTGCTGGATGCTGATCGGGATCTTGTCCCTAACCAAAACCCCGCACTGAGCAACAAATGCGCTCTTTGTTCGGAGGGGTTCAATCGGTTGGCCGTCGGGCGCGATTGCTATGATCTCAAACTTTTCATCCGAGCTCAACTTTTTCTTCGGGCCTCATCTCTTTACCGAAGTTGTGCTCGATCCGGAGGGCTAGAAAAAAGAACAAAGATTTAATTAATATGTGTACATACCAAAACAATGAATGCATCAATTAGCTAGTCAGCAGAAGCTTAACTAATATATATACCTGGCCGGACTCGGTTCGGTCACCGGAGACATCATCACGGTCTCCTTCTTGCACCGGCATTGGGTCACCGGAGCCGTCCTCACGGTCTCCTTCTTGCACCGGCATTAGGTCACCGGAGCCATCATAATCATAGCCAGCTGCTTCTAGACCATCGGTGACGTTGAGAAACAACGAGCAGACGGCATCACTTCCTCGTGCGATTATGTCCCCCAACAACTCTTCTTGTACTTTGTCTCGGGCGGTGTCCATAGTTTCTACAAATATTTACAACATGGCAATTATTATTCAAACATGACAAATGGATATATTAGTGGCAAACATAGAACTAATATTAATTAGTGGCCTCGACGCTGCTTCTCTAGGGTTTGGGGTGGCCTCGACGCTGCTTCTCTAGGGTTTGGGGTGGCCTCGACAACGCTTCAAGGATAAAAAAAGAAAAGGAAGAAGAAAAAAAAGAGGAGAAGAAAGAATAGAGGAGTAAGAACTCCTCTATTCTTTCTTCTCCTCTTTTTTTCTTCTTCTTCCTCTTTTTTTATCGGGAACGAGGGTTGTCGAGGGTCACCGAGCGGTAGAGGAAACCCTAAATAGCAAGTATCGTGGGTGTGAGATACATGTGGCCGTCAGTGTCGGACACTACATCCACGTCCCACAAGTGACGTGGGCGTCGAAGCCCGCGTCACTTGTGGGACGTGGATGTACTGTCCGACACCGACGGCCACATGTATCTCACATCGACGATACATGCTATTTAGGGTTTCCTCTACTGCTCGGCGACCCTGACCCTCGACGACCCTCGTTCCTGATAAAATAAAGGGGAAGAAGAAGAAGAAAAAAGAGAAGAAGAAATCTTTCTTCTCCTCTTTTTTTCTTCTTCTTCCTCTTTTTTTATCGGAAACGAGGGTCGTCGAGGGTCGCCGAACGGTAGAGGAAACCCTAAATAGCAAGTATCGTGGGTGTGAGATACATGTAGCCGTCGGTGTCGGACACTACATCCACGTCCCACAAGTGACGTGGGCGTGGACGTACTGTCCGACACCGACGGCCACATGTATCTCACATCAACGATACTTGCTATTTAGGGTTTCCTCTACCGCTCGGCGACCATCGACGAGCCTCGTTCCCGATAAAAAAAAGAGGAAGAAGAAGAACAAAAAGAGGAGAAGTAAGAATAGAGGAGAAGAACTCCTCTATTCTTTCTTCTCCTCTTTTTTTCTTCTTCCTCTTCTTTTTTTATCCTCTTCTTCCTCTCATGTTCGACCCCCCCTCGTGTTGAAGTTATCGGGAGGGGGTATATCGACCCCCCCCCACGTGTTGAAGTTATCGGGAGGGGGTATATCGACCCCACCCACGTGTTGAAGTTTTCAGGAGTTTATATCGACACGACATACGTACATGCGGGAAAATAATATTATCGGGGAGCGGGTATATATATCGACCCCCCCTCATGTTGAACTTATCGGGAGTTTATATCGACACAACATACGTACATGGGAAAATAATATTATCGGGGAGGGGGTATATCGACCCCCCTCGTGTTGAAGCTATCGGGAGGGGGTAAATCGACCCCCCCACGTGTCTAAGAAAAAAAAAGAGGAGAAGAAGAAAGGAATAGAGAAGAAAAGAGAAAATAGAATATATATATTCTATTTTTCTCTTCTTCTCCTCTATTCCTTTCTTCTTCTCCTCTTCTTTTTTCTTCTTCTTATTTATTTCTCCTCGTCTTCCTCTCCCCTCTTCTTCTCCTTTCTTCCTCTTCTTATTTCCTTTTTCCTCTCATTCTTTTTCTTCTTCTTCCTTCTTAAAAATACATGAAGTAGTATTGCTTGTTTTTTTAAAATAATGTTCAAATAGAAATTTTAGTAAAAAGTAAAGGTTTTTCCTAATTCATTGTTCATATGAATATGCAAACATTTGCATATTTACAATAATCAATATCACCAAAAAAATCTATGAACAGAAAAAAATACTATTTTTTCTGTTAATTTATCTTTTGCATACATATACACACATACATATACTATACATATACATATAATCAGGAAAAAAACATATATGAATTTGCAAAAAAAAATAAAAACGGGGGGGGGGGGGAAGAGGGGGGCGGTGCCGGCCCTGACCAAAGCGAGAGGCGACGGTGGCGCGGGGCAGCGACGGCGAGGCAGAGGCGGGGCGGCGATGGCGTCGGGGTGGCGATGCGGGGCGGCGACGGCGTAGGGGCTCGACGCGGGGCGGCGACGGCGTCGGGGCGGCACGGGGAGGTGACCGCGACGACGCGGGGTGGCGCGCGGCGACGGAGTCGGGGCGGCGCGGGGCGGCGACGGCGTCTTGGCGGCGCGGGACGGCGTCGGAGGCAGGGGCGACGATGGCGACGGCGAGGCGCAGAGGGGCAGCCTGGCGACGTCGGGCGGGGAAGACGAACTGAATGGAAATTTTCACAAGTGCTAGTTATATAGCAAAGGCATTGGTCACGGTTTGTGGCACAAACCGTGACCAATGCCCCCCTTTAGTCCCGGTTGGTGCCACCAACCGAGATCAAAGGCCTCTTTTCAGCAGCCCAAAGGGCGGGAAGCGGCGGCCTTTGGTCTCGGTTGGTAGCACCAACCGGGACTATAGGGGGGCATTGTTCACGGTTTGTGCTACGAACCGTGACCAATGCCCCCTTTAGTCCCGGTTGGTGCTACCAAACGGGACCAAAGGCCTTGTGCTGCTGCGGCGTCAAAAGTTTATTCCCACCTCGCTAGTTGAGAGGGGTGCGCAGTGGTTTATAAGCCCCACTGCCGCACCCCTCTCGAGCTTCTCTCCATTGCAGGCTTACGGGCCTAATTGTCACTGCTATGCCTGCGGGCCTACTGGCCTCCTGCAGGTCTGAATCCTGGCCCTTGGATGGGTTTCTAGTCGTATTCAGGCCGTGGGGGCCCAGTAGGTGGCACTTTTTTGTTTTTTTGTTGCTTTATTTATTTTATTTTCTTTTGTTTCTTGCTTTATTTTTTAATTCTTTATGCTTTTAGTTTTAGAAAAATTATAAACTTTTTGTTAATGCCATTAGTTTTCAAATTTGAAAACACTTTTTTATTTTTTTGTTTTCTTTGTTGCTTTATTTATTTTATTTTGTTTCTACTTACAACAAAATACTTATTGTTGCTATTTTTTCCAGTTTTTTTGTTTTGTTTTCTGCATTATTTATTTATTTTGTTTTTTGCTTTATTTTTTTATTCTTTTTGCTTTTAGTTTTAGAAAAATTTTAAACTTTCTGTTAGTGCCATTAGTTTTCAAATTTGAAAACACTTTTTTAGTCTTTTTGTTTTCTTTGTTGCTTTATTTATTTTATTTTGTTTCTATTTACAAAAAAATACTTATTGTTGCTATTTTTTTGTTTTCCAGATTTTTTGTTTTGTTTTATACATTATTTATTTTCTTTGGTTTTTTGCTTTATTTTTTATTTCTTTTTGCTTTTAGGTCAGCAAAATTATAAACTTTCTGTTAGTGCCATTAGTTTTAGAAAAATTATAAACTTTTTGTTAGTGCCATTAGTTTTCAAATTTGAATTCTTTGAAATTTGTGTGAATCACAAGTTTGTGATTAACTTTACTAAAAAATGAACATAGATGCACCAACAGAGAAAATTCGACCTAAATTCATAGTTTTCAAATGAACTCTGAAAAAGTTGGCATAGCATACTCGTGTGTTACAAAGTTGGCATGGTATCATCATAATAGTTGCGGGAGAAAGTCTTCACTTTTTCTTCACTTGTGTCATTTGCTTATTGCGCCGTAACCATGGATAAGCTTCATTGTTTATCAGGATGCTTGGGTCAGCCTTGACATTGAAGGGAGGAATTTCATGAAACTTTTCATAATCTTCAGACATGTCTGTCTTGCCGTCCCCTCCCAGGATGTCCCTTTTTCCTGAAAGAACTATGTGGCGCTTTGGCTCATCGTATGATGTATTCGCTTCCTTATCTTTTCCTTTTCTCGGTTTGGTAGACATGTCCTTCACATAGATAACCTGTGCCACATCATTGGCTAGGACGAACGGTTCGTCAGTGTACCCAAGATTTTTCAGATCCACTATTGTCATTCGGTACTGTGGGTCTACCTGTACCCCGCTGCCTGACAGATTGACCCATTTGCACTTAAACAAAGGGACCTTAAAATCAGGTCTGTCAAGTTCCCATATGTCCACTATGTAACCATAATATGTGTGCTTTCCGCTCTCGGTTGTTGCATCAAAGCGGACACCGCTGTTTTGGTTGGTGCTCTTTTGATCTTGGGCGATCGTGTAAAATGTATTCCCATTTATCTCGTATCCTTTGTAAGTCAATACAGTCAAAGATGGTCCCCTGGACAACAAGTACAACTCATCACAAACAGTGTTGTCACCTCTGAGACGTGTTTCCAACCAACTGCTGAAAGTCCTGATGTGTTCACATGTAATCCAGTCGTCGCACTGCTCCGGGTGTTTGGAGCGCAGACTGTTCTTGTGTTCATCGACATACGGGGTCACCAAGGTAGAGTTCTGTAGAATTGTGTAGTGTGCTTGAGACCAAGAATATCCGTCCCTGCATATTATTGAGTCACTTCCAAGAGTGCCTTTTCCAGTCAGTCTCCCCTCATACCGCGATTTAGGGAGACCAATCTTCTTAAGGCCAGGAATGAAGTCAACACAAAACCCGATAACATCCTCTGTTTGACGGCCCATGGAGATGCTTCCTTCCGGCCTAGCGCGGTTAAGGACATATTTCTTTAGGACTCCCTTGAACCTCTCAAAGGGGAACATATTGTGTAGAAATACAGGCCCCAGGATGACAATCTCGTCGACTAGATGAACTAGGACGCGCGTCATGATATTGAAGAAGGATGGTGGGAACACCAGCTCGAAACTGACAAGACATTGCGCCACATCACTCCTTAGCCTTGGTACGATTTCTGGATCGATCACCTTCTAAGAGATTGCATTGAGGAATGCACATAGCTTCACAATGGCTAATCGGACGTTTTTCGGTAGAAGCGCCCTCAATGCAACCGGAAGCAGTTGCGTCATAATCACGTGGCAGTCATGAGACTTTAGGTTCTGAAACTTTTTCTCTGACATATTTATTATTCCCTTTATATTCGACGAGAAGCCAGTAGTGACCTTCATACTGAGCAGGCATTCAAAGAAGATTTCTTTCTCTTCTTTTGTAAGAGCGTAGCTGGCAGGACCTTTATACTGCTTCGGAGGCATGCCGTCTTTTTCATGCAAACGTTGCAGGTCCTCCCGTGCCTCAGGTGTATCTTTTGTCTTCCCATACACGCCCAAGAAGCCTAGCAGGTTCACGCAAAGGTTCTTCGTCACGTGCATCACGTCGATTGCAGAGCAGACCTCTAGGTCTTTCCAGTAGGGTAGGTCCCAAAATATAGATTTCTTCTTCCACATGGGTGCGTGTCCCTCAGCGTCATTCGGAACAGCTAGTCCGCCGGGACCCTTTCCAAAGATTACGTGTAAATCATTGACCATAGCAAGTACGTGATGACCGGTACGCATGGCGGGCTTCTTCCGGTGATCTGCCTCGCCTTTGAAATGCTTGCCTTTCTTTCGACATTGATGGTTGGTCGGAAGAAATCGACGATGGCCCAGGTACACATTCTTCCTGCATTTGTCTAGGTATATACTTTCAGTGTCATCTAAACAGTGCGTGCATGCGTGGTATCCTTTGTTTGTCTGTCCTGAAAGGTTACTGAGAGCGGGCCAAACGTTGATGGTCACGAACAGCAACGCCTTTAGGTTAAATTCCTCCTGTTTGTGCTCATCCCACGTACGTACACTGTTTCCATTCCACAGCTGTAAAAGTTCTTCAACTAATGGCCTTAGGTACACGTCAATGTCGTTACCGGGTTGCTTAGGGCCTGGGATGAGAACTGGCATCATAATGAACTTCCGCTTCATGCACATCCAAGGAGGAAGGTTATACATACATAGAGTCACGGGCCAGGTGCTGTGATTGCTGCTCTGCTCCCCAAAAGGATTAATGCCATCCGCGCTTAAAGCAAACCATACATTCCTTGGGTCCTTTGCAAACTCATCCCAGTACTTTCTCTCAATCTTTCTCCACTGCGACCCGTCAGCGGGTGCTCTCGACTTCCCATCTTTCTTTCGGTTCTCACTGTGCCATCGCATCAACTTGGCATGCTCTTCATTTCTGAACAGACGTTTCAACCATGGTATTATAGGAGCATACCACATCACCTTCACAGGAACCCTCTTCCTGGGGGGCTCGCCGTCAACATCACCAGGGTCATCTCGTTTGATCTTATACCGCAATGCACCGCATACCGGGCATGCGTTCAGATCCTTGTATGCACCGCGGTAGACGATGCAGTCATTAGGGCATGCATGTATCTTCTCCACCTCCAATCCTAGAGGGCATACGACCTTCTTTGCTGCGTATGTACTGTCGGGCAATTCGTTATCCTTTGGAAGCTTCTTCTTCAATATTTTCAGTAGCTTCTCGAATCCTTTGTTAGCCACAGCATTCTCTGCCTTCCACTGCAGCAATTCCAGTACGGTACCGAGCTTTGTGTTGCCATCCTCGCAATTGGGCTACAACCCTTTTTTGTGATCCTCTAACATGCGATCGAACTTCAGCTTCTCCTTTTGACTTTCGCATTGCATACTTGCATCGACAATGACCCGGCGGAGATCATCATCATCGGGCACATCGTTTGGTACCTCTTGATCTTCAGCAGCTTCACCCATTGCAGCATCATTGGGCACATCATATGGTTCCTCTTGATCTTCACCAGCTCCCCCCATTGCAGCATCACCATATTCAGGGGGCACATAGTTGTCACCGTACTCTTCTTCTTCGCTGTCTTCCATCATAACCCCTATTTCTCCGTGCCTCGTCCAAACATTATAGTGTGGCATGAAACCCTTGTAAAGCAGGTGGGAGTGAAGGATTTTCCAGTTAGAGTAAGACCTCGTATTCCCACATTCAGTGCATGGACAACACATAAAACCATTCTGCTTGTTTGCCTCAGCCGCATCGAGAAACTCATGCATGCCCTTAATGTACTCGCAGGTGTGTCTGTCACCGTACATCCATTGCCGGTTCATCTGCGTGCATTATATATAATTAAGTGTCCAAATTAATAGAAGTTCATCATCACATTAAAACCAAAGTGCATACATAGTTCTCATCTAACAACATATAGCTCTCCAAAGCATCTAATTAATTAAACCATACATTGAAACTATGTAAAACATTTCAATGCGAAAACAAATGCGATCATAATCGCAACCAAGGTAACAATTGATCCAATGGCATAATGATACCAAGCCTCGGTATGAATGGCATATTTTCTAATCTTTCTAATCTTCAAGCGCATTGCATCCATCTTGATCTTGTGATCATCCACGACATCCGCAACATGCAACTCCAATATCATCTTCTACTCCTCAATTTTTTTTATTTTTTCCTTCAACAAATTGTTTTCTTCTTCAACTAAATTTAACCTCTCGACAATAGGGTCGGTTGGCATTTCCTATTGACATACATCCTACATAAATAAAATCTATGTCACGTTGGTCGGCATAATTTTCATAAACAATAAATGAACCAATAGTTATAAAGATAATATATATATATACCACATCCGAATCATAGACAGGACGAGGGCCGACGGGGGCGGATACCAAAACCATCGCACTATATAAGATGCAATAATAAAACTAAGAAAATAATACATGTGTCTATGTAAACATACAAGTAAGAATATTTTTCCTTTCAGAAAGAAGATAAGAACAAGAGGCTCACCACGGTGGTGCCGGCGATGAGCTCGGCGCGGGTGATCGACGGCGGTGAAGACGGGGACGGGGCGTGACAGACCGCTAAACCTAGACAAATATTGTGGAAAATGGAGCTTGGAGGTCGAGCTTGGAGAGGAGAAAGCTTAAGTACTGTGGCTCGGGCATTCCATCGAACACCTTGTGTGCATAGGAGGTGAGCTAGAGCACCACCAAGCCCTCTCCCCCTCGGCCAGAAAAAACAGAGTTGTGTGCTCTGCTCTTACGCGAGGGGGTATATATAGGCACCTCATTGGTCCCTGTTGGTGGCATGAACCGGGACTAAAGGGGAGCATTTGGTCCCGATTCAAGCCACCAACCGGGACCAATGGTGGTGGGCCAGGAGCGAGGCCCATTGGTCCCGGTTCGTCCCACCAACCGGGACCAAAAGGTCCAAATGAACCGGGACCAATGGCCCACGTGGCCCGGCCGGCCCCCTGGGCTCACGAACCGGGACCAATGCCCCCATTGGTCCCGGTTCTGGACTGAACCGGGACTAATGGGCTGACCCGGCCTGGACCAAAGCCCTGTTTTCTACTAGTGGGAGTAATATTAGTATATGCAGAATCGTTTCGGTCTACTTAACACGGTCGTGATGCCTATATTTCATAATCATGCCTAGATATTCTCATAACTATGCGCTTTTCTATCAATTGCTCGGAAGTAATTTGTTCACCCATCGTAATACATGCTCTCATGAGAGAAGCCACTAGTGAAACCTATGGCCCCCGGGTCTATTTTGTATCATATAAGTTTCCGACCTACAATTCTAGTTTAGTATTTTTTATTTTGCAATCTTTACTTTTCAATCTATACAACAAAAATACCAAAGATATTTATCTTATTATCTTTATCAGATCTCAGTTTTGCAAGTGGCCGTGAAGGGACTGACAACCCCTTTATCGCGTTGGTTGCAAGGTTCTTGATTGTTTGTGCGACTTATATGAGGGAAATACTTACGCTACTTTGCTGCATCACCCTTTCCTCTTTAAGGGAAAACCAGTGCATGCTCAAGAGGTAGCAGATGCTTGGGAGGATGGGCAAATAAACCCCGACGATCCTGTCGGGAACGAGGACTCGGAGGATAGTAATTACCTACCCATCTCCGAAGAGGATGTGAGCCTCGGAGATGAAGACTTCATCGTGCTAGAGGAACCCCTCGAACAAGAGCGCTTTAAGCGCCGGCTAATCGCCACTGTGAGAAGCCTGAAAAAGAAGTAGCAACAGCTTCAAGCTGATCAGGATTTGCTCAATGACAGATGAACTAACGTCCTGGCAGCCGAGGAATACGGCCTCACACCCCAAAGAGCTACCCGAAGCGCAAGCTACTGCCACAATTTAACGATTAGGCCCTAGAGAGCCCATACCACCAACGCGTAATGCTGCTAACAGACCTAACTGACCGTCGCGTGGCCAGGACAGAACGACAACTCAAGCCGAGCACTAGCCCGCACCACCTCGCTAGAAAAGTAGGGGAACGGTGGCTCCAGAATATACAGACGACCTACGACAGGACCTGGACAATAGATCCAGTCAAACCAGATCAATCTATGGATCAAGGGGATGTGCCCAGCGCGAGAGGACGGCCGTCAGGCCTGGCGCGACAAGCACAACCTCACTCGGGCCGAAAATCGCATACAGACTTCATCCGAACTGCGTCCGGACATTGCCCGGTACAGAGGCGCCGCACACCCCCTATGCTTCACCGACGAAGTAATGGAGCATCAGTTCCCAGAAGGGTTTAAACCCGTTAACATTGAATCATACGACGGCACGACAGATCGCACAGTCTGGATAGAAGACTTTCTTCTCCATATTCACATGGCTTGCGGTGACGATCTACATGCCATCAAGTACCTCCCGCTCCAATTAAAGGGACCATCTCGACACTGGTTAAACAGCCTCCCAGAGAATTCTATTGGCACCTGGGAAGATCTAGCAGATGCCTTTAGAGACAACTTCCAGGGTACCTATGTATGGCCCCCAGACGCCGATGACCTCAGTCACATAGTCCAGCAACCAGGAGAGTCAGCCCGGAAACTCCAGACAAGGTTCTTAATTAAAAAGAACCAAATTGTTAACTGTCCAGATGCCAAAGCCCTCGCGGCCTTTAAACACAACTTCCGCGATGAATGGCTCGCCCGGCACCTCGGCCAAGTAAAACCAAAGTCCATGGCAGCCCTTACCACACTAATGACCCGCTTTTGCACGGGAGAAGACAGCTGGCTAGCCCGCAGAAGCAATAGCACCAGCGACCCCGACACCTCTGAAGCCAGGACAGCAACGGCAAACCGCGATGCAACCAGCACAAGCGTCGAATCAATAACAAAAATACCGAAGACACAGCGGTCAACGCTGGATTCAGCGGCTCTAAATCCGGTCAATGGAAGAAGCCATTCAAAGAAAACAGAGATGGTCCATCTAGCCTGGACATAATACTCAATCGGCCATGCTAGATCCATGACACCCCCGATAAGCCTGCCAATCATACCAACATAAACTATTGGGTCTTTAAGCAGGCTGGCAAGCTTAACGTCGAACATAAAGGGAAAGGTCCGCCCAACGAGGACGATGGTGAAGAGCCTCGCCCACCGAACGCGGGAAGATAGAAGAAATTTCCTCGCGAGGTAAAAACGGTGAATATGATATATGTCATACATATCCCCAAAGCTGGAGCGAAAGCGCACGTTAAGGGACGTCCACGCTGTCGTGCCGGTCACCCTAAAATTCAACCCATGGTCGGTGTCGGGGATATACCCCGCGGTGTAAACCGGCCGGAAGTATAACCCGGCCGGACTAGGCGTATCATTGGTAAACCGCCAGAGGATTGGCGATTTACGTGTCTGGCGGTTCACAGGTATGACGATTCACGAGCCTAAAGACTCATTGGTGACCCTCCTAGACTTGGCGGTTTACTTGAGACCCGGTTTACACTTGGCGATTCACTGGCGACCTGCCCTGACCTGGCGGTTTACAAGCAACCCACCGGAACATTATGACACACTTGTGACCTGGCGGACGGGTCAGATGAATGACAAGGCCGAAGGCCCAGAAGGCCGGTTTATGTTAATGGTGGGCCGGTTTAAGAGGAAAGGCATGAGGAACATTTATCTTACAAGGAGTTAAAACCTGGACTTGTATCCGGTTTGTATTAGAGATAGACTAGTCCTAATCCTAATAGGACTCTACATGTAACCCGCCCCTCCAACATATATAAGGAGGGGCAGGGCTCCCCAAAAGGGACAAGATTCACAAGTTCCACAAGTTGGACAAGTTAGGTTTAGACAATAGCTCTCAAGATAGAGCACTCTTGTAACCGTGATCATCATCATCAATATCAATGAAGCAGGATGTAGGCTTTTACCTCCACCGTGAGGGGCCAAATCTGGGTAAAACATCGCGTCTCTCGTCCTGCTCAACCCCTCTCAAGCTACCACATAGCTGCGTTGGCCTCGCGACTAAGTCCTGACACTAAGGACATCTGCCACGACAATTCCACGACATCTGCTCTGAACTTGGTCGAAGTTAAAGAAATTTGACTTTGCAAATAATGAGTGCCCTTTATATTTTGAAACTGATGGAATATTTAATTTGGTGGGTGGGAAAGATGATGCAGTGTGTTTTACTTTTATTTAAAATGTGTGAGTTGATAGGCTTTTCGTGGTGTGGTTCTTTGTTATCCGTTAACTATCGTATATTTATGTGGGAAAATTGTTGTGTCGGTGGTTTTATGTCCTATATTGGTGCTATAATATCACATGGCGGCTCTCCTTTTATTGTAGGTGGTTGGAGGGTGCGCAAGATTGATATGTTTTTATAGGTCGGTTGCTGCTGATTGATTTGAAAAATTGTTGGCCTGATCATACTCGTAAACCAAATCCAAAATCAAATACCTTAATCAAAGAAAAGAGCATTAGAACTAGGGAGCATAGGGAATTAAAATAATTTAATGGGAGTGCTACTTGAGAAATTGTCGACCCAGTCAAAATGGGATGACCCAATTTTAAATTGAAGACCTCAATTAATTGTGACGCCTTAAAAGTTAGAAAGCGTAATGTATAATATTAAATAATTGAATGAAGGAGTTTTGAGAAATTGTTGGCCTGATCAAAATCGGGTGACCTAATTTCAATTGGTGACCTCAATTAAATGTGGGCTCTTTAAAACTAGGGAGCATAGTGTAATAACTAGAAGAATTGGGCGCGCTTTGCTACGCCTTTGTTATCGTTGAGTTTATTCAATAAATAATCACTCTGTTTCAAAATATATGGTGTGTTGCTTTTTTTCAAAAGTCAAACCTTTTAAGTTCAATAAAATTTGTAGACAAATATATCAAAATCCATAATATCAAATCAGTGTTTGTAAATTCATCATGAAATGAGTTTCCACACTTTTGTGTTTAATATTATGGATGTCGATATTTTTGCTCTGAACCTGGTCAAAGTTGAAGAAATTTGACTTTCTACAAAACTAATACCCCTTATATTTTGGAACTGATGAAATATTTAGATTGGCGGGTGGTGGAGATAATAGAGTGTGTTTAGTTTTTTTATTCTTAATACGTTGATTTGGTTGGTCTTTCGTGGTGTGATTCTGAGTTGTCCGTTAACCAATCTATATTTATGTGGAGAAATTTCGGTGTCGGCGGTCGCATGTACTACTATATTAGTGGTACAATATCACATGGTGGCGCCTGTTTTTTTAGGTGGTGGGATGGTGTGGGGGACTCATATGTTTTTATTATAGGCCAGTTGCTGCTGATTGATTTGAAGAATCGTTGGCCCAGTCAAAATAGTAAACCAAATCCAAAGAGGAATACCTCAATTGAACGAAAGAGTTTCAAAATTAGGAAATATAATGAATTAAAAATTTAATGAGAGAGGTTGAGAAAGTGTTGACCTGGTCAAAATCGTTTGACCTAATTATAAATTTAATAATTCAATTAATTGTGGGGCCTTAAAAATTAGGAAGCATAATGTATAGTATGAAAGAATTGAATGAGAGAGTTTTGAGAAATTGTTGACTCAATTCTAATTGAAGACCTCAATTGACTATGGACTCTTTAAAACTAGGGAGCTTAGTGTTATAGAGGATACATCATAAAAGGTTTTAGCAATGTAAAAAAAGATTTTAGTATATTTTTTGAACAGGTGATCAAATTTATTTCCTTTCCTGCAAGAAAAACTATTTCCCCACAAAAAAGGGTGGTCAGCTTTATCTAAGCGCTTATACATATACATCCTCTCTATCAAAGTATAAGATGTTTTCACAAAAAATAAAATAAAATAATAAACTGCAAAAAGGTATTATATTTTGATATAAAGGTAGTGTAACGTTCAGAGATGCGCAGCAGCTAGCACCATGCTGGGCCCGACCTGGCCAAACAAAGGATGAGGCGCTCGCGGAATTGGATAGCCGACGGGTTGGCCGTAAACCGGGAGCGCCCACACCACAGCCATCGCCAACAAAACGGAGTGCACGGTGACAGACACTGCACTCAAGCACATGCTCCTACGTCTATGTGTTATCCTACGCAGGAACACGCTCCCCGCCAACCCCGATGGATCGATGATCCATGCCTCCTCTTATCCGCTGCAGGGACCTGTGCTCTGCCGCACCCGCACCGACCGCCGGTACCAAAACCAAACCACGGTCTTGCTTGCTTCCCACCGTATCAGGTCGTCTTCCTGCCCGGCCGCACGCTGGTTGCGCGGTTTCCTGCAACCTAAAAATCCGGCCGGATCACCTTGCTCTGCCCATCTCATCTCACTCACATCCACGCTCCACTTATACACTAGCTACTTCGCTTCCTTCGGATCTCGTGTCACCAATCTCTCCGGCGAAGATGTCGACGGTGACCCGTGCCTACCTCGACCAGAGGCTCGCCGCCGCCAAGCGCTGCTCCAAAGGTAACGGTTCCGGCCTTAGGCCAGGACTGCTCTGCTCGTATATCCCATTCATTGCAGCTTTATGTGTCTGCTGAAACTTGATCTTTGATTAACATTCCTGCGTTGATCTGAAACTGCAGAGGCTGCTATGGCGGGAGCCAAGGCCGCGGCGGTCGCCACCGTCGCTGCCGCAGTGCCCACCGTAAGTAGCCAGCTAGCCATTCAGTTCCAGAGTTCATAGCACAGCTCATGAATCAATGCGTTACATGTCATTTCAGCTGGCGAGCGTGAGGATGCTGCCGTGGGTGAGGGCGCACCTGAACCCCACCGGACAGGCGCTCATCATCTCCACGGTCGCCGGGATGGCCTACTTCATCGTCGCCGACAAGACCATCCTCTCCATGGCCAGGAAGCACTCGCACGAGATGGCGCCAGAGCACCTGAAGAACACCTCCTTCCACTAATTAGCCTATAGTAGATCCATTATTAGTATAGTGTGTAATAAACCGTGTCTGCTGAAGCCTGAAAGATGGTATAATGTTGAGCGAGAGGGGCGATCAGGCGATGTGATGCTATAATTAACTGATGATGTATGTAATAATGTGGCCATGTTCTCCATCTTGTCATCTTTCCAGGGCTCGTGAATTAATAACCAGCTCTTGTACAACTTTGTTTCAAGTACACTCACTCATGACTCATGACTCATCTCACTTTTTTCTTGTTTGCGATTACAGTTTGACACGCGTCAGAGCATTGCTAAAGACCGAGATAGTACCGTAATGTTCAGGCAGCCTTATCTGAGATCAGGCGAGGCTTGCAGACAGCTCAGTTCATGGTGTAGTACTGCGCTTATCTGATGAAGTGATCATGTATCCAGCCGGTAATCTTGAATTAATAATGACTTGCATTTGTACAACTCTGCTTCACCTGCAATCACTCGTCTTACAATTAAATGTTTGTTGGTGATTATCGTTTGAAATGGGGCACTGGCAGAGCATGCACAAGACCGAAATAGCACTGCATCCTTTGATCCCCTGCTCCTCCCCTGTTCTGTGATGGGCGTCAGGATCATATGCCACCCCACTTTGTTAAATCTTTTGCGGACCGGGCTGCCGGAGGCAGGTGGCTGTGTAGGGTGGCCGGAGTAATCTTTCACTTCAAATGCTGTGTACTACTTTTTTGAACATTTGTAATGATAAATGTGAGTTTAAATCGCCACGTTCATATAGTGACCTACATTTAGTGTTTTCTTCCACTTTTTAGTTGAAAAATACTCCGTCCGTTTCTAAATATAAGCTCTTTTAGAGATCTCAATACACAGTACGTACGGATGTATATAGACATAATTTAGAGTGTAAATTCACTCATTTTGCTTTTATATGTAGTCAGTATTGAAATATCAAAAAGGGCTTATATTTAGGAACAGAGGGAGTAATAATAAATAAAAGTTGTCAAAAAGTTAAATTTGGCACAGTGTCCTAATATTGGTACATGAACTTGTCGTGGAAATATCACGATTTCTCGAAAAGTGGAAAAATCATTTGATTAGAAATGCCCCCCTTTTGGCACGGCATCCGAATATTGGTACAAGCTTAACAGTTTTGAACTTAAGGTAGATTTTGTCAAAATAGGTCAAAATGTCTCCAAAAATATATTTTTTAGAAATTCATGCAATTCCAGAGCACAAACATTCAACCATTTGAACTACATTATTCACCAAACGGAAATACAACACATCAACTCCAGCGTATTAATAGGGATCCCCATACATTACCACAACAACAAATCCCTACATTTCCCGCTTACTCCTTGTACTTGTGTTCTCGGGGAATGTAGAAGAATAATACAATGAAAGTGGCACAGTCTTCCTTCTCTCCATGCAATTGATTTCCCCCTCTTGCTCATATGCATTCCACTATGATGAAGCAGGTCGACGTTGCTCGCTTGACAACAGAGTAGGGCAGGTGTGTGACTCGGTGTTAACCTTGGCCTGAAATGGACAAAAATTATGATATCATAGGGAGAACAACATTAATATGATATCAAAATACCCACTATACATAGGGGATTACCTAAAATTGGTGATCATATTTCATTGCAGGTGCATGCAATTGCCATTTACAACATTTTTGTTTCCCTACAATGCACCCTAAGCATTTGGTTAATCTTTTTTAGTGATAAACTCAAACTCCCTTCTATAGGCATAAGTTGCAAGTGCATATCTGCAGTCCTCCACGAAATCAATGATAGTCCCCGCTTTGATATCAGAGTCGCCCTGTCAAAGGAGATCACAGATCTATCATCTTCTTCCAGATCGTGAGCTACCACAGCCTATTCCTTGTCCTCGTGAGTCAAATAGCTAGCCGCATACACATGTGGATAAGTTTTCTCATAATTAGTGATTAAATCTTACAAAATCTAATCGTTAACAGCATGAAACAACATCCACACAGTCCTCATAGACACGTGTCTACCAAACATCAACAACAAACAATCATCATCGGCTACATCAATAAATTTCTCTAGTGTCATAGTGCCTTATCAGGTAAATGCTCGTTGGGATGATAGTGATACTTCTCCTTAATCATCTCCTTCTGAGTTACTACAATAGCGTTTATAAGCAATTGATAGTGAAACCCGCCAATAATTGCCAAGCTACCACCGGGCAAGCGATGGGTGTGACACCCATGCAGAATCGTCAACAACATCATGAAGTTGTTTGGAGGTACAATCCAACGCAAAGTAGCAAAGCATGACCGTGATATTCACATAGAGAAAAGGTGAACCATCAAAAAGGTACAAGATAATGGTGGATTTCTTACCCGCCCCCCATGGGCGGAACGACGCTTTCACTAGGCTACAGAGGCCCAGGCCGTCGTAAAGATCCGTCTGAGTGGAGGTCATGAGAACAACTAGGCAGAGGCGGCAGTGGCGATGGCTGCGGAACAGTGGGAGAACGCGACTGGAAGTGGTGGGAAGAAGATGGCCCCAACCCGCCAAAATTTAGGAACGTGCCACTATCGATGGCCGACAACAGACGAAGGCATCAGGTTGGCAAAATGGAGATAATGGCCTCAACTGCGTTCCCCCACATCGGCTGGAATGGTCAAAGAGGCTCCTTATCAATATTGGTGGCACGATTGTCGGTGTCAAAACCAGCAGATCTCGGCTAGAGGGTCCCGAACTGCATGTCTAAGGATCGAAGGTAACAGGAGGCAGGGGACACGATGTTTACCCAGGTTCGGGCCCTCTTGATGGAGGTAAATCCCTATGTCCTGCTTGATCGACTTTGATGAGTATAGGGGTTACAAGAGTTGATCTACCACGAGATTGTAATGGCTAAACCCTAGATGTCTAGCATGTATGATTATGATTGCCTCTACGGACTAAACCCTCTGGTTTATATAGACACCGAAGGGGGCTAGGGTTGGTACAAAGTCGGTTTATAGAGAAAGGAATCTTCATGTCCGAACGCCAAGATTGCCTTCCACGCCAAGGAGAGTCCCATCCGGACACGGGGGGAAGCTTTCTATCTTGTATCTTCACGGCCCACCAGTCCGGCCCACGTCACAAAGCTCGGACGCCCGGGGACCCCCTAATCCAGGACTCCCTCAGTAGCCCCTGAACCAGGCTTCAATGACGATGTGTCCGACGCGCAGATTGTCTTCGGCAATGCAGGGCGGGTTCCTCCTCCGAATACTCCAAAGTAGTTGATCAAAAGAACTATATCCGGCTCTAAGAAAATAGTTACAACCCTGGACCACAAAGTCAAAATACTTTAAACAAAAATAGGTTATGTCCTCTGACAACTTTTTCGGTGAGGCATTGAATCCTGGCCTTATTATTATTTTGAATCGTTTTTTCTGCCTCCTGTTTCGTGTTTCGAGACGCAACTCCCAGCGACACGTCTTGTCAAAGCAAAGATCGCGTCCCCTTATTGCGGGATTTTAATCAATGAGGGTTTGGGTAATCCAACCGTGCCATCCGCCCGTCCCCTTGGGAATAGGCAAATTTTAAGGCTTGTGCGGGGTCGCTTGACATTCGTTGCCTTTATAAAGGGATAAGGACCCATCTTTTACCCCGCGCCTTCTCCTTCCTCAGCCTTCCCATCTTTAAGCTCCAACGCCCAAGTCTCAATCCTTCTCCATTGCCACCACACTCTTGGACGATGTCTGGATCCGGTTCGCAAGGCAAGTGGGTGTCCTCCTCCGTGACGAAGAAGGATATCCAGGGACTCCGGGAGGCGAGGTACTTAACCGCGGAAATCGCACATAGACTACCGATGAAGGGGAAGTTATCCCTACTCCAGAGCCAGGTGAAAGGGTAATGTTCATCCCCCACTTCCGCCGCGGGTTAGGGTTTCCCCTTCAACCCTTTGTTCGAGGCCTCATGTTTTACTACGGGCTAGATTTTCACGATCTGGCCCCGAATTCCTTCCTCCATACCTCGGCGTTCATCGTCATGTGCGAGGCATTTCTCCGCATCCCCCCACACTTCGGCGTATGGATCAAGACCTTCAACGTGAAGCCGAAGGTGGTCGACGAGGAGCACGCGGATTGCGGCGGAGCCATGGTGAGCAAGCTTCCTCATGCTATCTGGCCTAAAGGGGCCTTTGTCGATGCCGTCAAGACATGGCAACAGGAGTGGTTCTATATCACCGAACCCCGTGGCACCAAGTGGGCGGCCACTCCTGCATTCAGATCCGGACCCCCTCTGCTCCTCGCTTCATGGACCAACAAGGGTCCAGACTGGGGATCGACCGATGAGGTGCTGATGCTGCAAAAGCACATCAAAAGTATCATAGAGAAGAACAACCGCCTCACTGACGTGATTCAGGTGATGCTCATCCGCCGAACCCTTCCCTGCCAGCGATGGCCTCTACGTTTATGGGAGTTTAATCCGGAAGGGACGCGAACTCTGCAACAATTCTTTGGCATGACACACAAAGAGATCTGGAAATTGCTCTTTAAATCTCAAAAGTCATGGCCGGAGACGTCCGAAGATGTTGGTCTTGACTGCAACCATCTGGCCCTCGAGTAAGGGTTAAGCTTCCGCTTCTAGCTTGGTTTGTTAATCCAGGGGATATACCAACCATTCCATCCTTTAAACAGGTCTAAACGAAGAAGGCGGAGCGGATCAGGTGTCCGGGCCTTCTTCTCGAAGGCTCAGCCGATTCCCTCCTAATGAGGATGCTGGTCCCGGCGCCATACCAGGTGCCGGTAAACAAGGAGAGGAAGAAGTGGAACAAGGAGGCCGAAAGTGGCCTCCACCACGAAGGTACCTTAGACGCTATGTCCGGAGGGACCGAGGCTCCCTCCTCTCACGAGGGAGACGAAAATGAGGACGAGGAGGAGGAAGAAGAAGATGACCCTTCTCTCGAAGGGAAAAAGAGGGAAGCCTCTGTTGACCCGGAGGCGAGGGCGTCCAAAAGGGGAAAGTTATCCCTTTCGGATGACTTGGATTCAGACATCGAGGATATCCCCAAGCCCCGTCCCCGGACCAAGCCCCTTGCCGAATCGTAAGTACCTGAGGACGCTTTACACACATCCACTTTTTTACGAATTGTGAGAATAATATTAAATCATGTGTTTTAGCCCAGCCCGCGATCTCCCTCAACAATCCTCCTCGTCAGGGGATTTGCCGCCGGAGATCATGGAGAGCGAGACGCCTCCGCAATTTTCCTCGCCCCCTAGGGCGGATGACATCGAGGTGTCATCCCAGAGGATTTCTCTGGATCGTCGAGAGGTGCAGGGGACCATCAGCACGGCACCAGAGGGTAATACCTTGGCCGTTGAGGACACGCGGGGCGCGACCCTCGTAAAGACCGGGGATGGGGGCCCTGGATTGTTCGGCCCCCAGCCGAATACCGCTCCGGGGACGGATCCGGAGTCGAGTGAGCGGCCCCCTTCAAAGGAGGCGCCGAACATGCTGAGGGACGGACTGCGAAGTGCGTCCGTCTCGGAGGGGCACCATACCTTGATTGGTATGATGGCTGGAAAGGTTTAGTCCTCTAAAAGCGGGCTGCATGAAGCCTTTATGAGCCTGCTAACAGGCTTCGAGGTATGCGATGTAATGTCTTCAGCCACTTTCCTATGGAAAATATGCCTGTATATGGATAGTAGCCCGTGAGACTCTATTCGGCCTAGGAAGAAAGGCGAACATAGGATCTATATATATCTGCTGGAAATAACATACTTATTTGGTTGGAAAAACAGGCTTCACTGTTAGCGGCAACCGCCCAGGCCGCGGAGGTTTCCGAACTGAAACGGCAACTAAAGCAGGCCGATGAGGACATCATCTTTTTTAACAAGCGGCTCGACGAGGCACAAGGTATGCTGCGAACATCCCATTTGTGCCTATATGAATGTGCGAATGCCAAGTTGAAATTTGGACTTTGTTATGTGTGAAATTACAGATGGTGCTACTAAGATCGAGACCCTCAGGGGTGAACTTGCATGGGCCAAGGAGCAGGCGAGAGTGAGCAATGCGGCTGCTGATAAAGCGGCTGCAGCTTTGAAGGCCGAATAGGCCACCCGGAGCCAGTCGAGGAGCGGGTATCTGTAGTAGAGCAAGAGCTCAAGGACGCCACCCGCAAGTGCAAGTCCCTCGAGGAGGAGAATAAAGCCAAGTCGACCGAGGTCGCCAAGGCCCTTCAGGAGGCCAAAGAGGCATGGTCTGAATCTAGGGCGGCTCACGAGGAGATCCGGCAGGCCGGACAGATAGCAGCTGGTAAGCCATTTCTTTTACAGACCGAGTTTGGCAATCAGATATATGCCTTGCTTAATCGACTATGATATTCTCCAGAGGCTTTTGCGGATCTTTCGAAGAGTGCCGCCAATGCCGTGCAATTCTCTAGAAGCTGTTTCGTTCACAGTTCGCGGCGCGGGAGCGCCCAGCATTGCTGAACGACCAGATGGCGCAATGGGCCGAGCTGCATAAGATATCCGGAGCGGCTATGAAGGACGTCATAGTTCGGCTATTGCCCGCCGATCCCATTCCGAACAGTTATTTCGGCCTAGTGCGGTGAATTGTCGATGCAGTGCCCCGAATTGACGCAATCAAGTGGTCGGTGTGCATAGAAGGTGCACGGATGGCCTTCGCCCGCGTCAAGATGCACTGGGCGAAGATGTAGGCTACCGAAGTGGCTGTCGAGGGCCCTCCCGGAGGCAAGAACCACCGCATGCCGGAGCGCTATTTAGAGGACGTCCTAGAGGGTGCCCGCTTGATAGAAGGTCAATGTTCAAAAGACATTATGTTCGAACAAATGTACCCGAATTGTCCGGACCTTTTATTATATAAGAAGGCTTTTGTAATATATTTGTGCCTTTGTCCGAAAGTTCTTCCCTCCTGTGCGGCCGTTTTATATTCTAGAGAGTTTTCTAGTCATCGGATTTAGCCCCCACGTAGATACGACAAGGGTGTTCGGAATAGCACATGATCACACTTCACCCAACGTCTTGGTCCGTGAAGGAGGTGTCAGTGCGGCGAACTAGGCAATCGGACTATGTGGCTTTACCACTCTCAGTTAGCCATAGGAGTTTGACAATGGGGCTAGAAGATAGCCCCTGGTGTGTACGCGGCTATCCGGATGTGGATGCGTTATGTATGTGACTGGAAAAGCTTTCCAAGTGGCTAACCAGCTCTCGCCGCATCATGACAGTCAGTTTTCGACTTTCTCTACTGAGGTGCTTGACCGGACGAACCTGAAACAGGATCGCAGTTGTTCTCCCTTTACTACCCTAGTCGAACAAATGGAACGTAAGGTAGTAAACACAGGAGCCGGGCAACCCAACTATTGACCAAATACATGATTCAGAGTCGATGCATATAATGCCAAGCTCGGGACGCCGAATTGTGCTATAAAGTTATTCGGGCTTTTGTTTGGCGACACGTGTGTGGCCATATAGTGCCCCTGGCAATTTGTGCCGAGGTGAGTGAGACAACTGGCGAGACGGTATATTGTCTATGAATAAAGGTGATACCGAATAAAAATTGTTTTCACTGAAATCTGATTGTTACGTCAAAACGTGATCTTACAGAGGGAACCATAATCACCAAGGCCATTTTACATGCCAGGGGTCTAAGAAGAAGGGGAAAAGCTCCATGCAGGTTTTAGAACAAAGGTTTGGTCTACAAAATCCTTTGGACCTCATGTCACACGTTTGTGCCACTTTCTCCTTGGAGAGAGAGATTCCTTGAGAGGAATGGTCTTCGGGTATTTGGAACCGGGCTCCAAAAGAGGCCTTGTAGGTCCGTATGATGAATAGATTTCAATTCACACGTGGTAAAAGAGAAGAAATAATTGAGGAAAAGGGGAAGTCCATATAGGGTCGAACCGTACTATGGGCCTATCTGTATTGTGCCTCTGCCGATGCCCAAGGTATTTTAAGTGCATAATTATGCACGCGCGGTGCGAAGTTCGTGGATGTGTGCGGCGACCAGCGGAGGCCAAACTGCTAGTCCAGCTCTGGAATTACTGGGCTATCAGCAGGCAGAACTGACCGGTCTTGTTTAATGAATGTCGGCGGCTTGGCGGCCGATGAGGTGTGCGGCTTGACTAGGCCGCTCTGTACTTCGGCCGCGATGGCCGCAGTATGCTCCTCAGTACGAAGGGAGCGTTTCGTGTTTCCATTGATTGTAATGACGCCACGTGGGCCGGGCATCTTGAGCTTTAAGTAAGCGTAGTGCGGGACCATGTTAAAACGGGCGAAAGTGGTTCGTCCGAGCAGTGCGTGATATCCACTGCGGAAGGGGACGATATCGAAGATCAAGTCTTCACTTCGGATGTTGTCCGGCAAACCGAAGAAGACTTCCAATGTTACTGAGCCCGTATAGCGGGCCTCTACACCGGGTATTACTCCTTTAAAGGTAGTTTTAGTGGGCTTGATTCTTGATGAATCAATGCCCATTTTGCGGGCGGTGTCATGATAAAGCTGGTTGAGACTGTTGTTGCTGTCCATGAGGACTCGCGTAAGGTGGAATGCGTCTATGATTGGATCACGGACCTGAGCTGCCGAACGTCCATGACGGATACTTGTTGGGTGGTCCTTTCGATCGAAGGTGATCGGACAAGCCAACCATGGGTTGAATTTTAGGGCGACCGGCACGACAGCGTAGACGTCCCTTAACGTGCGCTTTCGCTCCAGCTTTGGGGATATGTATGACATATATCATATTCACCATTTTTACCTCGGGAGGAAATTTCTTCTATCTTCCCGCGTTCGGTGGGCGAGGCTCTTCATCATAGTCCTCGTTGGGCGGACCTTTCCCTTTATGTTCGACGTTAAGCTTGCCAGCCTGCTTAAAGACCCAACAGTTTATGTTGGTATGATTGGCAGGCTTATCGGGGGTGTCATGGATTTGGCAAGGCTGATTGAGTATTATGTCCAACCTAGATGGACCATCTCTGTTTCCTTTGAATGGCTTCTTCCATTGACCGGATTTAGAGCCGCTGAATCCAGCGTTGACCGTTGTGTCTTCGATATTTTTGTTATTGATTCGACGCTTGTGCTTGTTGCATTGTGGTTTGCCGTTGCCGTCCTGGCTTCAGAGGTGCCGAGGTCGCTGGTGCTATTGCTTCTGCGGGCTAGCCAGCTGTCTACTCGCGTGCAAAAGTGGGTCATTAGTGTGGTAAGGGCTGCCATGGACTTCGGTTTTACTTGGCCGAGGTGTCGGGCGAGCCATTCATCGCGGACGTTGTGTTTAAAGGCCGCGAGGGCTTTGGCATCCGGACAGTTAACGATTTGGTTCTTTTTAATTAAGAACCTTGTCCGGAGTTTCCGGGCTGACTCTCCTGGTTGCTGGACTATGTGACTGAGGTCATGGGCGTCCGGGGGCCGTACATAGGTACCCTGGAAGTTGTCTCTAAAGGCATCTGCCAGATCTTCCCAGGTGCCAATAGAATTCTCTGGGAGGCTGTTTAACCAGTGCCGAGATGGTCCCTTTAATTGGAGCGGGAGGTACTTGATGGCATGTAGATCGTCACCGCGAGCCATGTGAACATGGAGAAGAAAGTCTTCTATCCAGACTGTGCGATCTGTCGTGCCGTCGTATGATTCAATGTTAACGGGTTTAAACCATTCTGGGAACTGATGCTCCATTACTTCGTCGGTGAAGCATAGGGGGTGTGCGGCGCCTCTATACCGGGCAATGTCCGGACGCAGTTCGGATGAAGTCTGTATGCGATTTTCGGCCCGAGTGAGGTTGTGCTTGTCGCGCCAGGCCTGACAGCCGTCCTCTCGCGCTGGGCACGTCCCCTAGATCCATAGATTGATCTGGTTTGACTGGCTCTATTGTCCAGGTCCTGTCGTAGGTCGTTTGTATATTCTGGAGCCACCGTTCCCCTGCTTTTATGGCGAGGTGGTGCGGGCTAGTGCTCGGCTTGAGTTGTCGTTCTGTCCTGGCCACGCGACGGTCAGTTAGGTCTGTTAGCAGCATTACGCGTTGGTGGTATGGTCTCTCTATGGCCTAATCGTTAAATTGTGGCAGTAGCTTGCGCTTCGGGTAGCTCTTTGGGGGTGTGAGGCGGTATTCCTCGGCTGCCGAGACGTTAGTTCATCTGTCATTGAGCAAATCCTAATCAGCTTGAAGCTGTTGCTACTTCTTTTTTAGGCTTCTCGCAGTGGCGATTAGCCGGCGCTTAAAGCGCTCTTGTTCGAGGGGTTCCTCTAGCACGATGAAGTCTTCGTCTCCGAGGCTCACATCCTCTTCGGAGATGGGTAGGTAATTACTATCCTCTGAGTCCTCGTTCCCGAGAGGATCGTCGGGGTTTATTTGCCCATCCTCCCAAGCATCTGCTACCTCTTGAGCATGCGCTGGTTTTCCCTTAAAGAGGAAAGGGTGATGCAGCAAAGTAGCGTAAGTATTTCCCTCATATAAGTCGCACAAACAATCAAGAACCTTGCAACCAACATGATAAAGGGGTTGTCAATCCCTTCATGACCACTTGCAAAACTGAGATCTAATAAAGATAATAAGATAAATATTTTTGGTATTTTTGTTGTATAGATTGAAAAGTAAAGATTGCAAAATAAAAAAATACTAAACTAGAATTGTAGGTCGGAAACTTATATGATATAAAATAGACCCGGGGGCCATAGGTTTCACTAGTGGCTTCTCTCATGATAGCATGTATTACGATGGGTGAACAAATTACTTCTGAGCAATTGATAGAAAAACGCATAGTTATGAGAATATCTAGGCATGATTATGAAATATAGGCATCACGTCCGTGTTAAGTAGACCGAAATGATTCTGCATCTACTAATATTACTCCACACATCAACCGCTATCCAGCATGCATCTAGAGTATTAAGTTCATAAGAACAGAGTAATGCTTTAGGCAAGATGACATGATGTAGAGGGATAAACTCAAGCAATATGATAGAAACCCCATCTTTTAATCCTCAATGGGTACAATACAATACGTGCCTTGTTGCCCCTATTGTCACTAGGAAAGGACACCACAAGATTGAACCCAAAGCTAAGCACTTCTCCCATTGCAAGAAAGATCAATCTAGTAGGCCAAACTAAACCGATTATTCAAAGAGACTTGCAAATATATCAAATCATGCATATAAGAATTGAGAGAAGAACCAGATATTGGTCATAGATAAACTTGAGCACAAATCCACAATTCATCGGATCTCGGCAAACACACCGCAAAAGAATATTACGTCGAATAGATCTCCAAGAACATCGAGGAGAACTTTGTATTGAGAACCAAAGAGAGAGAAGAAGCCATCTAGCTAATAACTTTGGACCCGAAGGTCTGTGGTAAACTACTCACACATCATCGGAGAGGCTATGGTGTTGATGTACAAGCCCTCCGTGATCGATTCCCCCTCCGGCAGATCGCCGGAAAAGGCCCCAGATGGGATCTCACGGGTACAGAAGTTTGTGGCAGTGGAAAAGTGGTTTCGTGGCTCCCTTGGATGTTTTTAGGGTATAAGAGTATATATCTGCGAAGTAAGTACGTCGGTGGAGCTACGAGGGGCCCACGAGGGTGGGGGCGCGCCCTCCTGCCTCGTGGCCGCCTCGTTGCGTCTCTGACTTCCACTCCAAGTCTCCTAGATTGCATTAGTTCTAAGAAAGATCCTCGCGAAGGTTTTGTTCCTCTTGGATTCTGTTTGATATTCCTTTTCTGCGAAACACTAAAATAGGTAAAAAAATAGAAACTGGCACTGGTCCTCCGATTAATCGGTTAGTCCGAAAAATAATATAAAAGAGTATATTAAAGCCCATTAAACATCCAAAACAGATAATATAATACCATGAACAATCAAAAATTATAGATACGTTGGAGACATATCAGCATCCTGTTCGGATGTTGGCTCTACAGGGGCTTCGGGGTCGTCAGCGTTCTCCGGAGTGTTATTCTCTTCGGTGCCAGTATTGCCATCTTTTTGGCAACACAATTTTGTGCGGTGCCGCTGACGTCGATGTTTTGGAGGTGCTTCGGCAAGCTTTTCCTCAACCGGATTCTCCTTGCCGTCGTCGCCATCCTCTTTGGGTGTGCCCACCATGTACACGTCGTATGTGGAGGTGGCCGTCCATCGTTCGATAAATGGAGGGCTTTGGCCTTGTTCGTCTCCGGCATCGTCGTCCATACAGTCGATGTCTTCGGAGGCGTAATTCAACATGTCGATTAAGTCTTCGACAGTGGCTATGAAGTGGGTGGTGAGTGGGACGCAAAATTTCCCAATCTCAGCCCCTAGTCTCGGCTGGGCGTAATTCGGAATTGATCCTTCCGTAATGGTGACTGATCGCATTAAGTCCAGGGCCTCGTTTAAAGGTGAGGGTTGGACAGAGAAACGAGAGCCCATGGGGTTGTCCGGAATCGGAGTCTCCTGGCGGCGCCCACTTGGCACGAACCTCGAGAGTTCGGACCTAGAGTCCGGCGAAGTGTCCGATGCTTCTCCGGCAGCAAACTCCATAAGTGCAGAGAGTCCGGCTGGCTCTAGACTCCCATCTTCGGACCTGTCGGACTGCTCTAGATCTAAAGTCAGAGCGGTAATTAGGGACGCGAACCCCTCGAAGATCAAATCTCCTCGGATATCAGCCACATAGTTTAAGTTCCCGAAACTGACCTGATGACCAGGGGCGTAGCTGTCGATCCGCTCGAGGTGGCCAATTGAGTTGGCACATGGTGCGAAGCCGCCGAATACGAAAATTTGGCCCGGGGGTGATAACCCACAAGTATAGGGGATCGCAACAGTTTTCGAGGGTAGAGTATTCAACCCAAATTTATTGATTCAACACAAGGGGAGCCAAAGAATATTCTCAAGTATTAGCAGCTGAGTTTTCAATTCAACCACACCTGGAAACTTAATATCTGCAGCAAAGTGTTTAGTAGCAAAGTAATATGATAGTAGTGGTAATGGTGGCAAAAGGTAACAGTAGCAAAAGTAATGTTTTTGGTATTTTGTAGTGATGATAGCAATAACAACGGAAAAGTAAATAAGAATTAACACATAGTGAATACATGAACTCCTCAAACTACGGTCATCACCGGTAAGTATCCCGATTATTGTCACTTCGGGGTTAACGGATCATAACACATAATAGGTGACTATAGACTTGCAAGATAGGATCAAGAACTCTCATATATTGATGAAAATATAATAGGTTCAGATCTGAAATCATGACACTCGGGCCCTAGTGACAAGCATTAAGTATAGCAAATTCATAGCAACATCAATCTCAGAACATAGTGGATACTAGGAATCAAACCCTAACAAAACTAACTCGATTACATGATAGATCCCATCCAACCCATCGCCGTCCAGCAAGCCTACGATGGAATTACTCACGCACGGCGGTGAGCATCATGAAATTGGTGATGGAGGATGGTTGATGATGACGATGGCGACGGATTCCCCTCTCCGGAGCCCCGAACGGACTCTAGATCAGCCCTCCCAAGAGGTTTTAGGGCTTGGCGGCGTCTCCGTATCGTAAAACGCGATGATTTCTTCTCTCTGTTTTTTATCCCCGAAAGCAAATATAAAGAGTTGGTCTTGAGGTCGGAGGAGCTCTAGGGGGCCCACAAGGTAGGGGGTGCGCCCTAGGGGGGCAGGCGCGCCCCACACCCTCGTGGACAGGTGGTGGGCCCCCTGGCCTTCATCTTTTGCAAAGATTTTTTATATTTTCCGAAAAGGTGTTCCGTGAAGTTTCAGGTCATTCCGAGAACTTTTGTTTCTGCACATAAATAACACCATAGCAATTCTGCCGAAAACATCGTCAGTTCGGGTTAGTTCCATTCAAATCATGCAAGTTAGAGTCCAAAACAAGGGCAAAAGTATTTGGAAAAGTAGATACGACGGAGGCGTATCAACTCCCCCAAGCTTAAACATTTGCTTGTCCTCAAGCAATTCAGTTGACAAACTGAAAGTGATAAAGAAAAACTTTTACACACTCTGTTTGCTCTTGTTGTTGTAAATATGTAAAGCCAGCATTCAAGTTTTCAGCAAAGATTATGACTAACCACATTCACAATAACGCTTAGGTCTCAAGTTTACTCATATCAATGGCATAATCAACTAGCGAGCAATAATAATAAATCTCAGATGACAACACTTCCTCAAAACAATCATAATGTGATATAACAGGATGGTATCTCGCTACCCCTTTCTGAGACCGCAAAACATAAATGCAGAGCACCTTTAAAGATCAAGGACTGACTAGACATTATAATTCATGGTAAAAGAGATCCGGTCAAGTCATACTCAATGTAAACTAACGGTAATGAATGCAAATGATAGTAGTGCTCTCCAACTGGTGCTTTTAATAAGAGGATGATGACTCATCATAAAAGTAAATAGATAGGCCCCTCGCAGAGGGAAGCAGGGATTTGTAGAGGTGCCAGAGCTCGGTTTTGAAATAGCGGTGAATAATATTTTGAGCGGTATAATTTCATTGTCAACATAACAACCAAGAGATGGCGATATCTCCCATGCTACACACATTATAGGTGGTTCCCAAACAGAATGGTAAAGTTTATACTCCCCCTTCCACCAACAAGCATCAATCCATGGCTTGCTCGAAACAACGAGTGCCTCCAACTAACAAGATTCCCAGGGGGAGTTTTGTTTGCAATTATTTTGATTTAGTTTGCATAAAGCATGGGACTGGGCATCCCGTTGACCAGCCACTTTCTCGTGAGTGAGGAGCGGAGTCCACTCCTCTTGAGAATATCCCACCTAACATGAAAGATACGGACAGCCCTAGTTGATACATGAGCTATTCGAGCATACAGAACAGGATATTTATTTGAAGGTTTAGAGTTTGGCACATATAAATTTACTTGGAACGGCAGGTAGATACCGTATATAGGTAGGTATGGTGGACTCATATGGAATAAGTTTGGGGTTTATGGAGTTGGATGCACAAGCAGTATTCCCACTTAGTTCATGTGGAGGCTAGCAAAAGACTGGGAAGCGACCAGCTAGAGAGCGACAACAGTCATGAACATGCGTGAACATGCGCCAAGTCAAGTCACTTAAATCATTTACAGGAGGATACCACCCTATCATACCACATCACAACCATTTTAATAGCATGTTGGCATGCAAGGTAAACCATTATAACTCATAGCTAATCAAGCATGGCACAAGAAACTATGATCTCTAGTTGTCATTACAAACATGTTTATTCATAATAGGCTGAATCGGGAACGATGAACTAATCATATTTACAAATACAAAAGAGGTCGAGTTCATACCTGCTTTTCTCATCTCAGTCAGTCCATCATATATCTTCATAATTTCCTTTCACTTGCACGACCGAACGATGTGAATAATAATAATAGTGTGCATGCATTGAACTAAGCTGGAATCTGCAAGCATTCAACAAACAGGAGAAGACAAGGCGATATGGGCTATTTTGTCAGATCAACAATGATGCATATAAGAGCCACTTCAACAATTTAATCATTGTCTTCTCCTATCGAACTCAAAGAAAAGAAAAAAAACTATTTACACGGGAAAGCTCCCAACAAGCAGAAGAAGAACAGGAAATCTTTTTGGGTTTTCTTTTTAATTACTACTACAAGCATGGAAAGTAAACTAATTAAAAGCGACAACTATTTTTTTTGTTTTTCTTAAGGTTTATTAAACACACAAGAAGAAAGCATAAAAAGGAAATAAACTAACATGGATGATACAATGAAAAAGTATGAGCACCGACATCTAGCAATGAGTGTGTGAACATAAATGTATTGTCGGTGGGAAATACATACTCCCCCAAGCTTATGCTTTTGGCCTAAGTTGGTTTATGGCCACGGCTGGCCTGGCGGATATCCATAATAGTAGTTGGGGTCGTACTGAGATGAAGAGGACTCTGACTGCCACTGGTTGGCAATCATTTACGGATCCCAATGGTAATTAGACTATCGTGGAGGGTCAACTTGTGGTTCCGGCTCTGGCTCTGTGGCTAATGTAGGGTTCCGATAGGCATGAATAGCCTCTAACAGAACAAGGTACTGGCCTGCAGATAAATCAAACAAGGAAGGAGCAGGCAGGGTAATAGTCTCAGGATGATGTTTATCAAAGAACAATTTGTATTTAAGCTCTCCTTCCCTATTCTTAACAATAAAATCATGTGCCACCATACTCTTATAATCTAAATAAACACGAGGCAACGATTTTTCTTCCTTCTCATAATGCCTAATAGGTATGTTAAAATGTGCAGCTAGGCGTGAAGCATAGATGCCTCCAAAGATGGGGCCCTTTGTACGGTTCAGACTTAACCGTTTAGCAATAATAGCACCCATACTAACAGAGTTATCACTGAATAAACCGTGGAACAAAATAATAATATCAGGAACACTAAGGTTTCCACAGTTTCCGCGACCAATTAAGCAACGACTAGCAAATAGTGCAAAGTAGCGTAAAACAGGAAAATGTATGCTAGTGATTCATGCATCGGAAACCTTCCTCATTTCTCCTACAGTGATGGTATCAATAAACCCATCCACATCCTTGCGATGTGGTTCCTCTGTCTTTCCCTCGAAAGGGACCAAACAAACCCGACAAAAATCATAAAGTGACATCTCCTTATGCTCATCATATAAATAAAACTCCACCGTAGGTGGTGAGCTCCTAGAATGGAAATCGAAGTTTTGCACAACGATATTTGTGAGTAAGAGATACTGATCGCGTTGGTCGTGGAGGAAAGCGGTGAGGCCTGCATTTTCAGCCAATTCATAAAAATCTTCATAAATCCCGGCTGCTCTCAAGAATTCATCGAAAGGCCATTCACACGGCCGAACCTCCGTGGTTCGAGGCAGATCATACTTGGGCTTCTGTGCCTTTTCCTTCGAGGTTCGTCTCGATGAGCCCCTCAAAAGTCTCTTCATTATTTTCTGAAAAATTCTGAAATTTTTAGTAACTTCAAAATAAAAGTAAACCAAACTCAATAATATTGATAGAAACTACTCATACAAGTGCCTAGAGCCTATATCATGCATCAAAACTACTTGTAACCATATAAATTTGACATGCAAGCTCAAGAACATGGTCATCTAGAGAGCATAAATTTGCAATGAATAAAGCACTAGAACAAAAACTAATTGGACCAATGGAGGAGTCACATACCAAGGAACAATCTCCGCAAGCAGTTTTGTGAGAGATGCTTTGAGCAAGGAGATCGAAAATGGCAGCAAAACGAGCTTGGACTCGGGTTTGAGCTGGTTATTCGTGTTTGTGGGAGGAAGAAGGAGTGTGTGGGTGATAGGATATGTGGAGGAGGGCCACTATGGGCCCACGAGGCAGGGGGGTGCGCCCAGGGGGGTAGGGCGCGCCCTCCACCGTCATGGCCAGGTGGATGACCCCCCTGCTGTGTTCTTAGTGCCAAATATTCTCAAATATTCTAGAAAAAATCATATTTAAATTTCAGGGCATTTGGAGAACTTTTATTTTCGGGGTATTTTTATATTGCACGGATAATTCAGATAACAGACAGAAAATAATATTTTTATGTATTTAATATAAATAACAGAAAGTAAAAGGAGGGTATAGCAGGTTGTGCCTTCTAGTTTCATCCATCTCATGCTCATCAAAAGGAATCCACTAACAAGGTTGATCAGGTCTTGTTAACGAACTCATTCCGAATAACATGGAACCGGAGCTATTTCGAATAACACTATGTTACCTCAACAGGGATATGCACATCCCCAATAATAAGAATATCATATTTCTTCTTGACAATAGGAAGAGGAAATTCAAAACATCCAAATATAATTGATGGAATATTTCCAATAGAATTGATACTGTGGACTTGAGGTTGTTTCCTCGGAAAGTGTACCGTATACTCATTACCATTAACATGAAAAGTGACATTGCCTTTAGTGCAATCAATAACAGCCCCTGGAGTGTTGAAGAATGGTCTTCCAAGAATAATAGACATACTATCGTCCTCGGGAATATCAAGAATAACAAAGTCCGTTAAAATAGTAACGTTTGCAACTACAACAGGCACATCCTCACAAATACCGACATGTATATCGGTTGATTTATCAACCATTTACAAATATATTTCAGTAGGTGTCTACTTATTCAAATCAAGTCTACGATATAAAGAGGGAGGCATAACACTAACACCGGCTCCAAGATCACATAAAGCAGTTTTAACATAGTTTTTTTAATGAAGCATGGTATAGTGGGTACACCGGGATCTCCTAGTTTCTTTGGTATTCCACCCTTAAAAGTATAATTATCAAGCATGGTGGAAATTTCAGCTTCCGGTATCTTTCTTTTATTTGTAACAATATCTTTCATATACTTAGCATAAGGATTCATTTTGAGCATATCAGTTAATCGCATACGCAAAAAGATAGGTCTAATCATTTCAGCAAAGTGCTCAAAATCCTCATCATCCTTTTTCTTCGATGGTTTGGGAGGAAAAGGTACGGGTTTCTGAACCCAAGGCTCTCTTTCCTTACCGTGTTTCCTTGCAACAAAGTCTTTCTTATCATAACGTTGATTCTTTGATTGTGGGTTATCAAGATCAACAGCAGGTTCAATTTCTATATCATTATTATTACTAGGTTGAGCATCATCATGAACATTATCATTAACATTATCACTAGTTTCAGGTTCATTACCAGATTGTGTTTCAGCATCAGAAATAGAAATATCATTTGGATTCTCGGGTGTCTCAGTAACAGGTTTACTAGAAGCATGCAAAGTCCTATCATTTTTCTTTTTCTTCATTTTAGAAGGACTAGGTGCATCTACATTATTTCTCTGAGAGTCTTGCTCAACTCCCTTAGGATGGCTTTCAGGATACAAAGGTTCCTGAGTCATTTTACCACATCTAGTCATAACTCTAACAGCATTATCATTCTTCTTACTATTCAATTCATTGAGCAAATCATTTAGAGCTTTAAGTACTTGTTCTACTTGAGTGGTAACCATAGAAGCATGTTTACTAATAAGTTTAAGTTCACCTTTAACATTAGCCATATAATCACCCAAGTGTTCAAGCATATTTGAATTGTATTTCAATTGTCTACCAAAATAAGCATTAAAATCTTCTTGCTTAGCCATAAATTTATCAAACTCATCTAAGCAAGGGCTAGCAAATTTAGTAAATGGGATTTCAGCTTTAATACCTTTTTTTCATAGATTTCTTTGCCTCTTGCATATCTTCAGGACTGAGAAATAGAATACTCCTCTTCTTCGGAGTTGGTTTAGGAATAGGCTCAGGAGTTGGTTCAGGAACTGGTTCAGGAAGTGTCCAATTATTATCATTTGCCAACATATTATTCAATAGAATTTCAGCTTCATCCGGCGTTCTTTCCATGAAAACAGAACCACCACAACTATCCAGGTAATCTCTGGAAGCATCGGTTAGTCCATTATAAAAGATATCAAGTATTTCATTTTTCTTAAGAGGATGATCAGGCAAAGCATTAAGTAATTGGAGAAGCCGCCCCCAAGCTTGTGGGAGACTCTCTTCTTCAATTTGCACAAAGTTATATATATCCCTTAAAGCAGCTTGTTTCTTATGAGCAGGGAAATATTTAGTAGAGAAGTAATAAATCATATCCTGGGGACTATGCACACAACCTGGATCAATAGAATTAAACCATATCTTAGCATCACCCTTTAATAAGAATGGAAATATTTTAAGGATATAAAAGTAACGAGTTCTCTCATCATTGGTGAACAGGGTAGCTATATCATTTAATTTAGTAAGATGTGCCACAACAGTTTCAAATTCATAGCCATGAAAAGGATCAGATTCAACCAAAAGTAATTATACCAGGATCAACAGAGAATTCATAATCCTTATCGGTAACATAGATAGGTGAAGTAGCAAAAGCAGGGTCAAGTTTCATTCTAGCATTTAGAGATTGCTTATTCCATTTAGCTAATAACCTCTTAAGTTCGTATCTATCTTTGCAAGCTAAAATAGCTAAAGAAGCTTCTTTATCAAAAACATAACCCTTAGGAATAACAGACAAGTCTTCGTCATTACTTTCATCAGTATTGTCAGATTCAATATTTTCATTCTCTCTAGCCCTAGCAAGCTGTTCATCAAGAAATTCATCAAGTGGCATAGTAGTATCAAGCATAGAAGTAGTTTCATCATAAGTATCATGCATAGCAGAAGTGACATCATCAATAACATGCGACATATCAGAACAAATAGCAGAAGCAGGTTTAGGTGTCGCAAGTTTACTCAAAACAGAAGGTGAATCAAGTGCAGAGCTTGATGGCAGTTCCTTACCTCCCCTCGTAGTTGAGGGATAGATCTTGGTTTTAGGATATCTCAATTTCTTCATAATGATAAGCAGATATAAATCCCAAGTGACTCAAAGAATAGAGTTATGCTCCCCGACAACGGTGCTAGAAAATAGTCTTGATAACCCACAAGTATAGGGGATCGCTACAGTTTTCGAGGGTAGAGTATTCAACCCAAATTTATTGATTCGACACAACGGGAGTCAAAGAATATTCTCAAGTATTAGCAGCTGTGTTGTTAATTCAACCACACCTGGAAACTTAATATCTGCAGCAAAGTGTTTAGTAGCAAAGTAATATGATAGTAGTGGTAACGGTGGCAAAAGGTAACAGTAGCAAAAGTAATGTTTTTGGTATTTTGTAGTGATGATAGCAATAACAACGGAAAAGTAAATAAGCGAAGAACAATATGTGGAAAGGTCGTAGGCAATGGATCGGTGATGGAGAATTATGCCGGATGCGGTTCATCTTGTAACAATCATAACCTAGGGTGACACAGAACTAGCTCCAGTTCATTGATATAATGTAGGCATGTATTCCGAATATAGTCATACGTGCTTATGGAAAAGAACTTGCATGACATCTTTTGTCCTACCCTCCCGTGGCAGCAGGGTCCTTACGAAAACTAAGGGATATTAAGGCCTCCTTTTAATACAGTACCGGAACAAATCATTAACACATAGTGAATACATGAACTCCTCAAACTACGGTCATCACCTGTAAGTATCCCGATTATTGTCACTTCGGGGTTAACGGATCATAACACATAATAGGTGACTATAGACTTGCAAGATAGGATCAAGAACTCTCATATATTGATGAAAACATAATAGGTTCAGATCTGAAATCGTGGCACTCGGGCCCTAGTGACAAGCATTAAGCATAGCAAAGTCATAACAACATCAATCTCAGAACATAGTGGGTACTAGGGATCAAACCCTAACAAAACTAACTCGATTACATGATAGATCCCATCCAACCCATCACCGTCCAGCAAGCCTACGATGGAATTACTCACGCACGGCGGTGAGCATCATGAAATTGGTGATGGAGGATGGTTGATGATGACGATGGCGATGGATTCCCCTCTCCGAAGCCCCAAACGGACTCCAGATCAGCCCTCCCGAGAGGTTTTAGGGCTTGGCGGCGGCTCCGTATCGTAAAACGCGATGATTTCTACTCTATGATTTTTTCTCCCCGAAAGCAAATATATAGAGTTGGTCTTGAGGTCGGAGGAGCTCCAGGGGGCCCACGAGGTAGGGGGCGCACCCTAGGGGGGCAGGCGCGCCCCCACCCTCGTGGACAGGTGGTGGGCCCCTTGGCCTTCATCTTTTGCAAGGATTTTTTATATTTTTCGAAAAGGTGTTCCGTGATGTTTCAGGTCATTCCGAGAACTTTTGTTTCTGCACATAAATAACACCATAGCAATTCTGCTGAAAACAGCGTCAGTCCGGGTTAGTTCCATTCAAATCATGCAAGTTAGAGTCCAAAACAAGGGCAAAAGTGTTTGGAAAAGTAGATACGACGGAGGCATATCAGGGGGCCATCGAATTCTTTGTCGACAGCACAGAGGAACTCTCAATGAAAGCCCCAATGTCGGTGTCAAAACCGGCAGATCTCGGGTAGGGGGTCACGAACTATGCGTCTAAGGATCAAAGGTAATAGGAGGCAGGGGACACGATGTTTACCCAGGTTCGGGCCCTCTTGATGGAGGTAAAACCCTACGTCCTGCTTGATTTACTTTCATGAGTATAGGGGTTAAAAGAGTTGATCTACCACGAGATTTTAATGGCTAAATCCTAGATGTCTAGCATGTATGATTATGATTGCCTCTACAGACTAAACCATCCGGTTTATATAGACATCGAAGGGGGCTAGGGTTGGTTTAAATTCGGTTTACAGAGAAAGGAATCTTCATATCTGTCGGGGATATACCCCACGGTGTAAACCGGCCGGAAGTATAACCCGGCCGGACTAGGCGTTTCATTGGTAAACCGCCAGAGGTTTGGCGATTTACGTGTCTGGCGGTTCACAGGTATGACGATTCACGAGCCTGAAGACTCATTGGTGACCCGGCTGGACTTGGCGGTTTACTTGAGACCCGGTTTACACTTGGCGATTCACTGGCGACCTTCCCTGACCTGGCGGTTTACAAGCAACCCGCCGGAACATTATGACACACTTGTGACCCGGCGGACGGGTCAGATGAATGACAAGGCCCAAGGCCCAGAAGGCCGGTTTATGTTAATGGTGGACCTATTTAAGAGGAAAGGCATGAGGAACATTTATCTTACAAGGAGTTAAAACCTGGACTTGTATCCGGTTTGTATTAGAGATAGACTGGTCCTAATCCTAATAGGACTCTACATGTAACCCGCCCCTCCAACATATATAAGGAGGGGCAGGGCTCCCCAAAAGGGACAAGATTCACAAGTTCCACAAGTTGGACAAGTTAGGTTTAGACAATAGCTCTCAAGATAGAGCACTCTTGTAACCGTGATCATCATCATCAATATCAATGAAGCAGGATGTAGGTTTTACCTCCACTGTGAGGGGCCGAACCTGGGTAAAACATCGCGTCTCTCGTCCTGCTCAACCCCTCTCAAGTTACCACATAGCTGCGTTGGCCTCGCGACTAAGTCCTGACACTAAGGACATCTGCCGTGACAATTCCAGACAGTTGGCGCCCACCGTGAGGCCTGCGCACAGTGGTGTTGAGTTGTTGGAGGGATTTCTTTAAGGATTAAGAAGTCTGTGCTGGTTAGATGAAAGAAGAACCATCACGAAACAATTACAGGGGATAATCTTGAACAAGGCCGGCGAATTCATTGGTTGATAATTAGAATCTTTATTGACTTTGGAAGCTGGCAGTATAAGTTTGAAGTTCCAAAGAAAATTAGAGCTTGGTGTTCTGTGCTCCTTCAACGCGATGTGTGTTGCCGAGGCAGACAAAGGACCTACTGGAGCCGCTGTACACCGCGTCATATCAGTCCGGGTCAACTTGCACTACCACTGGTAAACTGATCCGCTAGATAAAAAAGAAAAAAAAAAGGGGATCGAATCCATAGTCTGATTCTGACACACGGAACCTGCCGTTTCCCTTGTTATGTGCTGAGCCAGCTTTTGGTAAGCAATCAAGTAAAATTAGTACTTCCGGCACAGAAAAGGAAAAAACAACTCGGACTCTGTCATTGCTGCTTACGAGACCTTGCCGCAAGCCGCCGTACTGACCCGCCTCGGACGCCTCCTCTGCCGACTGCGCGTCGGCCGCATCTGTTGACCCGCCAAAGTTCGCACCAACATCTGTCTGCAACAGGAGACACGGGAGAAGTCTGCAATGAAAATAGCATGTTTGGAAGGATCTGTGTAAGTTGTTGCGTCCATTGTTTTTAGATCTTTTCGATCACAAAACAACCGAAGGAAATCCATAGTTATTAGAAGCGACCCACTGTTATGCTCGCACAAATGATGTATACTAGCACATCGACTAGTGCACGTCACGTCATGAGAGGAAAGTCAAAATTGGTGGCAATCAGGAAAGTGAATCGGACAGCCATCACATCAAGGTGTGTACTAATCCCAACACAGAGATCAAGGACTACTACAGATACAGGATCAGATCAACTTGGGTCTCCGGCCCGGACACGGATTGATCAAACGAACCACGATGTGGAGGAAGACCCGGATTGGACTCCGATTCTGACATCTCCACGGTCTCCGTCTCTGCTGCAGCTGCGGCAGCGCCTCGACCCGCTCGGTTTGTCCGCGCCGTCAACCGGCCAGTGTGCGTGAGCGGTTGGACTCCAGCGCTGGCTCGCCCGTGGCCCCCGGCTCGTCTCTGCTTCTATTGCTCAAGCTGTTGCGCTGCCGCGTTTCCAAATCGTTGTCACCGTTACGTATTCTTTGGCTTGAGCTGCCCGGCTTTGTTATTTTTTCTATTGCCTGAGCCGTCACCTCTGCCAAGAGCCGTGGAAGCACTGCTTCGTCTCTGTCTGTCCGATAAAAAATCAGGTGATATCCATCCAAGTTTGATTTATGAGCACATGTTGTTTCTGTCAAAAAACAAGTTTATCTTTGCCTTGGTGTGCAATATTGTCTATGCAGGGCAATTATTTATGACAAAAAAATGATATTATACCTCGGAGATGGAGGCACGCGAACATCTTTTGGCACAGGTGGTCGTCGTTAGTCGATGAACTCCCGCGTCGGTTTACAACGCCGTGTCCGTCTCTCGCGGCCGCACCGGTTCACAACGACACGGACAACTCGCCCGTCCACCCTCGTGGCCGGTTCACGCGTCCGTGCCGGTCTACAACGTGGAGGACAATTTGCTCGTCCGCGCCGGTTTACAACACCGGGCCGGCTCATCTGCTTAGCTCCCGCGGCCGACTCACCTGTGAGTAATTTCAGCTTCACCCGGTGATCATCAACTCCGCGGTGATAATCTCTGACCTGACGCATCAGGTGAAATCCATCCGGTATATTTTTATATTATATATTGCTTTCTTTTAAAAAAAGAGGAGCCATTACTTTGTCTTGCAAGTTCTTCAATGTAGGACAAATTAAATCACGAAGCTTTGAAGCTCTCAAATCTGGTTTAAGAATTTCCGGTTCAAAAAGGAATTAACTTCTCGCAAGTTCGAGTTTAAGAGGCTGTCAGAAAATTTCCGGGTCATCAGAAAGTATTCTGGTTTACAATCCGGTTCAAGGGAAAGATGTCTTCCACGAAGCTTTGAAGCTCTCAATATCCGGTTTAACATCCGGTTCAAGAAGGATTTATCTCTTGCAAAAAGTTAAAGGGTGCCAAAGAGGACCTGCTGCCATGATGCGCGGTTCAAACATGGGTATCATGCCTTATTGGCTTATCATATTCTTGATCACTTGGGGGCTTTGGTCGTATCCGAACCATAGTCACACCTCTTGATCGGCGCAATGCCACAATATCACTTGGGGGCTTTGGTCGCATCCGAACCATAGCAACACCATTTGGTAGGCGGAAAGCCACAACATCACTTGGGGACTTGTGGTCACGTCTGAACCATAGTCACGCCTCTTGATCGGCCTAGTGCCACAGCATCACTTGGGGGCTTTGGTCGAATCCGAACCATCGCTACACCTCTTGATCGGCATAATGCCAATGCATCACTTGGGGACTTGTGGTCACGTCTGAACCATAGTCACGCCTCTTGATCGGCCTAAGGCCACAGAATCACTTGGGGGCTTGGTCGAACCTGAACCATGCCACGCCTCTTGATCGGCATAATGTCAATGCATCATTTGGGGACCTGGCTGACTTGAACCATAGCTACGCCTACTGGGGGCTTGGTCGTGTCTGATCATGGTAATGCCACTTGATCGGCCTAAACAACCTCTTTTTTGCAAATGGTTTTATCTTTGCCTTTGATTGACTCTTGGCTTTATTTTGATAAATATTTCTTTTGTTGTGTTTTTAAACCCACAAATTCTCAAACCGGTTCGACTGTCAAATTGACGGAACACGGTCAAATCTTAATCCGGAGACTATTTGCCCGGTTTGATTTTCTGTTACCATTTTATGATGGAGTAAACCGGTGTTCATCAAGCCGGTTCGGCTATCAACTACAAGTTGTCAGTACATGATCAGTTATAATACGGCGATTATTAACCCGGTCTGGTTGACTACAAGTCGCCAGTATTATATATGGATAATCCGGTGTCTATCATAACCCGGTACAGTTTTATCATAAACCGGCACAATATGGAAAGAGTTATCAGTACTCGAGATTGGGATTATCACCCTTACTACAAAAAGTTGGTAAAACCAATGATGTGATTCAATGTCACAGGTATGATATATTTTATATTTGATTATTCTTAAGTGCAGCCTTGGTTATAAACCCGGGTCATATGTTGGGCATTATGACCCGTCCGGCGGTAAACCGCCAGGACACTTTAAACTTGTTGTATGCAGAAACAGGTTTGTTAAGCCAGCCTAGCTTTGTACTATAAGTCGCCAGTATATATATATTTGGATTGCGCCATTGGAATCATGCCCTTACAAATCATTGGGTTATATTATTCAAATAGCCAAACTTGGCTGAATTTTCATTATGATATTGAATGAATAAGGTTTTCACCAGATTATATTATCTTGAATAGCCAACATGGCTGGATTTTTATGGTTATTAATAACCGGTATTATCGAGTTTTCAAAGTCGCTTTAGCGCAATGGCTATTATTTTATCAAAGGATATGATTTATTCTACAATGGAAGGAATAGTCCCGAGTCGTTGCAGGCTTACAACCCGGCACTTGGGGGCTACATTATTCAAATTGAGATTACATGCAAGTCTCATGTCGCTGCAAGCATGCACCATGACACTTGGGGGCTAATGCAAAGTCATTTTTACTAGTCTTATTGAAGACCCAACTCATCATATTATAATGAGCCGACCCTTGGAGGCTACCAATTGCTCCTGTCAACAATTTAAGGTACACAAGTTTTCGTCCATAATATTGAAGGATCCATTGCTCAGTTGGTAAAGCACAACGTTCTTAACCTTGTGGACGTGGGTTCAAGCCCTACGATGGAAGCCACATTATAAGCACTACGGGAAACAGCTAATTTGCCGTCAGTAGGCAGCTTTGCCGTCAGCTTTTCGTCGGGCAAGACGGCAAAGAAAGGGTTTGCCGTCATCAATAGACGGCAAAGAAAAACTGACGGTAAAATATACTTTGCCGTCTGTGGAAAAAAACACAGACGGCGAAGAGCTCACTTTGCCGTCTGCAATAAAAAACACAGACAGCAAACATCTTTGCCGTCTACATTTTTTATTACAGATGGCAAAATATACACTTTGCCGTCTATAATAAGAAATTACACACGGCAAAGATCTTTTCCGTCTGTGTTTTTTATTGCAGACGGCAAAGTATGCTCTTTGCCGTCTGTAATAAAAATCATAGACGGCAAAGAAGAAGCACATCACGCGGATCGATCCCACGGATCGATGACGTGTCAGCCCATCCAAAACCCACCAGCCCCACCTACCCATCCTGACACACGCACTACCTAGCCAGGCCCACCCACCCACTAACCCACACCCCACCCCACCCACCCACGCACACTACACACCACACACCCACTACACGTCCCACCCCACCCACCCACGCACACTACACACCACACAACACATCTAGCACACATCCATGGCCAGCGCAGGCGAGTAGGGAGGCAGCGGCCCCGCCTCTACTCGCCACCGGCGTGGCCGGCTCTGCCTCCAGTCACTTCCGGTCCAGCCGGCCCCTCCATCGCCCATCGCCTCCACTGTGCCGGCCGGGTGCCCCGTCGCCTAGGCGCGGTCGGCCCGTCTCCTCTTGCCTCCGCCGCGCCGGCCTCCCGTCGCCACCTCCACCAGAAGCGTCCGTCCGCGTCCGCCGCCCGTCGACCACGGACTCCCACCGGCCGGCCACCATACACCGCGGCCCGAGCTCTTCTCCCTTTCCTCATTTATTTCCCTCTCACACGAAGTTCTCTCTTCCGCAGGAGCTGGCCATGGAGGTCCTTCACGCTGCCGCCGCCCGAGCTCCTAACGTCGCGCACGACCCTGCAGATCCGGTCGAGGTCGAGCAGCCATCGCCGGATCTGATGCCCATGACCCCGCCGGACCTCCCTGCCTCGCCATGTCAGCACCGCCGCACCCAGCCACACCGCCGGCCCTGCCTTGCCTAGGAGAAGACGAAGACTCGATTGCTTTTTTACAATTTTTTTGTAAGGTTCTTCTTGCAAGAAAGAAGAACTCATTTATTGTTTTTCTATGTGGAGGTCCTTCATGTAAAGTGTAACCATCGCATATGTATAAGCACTTAAGCAGTTCCTTGTTCGTATGTTTCCTTCACCGCGTACGTTTCTTTAGTCCACATGTGCATTGTGTATGGATGTTGTGTATGTTGGGTTTCGTAGTAATTTCAAAAAAATTCCTACGCACACGCAAGATCATGTGATGCATAGCAACGAGAGGGGAGAGTGTTGTCTACGTACCCAACGCAGACTGACTGCGGAAGCGCTGACACGACGTAGAGGAAGTAGTCGTACGTCTTCACGATCCAACCGATCAAGCACCGAAACTACGGCACCTCCGAGTTCGAGCACACGTTCAGCTCGATGACGATCCCCGGACTCCGATCCAGCAAAGTGTCGGGGAAGAGTTCCGTCAGCACGACGGCGTGGTGACGATCTTGATGTACTACAGCAGTAGGGCTTCGCCTAAACTCCGCTACAGTATTATCGAGGGTTATGGTGGCAGGGGGCACCGCACACGGCTAAGGAATAGATCACGTGGATCAACTTGTATCTAGAGGTGCCCCCTGCCTCCGTATATAAAGGAGCCAAGGGGGAGGGGTGCGGCCAGCCCTATGGAGGCGCAGGAGGAGTCCTACTCCTACCGGGAGTAGGACTCCCTCCCAATCCTATTCCAAATAGGATTCCCAAGTGGGAAAGAGAGAGATAGGTGGCCGGCCACCTCTCCTAGTCCTAGTTGGACTAGGGGAGGGGGGAGGCGCGCAGCCCACCATGGGCAGCCCCTTTCACTTTTCCACTAAAGCCCAATAAGGCCCATATGGCTCCCGGGGGGTTCCGGTAACCTCCCGGTAATCCGGTAAAATCCCGATTTCACCCGGAACACTTTCGATATCCAAACATAGGCTTCCAATATATCAATCTTTACGTCTCGACCATTTCAAGACTCCTCGTCATGTCCGTGATCACATCCGGGACTCCGAACAACCTTAGGTACATCAAAATGCATAAACTCATAATATAACTGTCATCGTAACCTTAAGCGTGCGGACCCTACGGGTTCGAGAACAATGTAGACATGACCGAGACACGTCTCCGGTCAATAACCAATAGCGGGACCTGGATGCCCATATTGGCTCCTACATATTCTACGAAGATCTTTATCGGTCAGACCGCATAACAACATACGTTGTTCCCTTTGTCATCGGTATGTTACTTGCCCGAGATTCGATCGTCGGTATCCAATACCTAGTTCAATCTCGTTACCGGCGAGTCTCTTTACTCGTTCTGTAATACATCATCTCGCAACTAACTCTTTAGTTGCAATGCTTGCAAGGCTTATGTGATGTGCATTACCGAGAGGGCCCAGAGATACCTCTCCGACAATCGGAGTGACAAATCCTAATCTCGAAATACGCCAACCCAACATCTACCTTTGGAGACACCTGTAATGCTCCTTTGTAATCACCCAATTACGTTGTGACGTTTGGTAGCACCCAAAGTGTTCCTCCGGTAAATGGGAGTTGCATAATCTCATAGTCATAGGAACATGTATAAGTCATGAAGAAAGCAATAGCAACATACTAAACGATCGGGTGCTAAGCTAATGGAATGGGTCATGTCAATCAGATCATTCAACTAATGATGTGACCTCGTTAATCAAATAACAACTCTTTGTCTATGGTTAGGAAACATAACCATCTTTGATTAACGAGCTAGTCAAGTAGAGGCATACTAGTGACACTCTGTTTGTCTATGTATTCACACATGTATTATGTTTCCGGTTAATACAATTCTAGCATGAATAATAAACATTTATCATGAAATAAGGAAATAAATAATAACTTTATTATTGCCTCTAGGGCATATTTCCTTCAGTCTGCCACTTGCACTAGAGTCAATAATCTAGATCACATCACCATGTGATTAACATTGATAGTTCACATCATCATGTGATTAACACCCATAGTTCACATCGCCATGTGACCAACACCCAAAGGGTTTACTAGATTCAGTAAGCTAGTTCACATCGCTATGTGATTAACACCCAAGGAGTACTAAGGTGTGATCATGTTTTGCTTGTGAGAGAATCTTAGTCAACGGGTCTGCCACATTCAGATCCTCATGTATTTTGCAAACTTCTATGTCAACAATGCTCTGCATGGAGCTACTCTAGCTAATTGCTCCCACTTTCAATATGTATCTAGATTGAGACTTAGAGTCATCTAGATTAGTGTCAAACTTGCATCGGCGTAACCCTTTACGACGAACCTTTTTTCACTTCCATAATCGAGAAACATATCCTTATTCCACTAAGGACAATTTTGACCGCTGTCCAGTGATCTACTCCTAGATCACTATTGTACTCCCTTGCCAAACTCAGTGGTAGGGCATACAATAGATCTGGTATACAGCATGACATACTTTATAGAACCTATGGCCAAGGCATAGGGAATGACTTTCATTCTCTTTCTATCTTCTGTCGTGGTCGGGCTTTGAGTCTTACTCAACTTCATACCATGTAATACAGGCAAGAACTCTTTCTTTGACTGCTCCATTTTGAACTACTTCAAAATCTTGTCAAGGTATGTACTCATTGAAAAAAAAACTTATCAAGTGTCTTGATCTATCTCTATAGATCTTGATACTCAATATGTAAGCAGCTTCAACGAGGTCTTTCTTTGAAAAACTCCTTTCAAACACTCCTTTTATGCTTTACAGAATAATTCTACATTATTTCCGATCAACAATATGTCATTCACATATACTTATCAGAAATGCTGTAGTGCTCCCACTCACTTTCTCGTAAATACAGGCTTCACCGCAAGTCTGTATAAAACTATATGCTTTGATCAACTCATCAAAGCGTATATTCCAACTCCGAGATACTTGCACCAGTCCATAGATGGATTGCTGGAGTTTGCACATTTTGTTAGCACCTTTCGGATTGACAAAACCTTCTGGTTGCATCATATACAACTCTTCTTTAATAAATCCATTAAGGAATTCAGTTTTGTTTATCCATTTGCCAGATTTCATAAAATGCGGCAATTGCTAACATGATTCGGACAGACTTAAGCATAGATACGAGTGAGAATCTCTCATCGTAGTCAACACCTTGAACTTGTCGAAAACCTTTTGCGACAATTCTAGCTTTGTAGATAGTATCACTACTATCAGCGTCCGTCTTCCTCTTGAAGATCCATTTATTTTCTATGGCTTGCCGATCATCGGGCAAATCCATCAAAGTCCATACTTTGTTCTCATACATGGATCATATCTCAGATTTCATGGCCTCAAACCATTTCGCGGAATCTGGGCTCATCATCGCTTCCTCATAGTTCGCAAGTTCATCATGGTCTAGTAACATGACTTCCAGAATAGGATTACCGTACCACTCTGGTGTGGATCTCACTCTGGTTTACCTACGAGATTTGGTAGTAACTTGATCTGAAGTTACATGATCATCATCATTAGCTTCCTCACTAATTGGTGTAGTAGTCACAGGAACAGATTTTGTGATAAACTACTTTCCAATAAGGGAGCAGGTACAGATACCTCATCCAGTTCTACTTTCCTCCCACTCACTTCTTTCGAGAGAAACCCCTTCTCCAGAAAGTTTCCGAATTTAGCAACAAAAGTCTTGCCTTCGGATCTGTGATAGAAGGTGTATCCAATAGTTTCCTTTGGATATCCTATGAAGACGCACTTCTCCGATTTGAGTTTGAGCTTATCAGGATGAAACTTTTTCATATAAGCATCACAACCCCAAACTTTAAGAAACGACAGCTTAGGTTTCTTGCCAAACCATAGTTCACATGGTGTCGCCTCAACAGATTTAGATGGTGCCCTATTTAACGTGAATGTAGCTGTCTTTAATGCATAACCCCAAAATGATAGTGGTAGATCGGTAAGAGACATCATAGATTGCACTATATCCAATAAAGTACGGTTATGACGTTCGGACACACCATTATGCTGTGGTGTTCCATGTGGCATGAGTTTGTGAAACTATTCCACATTGTTTTAATTGAAGACCAAACTCGTAACTCAAATATTTGTCTCCGCGATCAGATCGTAGAAACTTTATTTTCTTGTCACGATGATTTTCCACTTCACTCTGAAATTCTTTGAACTGTTCAAATGTTTCAGACTTATGTTTCATCAAGTAGATATCCCCATATCTGCTCAAATCATCTGTGAAGGTCAGAAAATAATGATACCTGCTGCAAGCCTTAATATTCACCAGACCACATACATCAGTATGTATGATCTCCAACAAATCTGTTGCTTGCTTCATTGTTCCGGAGAACGGCGTTGTAGTCATCTTGCCCAAAAGGCATGGTTCGCAAGCATCAAGTGATTCATAATCAAGTGATTCCAAAATCCCATCAGCATGGAGTTTCTTCATGCGCTTTACACCAATATGACCTAAACGGCAGTGCTACAAATAAGTTGCACTATCATTATTAACTTTGCATCTTTTGGTTTCAATATTATGATTATGTGTATCACTACGATCGAGATCCAACGAACTATTTTCATTGGGTGTGTAACCATATAAGGTTTTATTCATGTAAACAGAACAACAATTTATTCTCTTACTTAAATGAATAACCGTATTACAATAAACATGATCAAATCATATTCATGCTCAACGAAAACACCAAATAACACTTATTCAGGTTCAACACTAATCCCGAAAGTATAGGGAGTGTAAGATGATGATCATATCAATCTTGGAACCACTTCCAACACACATCGTCACTTCACCCTTAACTAGTCTCTGTTTATTCTGCAACTCCCATTTCGAGTTACTAATCTTAGCAACTGAACTAGTATCAAATACTGAGGGGTTGCTATAAACACTAGTAAAGTACACATCAATAACATGTATATCAAATATACTTATGTTCACTTTGCCATCCTTCTTATCTGCCAATCACTTGGGGTAGTTCCGCTTCCAGTGACCAGTCCCTTTGCAGTAGAAACACTTAGTCTCAGGCTTAGGACCAGACTTGGGCTTCTTCACTTGAGCAGCAACTTGCTTGCCGTTCTACTTGAAGTTCCCCTTCTTCCCTTTGCCCTTTTCTTGAAACTAGTGGTCTTGTCTACCATCAACACTTGATGTTTTTCTTGATTTCTACCTTCGTCAATTTCCGCATTACGAAGAGCTTGGGAATCGTTTCCGTTATCCCTTGCATATCATAGTTCATCACGAAGTTCTACTAACTTGGTGATGGTGACTAGAGAATTCTGTCAATCACTATCTTATCTGGAAGATTAACTCCCACTTGATTTAGGCGATTGTTGTACTCAGACAATCTGGGCACATGCTCACTAGTTGAGCGATTCTCCTCCATCTTTTAGCTATAGAACTTGTTGGAGACTACATATCTCTCAACTCGAGTATTTGCTTGAAATATTAACTTCAACTCCTGGAACATCTCATATTCTCCATGACGTTCAAAACGTCTTTGAAGTCCCGATTCTAAGCCATTAAGCATGGTGCACTAAACTATCAAGTACTCATCATATTGAGCTAGCCAAACGTTCATAACGTCTGCATCTGCTCCTGCAATAGGTCCGTCACCTAGCGGTGAATCAAGGACATAATTCTTCTGTGCAGCAATGAGGATAAACCTCAGATCACGGATCCAATCCGCATCATTGCTACTAACATCTTTCAACACGATTTTCTCTAGGAACATATCAAAATAAACACAGGGAAGCAACAACGCGAGCTATTGATCTACAACATAATTTGCAAAATACTACCAGGAGTAAGTTCATGATAAATTTAAGTTCAATTAATCATATTACTTAAGAACTCCCACTTAGATAGACATCCCTCTAATCCTCTAAGTGATTACGTGATCCAAATCAACTAAACCATGACCGATCATCACGTGATATGGAGTAGTTTTCAATGGTGAACATCGTTATGTTGATCATATCTACTATATGATTCAAGCTCGACCTTTCGGTCTCCGTGTTCCGAGGCCATATCTGCATATGCTAGGCTCGTCAAGTTTAACCTGAGTATTCCGCGTGTGCAAAACTGGCTTGCACCCGTTGTAGATGGACGTAGAGCTTATCACACCCGATCATCACCTGGTGTCTGGGCACGACGAACTTTGGCAACGGTGCATACTCAAGGAGAACACTTCTTGATAATTTTAGTGAGAGATCATCTTATAATGCTACCGTCAATCAAAGCAAGATAAGATGCATAAAAAGATAAACATCACATGCAATCAATATAAGTGATATGATATGGCCATCATCATCTTGTGCTTGTGATCTCCATCTCCGAGGCACCGTCATGATCACCATCGTCACCGGCGCGACACCTTGATCTCCATCGTAGCATCGTTCTCGTCTCGCCAATCTTATGCTTCCACGACCATCACTACCGTTTAGTAATAAAGTAAAGCATTACATCGCGATTGCATTGCATACAATAAAGCGACAACCATATGGCTCCTGCCAGTTGCCAATAACTCGGTTACAGAACATGATCATCTCATACAATAAAATTCAGCATCATGCCTTGACCATATCACATCACAACATGCCCTACAAAAACAAGTTAGACGTCCTCTACTTTGTTGTTGCAAGTTTTACGTGGCTGCTACGGGCTTAAGCAAGAACCAATCTCACCTACGCATCAAAACCACAACGATAGTTTGTCAAATAGACTCCGTTTTAACCTTCGCAAGGACCGGGCGTAGCCACACTTGGTTCAACTAAAGTTGGAGAGACAGTCGCCCGCAAGCCACCAATGTGCAAAGCACGTCGGGGGAACCGGTCTCGCGTAAGCGTACGCGTAATGTTGGTCCGGGTCCTCTCGTCCAACAATGCGCCGAACCAAAGTATGACATGCTGGTAGGCAGTATGACTTGTATCGTCCACAACTCACTTGTGTTCTACTCGTGCATATAACATCAACATAAATAACCTAGGCTCGGATGCCACTGTTGGGTTTCGTAGTAATTTCAAAAAAATTCCTACGCACACGCAAGATCATGTGATGCATAGCAACGAGAGGGGAGAGTGTTGTCTACGTACCCAACGCAGACCGACTGCGGAAGCGCTGACACGACGTAGAGGAAGTAGTCGTACGTCTTCACGATCCAACCGATCAAGCACCGAAACTACGGCACCTCCGAGTTCGAGCACACGTTCAGCTCGATGACGATCCCCGGACTCCGATCCAGCAAAGTGTCGGGGAAGAGTTCCGTCAGCACGACGGCGTGGTGACGATCTTGATGTACTACAGCAGTAGGGCTTCGCCTAAACTCCGCTACAGTATTATCGAGCGTTATGGTGGCAGGGTGCACCGCACACGGCTAAGGAATAGATCACGTGGATCAACTTGTGTCTAGAGGTGCCCCCTACCTCCGTATATAAAGGAGCCAAGGGGGAGGGGTGCGGCCAGCCCTATGGAGGCGCAGGAGGAGTCCTACTCCTACCGGGAGTAGGACTCCCCCCCCCCAATCCTATTCCAAATAGGATTCCCAAGTGGGAAAGAAAGAGATAGGTGGCCGGCCACCTCTCCTAGTCCTAGTTGGACTAGGGGAGGGGGGGAGGCGCGCAGCCCACCATGGGCATCCCCTTTCACTTTTCCACTAAAGCCCAATAAGGCCCATATGGCTCCCGGGGGGTTCCGGTAACCTCCCGGTAATCCGGTAAAATCCCGATTTCACCCGGAACACTTACGATATCCAAACATAGGCTTCCAATATATCAATCTTTACGTCTCGACCATTTCGAGACTCCTCGTCATGTCCGTGATCACATCCGGGACTCCGAACAACCTTCAGTACATCAAAATGCATAAACTCATAATATAACTGTCATCGTAACCTTAAGCGTGCGGACCCTACGGGTTCGAGAACAATGTAGACATGACCGAGACACGTCTCTGGTCAATAACCAATAGCGGGACCTGGATGCCCATATTGGATCCTACATATTCTACGAAGATCTTTATCGGTCAGACCGCATAACAACATACGTTGTTCCCTTTGTCATCGGTATGTTACTTGCCCGAGATTCGATCGTCGGTATCCAATACCTAGTTCAATCTCGTTACCGGCAAGTCTCTTTACTCGTTCTGTAATACATCATCTCGCAACTAACTCTTTAGTTGCAATGCTTGCAAGGCTTATGTGATGTGCATTACCGAGAGGGCCCAGAGATACCTCTCCGACAATCGGAGTGACAAATCCTAATCTCGAAATACGCCAACCCAACATCTACCTTTGGAGACACCTGTAATGCTCCTTTATAATCACCCAGTTACATTGTGACGTTTGGTAGCACCCAAAGTGTTCCTCCGATAAACGGGAGTTGCATAATCTCATAGTCATAGGAACATGTATAAGTCATGAAGAAAGCAATAGCAACATACTAAACGATCGGGTGCTAAGCTAATGGGATGGGTCATGTCAATTAGATCATTCAACTAATGATGTGACCTCGTTAATCAAATAACAACTCTTTGTCTATGGTTAGGAAACATAACCATCTTTGATTAACGAGCTAGTCAAGTAGAGGCATACTAGTGACACTCTGTTTGTCTATGTATTCACACATGTATTATGTTTCCGGTTAATACAATTCTAGCATGAATAATAAACATTTATCATGAAATAAGGAAATAAATAATAACTTTATTATTGCCTCTAGGGCATATTTCCTTCAGTGTACAGATTAGATATTTTTTTATTAAAAAAATCTTTGCTTTGCCATCTGGGCATACAAGGAAGACAGCAAAGACATAGCGTAACTGACAGCAAAGTACTTGACGCCGTCCGTCAACGCGACCGCTCCGTCTGTTGGCATATTTTGCCGTCTAGCTAGTCTGCTGACGGCAAACCATATTGACAGACGGCAAACTCTTTGCCGTCATCCCGACAAACAGTAGACGGCAAAGTATTCTTTGCCGATTTATCTTTGCCGTCTGACTTTGCCGTCTGCTTCCTGACGGCAAAGTCTTTGCCGTCTGGAATTAGGTCTTTGCCGTCTGTGATCCACAGATGGCGAATTACCTGTTTCCTGTAGTGAAGATGTTGTTTTCATTGAAGTATATATCAAGTCCCGGTTCAGTATTATCTTACTAAGCCGGCCCTTGGGGGCTACACATCACTGCTAAAATCTACATAATTATATTTACAAAGTTCCTGCTCATTATTGCATAATGACCCGGCCCTTGGGGTTACACTGATTGAAGTTTTTATAAGCAATTACAAGTCCCAGGTTACTGCAAGCATCACAACCCGGCACTTGGGGGCTACATATATGGAGTATTCAGTTTATATGATTGAGATGAACAAACCGGATTTCTTCAAGGTTGAAACACTTATTGGAGCAAGTCTTAAGTTATTACTATGTTCTCCTCTTAAGACTTGGGGACTACATGTATTATGCATATAAAGGAGGAACATCTTCATTTTATCAGTTTTGAGCAAATCAGGAAGATCAATTACATGACCCGGTGTCGACAACAATTATGACCCGGTGCCATCAATATTTATGAATCGGCCAGTTTGGTAATATTAAACCGGCAAGTTTTACATCTTCAAACCGGCTGAATATCAGATAAGTATTTCAAGACCCATATTTCTTAAACCGGCGCTTTGGAAGCCGACTGAAGTGGATTATTCTTCACAATGTTTCTCTGTGAGAAACCAATATCAACAAATTGAGTATGAAGCTGGCTTGTTAACCCGGATTTTCTAGAAGGAGGAAATGACAAGGACTTAAGGATCATCAGGTACCGGTTTACAAGAATTCTTAACCCGGAGCATAACCTGTCAAATTTGTTCTTGTGTTTATTTTGCACCATAAGTTTACCATGGATAAATCCAAGATAAACTTGGGGGCTAATGTCGGGGATATACCCCGCGGTGTAAACCGGCCGGAAGTATAACCCGGCCAGACTAGGCGTTTCATTGGTAAACCGCCAGAGGATTGGCGATTTACGTGTCTAGCGGTTCACAGGTATGACGATTCACGAGCCTGAAGACTCATTGGTGACCTGGCTGGACTTGGCGGTTTACTTGAGACCCGGTTTACACTTGGCGATTCACTGGCGACCTGCCCTGACCTGGCGGTTTACAAGCAACCCGCCGGAACATTATGACACACTTGTGACCCGGCGGACGGGTCAGATGAATGACAAGGCCCAAGGCCCAGAAGGCCGGTTTATGTTAATGGTGGGCCGGTTTAAGAGGAAAGGCATGAGGAACATTTATCTTACAAGGAGTTAAAACCTGGACTTGTATCCGGTTTGTATTAGAGATAGACTAGTCCTAATCCTAATAGGACTCTACATGTAACCCGCCCCTCCAACATATATAAGGAGGGGCAGGGCTCCCCAAAAGGGACAAGATTCAGAAGTTCCACAAGTTGGACAAGTTAGGTTTAGACAATAGCTCTCAAGATAGAGCACTCTTGTAACCGTGATCATCATCATCAATATCAATGAAGCAGGATGTAGGCTTTTACCTCCACCTTGAGGGGCCGAACCTGGGTAAAACATCGCGTCTCTCGTACTGCTCAACCCCTCTCAAGCTACCACATAGCTGCGTTGGCCTCGCGACTAAGTCCTGACACTAAGGACATCTGCCATGACAATTCCACGACAGTCGGCTTGTCCGATCACCTTCGATCGAAAGGACCACCCAACAAGTATCCGTGATGGACGTTCGGCAGCTCAGGTCCGTGATCCAATCATAGACGAATTCCACCTTACGCGAGTCCTCATGGACAGCAACAGCAGTCTCAACCAGCTTTATCATGACACCGCCCGCAAAATGGGCATTGATTCGTCAAGAATCAAGCCCACTAACACTACCTTTAAAGGAGTAATACCCGGTGTAGAGGCCCGCTGTACGGGCTCAGTAACATTGGAAGTCTTCTTCGGTTCACCGGACAACTTCCGAAGTGAAGACTTGATCTTCGATATCGTCCCCTTCCGTAGTGGATATGACGCACTGCTCGGACGAACCACTTTCGCCTGTTTTAACATGGTCCCGCACTACGCTTACTTAAATCTCAAGATGCCCGGCCCACGTGGCGTCATTACAATCAATGGAAACACGAAATGCTCCCTTCGTACTGAGGAGCATACTACGGCCATCGCGGCCGAAGTACAAAGCGGCCTGGTCAAGCCGCACACCTCATCGGCCGCCAAGCCGCCCACATTCATTAAACAAGACCGGTCAGTTCTGCCTGCTGACAACCCAGTAATTCCAGAGCTGGACTAGCAGTTTCGCCTCCGCTGGTCGCCGCACACATCCACGAACTTCGCACCGCGCGTGCATAATTATGCACTTAAAATACCTTGGGCATCGGCGGAGGCACAATACGGATAGGCCCATAGTACGGTTCGACCCTATATGGACTTCCCCTTTTCCTCAATTATTTCTTCTCTTTTACCACAGGTGAATTGAAATCTATTCATCATACGGACCTACAAGGCCTCTTTTGGAGCCCGGTTCCAAATACCCGAAGACCATTCCTCTCAAGGAATCTCTCTCTCCAAGGAGAAAGTTGCACAAACGTGTGGCATGAGGTCCAAAGGATTTTGTAGACCAAACCTTTGTTCAAAAACCTGTATGGAGCTTTTCCCCTTCTCCTTAGACCCCTGGCATGTAAAATGGCCTTGGTGATTATGGTTCTCTCTGTAAGATCACGTTTTGACGTAACAATCAGATTTCAGTGAAAACAATTTTTATTCGGTATCACCTTTATTCATAGACGGTATACCGTCTCCCCAGTTGTCTCACTCACCTTGGCACAAATTGCCAGGGGCTCTATATGGCCACACACGTGTCGCCAAACAAAAGCCCGAATAACTTTATAGCACAATTCGGCGTCCCGAGCTTGGCATTATATGCATCGGCTCTGAATCATGTATTTGGTCAATAGTTGGGTTGCCCGACTCCTATGTTTGCTACATTACATTCCATTTGTTCGGCTAGGGTAGTAAAGGGAGAACTACTGCGATCCTGTTTCTGGTTCGTCCGGTCAAGCACCTCAGTAGAGAAAGTCGAAAACTGACTGTCATGATGCGGCGAGAGCTGGTCAGCCACTTGGACCGCTTTTCCAGTCACATACATAACGCATCCACATCCGGATAGCCGCGTACACACCAGGGGCTATCTTCTAGCCCCATTGTCAAACTCCTATGGCTAACTGAGAGTGGTAAAGCCACATAGTCCGATTGCCTAGTTCGCCGCACTAACACCTCCTTCACGGACCAAGACGTTGGGTGAAGTGTGATCATGTGCTATTCCGAACACCCTCGTCGTATCTACGTGGGGGCTAAAGCCGATGACTAAAAAACTCTCTAGAATATAAAACGGCTGCACAGGAGGGAAGAACTTTCGGACAAAGGCACAAATATACTACAAAAGCCTTCTTATATAATAAAAAGTCCGGACAATTTGGGTACATTTGTTCGAACATAATGTCTTTTGAACATTGACCTTCTATCAAGCGGGCACCCTCTAGGACGTCCTCTAAATAGCGCTCTGGCATGCGGTGGTTCTTGCCTCCGGGAGGGCTCTCGACAGCCACTTCGGTAGCCTACATCTTCGCCCAGTGCATCTTGACGCGGGCGAAGGCCATCCTTGCACCTTCTATGCACACCTACCGCTTGATTGCGTCAATTCGGGGCACTGCATCGACAAGTCACCGCACTAGGCCGAAATAACTGTTCGGAATGGGATCGGTGGGCCATAGCCGAACTATGACGTCCTTCATAGCCACTCCGGATATCTTATGCAGCTCGGCCCATTGCGCCATCTGGTCGTTCAGCAACGCTGGGCGCTCCCGCGCCGCGAACTGTGAACGAAACAGCTTCTGGAGAATTGCGCGGCGTTGGCGGCACTCTTCGAAAGATCCGCAAAAGCCTCTAGAGAACATCATAGTCGATTAAGCAAGGCATATATCTGATTGCCAAACTCGGTCTGTAAAAGAAAGGTCTTACCAGCCGCTATCTGTCCGGCCTGCCGGATCTCCTCGTGAGCCGCCCTTGATTCAGACCATGCCTCTTTGGCCTCCTGAAGGGCCTTGGCGAGCTCGGTCTCCTTGGCTTTATATTCCTCCTCGAGGGACTTGCACTTGCGGGTGGTGTCCTTGAGCTCTTGTCTACTACAGATACCCGCTCCTCGACCTGGCTCCGGGTGGCCTATTCGGCCTTCAAATCTGCAGCCGCTTTATCAGCAGCCCCATTGCTCACTCTCGCCTGCTCCTTGGCCCGGGCAAGTTCACCCCTGAGGGTCTCGATCTTAGCAGCACCATCTGTAATTTCACACATAACAAAGTCCAAATTTCAACTTGGCATTCGCACATTCATATAGGCACAAATGGGATGTTCGCAGCATACCTTGTGCCTTGTCGAGCCGCTTCTTAATAAAGATGATGTCCTCATCGGCCTGCTTTAGTTGCCGTTTCAGTTCGGAAACCTCCGCGGCCTGGGTGGTTGCCGCTAACAGTGAAGCCTATTTTTCCAGCCAAATAAGTATGTTATTTCCAGCAGATATATATATAGATCCTATGTTCGCCTTTCTTCCTAGGCCGACCAGAGTCTCACGGGCTACTATCCATATACAGGCATATTTTCCATAGGAAAGTGGCTGAAGACATTACATTGCATACCTCGAAGCCTGTTAGCAGGCTCATAAAGGCTTCATGCAGCCCGCTTTTAGAGGACTAAACCTTCCCAGCCACCGTACCCATCAAGGTACGGTGCTCCTCCGAGATGGACGCACTTCGCAGTCCGTCCCTCAGCATGTTCGGCGCCTCCTTTGAAGGGGGGCGCTCACTCGACTCCGGATCCGTCTCCGGAGCGGTATTCGGCTGGGGGCCTTAAAATCCAAGGCCCCCATCCCCGGTCTTCACGAGGGTCGCGCCCCGCGTGTCCTCAATGGCCAAGGTATTACCCTCTGGTGCCGTGCTGATGGTCCCCTGCACCTCTCGACGATCCAGAGAAATCCTCTGGGATGACACCTCGATGTCATCCGCCCTAGGGGGCGAGGAAAATTGCGGAGGCGTCTCGCTCTCCATGATCTCCGGCGGCAAATCCCCTGACGAGTAGGATTGTTGAGGGAGATCGCGGGCTGGACTGAAACACATGATTTAATATTATTCTCACAATTCGTAAAAAAGTGGATGTGTGCAAAGCGTCCTCAGGTACTTACGATTCGGCAAGGGGCTTGGTCCGGGGACGGGGCTTGGGGATATCCTCGATGTCTGAATCCAAGTCATCTGAAAGGGATAACTTTCCCCTTTTGGATGCCCTCGCCTCCAGGTTAACAGAGGCTGCCCTCTTTTTCCCTTCGAGAGAAGGGTCATCTTCTTCTTCCTCCTCCTCGTCCTCATTTTCGTCTCCCTCGTGAGAGGAGGGAGCCTCGGTCCCTCCGGAGATAGCGTCTAAGGTACCTTCGTGGTGGAGGCCACTTTCGGCCTCCTTGTTCCACTTCTTCCTATCCTTCTTTACCGGCACCTGGTATGGCGCTGGGACCAGCATCCTCATTAGGAGGGAATCGGCTGAGCCTTCAGGAAGAAGGCCCGGACACCTGATCCGTTCTGCCTTCTTTGTCTAGACCTGTTTAAAGGATGGAATGGTTGGTATATCCCCTGGATTAACAAACCAAGCTAGAAGCGGAAGCTTAACCCTTACCCGGGGGCCGGATGGTTGCAGTCAAGACCAACGTCTTCGGACGTCTCCGGCCATGAATTTTGAGATTTAAAGAGCAATTTCCAGATATCTTTGTGCGTCGTGCCAAAGAATTGTTGCAGAGTTCGCGTCCCTTCCGGATTAAACTCCCATAAACGGAGAGGCCATCGCTGGCAGGGAAGGGTTCGGCGGATGAGCATCACCTGAATCACGTCAGTGAGGCGGGTGTTCTTCTCTATGATACTTTTGATGTGCTTTTGCAGCATCAGCACTTCATCGGTCGATCCCCAGTCTGGACCCTTGTTGGTCCATGAAGCGAGGAGCAGAGGGGGTCCGGATCTGAATGCAAGAGTGGCCGCCCACTTGGTGCCACGGGGTTCGGTGATATAGAACCACTCCTGCTGCCATGTCTTGACGGCATCGACAAAGGCCCCTTTAGGCCAGATATCATGAGGAAGCTTGCTCACCATGGCTCCGCCGCAATCCGCGTGCTCCTCGTCGACCACCTTCGGCTTCACATTGAAGGTCTTGAGCCATACGCCGAAGTGTGGGGGGATGCGGAGAAACGCCTCGCACATGATGATGAACACCGAGGTATGGAGGAAGGTATTCGGGGCCAGATCGTGAAAATCTAGCCCGTAGTAAAACATGAGGCCGCGAACAAAGAGGTGAAGGGGAAACCCTAACCCGCGGCGGAAGTGGGGGATGAACATTACCCTTTCACCTGGCTCTGGAGTAGGGATAACTTCCCCTTCATCGGTAGTCTATGTGTGATTTCCGCGGTTAAGTACCTCGCCTCCCGGAGTCCCTGGATATCCTTCTTCGTCACGGAGGAGGACACCCACTTGCCTTGCGAACCGGATCCGGACATGGTCCGAGAGCGTGGTGGCAATGGAGAAGGATTGAGACTTGGGCGTTGGAGCTTAAATATGGGAAGGCTGAGGAAGGAGAAGGCGTGGGGTAAAAGATGGGTCCTTATCCCTTTATAAAGGCAACGAATGTCAAGCGACCCCGCACAAGCCTTAAAATTTGCCTATTCCCAAGGGGACGGGCGGATGGCACGGTTGGATTACCCAAACCCTCATTGATTAAAATCCCGCAATAAGGGGACGTGATCTTTGCTTTGACAAGACGTGTCGCTAGGAATTGCGTCTCGAAACGCGAAATAGGAGGCAGAAAAAACGATTCAAAATAATAATAAGGCCGGGATTCAATGCCTCGCCGAAAAAGTTGTCAGGGGACATAACCTATTTTTGTTTAAAGTATTTTGACTTTGTGGTCCAGGGTTGTAACTATTTCTCAGAGCCGGATATAGTTCTTTTGATCAACTACTTTGGAGTATTCGGAGGAGGAACCCGCCCTGCATTGCCGAAGACAATCTGCGCGTCGGAAACATCGTCATTGAAGCCTGGTTCAGGGGCTACTGAGGGAGTCCTGGATTAGGGGGTCCCCGGGCGTCCGGGCTTTGTGACATGGACCGGACTGGTGGGCCGTGAAGATACAAGATAGAAAGCTACCCCCCGTGTCCGGATGGGACTCTCCTTGGCGTGGAAGGCAGTCTTGGCGTTCGGACATGAAGATCCCTTTCTCTGTAAACCGACTTTGTACCAACCCTAGCCCCCTTCGGTGTCTATATAAACCGGAGGGTTTAGTCCGTAGAGGCAATCATAATCATACATGCTAGACATCTAGGGTTTAGCCATTACAATCTCGTGGTAGATCAACTCTTGTAACCACTATACTCATCAAAGTCAATCAAGCAGGACATAGGGATTTACCTCCATCAAGAGGGCCCGAACCTGGGTAAACATCGTGTCCCCCTGCCTCCTGTTACCTTCGATCCTTAGATGCGCAGTTCGGGACCCCCTACCCGAGATCTGCCGGTTTTGACACCGACAATCGTGCCACCAATATTGATAAGGAGCCTCTTTGACCATTCCAGCCGATGTGGGGGAACACAGTTGAGGCCATTATCTCCATTTTGCCAACCTGATGCCTTCGTCTGTTGTCGGCCATCGATAGTGGCACGTTCCTAAATTTTGGCGGGTTGGGGCCATCTTCTTCCCACCACTTCCAGTCGCGTTCTCCCACTGTTCCGCAGCCACCGCCACTGCCGCCTCTGCCTAGTTGTTCTCATGACCTCCACTCAGATGGATCTTTACGACGGCCTGGGCCTCTGCAGCCCAGTGAAAGCGTCGTTCCGCCCATGGGGGCGGGTAAGAAATCCACCATTATCTTGTACCCTTTTGATGGTTCACCTTTTCTCTATGTGAATATCGCGGTCATGCTTTGCTACTTTGCGTTGGATTGTACCTCCAAACAACTTCATGATGTTGTTGATGATTCGGCATGGGTGTCACACCCATCGCTTGCCCGATGGTAGCTTGGCAATTATTGGCGGGTTTCACTATCAATTGCTTATAGACGCTATTGTAGTAACTCAGAAGGAGACGATTAAGGAGAAGTATCACTATCATCCCAACGAGCATTTACCTGATAAGGCACTATGACACTAGAGAAATTTATTGATGTAGCCGATGATGATTGTTTGTTGTTGATGTTTGGTAGACACGTGTCTATGAGGACTGTGTGGATGGTGTTTCATGCTATTAACGATTAGATTTTGTAAGATTTAATCACTCATTATGAGAAAACTTATCCACATGTGTATGCGGCTAGCTATTTGACTGGCGAGGACAAGGAATAGGCTGTGGTAGCTCATGGTCTGGAAGAAGATGATAGATCTGTGATCTCCTTTGACAGGGCGACTCTGATATCAAAGCGGGGACTATCATTGATTTCATGGAGGACTGCAGATATGCACTTGCAACTTATGCCTATAGAAGGGAGTTTGAGTTTATCACTAAAAAAGATTAACCAAATGCTTAGGGTGCATTGTAGGGAAACAAAAATGTTGTAAATGGCGATTGCATGCACCTGCAATGAAATATAATCACCAATTTTAGGTAATCCCCTATGTATAGTGGGTATTTTGATATCTTATTAATGTTGTTCTCCCTATGATATCATAATTTTTGTCCATTTCAGGCCAAGGTTAACACCGAGTCACACACCTGCCCTACTCTGTTGTCAAGCGAGCAACGTCGACCTGCTTCATCATAGTAGAATGCATATGAGCAAGAGTGGGAAATCAATTGCAGGGAGAGAAGAAAGACTGTGCCACTTTCATTGTATTACTCTTCTACATTACCCGAGAACACAAGTACAAGGAGTAAGCGGGAAATGTAGGGATTTGTTGTTGTGGTAATGTATGGGGATCCCTATTAATACGCTGGAGTTGATGTGTTGTATTTCCGTTTGGTGAATAATGTAGTTCAAATGGTTGAATGTTTGTGCTCTGGAATTACATGAATTTCTAAAAAATATATTTTTGGAGACATTTTGACCTATTTTGACAAAATCTACCTTAAGTTCAAAACTGTTAAGCTTGTACCAATATTCGGATGCCGTGCCAAAAGGGGGGCATTTCTAATCAAATGATTTTTCCACTTTTCGAGAAATCGTGATATTTCCACGACAAGTTCATGTACCAATATTAGGACACTGTGCCAAATTTAACTTTTTGACAACTTTTATTTATTATTACTCCCTCTGTTCCTAAATATAAGCCCTTTTTGATATTTCAATACTGACTACATATAAAAGCAAAATGAGTGAATTTACACTCTAAATTATGTCTATATACATCCGTACGTACTGTGTATTGAGATCTCTAAAAGAGCTTATATTTAGAAACGGACGGAGTATTTTTCAACTAAAAAGTGGAAGAAAACACTAAATGTAGGTCACTATATGAACGTGGCGATTTAAACTCACATTTATCATTACAAATGTTCAAAAAAGTAGTACACAGCATTTGAAGTGAAAGATTACTCCGGCCACCCTACACAGCCACCTGCCTCCGGCAGCCCGGTCCGCAAAAGATTTAACAAAGTGGGGTGGCATATGATCCTGACGCCCATCACAGAACAGGGGAGGAGCAGGGGATCAAAGGATGCAGTGCTATTTCGGTCTTGTGCATGCTCTGCCAGTGCCCCATTTCAAACGATAATCACCAACAAACATTTAATTGTAAGACGAGTGATTGCAGGTGAAGCAGAGTTGTACAAATGCAAGTCATTATTAATTCAAGATTACCGGCTGGATACATGATCACTTCATCAGATAAGCGCAGTACTACACCATGAACTGAGCTGTCTGCAAGCCTCGCCTGATCTCAGATAAGGCTGCCTGAACATTACGGTACTATCTCGGTCTTTAGCAATGCTCTGACGCGTGTCAAACTGTAATCGCAAACAAGAAAAAAGTGAGATGAGTCATGAGTCATGAGTGAGTGTACTTGAAACAAAGTTGTACAAGAGCTGGTTATTAATTCACGAGCCCTGGAAAGATGACAAGATGGAGAACATGGCCACATTATTACATACATCATCAGTTAATTATAGCATCACATCGCCTGATCGCCCCTCTCGCTCAACATTATACCATCTTTCAGGCTTCAGCAGACACGGTTTATTACACACTATACTAATAATGGATCTACTATAGGCTAATTAGTGGAAGGAGGTGTTCTTCAGGTGCTCTGGCGCCATCTCGTGCGAGTGCTTCCTGGCCATGGAGAGGATGGTCTTGTCGGCGACGATGAAGTAGGCCATCCCGGCGACCGTGGAGATGATGAGCGCCTGTCCGGTGGGGTTCAGGTGCGCCCTCACCCACGGCAGCATCCTCACGCTCGCCAGCTGAAATGACATGTAACGCATTGATTCATGAGCTGTGCTATGAACTCTGGAACTGAATGGCTAGCTGGCTACTTACGGTGGGCACTGCGGCAGCGACGGTGGCGACCGCCGCGGCCTTGGCTCCCGCCATAGCAGCCTCTGCAGTTTCAGATCAACGCAGGAATGTTAATCAAAGATCAAGTTTCAGCAGACACATAAAGCTGCAATGAATGGGATATACGAGCAGAGCAGTCCTGGCCTAAGGCCGGAACCGTTACCTTTGGAGCAGCGCTTGGCGGCGGCGAGCCTCTGGTCGAGGTAGGCACGGGTCACCGTCGACATCTTCGCCGGAGAGATTGGTGACACGAGATCCGAAGGAAGCGAAGTAGCTAGTGTATAAGTGGAGCGTGGATGTGAGTGAGATGAGATGGGCAGAGCAAGGTGATCCGGCCGGATTTTTAGGTTGCAGGAAACCGCGCAACCAGCGTGCGGCCGGGCAGGAAGACGACCTGATACGGTGGGAAGCAAGCAAGACCGTGGTTTGGTTTTGGTACCGGCGGTCGGTGCGGGTGCGGCAGAGCACAGGTCCCTGCAGCGGATAAGAGGAGGCATGGATCATCGATCCATCGGGGTTGGCGGGGAGCGTGTTCCTGCGTAGGATAACACATAGACGTAGGAGCATGTGCTTGAGTGCAGTGTCTGTCACCGTGCACTCCGTTTTGTTGGCGATGGCTGTGGTGTGGGCGCTCCCGGTTTACGGCCAACCCGTCGGCTATCCAATTCCGCGAGCGCCTCATCCTTTGTTTGGCCAGGTCGGGCCCAGCATGGTGCTAGCTGCTGCGCATCTCTGAACGTTACACTACCTTTATATCAAAATATAATACCTTTTTGCAGTTTATTATTTTATTTTATTTTTTGTGAAAACATCTTATACTTTGATAGAGAGGATGTATATGTATAAGCGCTTAGATAAAGCTGACCACCCTTTTTTGTGGGGAAATAGTTTTTCTTGCAGGAAAGGAAATAAATTTGATCACCTGTTCAAAAAATATACTAAAATCTTTTTTTACATTGCTAAAACCTTTTATGATGTATCCTCTATAACACTAAGCTCCCTAGTTTTAAAGAGTCCATAGTCAATTGAGGTCTTCAATTAGAATTGAGTCAACAATTTCTCAAAACTCTCTCATTCAATTCTTTCATACTATACATTATGCTTCCTAATTTTTAAGGCCCCACAATTAATTGAATTATTAAATTTATAATTAGGTCAAACGATTTTGACCAGGTCAACACTTTCTCAACCTCTCTCATTAAATTTTTAATTCATTATATTTCCTAATTTTGAAACTCTTTCGTTCAATTGAGGTATTCCTCTTTGGATTTGGTTTACTATTTTGACTGGGCCAACGATTTTTCAAATCAATCAGCAGCAACTGGCCTATAATAAAAACATATGAGTCCCGCACACCATCCCACCACCTAAAAAAACAGGCGCCACCATGTGATATTGTACCACTAATATAGTAGTACATGCGACCGCCGACACCGAAATTTCTCCACATAAATATAGATTGGTTAACGGACAACTCAGAATCACACCACGAAAGACCAACCAAATCAACGTATTAAGAATAAAAAATAAACACACTCTATTATCTCCACCACTCGCCAATCTAAATATTTCATCAGTTCCAAAATATAAGGGGTATTAGTTTTGTAGAAAGTCAAATTTCTTCAACTTTGACCAGGTTCAGAGCAAAAATATCGACATCCATAATATTAAACACAAAAGTGTGGAAACTCATTTCATGATGAATTTAAAAACACTGATTTGATATTATGGATTTTGATATATTTGTCTACAAATTTTGTTGAACTTAAAAGGTTTGACTTTTGAAAAAAAGCAATACACCATATATTTTGAAACAGAGTGATTATTTATTGAATAAACTCAACGGTAACAAAGGCGTAGCAAAGCGCGCCCAATTCTTCTAGTTATTACACTATGCTCCCTAGTTTTAAAGAGCCCACATTTAATTGAGGTCACCAATTGAAATTAGGTCACCCGATTTTGATCAGGCCAACAATTTCTCAAAACTCCTTCATTCAATTATTTAATATTATACATTATGCTTTCTAACTTTTAAGGCGTCACAATTAATTGAGGTCTTCAATTTAAAATTGGGTCATCCCATTTTGAGTGGGTCGACAATTTCTCAAGTAGCACTCCCATTAAATTATTTTAATTCCCTATGCTCCCTAGTTCTAATGCTCTTTTCTTTGATTAAGGTATTTGATTTTGGATTTGGTTTACGAGTATGATCAGGCCAACAATTTTTCAAATCAATCAGCAGCAACCGACCTATAAAAACATATCAATCTTGCGCACCCTCCAACCACCTACAATAAAAGGAGAGCCGCCATGTGATATTATAGCACCAATATAGGACATAAAACCACCGACACAACAATTTTCCCACATAAATATACGATAGTTAACGGATAACAAAGAACCACACCACGAAAAGCCTATCAACTCACACATTTTAAATAAAAGTAAAACACACTGCATCATCTTTCCCACCCGCCAAATTAATTATTCCATCAGTTTCAAAATATAAAGGGCACTCATTATTTGCAAAGTCAAATTTCTTTAACTTCGACCAAGTTCAAAGCAAAAAAATATCGATATCCACAATATTAAACAAAAAAAGTATGAAAATTCATTCCATGATGAATCTAATCATACCGATTTGATATTATGGATTTTGATACATTTCTTTATAAATTTGATCAAACTTAAAAGGTTTGACTTTTTAAAAAAGTAACACACCTTATAATTTGAAATAGAGTGAGTAATTTTTTTACGAAACCAAATAACACTAACGGCACAGCAAAGTGCGCCCAACCCTTCTTGTAAGGGTGTAATCACATAGAAAGTCGCGTAGATTTGGAGCTTGTAATAACGGAGGAGTAATCTTGCTGTAATTTGGCGCTTGTAACACACACTCTATTCTCCTCTTACTTTCTTTATATAGTCATTCTTCTTTTACCTGGTAGATTAGGCAAATCTTTTGCCTCTGCTTAAAGAAAAACATAAGAAGTTACGTAGTTTAGATAATCGACTATTATGCTTTTTGTGTAGGCGCGTTCGCCAACACCGGGTGTGGCTCTTTTTTGTCCCTGACCTGATTTATTTGTAATGAAATTTACTAATTTTACTCACAATTGTTTATACTAATATGTAAATGTGGATGTGTGTACCGTGAAGATGAAGTGCCCGGAAAGTGATCCGCCTTTTCCACACAAAAGAGCATCAAGATTCAGTTCTGTTGAAAGCTGCCAAAACTTAATTTCATTTTGCTCCCTATCCCTAGACGGTTAGAGCAAACTCTCCCCACCAGATTTCATCGACGATCTCGTGGATTTTCCTCCCCTCTCCTGCCGCTCCGGCAACCGGTGGCTGGAGGGGAATCACAGTGCCTCCACTTCGGTTAGTAGTTTAGGTTAGGGTTTTTTTGTCCTCGTAGGTGCGGCGCTCGGGTGGATGGCGACACTACTTCTTCAAGTTTGTCTTCCGGTCTCTGATCCTCATCGAGTTTGTTGGTTCGTCCGGACGTGGTCGATGGAGCTCTGGGTAGATTCATGTTGTCTCCTTGGGAGGGGGGGGGGTGAGGTTAGGGTTTCTTGTTATGTGGTGAGATTTGGTCTTAGGTACTTCAGATCTATGCAAGGGTTCGACAACGACGGCTGCAGCACAATGACGCTGGTCCTTAGGGTCACGTGCATGAAGGATTCCTGAATGTGATCGACAAGATCAGGCCGGCTCCAATAGGGGAGCAGCGACAGCGACGCGTCGACGGCTCATTCTAGCGGCAGTAGTGGTTGCTAGGTGGTCTTGGAATCTCGATATAATTTTTATTTTGTTTGAGATATTTTGTACTTTTGATGAAGAGAGAATTCCTTATTTAACACTGTCTTAAATTTTCTTTCCCTATTTGACACTGAAAAATATTTTCTTCCCTATATAACATCGAGTCTAAATTTTGTGCCCTTTATAACACTTTCGTCCATTTTAAGCCTTAACGGTGTTAAACGGCACATGAAAAGACCTCCTTGCCCCTCATATGGTATGTGACCAAAAATTTAATAGATGCTAATAATGGAAAATAAGACATGTCCAGCCAGCTTGTTTGTTGTATGCTACGTAGCTGACTAGCTGCTTGTGTTTATCCCATCCGGTTCGGTTGCTAGGTGCGTGAGTCAACTTTAAAAGAAAAGCAATCAAGTGATCACATATTGTTAGCTCTTGTGTACGGCGTGTACAAGTGCTGCCTTGCTATTGTGGCGAGGACGTGCATGACGCAGGCTCAGGTTGCCGCGCTCGGATGCAGGACATGCGACCAAGGATGCCCGCCATGCCCTTCTACCGTGCCGCACCATGGCCCTGTTGGCCTTTGTGTAGAGCATGCATATGCATCCAACCGGCCCGGATGAGCCGGTTTCTCCGACCGCGGACCACAAGTCGGACGCAAGCCGGTGACTCTGCTGGCCATCGCGCGCCCTCTCGGTTGCCAAACGTTTTTCTCCCAGCCGTTCCGTGCCTCTAACATCTTTGGCCCCACACGCCTCGTTGTCCCACGCGTTGCTTGTCTGTCACCGGCTGCACATCACGCGCGCGAGCTGCACAAGATACGCGCCCTGCCAGCACACCGAATGTGCGAGCCGCCGCCACACGAGCTCCATGCACAAACTTTGCTCACATACCACATAAGGGGTAAAATGGTCTTTTCAAGTGACATTTAACGCCGTTCAGGCTCAAAACGGATGAAAGTGTCATAAAGGGCAAAAAAATTAAAGTCGATGTTAGATAGGGAAGAAAAAGTTTTCAGTGTCAAATAGGGAAACAACATTTAACATAGTGTCAAATAAGGAATTCTTTCTTTGATGAACTTTGATAATAGATCTGAATTATTTTTGCCAAAAAAATGTTACAACATCTACAATCACACATTTTAAAAGTGACCCCTGATATGTTCGCGGACACATTCGCGCACATCCGCGAACAGGGCATAGTCACCCTTTATTTGTCTGCTGCTGCAACCACAAACCTCAAGTTTCACCATCTATTTCTTTTCATACTACATCATGCAACGTAAAATTAAGCCACATACTATCCTAGTTCTACTCGTTGGAGGAGATGCAGACAGCCTCCGTGCCGAAATGACCGGCCTCATGGTCATTGGCCCCTGCCCATGACATCCTTCGCGAGTGATGGCAGCTATGCGTCCTGCAGGCGGAGACGGACACCGTGCTCGCGGAGGTGGAAGAAGTGTTGAGCTTGTAATCCTTTGCCCGTTAGGATAGTTTGTTTTTCAGTTAGCTCAATAACCGGCTCTGTCTCGTGTGTATGTACACAAGCTGTCTTTGTTTTCAGTTAGTAGCTAACTAGATTAGTGCGGCCGTTGTGAGCACATGGGATGGCATGCAGCGTAGGACTCGGCCCGCACTCACCTCGCGCACGACAGGCGACGTGGGATGGCACGTCCGATAGGCTCGGCAACGTGGAGGTTTTCCCGTTCCTTAGTTGCAGAACTGTGCGCAGCATAAAACCTTGTGTGTGTCTTCGTCTACCTCTTGTTCTCCTCGCGATAGCGATCTAGGCCTCGTCGGTGTTCTTGGGTCCAACAAGTGGTACCAGAGCCGTGTTGTTCCTCGGTGACCATGGCCGGCACGACCTTTCCGGCGAATTCAACAGCGGCGCGCACTGCAGCCCACCAGGGCGACGGCAGCGGCAGTGGTGGCGCGCGCTCGCCAACGCCCGATCGCGGCCGTAGCCGCGGTCATAGCCGCACCCGCCGGTACGGCAAGGAGGTCGTCGTCCACGAGCGCACGGTCCAGGAGCGTCTCGTCCCGAGCGGCACCACGGTGTGGCCGATGCTCACGTCGACAAACTACTTCGAGTGGTCTATGCTGATGCAGATCAACCTGGAGGCAAACTTGATGTGGGACGCGGTGGAAGGAAACCCGTCGAGCGTCCCCAATGACAATGGCGGCGGGGAGATGGTGAAGAAGACCGCGAAGGAGACATGGGATACGATCATCTTGCAATCCATTCCGCCGGACATGGTGGGCACGATCATGGTGAAGAAGACCGCGAAGGAGACATGGGATACGATCAAGACCATCAGGATGGGAGTCGTGCGCGTGCGCGAGGCCACGGCGCAACGGCTGCGCTCCGAGTTCGAGGGGATCACGTTCCGCGACGGCGAGACACTCGACACATTCGGCATGCGGATCACCTCGCTCGTCAACAATCTGCGCTCGCTCGGCGACACCATGGACGAGGTGAGAGTGGTTCAGAAGTTCCTACGCGTCGTCCGCCTCGCTACATACAGATCGCCCTCGCCATCGAGACGATGCTCGACCTCAACACGCTCTCAGTTGAGGAGCTCGTCGGCCGTCTGCGCTCCGTGGAGGAGCGCTATCTCACCAACGATCAAGGTGGAGGCGGCGGGCCCCAGCTGCTGATGACGGAGGCGTAGTGGAACGCGCGCAAGAACCAGCACGTCCAAAGCCAGGGCGGCAGCGAGAACGGCGGCCACGGTGGCTCCGGCGGGCCAGGCGGGTCCGGTGGACAAGGCGGCAGCTCGAATCGTCGGGGCGGCGGAAACGGCGGCCGCGACGGCGCGCTGAACGAGGAACACGACATGTCTCAGGTGAAGTGCTACAACTGCAACAAACCTGGGCATTTCTCGAAGCACTGCACCGAGCCGCGTCGTGAACGCAAGGATCAGGCGAACCTTGCGGTCGCGGGCAACCAGGACGACGAGGCGGCACTTCTGCTCGCCACGGTCACCGCGCTCACTGTCACCACCGAGCGCCCGGTCGAGCGGGTTCTTCTCAACGAGGAACGCTCCCAGGCGCGCGCTGCCCAGGAGGGTGGCACCTGCGACACCTCCTGGTACCTGGACACCGGGGCAAGCAACCACATGTCCGGTCGCCGCGAGATCTTCTCCGAGCTCGACGTGGGAGCGCGGGGGACCGTGAAGCTCGGTGACGGGTCCAGTGTGCAGTTCGAGGGGAGAGGGACGACCCACTTCGAGTGCCGCAGCGGTGAGCATGTGACGCTCGCTGAGGTATACTACATACCCCATTTGTGCAGCAACATCTTGAGCATCGGTCAGATGGATGAGCTCGGCTGCGAGATGGTGATCCACGGCGGGGTCCTTCGCCTCCGCAATCCGGACGGGCGGCTGCTCACCCGCGTGGCACGCAACGCGGGGAGCCTCTACGTACTTCCCCTGGCGCTAACCAAGCCGGTGTGCCTGCTGGCGAGTGGTGACGACACGGCGTGGCTGTGGCATTCGCGCTATGGCCACCTGAACTTCAGGGCGCTGCGCGATCTCGCGCGCCTGGAGATGGCGAATGGCGTACCCCTCGTCGACCGTGTCGAACAGTACTATGACAGATGCGCCCTGGGCAAGCAGCACCAGCTCCCGTTCCCGCAAGCCTCGCCGTACCGCGCAGATCACGCGCTCAATCTCGTCCACACGGACCTCTGTGGGCCGATCAAGCCGGCAACGACCGGAGGTAATCGTTTTTTCCTGCTAGTTTTCGATGATCACTCACGATACATGTGGCTGGAGGTGATCAAATTAAAAGACGAGACATTTCAACGCTTCAAGAAGATCAAGGCTCTTCCAGAGGTCGAATCTGGACGCCGGCTCATGGCATTCCGCTCCGATCGGGGCGGTGAGTTCAATTCCACCGATTTTCGTCTGTACTGTGAGGATGGAGGGATCAAGCACTGCACCACCGCGCCATACACGCCGCAGCAAAACGGCGTGGTCGAGAGGTGTAACCAGACCGTGGTGGAGATGGCGCGGTGTCTGCTCAAGAGCATGGACGTGCCCGCCATGTTCTTGGACGACGCGGTCAAGACCGCGGTGTACCTACTCAATCGACCCCCCACGCGCAGCGTCGACGGGTAGACGCCGTACGAAGCGTGGCACAAGAAGAAGCCGGCGGTCCATCACCTGCGCACTTTCGGGTGCACCGCACACGTCAAGCGGATCGGCCCCGGCATCGATAAACTGGCCGATCGCTCGACGCCGATGATTTTCATTGGGTACGCAGAAGGAGCTAAGGCGTACAGGGTGTTTGATCCGGCCACGAATAAGGTGCACGTCACGCGCGACGTCGTTTTTGAAGAACGGAGGAAGTGGGACTGGACGCCGGCCCCAGGTGCTACGGCGACCCCCATCGACGAACACTTTGTGGTCGTCTACATCGATGAACAGAGCGTCGACATGCAGTCTGCCTCGTCGAGCTCAGACGGGTCGTCCACGGCATCCTCTTCATCGAGCTCTTCTGCATCGAGGGGTTGTTCGGCCACACCAACAGCGCCAGCACGCTCTCCAGCCCCTGATGACGAGGTTGGGCTACGCCGCCCAGTGACGACTGGGAGCGGCATGACCTCGACCATGCGCCAACGCGCTACCGCAAGATGACGCATGTACTGGCTGAGGTGGAAGCGGGGAGAGAAGACCAAGTTGGGCTCTGCCTCATCGCTGCTGAAGAGCCCTCTGGGGTCGATGAAGCGTTGGAGGAGGCGTGCTGGATGCGCGCCATGGACGCCGAGCTGGTCGCGATCCGCGAGAACAAGACCTGGGAGCTTGCCGCGCTCCCGCCTGGGCACCGAGCGATAGGGCTCAAATGGGTGTTCAAGGTCAAGAGGGATCCCGCCGGCAAGATTGTGAAGCACAAGACGCGCTTGGTGGCGAAGGGCTACTCGCAGCGGCAAGGCGTGGACTATGACGAGGTGTTCGCGCCGGTGGCTTGCATGGAAACAGTGCGGCTACTGCTGGCGTTGGCGGCACGGCAAGGATGGCAAGTCCATCACATGGACGTCAAGTCGGCGTTCTTGAACGGCGATTTGATCGAGGAGGTCTACGTGCACCAGCCACCGGGTTTCGTCATCGCCGGCGAGGAGGGAAAGGTACTGCATCTTCGGAAGGCCCTGTACGGTCTGAAACAGGCGCCCTGAGCGTGGTATGCCAAGCTCGACGCGTCGCTTGCATCGCTCGGGTTTGAGCGCAGCCCCCTCGAGCATGCGGTGTACAGGAGGAGCACCTGCGCGGCGACACTGCTGGTCGGTGTGTACGTGGACGATCTTATCATCACCGGTGGCAGCATAGACGACATCAAGGCGTTCAAGGAGCAGATGCGCAGAGTGTTTGACATGAGCGATATCGGTCTCCCGAGCTATTACCTTGGGATCGAGGTACGTCAGAAGGACGGACATATCACTCTCTGTCAGAGCGCCTACGCCATGAAGATCCTCGAAGCTGCTGGGATGAGGGGGTGCAACGCTAGCGACACTCCGATGCAAAACCGTCTCCAGTTGTCCAAGACAGGCGCAGGCGACGCCGTGGATGCCACACGGTACAGAAGCGTCGTCGGCAGCCTACGATACCTCTACAACACTCGACCCAACATCACCTACGCCATCGGCATCGTCAGTAGGTATCTGGAGGCGCCAGCAGAATTGCATTGGGCTGTAGTGAAGCAAATCCTCCGCTATGTTAGTGGAACTTTGGAGTATGGTTGCTGCTACAAGCGGGGAGGAATTTCAGCACCGGAGGTGATTGGCTACAGCGACAGCGATCACACCGGCAATGGGGATGATCGGCGGAGCACGACTGGAGTGGTGTTCTTCCTCAACTCCACGGTGATCACCTGGATATCTCAGAAGCAAAAGGTCGTCGCCATCTCGTCATGCGAGGCTGAGTACATGGCGGCGGCATCCGCGGCATGCCAAGGTGTGTGGCTGTGCAGGCTCCTTGGCGAGCTCACCGGCGACGCGCCAAACAATGGCGAAGCTGCGCGTCGACAACAAGTCGGCGATCGAGCTCAGCAAGAACCCAGTGCATCACGAAAGAAGTAAGCACATTGACATACGATATCATTTCATTGGTGAATGCATTGAAGATGGCAAGATGGATGTCGACCATGTTGGCACTGACGGACAGCTTGCCGATGTTCTCACCAAGGCGCTGGGCAGACTCAAGTTCATTGAGCTGCGAGAGAAGCTCGGCGTCGTTAAGGTGATCTCTGGGCACAAGGATTAGGGGGTGAATTGTTGAGCTTGTAATCCTTTGCCTGTTAGGATAGTTTGTTTTTCAGTTAGCTCAATAACCGGGTCTGTCTCGTGTGCATGTACACGCAGAAGCTGTCTTTGTTTTGAGTTAGTAGCTAGCTAGATTAGTGCGGCCGTTGTGAGTGCATGGGATGGCATGCAACGTAGGACTCGGCTCGCACTCACCTCGCGCACGACGGGCGACATGGGATGGCACGTCCGGTAGGCTCGGCAGCGTGGAGGTTTTCCCGTTCCTTAGTTGATGTACACATATTCTGAAAATTAATGAAAAAAGCTGCAGAACCGTGCACAGCACAAAACCTTGTGTGTGTCTTCGTCTACCTCTTGTTCTCCTTGCGATAGCGATCTAGGCCTCGTCGGTATTCTTGGGTCCAACAAGAAGAGGAGGCGCAAGGATCACGGATGTCGTCAGTCCCATGTTGGTCGCGCCGCTAGCATGGTTTGTGCCTAGCCGCAACGACCACGAGGCCGACCCATCCACATCCGGCGACGTCCACATGACAGACTCTGGCCGGGAAGAGTAGGAGTTGGGACACCGACATGGACAAGTCTCGTGTCCCATGTGAGCCGTGTCCCATGTCATATTCTTCCCCTCCCGTAACTTCACTTCACAGAGCTCGTGGCCATTGAACTAGCTGGACATGGGGAAGACAGATGCAGAACGCGAACGCTCCATGATAGACAAATATTTAGACTGGGATAAAAAGGTGTCGTCCGCTTTCGTTTAATTGAAACATATCTAAAATGTAATTATTTTGATCCGGTTTGAATGAAAATTATTTGGTTTGTATGAATTTTATCTAGTTTGTTTAAATTCTACTCCCTCCGTCTCATAATATAAGAGCATTTTTTACACTACACTAGTGTCAAAAACGCTCTTATATTATAGGACGGAGGGAGTATCTGAGATGTTTCTGGAGTTTGATCATTGGATGGCCTGCTCGTAAACGGATATCGTATCTGTTTTAGGGGCTGGCGTTGTAGATGCCCTTAGTTTGGTCTTTTTTGTATGCTTTGGCACATGTAAGATGAGTGATGGCAGATGCACCAGAGTTGTACAAATACTAGTATTCTTTTAGGGGCTGGCGTTGGAGGTGCCCTTCTTTTTTGCATGCTCTGGCACATGTAAGATTAGTAGTGATTGCAGATGAACCAGAGTTGTACAAATACTAGTAGAATCCATTTATTCAAGAATACTGGCTGGATTACATGGTAACTTCATCAGATAAGTGCTCGCACCGATAGAAGCGCAAGGCCTGATCTGCATCGCCTCGCCTCTCTCGCTGAACATTATATTATTGTATCATTCAGCAGACAGGTGCGGCCGTACGGGCCACGGTATAGTTTATTACACACTACTAATGGATCCATTATAGCGTAAACAGTGGAAGAGGGTGTTCTTGAGGTGGTCCGGCGCGTCCTCGAAGGAGTGCTTCCTGGCCATTGAGAGGATGGTCTTGTTGGCGACGATGAAGTAGGCCATCCCGGTGACCGTGGAGATGATGAGCCCCTGCCCGTTCGGGATGAGGTGCGCCCTCGCCCACGACAGCATCCTCACGCTCGCCAGCTGCAGAGAAATTGCACGGAAGACATCAGATGGTATTCTCAAAAATGTAGGGCGAGTCAGTGAGTGGTTGCTTCTAATGGACTCACGGTGGAGACTGCGGCAGCGACGGTGGTGACAGCTGCTGCCTTGGCTCCGGCCATGGCATCCTCTGCAGTTTGAGTTAAATGGTAAGCCCGATGTCACAGGATCAAGTTATGTGTCGGCACAGAGAGAAAGCAGCAAAAAAATGGCAAGAGTGCGTTGGCCGTAGGAGCAGGCCGCCGTTGATTACCTTTGGAGCAGCGCTTGGCGGCGACGAGCCTTTGGTCGAGGTAGGCGCGGGTCACCGTAGACATCTTTGCCGGAGAGAGCTTGGTGCCGAAGGAAGTGAACTAGTAGGTAGTGAACTCAAGTACACGTAGCTGTAGATCAGTAGTAGTCTGAGTGAGATGAGATGGATGAACAGCTGAGGCCAACTCCAGCCCACGACCCCAAACGGACGTCTTGTTTGATCTGTTTTCGTCCGTTTGGGGCGGCAATGAAGACGTTCATGTCCGCCATAGTTTTAAATAGCCAGCAACAGGGTGCCGCTAAATGGTCACCTTCACAAATAGCTCGTTTTAGCCCGCTATAGCTGATTTGTAGCCCGTCTCTATTTTCCATAGCCCGTTATTTAAAACATTGATGTCCACTTGGTGCCGTTGGGTTGTCAGTGCACCCAACACGCAGCCGCATCCCGAATCATGTCCGAGGTGGACGTGATTAAAAAAATGTAAAAACTAAAACAAAATACCGAAACAAATAAAATAAATGCAAACATAAAAACAGACAACATAATTAAACATCACGGCCACAAAACGGCCTAGTTCCACAGTCCACATGGACATAATTAACATAAAACAAATAAAAGAAATCTGTCGCCCGCGCGCTTCTGCCGTGCCCGTCGATGCCGTGGTGACGCCTCCCGCTCCTTCTGAGCCTGCACCACCTCTTTCTGTGGCGACGCCTCCTGCTCCGGTGATCGCGGTGGCGTGGGGCACCATTTCACTCACGCCCCCGCGGCGTCGGCCATCTCCTGAACCATGCACGACCAGCTCCACCGCTTGCCCACCAGGCTCGGGTGGAACGCGGCGACGGGCTCGTTCTCCAACACCTCCTCGATCCTCACCATCTCTAGCTCCGGCACAGCCACGTCGCCGGGAGTAGAGAGGGTCATCACGGTCTCTAGGCCCACCCATTGGCGCTCGTCGTACATGTTCATGGAGTCTTCCATGACACGTTGAAGGAGCCGAACATCCTTCTCCTCTGTCATGCGATGAGGAGGTGGTGGCGACAAGGAGGGCGATGGCGACGGCGTCGGCGTGATGCCGCACACCACCCTACGCCCGCGAACTTGGGGAGGGCTCGGAGCACGCGCGCGGCGCTCACGTGGCTGTCGCAGCCCAGACGACGTGCCGGCGAAGGAGGCGCGCCGCATGTCGTGCTCGTCACGGAACCAAGTGTCCCAAAGGTTGGAGTCGACGGCGTACCTGGGGTCGTAGTACAGGTCGTCTGACAGGAGGCGGCGTCACTCGATCTCCTCACGGCGTGCATGGCCGCTCGTAGGGACCGGCAGGATCGGCACCGGATCGGCGGAGAGATGCCAGTTATTGGGGAGGTGCACGTCGCTCCAGGGGAGCGGCGTCCTCTTCTCCCAATAACGACGGCATACATCCGCGTGGATGTAGTGCCGGTAGCGCTCGCCGGCGGCCGTGGGGGCGATACAGAATGCGGGCAGCGCGGGGTTCCCTCTGCGGTGGTGACGCGTGCTCCTCTTTCACGCCGCGGCGGCGGCCCGAGGACGAGCCAGCCTCGCAGTCGTGCTTCCCCTTGCGCCCGGTGTTCCAGAATCCCATGGCTGCGTGGCAGTCGGCCGGCGAGATCGAGGATGGGGAGAGGAAGAGCTAGGGTTTGGGAAGTGTCGGGTTTCGAGGAGGCAGCATGGGCTGGAGTGGGGAGTGTGGACTGCGACCGGTCCACGGCTTCCCATTTAAGAAGGAAGACGACCGTTCGCCTGGGCGGATGACAGATGAGGCCGACTGCGTGTGTGCATTAAGGTCGGGCGGTGGATGGTAGGTGACTGCCTGCCACGCGGCCTCGGAGCGGACGAACGACGTGTTCGTTTGCTGTCCGCCGCGATGCAAACTCGACGCATGTTTGCGCTTGAAATTGACCGGTCCGAAAACAAAACGGACCAAATGGGTTCACGATGTCGCGCGCTAGGCTGTGTAGTATGTCTGTTTTGCTTCAAACAAACAGGGCCGGACAAGATGGGATCCCGCGCTGGAGTTGACTGAGGTTCTGTGGCTTGATTTATAGGTTGCAGGAAACTGCGCAACCAGCGGGCGGGGAAAAAGGCGATTTGATATGGTGGGAAGGGTATTGAGACGAGCGGCGGGCGGGCGGGATGACCGGCGCTGCGGCAGAGCACAGTTGGAGGCGGTTCGTTGTCGTTGGTCATATAGAAAACATAGCACGTGATGGGCGGGCACTCCACTACACTCTCCACATGATAAGAGGCATGATCGATCAATCGGGGTTGGCAGGTCGTCTGCGTAGGATAACACATAGGTAGGAGCATGTGCGTGAGTGCAGTGTCAGTCAGCGTGCACCCCATTTCTGTTTGAGCAGGTGCTCCTAGTTTTCGGCCTAGATATAATATAATAGAAGTAACTGGGTCAATCAAGTATCCAAATTCTAAAGAAAATTCATTACTGACGGTCCAAGATCATAGATATTGATAGATCGAACTTCCATTTATTTGTTGAATAGATAGTTGAACTAAGAATACCATCTCGGCTCGCCGCGTCGGCAATCAGGCCAATTCAGCTAGTGGTTGGGTAAAAAACAACAGTTTTGCTAGAACTCATCTAAATGAGATTTAATTTGGTCTCATTCACCTTTTATATCCATTGGATGTGGTGCTATAAGATGCGTGTGTGCTGACGTGGGTTGTATCCGTTCTTATTTTCCAGGTGAATGAGACCAAATTACGTCTCATCTAGATGAGTTCTAGGTACTCCCAAAAAACAAATGGCGCGTCCATCTCCGGGGGAAAATTAACAAGTACTCCATCCGTTTTTAAATATTTGCTTTTTTTAGATTTTAAATTGACTACCACATGGGGATATATATAGACATATTTTAGAGTGTAGATTTATTTATTTTGCTTTGTATGTAGTCATTTGTTGAAATCTCTACAAAGACAAATACTTAAGAACGGAGAAAGTACTAGTTAGTTGATTTGAAAAAAATTAAACGAGACAAGATTTATCATTTTCATTAATTAAAAATATAATCCTCTAGTTAATTTAGAGAAATTGGGCAAAAACCATAACAACAAGCCCAAAAAGATCGTCATGGAACATGATAATACACATGCCAGCGGCTGATCTACCTACCAACATAGACTTCACACATAAACGGAAAGAGCAACCGCCATGGCTGCATACAGGCGTCATCATCATCACCTATCGCCCTGGATCAAGCGACTCCGACTTCATCGAAGGCGACCATCAACAAAACAATCATCAAAGGTTGATGCACGAAACCAACATCTACTAACAGAAAGCGGGCATTAGAAGCGGCCTCCGCAAGCGGTTGTGATCAAATAAAACGAAGTTGCCTGTATATATGCACACCGGAGGCGGTTAGGACAACATAACCACTTGCAGTAACTATTCGAGGCGGCTGGTGACAAAGAAAAACTGCATTTACTATTGAAACCGCCTAAGCTTAGTGAGTAGATCAGGACAGGGCCTTCACTTCTCTTTGTCTACTGGTCCTCTGCCTTCACTTTAGTTTCCGTCCATTTCACTTCCCTTTTTCGGTCCTTGGACAGACCATGTGCCAAACTAGGTCCCACCAAATGAACGATTCGTAATTTCTGATTAGTCATTGGAGTTTCTGAGAACTCTTTAATTGGTATAGTATAGATAGATAGATTACACATATAGATTACACATATGGGCACACACAGAGAATGATTTACCCTGGCTCTGAGAGTATTTTGGATATCCAAATGCAATATCGAGCTTTGCTCATGGGGTGCAAGTGCGGGAGAAAGACGTCGTTGATATACACGAGGGTATGTGTTTTATTTTCTGGTTTTGGAAGGATGGTATTGTAAGGGTTGGATCATTTAATGTATATATTTTTCTAGACTCGGGAAGAACCCAGACTTAAATTAGATAAGCATGCAACATTTTACAAAAGGACCCAACAGAAAGTAGAAATTACAGCCTAGGTGAGAAACTTTGCAAATAGGAACCCAAAGGACGAAACTAAAAAGCAATCAAGTCCTTGGCACTTGCTTCGATCCTGGGTCGGATCCACCGCTGTCGGGGATGTGACCATTTTAATATATGATGTTGGCATTCATGCAAAACGAAACAGTGTACATACGTGAATTCGTAGACAAGCCTGCCAATGGTAGTTGGTTTCTACTAATTGACGATATACTCCATTACCCAATAAATGCTTTACAACATTATGTTCTCTGCAAACATAGAGCATGTCGCCATGACATGGACGATCTTGACATAATGTACGGCCAACCGAATGATAAAACAGAGATTCCCACAGGCACGCACTGCAGACTCATGGGGTCAACGTGTATGCTTGGCCACTCTTTTTTTCTCTTAAATCAATGCGGCAAAATAATCTAGTTTCAAAAGGACTAAAGTAAACATAAGCTTAAGTCTCTTTGCGGTATATTGCGAACAAGATATATAATAATCTCCTCTCATTTTATTATGTAAGTAACTAGTACAATAACTTCTTGAAAGTAGCATCACAAATATTTAGGATTAGGTAACACATGAACCACACATATCATTTATACGTTGGGCTTACTACTTGGCGGACAATAAAGCCACACATCAAGATACAATGGATGGTGCGGGTGAATTGGCCAATCCGCTACAGAACCCGCAACAAAAGATGTTCCTATGGCAGCACACTGGATTGTACACCACCGGTCTAGCAGCTGCATGTGCTACCGATGAAGCCATCATCATGAGCAAGCAGGCTTGCGCCATGAGAAAAACTATGATCACTTGGAAGATGCCATTGTCCGCCAATGCCTAAGAACACAGAACAACAAAAGATATATAGTTATGCAATAATTTGTCAACCAGTATGTTTTTGTGGTCGTGAGGGGTACCGTTCAGTCGCCTTATATATATGTGGTGGCATCAAGGTTATCCTTATCCAATAATGTCATTAAATGACATGTTTCATTTTTCTTTGGATAATGGTTATCCTTCTCCAAATAAATGGCAATGGTTCCTCCATCCCTAAATATAAGTATTTTTTGGGGATTTCAATATGAACTATATACGGATGTATATAGACATAGTTTAGAGTGTAGATCCACTCATTTTGCTCCGTATGTAGTCTATATTGAAATCTATAAAAAGACTTATATTTAGGAATGGAGGGAGTAAATCCTATGAAATGTCATTACTAGTAAATCGAGAAATCATCAATAGCTACGGTCATGTTGTCTTATAGATAGGGCTTACTCCCCTCATTTCAGAATAGAGTGCATATTAGTTTTGTTGATTACACTTTGATCTAGTTTATAAGAAGGAAATATTAACATGTATGATAGCGATCAATATCCTCAAACCCATCATGAAAAAGTTTTCATATTATATTTTCGGGAACAATTGGTCCGTGCCACTACCAAAGTTGCGTATTCGAATCCTGCCACTCCATCTTCCATATTTCGGGTTTGGGCACTAACGATTGTGAAAAAATAGGTGTATGACACTACACGTCATCTCCATCGCTTGTCGTCAACTTTGCGTTGCTTCCTTCCATTTTGGACACACCACTTCACCACATCAATTGCACCCACGACGAGACTCGATTGACCCTTTCTGGGCGATGTGCGAGCCCAACATTGCGCCATAATTTCCATTTCCACTCCAACATGGGCCCACCAGTATTGATGACAAGACTCTTCGAGTGTCCGTTGATGTGGGGACCCACCATTGGGGCCATAATTCCCATTTTGCCCCTCTGGTGCGTGCCTTTCTCCACTGTGGGCGCACCTGCAGTGCTCGATAGTGACACACCCCTAAATTTTGGTTGCCCCCCTTTTCCCCACCACTTTGAGTCATATGCTCCCACTGATCTGTCACCGCCTTGTTGCTTCCACGGCCTCCATTTACCCGGATCTTGGCGGCGAGGAACAACGCCCTCTGGAGCCCGTTGAAAGTGGCATTTCTCCCATTTGGTAAAGAAATCATTGTCTTGTGTTGTTTTGTGATTCCCCTTTTCTGTTTCGAATAGTGTGGTCACACTACTAGGAAAAAGGCTACTAACAGCATGGGTACCCACGCTCCTAGTATCACACTACAGCTAATAGTTAATAGTACCATGGGTTAAACCCGTGCTACTACTAACTAACTTCGTTAGTAGTAGCGTGTGCCACCCACGCTACTGCTATTTCGTACCCGCACTATTACTAACGAAATAGTAGTAGCGTGTCTACAATTCCAACGCTACTAGTATCCTAAATACTACTAGCGAGCAGTTTTTTCCAACCCTACTACTAACTTATTAGAAATTAAAAAAATAAACTCAATCAATTCCATTATATCACACAATTGCCGTATCTACTATCACGGTTCCTCATTGTAGAGGCAACTCATGTATAATTCATATCTTTTACATAAGAGTGTAAACACACTGTTGTGCGTGTCAGCTATCTACATAAGTGGTTTGTAACACCCTCGATGCGGCTATATCTCCCATGTGTCGGAGCACGACTTAGAGGCATAACCGCATTGAAGGCAATGTCGCAAGAGGGGTAATCTTTACACAATCCATGTACTGAATAAGAAAGAGGTACATAGTTGGCTTACAATCGCCACGTCACACAATAGCATAAATATATCATTACAATCATCCAGATACAATCAAGGTCCGTCTATGGAACCAAAATAAAGACAACCCCATAAGCATAATGTCCCCGATCGCCCCAACTGGGCTCCACTACTGATCGTCTGGAAAGGAAACGTAGTAACGTCATGAGTCCTCATTGAACTCCCACTTGAGCTCAGTCGCATCTTCTGGAATGGTATCATCGGTCCCTGCATCTGGTTTTTGGAAATAAACTGTGAATCATGGGGATGCACATATCTCGTTCTCAGGGCACAACGGATGAGCGCTCCGTACAATTAAAACCAAACCTCGAGTTTCCCCGAGGGGGCGCTGCAAAGCGCTCTAGTTTGGACCAACACTCAGAGGAGCACTGGCCCGGGGGTTTAAAATAAAGGTGACCCTTGAGTCCACGGAACCCAAGGGAAAAGAGGCTAGGTGGCAAATGGTAAAATCAAGGTTGGGCCTTGCTGGAGGAGTTTTATTCAAGGCGAACTATCAAGGGGTTCCCATTATAACCAAACCGTGTAAGGAACGCAAAATCAAGGAACATAACACCGGTATGACGGAAACTAGGGCGGCAAGAGTGGAACAAAACACCAGGCATAAGGCCGAGCCTTCCACCCTTTACCAAGTATATAGATGCATTGAAGTAAACAAAAATATGATAATGATATCCCAACAATAAACATGTTCCAACAAGGAACAAACTCCAATCTTCACCTGCAACTAGCAACGCTATAAGAGGGGCTGAGCAAAGTGGTAACATAGCCAAACAATGGTTTGCTAGGACAAGGTGGGTTAGAGGTTTGACATGGCAAAATGGGAGGCATGATAAGCAAGTGGTAGGTATCGTAGCATAGGCATAGCAATAAAGCGAGCATCTAGCAAGCAAAGATAGAAGTGATTTCGAGGGTATGGTCATCTTGCCTGCAAAGTTCTCCGCTTTTGCGTAACCTTGATCTTCGTAAGCATACTCAACGGGTTCCTCATTCACGTACCCGTCTCCCGACTCTACTCAAAGCAAGAACACAACAAAAGGGAACCACGATCAACCACGGTGCAGTGCACAAGCAACATGATGCAAAACATGGCATGATATGCGGGATGTGATATTCAATGCATATGCATGCTTCGGAAGAGAATGATTGAACCAGGCCTCAACTTGACAAACCAAGAGTTCCGCTAGAAAGATGAGTTGATTTCGGTCGAAATCGATATAAAGATCACCGGAAACGGATCCACGGTTTGCAAATGACAAGCAAAACAAATATGGTACCGATCTGCGATTAACAGCACGAGGCCATCTAAATGCATCAAGAACAACAAGCTACTGCACTCTAACATAGCAACAAAGTACATGGAAGTGATCCAATCAAGATGCTTGACAAAAGATGAACACTGAGCTACGGCTAGTTCACTCAATAGCAGGTTCAAACAAGCATGACAAAAGTGCAAAAGATATCAGGTTCTCAGACTTAGTGAAAATAACAACATGGCATGTTTAACATCAGGAAGCAATGTTTAGAGCAAGATAACAACATGCTACAGGAACATAACATGGCAAAGCAAGGCATGACATGAAGTACTCAAAGCATACAAGAAAAGTCCCTTACTGACCATAAGCCAAAAGGGATCAGAAAGTACAATGGCAACCATGTGAACATAGCAAGTTTCGTTAACAGATTCAGACTTAGCAGAAAACTGGAACATGGCAAAACAGATTTACGTAGGCATGTTTACGAGCTCGATGCACTCACCACAAGGCATTGCATGACAAACTAAGCATACACCTAGCAAGTAGACATGATAAATAAGCTATCCATGGCAAGAACACTCTCATAGCATGCATGGATAGACTATAACAACCTCGGCAAAATTGATTAACACGTAAACAATCTGCCAGGAACATTTTATAGCAAAAGTAGAGCAAGATTGAGTTATGCTAGGAAACTCCATAATTGCAAACAAAGACATGAATGGATAGAGCATAACAATATCTCAAAATAATCCTTACTGAACATGCTCAAAAGAGGCATGGATCACTCTCTAGCAATAAGAATACATGGCATAAAAATATTATCAGGGAAAAGACTTGGAAGAATTCGAAGTCCCTGAAATCAGCAACATTACGAGAGCTACTTTGCATGCTTGTGCTAGTCACCACAATGATCACAAAAATACATGGCATACACCCCTGTAAAGATGGCATGGCATACTTCAAAACACATGTAGGGCTCAAGTTCATAGGAGGCACACATTAAACATGGCAAAAATGACAAATGTCCAATATCTGTTAAGAATCTGAAACTAATATCACATAGCACTCTTGCAACAGCATTTAGGGCATCAAGATGAACTCAAATGAACATGGTGCAATGGAATGAAATGAAGTCCACATCGAGACGAACAATTTGATATGCTACACGCCCAAAATGGAGCCACGAGTGCAAAGATATGGCATGATGAAGTATGCTAAAAATGCTGGGGACTTAGTAGAAAAACGACCTCGCGGGAAAACTGGATCTCGGGGTTCCGGGACAGAGACGTGCGGGGACGAGAGGAGGCGTTTGGATCGCGGGCCTGGTGGATCTGGTCCACCCGGACCGGATCTGGAGCGGGCCGGGTCCGGCGACGGTGAGGTGGCCGGAAGCGTGGGTGACGGAGGCAGAGGGCGATTCCGGCGAACTCCGGTCACCGAAGGCGGCGAGGTAGGAGGCGCGGCGACGAGGAGCTGTTGGTGGCGCGGCGCTCGGGGCGATGGCGACTGGCGGCGGCGGGTCGAGCGGTGGCCGGAGCATAGCGCGCGAGGCGGCGCCGGAAGCGGGCACAGCGATGGTCGGTGGTGATCGCCGGCGGGGAGACGGCCGGACTTGGCGGCGGGGACGGCGGGGCGAAACCACGTGGGCGGCGTGGCGAGGCGGCCTCGCCTCGGGCGAGCGACGGCGGCGACCGGGCCGGGCGGGTCCGTGATGGGCCCGGCGGGCCGGAGGAGAGAGAGCCGGCGGGGGACATGTGTCAAATTCTGATTGGACGCGGGCGTTGGCGGACGTGTCCGGCGGTGGCGGGGATGGATCTAGGGTTTTGGACCGCGAAATGGACGGGAAGGGCACATATTTATAGGTAGAGGGAGCTAGGAGACTCCAAATGAGGTGCGGTTTTCGGCCACGCGATCGTGATCGAATGAACGAGATGTTGGAGGGGGTTTAGGTCGGTTTTGGGCCACTTTGGAGAGGTGTTGGGCTGCAACACACATGAGGCCTTTACGGTTCCTCGGTTAACGGTTGGAGTATCAAACGAAGTCCAAATGGCAAGAAACTTGACAGGCGGTCTACCGGTAGTAAACCAAGGCCGCTTGGCAAGTCTCGGTCCAATCTGAGAACGTTTGACATCCGCACATGAAAAGAGGTAAAATGAGACATCGGAGGACATAGGAGCGCTGGAATGCAAAACGGACAACGGGAAAAATGCTCGGATGCATGAGACGAACACGTATGCAAATGCGATGCACATGATGACATGATATGAGATGCATGACAAAGACAAAAGCAACACGAAGACGAAACCCAACAACGAGGAAATATCATAACTTAGTGCCGGAAATGGCAAGAGTTGGAATACAAATATGGAAGGTTACATACGGGGCGTTACATGGTTCCTGCCATGCAAATTCAAAACTTTACCACTACTTCTAGACATCAAAGACTGAGACACTTTGTTATGGTCCGATCCAAAAGTTGGCTCACCCGTCAATGCGGGCGCCTTCCCGGCCTGATCTCGCGGCCTGCAGCTGCGACGAAACACAATGGGCAGCCTCAACGAGCACACTTGACCGACGACAGCCGCCGCCTTGAGTAGCGACGTCGTCACGTCCCTCGCCCTAGCCCTCAGCTCAAGCAGGCCCTGGTCGATGTCGGCCTCGTGCCATGCTACCAGCGAATGGAGGAAGCCATCGTACACGTGCCCCACACCCTGAAATCCGGACACCATTAAGATTCATCTTCAGAATTGGACACATACCGAATCAAGTCTATCTGAAATGTTGATCATCTCTCGGGCTCGGGGTGTCTGATCGATTGCTCACTCATGTGCTGGGGTGCCAGAGGTAGATGACGAGCAGCAGCTTCGCCTCTCCGTACATCGGCAGCCACGACACCGTCCAGTCCACGAACCTCTCGACGACCTTCGGCATCGCCACCAGAACCTTGCAGCATTACCAACAGAGGATCAGAAACTTCAGATTCTTCAGAAGAATGACACCGAAAAATAATGCTGTGTATGTTGATGAAAAATACAATCAGTGAAAAAGACAAGGAGCATACTAACCCATTCAGGCGGTGAAAATATAATGTAGAGCAGTAAAAGTGGAACATGGCTCAACATTTGCATTGAGAGGGACATATATACAATTGAGGATCCACTAGGTAAATAAATAATTCTCATAAATCAACAACATTGTCTGCATTTAACATACTGTAAATAGTGTCTGCCATCCTCGAGGAAAACCCAAACATTATTCTGATTACCCAGCAGGAACTAGCAATCCCCATTCCCCAACACATCTAAATCTCAGAGCATGGTTACATAAGACCCAAATACTCAGAGGTGGAACTCTGAATCCCCTTGGAACTGTAGAAACTCAAAACTATTGTACTTAACCCCTTGATGTAGTGAAGAAATTTTAGCATATGTCCCAACCAAGGTTGTCAGGATCGTGATTTTGAATCGGATCGGAGCTCAGATGGTAGGATCGCAAATCGTAGAATCTTCACTATCAGGATCGTAAAAACGTAGATTCTATGAACTTAAATCGTAGAATCAGAGGGGTTAGTTTGGATCGTAAAGTCGTAGAATCGTATAACAGAATCGCGATTCTGACAACCTTGGTCCCAACCATTCTAGCAAATTATTCTGTTATATTGGATATATGAACTTGGATCGGTAGAAAACGAGCAGTGATACTTACAGGGACATGAACCATGTCAATCAGTCTTTTGCCGACTTCGCCGTCAAGACAAGAGAAATCATCTACGCGTTCTAGTGAGCACCCCTAGCAGCCGCGTGCATTGCTACCTTCTTCGGGGCTCGAGCATGAACTGATGCACTCTGCTTCTTATACATACGACTATGCTGCACCGGTGTTTATGCAAGGGGGTCATTGTTAATATAACACTGAATTTACTATGAGAGGGGGTGGAATGCTTGAATTCACAATACTAACCTGATTCACCACCTGTTGCCGCACAAATCTATGGTGTTCAGGAGTTCGGTAAAATTGATCAGACAATGCCCGAAACTTCTTAAAAGGAAGATCCAGAAAGAGATAAGTACTTGTAGAGCATGTCTGTACTAGTGATACTAAATATACTATTCTCAAAAAGTAAACTGAAAACTGAATCCGGTAGGTAGAGCTGACAATTGCGGTCTCCGCAAGCTCTGGCCTCGCCATCGCCGATTGTGGTGGATTTAGGCAAGAACACGGGAGGCGCCTGAAACGCTAGCTTGGGGCAAGGGTGCAGGCCTTGAGGCACGGATCTGGACGGAGGGGAGGGAGGGGCGGAGCTTGGGGGAGTGTTGCGCGCGGCCGGTGCTCGCCGGAACCGGCCGGCATGGGTGGTGGCGGCGGCGAGGAGATCGTGGGGAGAGAAGCCGGGGTGGGGTGGACCAAAGAACAAGTGAGTTCATGAGAGAGTTTTTTTAGGGATGAGATAGAGAGAGTGTGATGGGGTGGGAGTGGATCATGCCGGAGTGGATGGTGCAGTAGTGGACACGCTTAGTAATAGTGTGGGGGTCTTACCTGCGCTATAGCTACTTACTTAGTAGTAGCGCAGATTTTATACCACTCGCTACTACTATAGCCTATCCCGGGGATATGGTGGAGACCACTTAGTAGCAGCACGGGTTTTATACCCCTCGCTACTACTAATTAGCAGTAGCGTCCCCTCATAAACCGCACTACTGATAAGTTTCTGTGTATAAGGTTTTTTCTGGTAGTGCCATGCTATGCTACTTTGCATTGGTTAGTGTCACCCAGCAGCTTAATGATGTTGTTGAAGATACGGCATAGGTGTCACACTGATCGTCTGCCCGATGGTAGGTAGACAATTAATTAGTGACATATTTTACTATCAATTGCCTTTAGACGCTACCATAGTAACTCGGAGGGATCTAGTTAAGCAATTTGAGAAGTTTAGGATGGATATGGGAGCTCTGGCTGTAGGAGCTCTTGCGTAACAAATTCGACACACATAGGTTTACAGTCTTAAATCCTGCCCAACAAGAGGAACTTTTGTATATTCTACATATGTTTTCATTCTTTGGAATATCTCACATGCACTCTTACACGCGGATGTGATATGAATGTATATTAACTCGCGACCAAGAAAAATGTCGAGGTGTCTCCGGTCTCGAGAAACACCTCCAACCTAACCAGGGGGGCTCCACTAGTACAGAAAGCTAGTTTCAAAACTGCTAAATTTTCCATCCTTATTTGCCAAGGCATCCAATAAACTGTCTCAAAAGATTTAGAGTGTGAGGTCAGGTGGCCTTTGGCGACAGAACAGAGGATAGTAGTAGGGGGGGTCGACAGAATGTACTAGTAGTCTAGTGTTATCTCGGTCTTTGCAATGATCTGACGCGTGTCAAACTGTAATCGCAAACAAGAAAAAAGTGAGATGAGACATGAGTGACTGGACTTGAAGCAAAGTTGTACAAGAGCTGGTTATTATTTCACGATCCCTGGAAAGATGACAAGATGGAGAACATGGCCACATTATTACATACATCATCAGATAATTATACCCTCTCGCTGAACATTATACCATCTTTCAGGCTTCAGCAGAACACGGTTTATTACGCACTATACTAATGGATCTACAATAGGCTAATTAGTGGAAGGAGGTGTTCCTGAGGTGCTCCGGCGCGTCCTCGAAGGAGTGCTTCCTTGCCATGGAGAGGATGGTCTTGTCTGCGACGATGAAGTAGGCCATTCCGGCGACGGTGGAGATGATGAGCGCCTGCCCGGTTGGGTTGAGGTGCGCCTTCGCCCACGGCAGCATCCTCACGCTCGCGAGCTGAAATTACAGGCAACACATTCATGAGATATGTGCTATGAACTCTGGAACTGAAGAACTGAACGGCTACTTACGGTGGGGACTGCGGCAGCGACGGTGGCGACGGCCGCGGCCTTAGCTCCCGCCATGGCAGCCTCTGCAGTTTCAGATCAACGCAGGAATGTTAATCAAAGATCAAGTTTCAGCAGACACATAAAGCTGCAATGAATAGGATATACGAGCAGAGCAGTGCTGGCCTAAGGCCGGAACCGTTACCTTTCGAGCAGCGCTTGGCGGCGGCGAGCCTCTGGTCGAGGTAGGCACGGGTCACCGTCGACATCTTCGCGTGAGCAGAGCTTGGTGGCAAGAGATCCGAAGGAAGGGGACTACCTAGTAGTATCAGTTGAGTGAATGTGAGTAAGATGAGATGGGCAGAGCAAGGTGATCGGGCGGGATTTATAGGTTGCAGGAAACCGCGCAACCAGCGTGCGGCCGGGCAGGAAGACCGTGGTTTTTTGGTACCGGCGGGCGGTGCGGCAGAGCACAGGTGGCGGACTCTGCACCGGATAAGAGGGGCAGGGGCATGGATCGATCCATCGGAGTTGGCGGGGAGCGTGCTCGTGCGTAGGATAAAACGTAGGACCATGTGCTCGAGTGGAGTCAGTGTCTGTCTGCGTGCACTCCGTTTTGTTGGCGACGTGTGTGGTGTGGGCGCTCCCAGTTTACGGCCAACCAGTCGGCGATCCAATTCCGCCAGCGCCTGATCCTTTGTTTGGCGCGGTCGGCCCCCCTTTTTCGTTAAAGGGTGAATTTTCATTAAGTGAATACAATTAAAATAAGCATACATTCGGCTTCTGCATAATTAAGACGCACACAACTAACACCAACTTCTACACACACAAAACAGCCGGCAAATAGCTTGAAAAAAAAATCTGAAAAGATCAAATCCACACCCGACAATCTACAATAGTAACCATGTCAGCACCAACCATCTCATTACACCACAAGGACAACGAGATTCTTCAACAGCAACGCCTTCATGAAGAGAAAATGTTTTTAGTTCGTTTAAATTGTAAAAATATCATATATTTTTGTCCCGGGGGCGTATACGAATATGCGCTTGGATATAGTTGAGCACGTTTTTTTAGGAAAATAAATTCGATCATCTGTCCGAATAATGTACTAAAATCTTTTACGATCTATAAGGGTGATGTCATATAAAAAGTCACGTAGATTTGGGGCTTGAGAGTAATCTTTTTGTAATTTGGGGCTTGTAACATGCACTCTATTCTCATTTTACCTTTTTTAGTCATTCTTCGGAAATTCAATTTGGCTTCTGGGAGCACGTGCTCCTGCGTGTGAAAAATAATTTTTCAAATGTCAAAATAATCTCAACAATTTTTTTATGTATTTATAGTCACATCCAAATGCTACCTGCAAAGTTTTAGGCAAAGAGGTTAAACATTTTGGTCTATGCAAAAAAACAAATTTGCCCCAAAGTATCACCCCAAATTTGTTTTTTTCAGCAACGAAACACTACTACTCTATTTCACATGAAAATTGTCAAGCATGCTTGTGACACTAACACGAACATCCACAAAAAAATTCAGAATTTTTTGGAAACATTTGACATCTTTTTTTGCGGTACCGTTCATCCACCAAAACGCCCCTCCCATCATTCTTTTCTTACTTAATAGATGAGGCAAATATTTTATCTTTGTTTAAAAATATATAACATTTCACGTAGGATAGATGATCCAATATTATGCATTTTGTGTAGGCATGTTTGCCTATGCCGGTTGTGGCATTTTTTCTACCTGCACTGGTTGATCAGTACCGAATTATATTACTCCTACTTACATTTATTTATAATAAATATAAATGTGGAGGTTTTTTTTTGAGACAAAATATGGATGTTCTTAGAAAAAGAGGGATTGGTGGAATCGATGTTTATTGCTTTAGCCTCGTGGGCATATATATAAAAGTACATGATCTTCTTGGAATACAAAGACAAGTTAGAATACTTCCTAGTCTATCATGTGTTTCCAATCTAATCACGATATTCAACATCCCCTGCATTCACAACGGGAGCAACGCATACGGTGAGACTGAAGAAAAATCTCAAGGTAAGCCGACGGACACCCCCTCCAACACACACCGTCGTAACAGTCGATGCATCACGGAAGTCGTGTCTGGAGTAGAAACCGACGAGATTTCTCAAGCAAGGCGGTAGCCCTTTATGTCGTTGTCGAGGTACCCGAGAGCATAGGGTGGAGCCATGGTCGAGGTAGCCGTGCGAAGAACGCGGTGGTCGATGCCGAGTCGGGGTGGCCGGTGTCGAGGAAGTCACTGGGGAGCGGCGGGCGCAAGGAGGCGCTGAGTTAGTTATAGGCGTAGTGTGCGCTAGGAAGAAGACGTTGTTAACAAGGCGTCGCGCCGGATTTGCCAAGCCTGGGAACACATCATGGACGAAGGCACGCATCGGTGTTGCCAGCACCGGACATGCGTAGACGGACGAAGTCGATGTTGGCGATGCACTGCTCCAGGCTTACCATGCCTGGGAGCACATCGGGGACGAAGGCACGCGTTGGTGTTGTCAGCACCGAGCATGCATAGACAGGGACCTGCATGAGTTGTATGCCATGCCGGAGAAGTGGAACGGGCAAGCAGAGGAGGACTCAATGATGGTTGCAACGCCAATTGACATGGGACCGATGTCGCCAGTGGTGCTCGGAGTAGACAAAGTGGTCGGGGAAGATGGCGGCGACGCTGGCGACGAGCTAGTGCAGGACGAAGACGAAAGGGCTGGACAAGCAGCGCGGCACCGAAGAAGAGTGGCGGCCGAGGCCTGACAACGATGGTGGTAGCTAGGTTAGGAGTGCGGCGGTGATGCTCGAAGTATGCGAGGAAGAACCAGACAACGTGATGAAAACAGGCGCGGACGGTGGCGTTTGTCGAGGAACATAGCATGCAATTTAAAAAAAATCCTATGATCACACAAGATCTATCTAGGAGATGCATAGCAACGAGAGGGGGAGAGTATGTCCACGTACCCTCGTAGACCGAAAGCGGAAGCATTAGGTTAACGCGGTTGATGTAGTCGAACGTCTTCACGATCCAACAGATCCAAATACCGAATGTACGACACCTCCATGTTCAGCTCGATGATGTCCCTCGAGCTCTTGATCCAGTAGAGGGTCGAGGAAGAGTTCCGACAGCACGACGGCGTGGTGACGGTGATGGTGATGTGATCCACGCAGGGGTTCGCCTATGCACTACGACGCTATGACCGGAGGAGTAAACTGTGGAGGGGGCACTGCACATGGCTAAGAGAAATCTTGGTGTGCCCCCCGCCCCCGTATATAAAGGAGAGGGGGAGGAGGTGGCCGGCCAGGGAGAGGCGCGCCTAGGGAGGGTGTCCTACTCCTAGTAGGATTCACTCCCTTCCTTCCAACGGAGAGGGGAGAGAGGAAAGGGGGGAGAGGGAGAAGGAAAGGGGGGGCGCCCCCTCCCCTTGTCCAATTCGGACTGGGGATGGGGGGAGTGCGCCACCTCCCGTGGCCTACTTCCTCTCCACCACTAAGGCCCACTACTAGGGAAAAACCTATACACAGAATTTTACCAGTAGCGCTGTACAAAATCAAGCGCTGCTGCTACTTAGTAGCAGCCCGCGTAAATAAACCGCGCTACTGCTATGACTTTAGCAGTAGCGCGTACTAGCGAAAAGCGCTACTGCTACGTTTGAACTGGGCGCACATGGCTAACCCAACCTATCAGTAGCGCGTATAATGGCCCAGCGCTACTGCTAATCTCCTTAGCTGCAGCGCGCTTACGCGTAAAGCGCTGCTGCTAACGGAAATAAAATAAAGTGAAAAACAAGTAGAAAAGTAAATGAAAATGAAAGAAATAGAAAAAGGAGAAAGGGAAAAATAAAATGTAAAGAAAAATAAAAGAAAAAAGGGGGAAAAAGGAGAAAGGAATAGCAGTAGCGGGTTTCAGTAAACGCGCTATAGCTAACTTAGCTATAGCGCGTTTCCGGAAACACGCTACCGTTACGTTTCACTTAAACAGCGGTTTCCCCCCACCCCGCCCTCGGCCACCAATTCTTCCCCAAATCGCCCCTCGCCCTCGCCGCTGTCTCCTCACCGCCGCCGCCCGAGGCCACGCTCAGCCTCACCGCCGCCGCCCGAGGCCGCCCTCAGCCTCACCGCTGCCGCCCGAGGCCGCCCTCAGCCTCACAGACGCCGCCCAAGGCCGCCCTCCACGTCACCGTCGGCGCCCTCCACCTCAACGCCACCCGAGCCCGCCCAGGACCGCCCTTGCCCGTGCCCGTGCCTGCCCTCTCCGCCCCTGCCTCCGTCACCGAGCACCTCCCCGCCACCGTCTCTCCCCTCTCTGTAAGTCCCCCACCCCTCCCCCTCACTCATCTCTCTCTGTATTTTAGAGAAAAAATTAGATGTTTTTCAATTAGGGCACTAGAGTTTTGCTAGGTTAATTAGGTTAGTAGTGCTGCTAGTAGTATTGGTACAGTAGGTTAATTAGGTGATGTTAAATGAATAACCTAAATGAATGAAATTAGTAGTTAACTGAATTTTTTTTCCTTTCATCATTATAGAGCACTAAAGTTAACTGAATTTTGTTCTATTAGTAGTTAAATGAATTTTCTTCTACACTGTTTGCACATGTGGTTGCTCGTGTATATTTGGACACTGTTTGCAGGGAATGATGCTTAGTGGCCTATGTTTTGCCAGGATGTTGATTCATTTCTTTTCCGGCAAATTTCAGGTTCTCGATTTGTCCACTTTTTAGCAAAGCTCATGCCAAAATTTTCCGTGAATTTCGGCATGACTTGTGCTACAAACTAGGACATATCGAGTGCCCGTGATTTGCTGTACTAGGAAGGAGTCAACATTCCTTCAAAACAATAGGCCTTTTTTATGTCATTATTCATTTTATTAGGTCTAGAATTAATTGACTAGATTTAATCATAGGAAACATGGCTAGCAACGATGAAGGACAGGGTTCTGGTGATTGCGACGACGCCTACCGGGCGGCAGACGAATTTTTTAGCCTTACCGATGATCAACCGATGTTATTGCTGGGCCCACCAGTGGCATCGGGGACTGAGACCGACACGCGGACCGGTGCTGAGACTGAGACCGGCGCTCAGACTCAGACCGACATCGAGACCGGCACTGAGACTGAGACCGGCGCTGCCTCGGGGAGCGGAGCCAGTATAGAACCGAAAGCAAAGAGGCAACGGGTTCCTAACAAACTCAGGACTACTAGAGTGGTGGTCACGGAGGTGGACGACGGCAATTTTGAGCCAACGGCGCCCGAGGACGCGCGTCGATGCTACGACAATCAAATAGGCTGCATCGTACAGACAACCGCCACCATCAACGATGAGAAACTACAGAAGATAGAAAATATGAGGAGCTCCCTCCTAAAGAAGTTTCACCAGATATTCTTGTTCCCGGGCCGGAATGAGAAGGATTATAAAGATCCAGATGAGGACCCGGCAATGAAGAAGATAAACAAACACGCCATGACCAAGTTTAGCGACGCGTTGGCCGCCTGGAAAAATCGAGTGAAAGCAAGGATCATCGACAAGAAGGAAGCCTACTCCGAGATTGTAAAGGATAATCCGACAATCACGGAAGAGCAGTTTCAAATATTCAAGGAGGCTTGCGAGGCCGAAGATGCCAAAAAAAGTCTAAATACATGAAGGGGCTTCAAGAGAGGAACATTGGGAGCCACCACCTCGGAAGCCGTGGTTACGGCGGAAAGAGGTCCAAATGGGCCACGGAGGACGCGGAAGCCGCGAGTCTGGGCATCCCAGACCCCTTGGCGGAGTTCACCATCCCGCAGGAGCGTGACGTCCTCAGGGCCCAGCACCGTTGGGACCCAGTGAAAATGGTTTACGAGACAACATCGGTCATTACGGAGTTCATGAGACTGCTGGTAATTTTAGTTTCTGATCAATTCGACTGCACACGTTAGTCATATTTGTAAACGATCTTGTGCCTTTTGCAGAGAGAGCAGCACAGGATTGCGGCCGAAAGCGTCTCGCCGTCTGAGGCATTGGCGAGGCCCAAGTGGGACACTCCATTCAACCGGGCGTTGAACATATTGAAACAACAACCGGTGGATACTCGACCATCGTATGGACGCGTGCACAGTGTCGGAGACGGCGCCATGTGGAAGAAGTACTACCGTGAGACCACGGAGGAGAGAAAGGAAAGACAGAGGTTAAATGAAGAAAACATCGACAAGAGGGTTGAGATTGCGGTTGAGAAGAAATCAACTGAGACAGTCGCAACAGTGGTAGCTGCCGCAAAACAGGTGGCTTTAGATATTTCTACTACCTTGGTTCCGGCCGTTTTCAATTGGACCAGGCAAAATCCAAAAAAAGATGCAGCGGACTTTCCCCTTGTTGACTTCTTGGCGGGGAGCAGCTCGACTAGCGTTGCACCAGCACCTGCAGCTGCACCTGGTCCCGCACTGGCTCCTGCACCGGCTCCCACACCGGACGTGCTAGGCGGTGCTTCGTCTTTGGCTGAGCTCGACGCCCTCACGGTATCTGTCACACCGGCCCCCTTCAATATAAATGTATAATCTTCCGTTTTCGTTGGCTTTCGGATGTCTCACGTCACAGACTTTTCTTTGCAGGCCGACGAAACCCCGTGCACCATATTGTACACCATCGGTGACCAGAAGGTGGACGTGGGGAAGGCGACGATAATGGAGCCGAAGGAACCATTGTTCCACAGCCGACCGATCCCCCCGAACGTCTTCAAGGTTTCCGTGGCCAGTGTCAAATCGGGCCACGAGAATTTGCCTCCTCCAGTACTACTGGGGGATGACGACGAGACACCGCGGCGGCTTGGTGATTGTTGCAATGCTGGGTGGGTCCTGTTGTGGCCAAAGAGTCTGCTTCGTCTGGAGGCGGCCGGGAGCACACCCACGAGCACGCAGCCTCAGCAAGCTATGAACATCAACACCCCACCTACCCAATTATCGTCGGGTGTCGGGTTGGGTGATAGCGGACGGGGTAAGGAGGAGGCTCCATTAGTCACTGATGACGTCGCCATGGATGAGGATGAGGACGACGATGGCGCTGCTGAACAGTATGTCTATACTGGCGCCTCCTTAGGGTTTGAGCGTCATGAGTCGATGCCTGAATTGCCGTCTCAACATATTATGGACGACCTTCCGGTAGTAAAGAAGTTTAGGAAGAGAGCGAGGAAAGGCAAAAAAGCTGTTTCTATGATCCAGCCGCCTCAGTAGCCTCGGCTTCAGGACCGTATAGATATCCCCGGTGCGGATAAATGGCATATCCCCGGTCAACCAATTCTACCTGCAACAGCGCTACGGGCTAGATTCGTCGATCTAAAGGGACTTCATGACGATGTGCTGCGGGTAGAGAAAGACCTCATTGCCTCGAAAGATCCAGGATACCCACTCTACGTGGTTAACGTTCCGCGGCAAATGTCGTACGTCGACAGCTTCCCCGCGGATAAGTTCTTCCTCCGATTCGATTACATATTCGACATGTTTCACGTGAAGAAGCTGGATTTTACGTTTGTCCGCCTTTATGCCTTGCACATGAACTACATCATCGGGGTTGAGCAGATATCTCATATCTGTGTCGCTGACCCGTACTACATGCACGAGGGCTTCTTTGGAGTCTGCGCAAATCACCGTGAATACGCGAGGGATTACATCGTCAGTTTCATGCTCACCAATAAGGACAAGGGGGCGATTCTCGTGCCTTATCATCCCGTGTAAGTCATCCGCGCTGCTATCCTTCCTTCGATTTCAATCATTCATTTGCACGGTGGAGGCTAATTAATTTGAGGACTTATTTTGCGCAGCAGCGGGCGCGCCGTCCTCATCATCCTCTACCCCCGATTCTCCCACGCTCTTTACTTGTACACGTCGAAGAACATTCACAAAAAGGATTACACCCACATCAAGGATGTTCTCGACAGTGCTATGTATCACTACCAATCACTGGGTGGAGAGGTCAGGGACAAGAAGATGAGGGCGGCAGGGTCGCCTTCGGCCATAAGACCAACTTCTGCTGCATCCAGCAACCGGGCGATTCTCTTAATGATGGATTCTATGTCCTACATCACATGCTAGAGTACAGACGGGATCACCAGAACCTTCGCATGGCACCTTCTTCCGGCGATGCCCATATTCTGCAATGGGCAAAGGACATAGGAGATATCGAGGATCATTGACTTCGAGTTGAGTTCTATAACATCCAGCGCAAACTTGCCCAAATCATCATGAAGGAGGTCATCGGAAAAACAGGGATGTTCTACGGAGAAGGACAAATGTCGCGGGAAGACGTCCGAACATGGATAGCCTCTCAGCGTCTCGACCTGAAGCCTTTCACTAGGCTCGGGGACTGTCTCCCTGACTTGGATGGATGGAACGACATGTTGGAGTGATTGTCGATATATGACAATGTGTCCGTTTAGTCCATACTTTCTGTATGACAAAACTTTGAGTTATGCACGGTGAAACTTTATTTGTGATGTAATTAAACCGTCCTCCTCCTCGACTAGCGAAAATCACTCTAGTTAGGGCATTTTGGGGTACGATGAACTTTGTTATTTATGCTTATGATATGTTGTTTTTATTTTTGCCAAGTCTGTCTCTTTCTGTTGCTCAACTATATATGTTGCATATCATCGACTCATGTGATGATGCAGGTGCATAGATCATAGATGGCGAAGAAGTGCTATGCCAGGAGTATATATACGACAAGTGGCCGGAGTGTCAGGCCCTTCCGGTTTCCGAGCGATAGGCAGTAGTTAGTTTAGAGGTTCACGCTAATGCGAAAGAGGGATACGAACTCATGTTCTCAAAGTGATAGCTCTTCTCACGTATATCATTGTTTAGATGGATGACGATGTATTTGCATATCATTCGAGACTTGTATCGCTATTTTCGAGATGATGACAAGAGACCACTTTGTGTTGGATGATGATTATGATGATGACATGATTTGATGAGACTACTTGTATGTATATGCTATGATTACATTTGTATGTGTATGATATGCTAAAGATAAATGTATAAAGCCTATTCAAATACAAAACAAATACAAAACAAATATGCAGGAAAAAGACTAATAAATAAACTAGTAGTAGCGAGGGGGAAAATTTAGCAGTAGCGCCGCATTGTCAGTAGCGCGTCCCAGCAAACAGCGCTGCATATAATATCAGTAGCGCCCTTTCCCAAAGAGCGCTACAGCTATTCATGTATAGAAGTAGCGTGGGACAACCGGCGCTACTGCTATACGTTAGCTGTAGCGCCTTATTAGTAGCGCCGGTGCCCGCGCTACTGAGAGGCCCAAAACCCTCGCTGCTGGTACGCTTTTCCCTAGTAGTGGCCCATTAGGCCCATTAACTTTCCCGGGGGGTTCCGGTAACATCTCGGTACTCCGAAAAATCCGCAAACCTCTTCGGAACCATTTCGGTGTCCGTATATAACCTTACAATATATGGATCTTTACCTCTCGGCCATTTCGAGACTCCTCGTCATGTCCGTGATCTCATTCGGGATTCCGACCAAACTTCGGTCAGCAAAACACATAACTCATAATAGAAATCATCATTGAACGTTAAGCATGCGGACCCTACGGGTTCGAGAACTATGTAGACATGACCGAGACACATCTCCGGTCAATAACCAATAGCGAAACCTGGATGCTCATATTGGTTCCTAGATATTCTACGAAGATCTTTATCGGTCAAACCGCATAATAACATACGTTGTTCCCTTTGTCATCGGTATGCTACTTGCTCGAGATTCCATCGTCGGTATCATCATACCTAGTTCAATCTCGTTACAGACAAATCTCTTTACTTGTTCCGTAATGCATCATCCCGCAACTAATTCATTAGTTACATTGCTTGCAAGGCTTATAGTGATGTGCATTACCGAGCGGGGGCAGATATACCTCTTTGGTACTCGCAGTGACTAATCCTTATCTCGATCTATGCCAACTCAACAAACACCTTCGGAGACACCTGTAGAGCGTCTTTATAATCACCCAGTAACGTTGTGACGTTTGATAGCAGACAAGGTGTTCCTCCGATATTCGGGACTTGCATAATCTCATAGTCAGAGGAATATGTATAAGTCATGAAAAAAGCAATAGCAATAAAACTAAACGATTGTAATGCTAAGATAACGGATGGGTCTTGTCCATCACATCATTCTCTAATGATGTGATCCCGTTCATCAAATGACAACAATGTGTATGGTCAGGAAACTTAACCATCTTTGATAAACGAGCTAGTCAAGTAGAGGCATACTAGGGACACTCTGTTTGTCTATGTATTCACACGTGTACTAAGTTTCTGGTTAATACAATTCTAGCATGAATAATAAACATTTATCATGATATAAGGAAATATAATTAACATCTTTATTATTGCCTCTAGGGCATATTTCCTTCAGTCTCCCACTTGCACTAGAGTCAATAATCTAGATTACATAGTAATGATTCTAACACCCCTAGAGTCTTGGTGCTGATCATGTTTTGCTCGAGGAAGATGCTTAGTCAACGGGTCTGCAACATTCAGATCCGTATGTATTTTGCAAATCTCTATGTCTCCCTCCTTGACTTGATCGCGGATGGAATTGAAGCATCTCTTGATTTGTTTGGTTCTCTTGTGAAATCTGGATTCCTTTGCCAAGGTAATTGCTCCAGTATTGTCACAAAATATTTTCATTAGACCTGATGCACTAGGTATTACACCTATATCAGATATGAACTCCTTCATCCAGACTCCTTCATTTGCTGCTTCCGAAGAAGCTATGTACTCCGCTTCACACGTAGATCCCGCCATGACGCTCTGCTTGGAACTGCACCAACTGATAGCTCCACCATTCAATATAAATACGTATCCAGTTTGTGACTTAGAGTCATCCGAATCAGTGTCAAAGCTTGCATCGACATAACCATTTATGACAAGCTCTTTGTTACCTCCATAAATGAGAAACATATCCTTAGTCCTTTTCAGGTATTTTAGGATGTTCTTGACAGCTGTCCAGTGATCCACTCCCGAATTACTTTGGTACCTCCCTGTTAAACTTATAGCAAGGCACACATCAAGTCTGGTACACAACATTGCACACATGATATAACCTATGGCTGAGGCATAGGGAATGACTTTCATTTTCTCTCTATCTTCTGCAGTGGTCGGGCATTGAGTCTGACTCAACTTCACACCTTGTAACACAGGCAAGAACCCTTTCTTTGACTGATCCATTTTGAACTTCTTCAAAACTTTATCAAGGTATGTCACTACTAGGGAAACCCTAGTAGTAGCGCAGGTATTTTGCCTATCAGTAGCGCGGGAGGACGCGCTACTGATAAGGCGCTACAGCTATTCCTTAGCAGAAGCGCGTGCTACGCGCACTGCTGCTAAGACATATAGCAGCAGCGTTTGTTCACTCCAGCGCTACTGCTAATATAGCTAGTTGTAGTGTGTTTACTCTGCATCGCTACTAGTATTCTTTTTCTCAATTTTTTTAATTTTTAGTGTATTTTATACGCCGTTATACAAATTTTGGTACAATACCAATTATGAGCTTGTTATGTCAATATGTCCATAATAGTGTGTCAAATGAAGGTGGATTAGGTTTAAGTGGAGGGAACATGTGGTGCATGTCAAAAGTATACTACTAATCCAAACTTGATCTAGTTTGGACTAGTAGTACTTTCGATGTGCACCACATGTTGCCTCTACTTGAATCTAATCCGCCAGCACAAGCTATTTAATCATCATCATAGTCATTCCCAACAACAGTAGCTATTTAATCATCATAGTCATAGTGTAGCACACATCATCATCTTCAAACTCATTCTAGCTAGCTAATCACCACCAACACTAGCTGCGGTAGCTATCTAATCACCACCAACACTAGCTAATAATAATCATCATAGTTATTACCACCAACACTAGCTATTTAATTGTCATACCTCATTTCTAGCTAGCTAATCACTCATGCTGCTCTCTCTCAGCTAAAATAACATAAAAGATGTGTAGCACTCCTGCTTCATCAAGTTGGAGCGTGCAGATGAACCTGTCTCCTAATCGTGGCTGCGCTTCTGATTGCTGCCCCCTTGTACTTCTCTGCGATCGTTCACAATTTTGCTCTAGTATTTCACTATTAAGCATTCCTCGCTATTAGAAATCCTGAATGCACCAAAGTGCACTGTACGAAATCTTGGCCATAAGCTAACAATTCTCATGCAACCTTTTGTCTCGATCCAATGAGGCACAACATTCATCGGGAGTCCCTGTTGAAGAACATCGTATAGTAACATACTTAGCAATGAAGTTTAGCTTAAAAAATAATATATGCAAAAGATGCACTGAGGACAAATAGTAAAAATCTTACCATCTTTCCTAAATAGATGTTACCGTAGTTCAGTACGAACACTATTGGTCGCACGTTTTGAGTACTAAGATATTTAATCGCGGAAAATAATTTGTCTTGATAGTATGAAGATCCTCAAGCCATGAAACATAATGACCTATCTCCTCGCAGTTTAGTTCTGCCCGGGACAGTGGACGGTCATGTCTACCAAGCGCCGGACATGTTTGCTTGAATGGAAATAAGCTGTCAATAGAAATTAGTTGTCAACTATTTTTGAATAAACAATATCGAAGACATAAATATGGTTGAGAAACTCACAAAATGGTATAACTGGAGGCGTCTGCACATCGACCTAGATGTCGATATTACCTTCAATATCATCTTCGGGACGAATATCAAAGGTGATAACCATATCAGGCTCAAATGCATAAGCCTTGCATAGTGCTTGCCAAGTTTTGCATTCAAAATAGGTGTAGGTGTCTGTGTTGTATAATTTTGCATGGAAAGTATAACCATGCTCGGTCTTCAAGTTAACTCTCTTTACCTCCACAGTAGTTTTCATAGGACTGAAACCTATCTTATCCAAGACAAAACCTCTTGCATGGCAGGGGATACACTAGTAGAATAGTAAAAAGTTTAAATTATAAGTTTAAGCAAATGAAGCAGATGTCATGCTTACTTATGAAAAAAGACTTGTCGTTGTGACTTACTATATCCACAATTGAAAATCGATCGAAGGCAACTACCAGGATACTCAACACACAAATCCGGGGCACTCGATATTTCCTACATATTCTGGCACAAGTCATGCCAAAATTCACGGAAAAATCCGGCATGACCTTTGCTAAAATAGGACATATCGAGCACCTGAAATTTGCCGGAACGGAAATGAATCAACACTCCAGCAAAACATAGGCCACTCGAAGGTGTAACCTGCAAACATGACCATCGACTTGGGCAAGCACATATCCTATTTGAGCAACACAAGATATACATTTCAAAATATCTTATAGGACTCATATTGACATGAGCATTCAATAAGCAAAACCAAATCGTAAAAGAAATAATTATTCAAATTAGCATGCATTCAGTAAGCAAAAGTAAATCATCTCATGCGTCTGTAAATCGTCGAATATTATCACTAATACATCTCGAATAGTATCATACATATAACATCACTAATATAACTAAAACCCTAGCGCACGACGGGTATCGGTGCGGGTGGTGGACACCCACAGAGAAGGAACCATCACAGGATCATAGCTCTAGTGAGATCCCTGGAGAACCTGCCAGGTATTGGAGAACCTGTGGTCCAACGCAAACAAGTAGCGACGGACGTGCGCGTCCTCCTCACTGACACGGTGACGCACCACCTCCGCGGGGTCCTCGAGCCTCTGGACCGTCACTGGCCCACGCGAGCGCCACCAAAGAATGTTCGGGTCAACAACGGGCTGACTCCTCACCAACCTGTGCCCCCCAGTAGGTAGCGCATCCCAGTACCACCCGGGCGGAGCCCAGCCCCGGACATGGCCCATCTGGTGACGCAGGTGTCCTCCGCCGACTCGACAACGAGGATGCGGGATAGGCATCATCGACGTCGATGCGGGAATAATTGCTTTAACTAAAAAAGTAAGTAGTTCTATTAATTTTCGTACTAAAAATAAAATAGTTGTATTAACTCAACTAGTTCAATTAAGCACTTACTATAAATAAAAAACTAGTTTTTACTAAAAATAAACTAGTTCTACAAGTTATATTAATTTTCTTATTATCTATTAAACACTTACTTAAAAAAGCATTAAAAAACTAGTTAGATGAAGTCTAAAATTTAACTAATTTGATGAACTCTAAAATTTAATGAACCCTAACTAATTTGATGAACTCTAAAATTCAACCCTAACTAATTTGATGAACTCTAAAATTTAACTGTAACTAATTTGATGAACTCTAAAACTAATTTTATTTAACAACTACTGCCATAATTAGCATCTAATTTGATGAGCCCTAACTAATTAGATGAACTCTGAAATTTAACCGTAAGAACCCTAGCTATGCAGAAGTAGGGGATGAGGAGGAGGGCGTGCTCACCTCGGGCGCCGACAGAGTTAGGGAGAGGGGCACGCGGCGTCGAGGTCGGGGACGGGGTCGGGGCGGCGGGCGTGATACGTCTGCAACGTATCTATATTTTTTGATTGCTCCATGCTATTATATTATCAATTTTTGATGTTAATGGGCTTTATTTTACACTTTTATATCATTTTTGGGACTAACCTACAAACCGGAGGCCCAGCCCAAATTGTTGTTTTTTTGCCTATTTTAGAATTTCGCCGAAAAGGAATATCAAACGGAGTCCAGACAGAATGAAACCTTCGGGAACGTGATTTTCTCAACAAACGTGATCCAGGAGACTTGGAGTGGGCGTCAAGAAAACCTATATATATATATCCATATACCCCCCAAACATCCAGGAGCACCACGAAAACCTAATTCCACCGCCGCAACCTTCTGTACCCGAGAGATCCCATCTTGGGGCCTTTTCCGGAGCTCCGCCGGAGGGGGCACCGATCACGGAGGGCCTCTACATCAACTCCATGGCCTCCCCGGTGATGTGTGAGTATTTTACTTCAGACCTTCGGGTCCATAGTTATTAGCTAGATGGCTTCTTCTCTCTCTTTGGATCTCAATACAAAGTTCTCCTCGATCTGCTTGGAGATCTATTCGATGTAATCTTCTTTTGCGGTGTGTTTGTCGAGATCCGATGAATTCTGGGTTTATGATCAAGTTTATCTATGAACAATATTTGAATCTCCTCTGAATTCTTTTATGTATGATTGGTTTATCTTCGCAAGTCTCTTCGAATTATCGGTTTGGTTTGGCCTACTAGATTGATCTTTCTTGCGATGGGAGAAGTGCTTAGCATTGGGTTCAATCTTGCGGTGCTCGATCCCAGTGACACTAGGGGAAACGACACATATTGTATTGTTGCCATTGAGGATAAAAAGATGGGGTTTATATCATATTGCATGAGTTTATCCCTATACATCATGTCGTCTTGCTTAAGGCGTTACTCTGTTCTTATGAACTTAATACTCTAGATGAATGCTGGATAGTGGTCGATGAGTGGAATAATAGTAGTAGATGCAGAATCGTTTCGGTCTACTTGTCACGGACGTGATGCCTATATACATGATCATACCTAGATATTCTCATAACTATGCTCAATTTTATCAATTGCTCGACAGTAATTCGTTTACCCACCGTAATACTTATGCTCTTGAGAGAAGCCACTAGTGAAACCTATGGCCCCCGGGTCTATCTTCCATCATATTAATCTTCCAAAACTTAGCTATTTCTATTGTCATTTATTTTACTTTGCATCTTTATTTCTCTTTATCATAAAAATACTAAAAATATTATCTTATCATATCTATCAGATCTCACTCTCGTAAGTGACCGTGAAGGGATTGACAACCCCTTTATCGCATTGGTTGCGAGGTTCTTATTTGTTTGTGTAGGTGCGTGGCACTCGAGCATGATCTCCTACTGGATTGATACCTTGGTTCTCAAAAACTAAGGGAAATACTTACGCTACTTTACTGCATCACCCTTTCCTCTTTAAGCGAAAACCAACGCAGTGCTCAAGACGTAGCAAGAAGGATTTCTGGCGCCGTTGCCGGGGAGATTCGTGCCAAGTCAAGTCAAGATTTGACTCCCGACAATGAGCCATTTCAGGTGCCGTTGTCGGGCAGTCTATGCACAAGCCAAGACATACCAAGTACCCATCACAAACTCTTATCCCTCACATTACATTATTTGCCATTTGCCTCTCATTTTCCCCTCCCCCACTTCACCATTGCCATTTTATTCGCCCTCTATTTTGCGCCTCCCTCTTTCTTTTTCTCCTCGCACTTTCTGCCGTTATGTCTGAAATTGGGGAAATTATTGTCGATATGGACAATAATAATAACATGGAAAATTCTGATGCTCCTGCTGAAGAACCCCCTATCTTACATACAAAAAAATTCCGAATCGGTAGTGGTAATATTATTGGAAAAGGAGTTATCCAAGATTTCTTTACTTGTGCCGGTGCTTTTCCTTCTGTGGGTAGTTCTATTCTTCATAGAACTAGTAGTCTTGCGGATGCTATCGCCATGCTTGTAGTTGAACTTGAAAGGCAATTTATGCACATGCATCCTTGCATACAAAGGATTTTCCTAGAGTTTTCTAATATTGAGCATTCTTCTATTAAGCGTACCGCTACTGTCTTTTTGGCTCATGAGTTCCGATTTATAATAAAAGAGGCCAAAGAAATCTTTACGCACTATAGGGTGGACGTTGGCCGTCCTCCCATAGAGGCAATCCTCTTTGATCAAGAGGAAATAATGTGTTTTCAATCTTTAGACTATGTTGCTTTTAATGAGAACCTTAGAAAAAAGGTTCCTACCAATCTTCTAGTTGATAGAATTTCCGAACTTAATAATGATTTTGCTATTCGAAATATTGAGCTAGCATATTCTCTCGAGTATAGGCTCACGAAGTTTTGTCAAAAGAATGCTTATAATGATGAATTGGTTGTGCAGTATGAAGGGCCAAAGGAGGAACCTATACCTCCCGAAATTGATCTTGGGGACTTCTGTCCAATTTAGCCCTTTCGATTACTCTTTCTTGCCTCAAAGAAAACATTCTGCTGAATGTAAAGAAAACTTTCGTGATCTATCCTATTATTATGGCAATACCTAGATCTATCCTTGCTTTTATGCCTAGCTAGGGGCGTTAAACGATAGCGCTTGTTGGGAGGCAACGCAATTTTATTTTTATTCCTTACTTTTTGATCCTATTTAGTAATAAATAATTTATCTAGCCTCTGTTTTGGTTGTGTTTTTTGTGTTTTATTAGTGTTTATGCCAAGTAGAACCGTTGGGAAGAATTGGGGAAAGTCTTTTTGATCTTGCTGAAAAAACAGAAACTTTAGCGCTCACGAGAATTGCTGCCATTTTTATTTGGAGAGCGATCTTTAGTTAATTCTTTTTGAAGATGATTAATAGATAAATTCCTCACGTCCAGAAATTTATTTTATAATTCTTGGCATTCCAGAAGTTTACGTTAGCTACCGATTACTACAGACTATTCTGTTTTTGACAGATTCTGTTTTTCGTGTGTTGTTTGCTTATTTTGATGAATCTATGGCTAGTAGAAGAGTTTATAAATCATAGAGAAGTTGTAATACAGTAGGTTTAACACCAATATAAATAAAGAATGAGTTCATTACATTACCTTGAAGTGGTGTTTTGTTTTCTTTCGCTAACGGAGCTCACGAGATTTTCTATTTAAGTTTTGTGTTGTGAAGTTTTCAAGTTTTGGGTAAAGATATGATGGATTATGAAACAAGGAGTGGCAAGAGCCTAAGCTTGGGGATGCCCATGGCATGCCAAGGTAAAATTCAAGGACACCAAAAAGCCTAAGCTTGGGGATGCCCCGGAAGGCATCCCCTCTTTCGTCTTCGTCTATCGATAACTTTACTTGGAGCTACATTTTTATTCACCACATGATATGTGTTTTGCTTGGACCGTCTTGTATGATTTGAGTCTTTGCCTTTTAGTTTACCACAATCATCCTTGCTGTACACACCTTTTGAGAGAGACTCACATGATTTGAAATTTATTAGAATACTCTATGTGCTTCGCTTATATCTTTTGAGCTATACAATTTTTGCTCTAGTGCTTCACTTATATCATTTAGAGCACGACAGTGGTTTTATTTTATACAGATAATTGATCTCTCATGCTTCACTTATATTATTTTGAGAGTCCTTTAGAAAACATGGAAATTTTCTTTTAGGAATAATATAAAAACTTTCATAGAAAGTGCATTGAATACTATGAGAAGTTTGATACTTGATAATTGTTTTGAGATATGGAGATGGTGATATTAGATTCATGCTAGTTGAGTACTTGTGTATTTGAGAAATACTTATGTTGAAGTTTGTGATTCCCGTAGCATGCACGTATGGTGAACCGTTATGTGACGAAGTCGGAGCATGATTTATTTATTGATTATCTTCCTTACGAGTGGCGGTCGGGGACGAGTGATGGTTTTTTCCTACCAATCTATCCCCCTAGGAGCATGCTCGTAATACTTTGTTTCGATAACTTATAGATTTTTGCAATAAGTATGTGAGTACTTTATGACTAATGTTGAGTCCATGGATTATACGCACGCTCATCCTTCCACCATTGCTAGCCTCTCTAATACCGCGCACTTCTCGCCGGTATCATACACCCACCATATACCTTCCTCAAAACAGCCACCATACCTACCTATTATGGCATTTCCATAGCCATTCCGAGATATATTGCCATGCAACCTTCCACCATTCCGTTATTATGACACGCTTCATCATTGTCATATTTCTTGTGTGATCATGTAGTTGACATCGTATTTGTGGCAAAGCCACCGTTCATAATTCTTCATACATGTCAGTCATGCATCATTGCACATCCTGGTACACCGCTGGAGGCATTCACATAGAGTCATATTTTGTTCTAAGTATCGAGTTGTAATTCTTGAGTTGTAAGTAAATAAAGTATGATGAACATCATTATTAGAGCATTGACCCAAGTGAGGAATGGATCATGGAGACTATGATTCCCCCACAAGTCAGGATGAGCCTCCGGATGAAAAAAAGGCCATAAAAAGGAGAAGGCCCAAAAAATGAGAGAAAAAGAGAGAAGGGACAATGCTACTATCCTTTTTCCACACTTGTGCTTCAAAGTAGCACCATGATCTTCATGATAGAGAGTCTTCTATGATATCACTTTCATATACTAGTGGGAATTTTTCATTGTAGAACTTGGCTTGTATATTCCAATGATGGGCTTCCTCAAAATTCCCTAGGTCTTCATGAGCAAGCGAGTTGGATGCACACCCACTTAGTTTCTTTTGTTGAGATTTCATATACTTATAGCTCTAGTGCATCTGTTGCATGGCAATCCCTACTCACTCACATTGATATCTATTAATGAGCATCTCCATAGCCCGTTGATACGCCTAGTTGATGTGAGACTATCTTCTCCTTTGTGTCTTCTCCACAACCACCATTCTATTCCATATATAGTGCTATGTCCATGGCTCACGCTCATGCATTGCGCGAAGATTGAAAAAGTTTGAGAACATCAAAAGTATGAAACAATTTCTTGGCTTGTCATCGGGGTTGTGCATGATTTAAATATTTTGTGTGGTGAAGATAGAGCATAGCCAGACTATATGATTTTGTAGGGATAACTTTCTTTGAACATGTTATTTTTGAGAAGACATGATCTCTTAGTTAGTATGCTTGAAGTATTAATATTTATATGTCAATATTAAACTTTTGTCTTGAATCTTTCAGATCTGAACATTCATGCCACAATAAAGAAAAATTACATTGAGAAATATGTTAGAAAGCATTCCACTTCAAAAATTGTTTTTTTATCATTTACCTACTCGAGGACGAGCAGGAATTAAGCTCGGGGATGCTTGATATGTCTCCAACGTATCTATAATTTTTGATTTTGTCCATGCTATTAAATTATCTATTGTGATTGTTAATGGGCTTTATTTTACACTTTTATATCATTTTGGGACTAACCTACTAACCGGAGGCCCAACCCAAATTGCTGTTTTTTTGCCTATTTTAGAGTTTCGCCGAAAAGGAATATCAAACGGAGTCCAAAAGGAATGAAACATTCGGGAACGTGGTTTTCTCAACAAACATGATCTAGGAGACTTGGAGTGGGCGTCAAGAAACAATCGAGGAGGCCACGAGGCAGGGGGCACGCCCTCCACCCTCGTGGGCCCGTTGTTGCTCCACCGACATACTTCTTCCTCCTATATATATCCACGTACCCCCAAACATCCAGGAGCACCACGAAAACCTAATTCCACCGCCGCAACCTTCTGTACCCGAGAGATCCCATCTTGGGGCCTTTTCCGGAGCTCCGCCGGAGGGGGCATCGATCACAGAGGGCCTCTACATCAACTCCATGGCCTCTCCGGTGATGTGTGAGTAGTTTACTTCAGACCTTCGTGTCCATAGTTATTAGCTAGATGGCTTCTTCTCTCTCTTTGGATCTCAATACAAAGTTCTCCCCGATCTTCTTCGAGATCTATTTGATGTAATCTTCTTTTGCGGTGTGTTTGTCGAGATCTGATGAATTGTGGGTTTATGATCAAGTTTATCTACGAACAATATTTGAATCTCCTCTAAATTCTTTTATGTATGATTGGTTTATCTTTCCAAGTCTCTTCGAATTATCAGTTTGGTGTGGCCTACTAGATTGATCTTTCTTGCGATGGGAGAAGTGCTTAGCTTTGGGTTCAATCTTGTGATGCTCGATCCCAGTGACAGTAGGGGAAACGACACGTATTGTATTGTTGCCATCGAGGATAAAAAAGATGGGGTTTATATCATATTGCATGAGTTTATCCCTATACATCATGTCGTCCTGCTTAAGGCGTTACTCTGTTCTTATGAACTTAATACTCTAGATGAATGCTGGATAGCGGTCGATGTGTGGAGTAATAGTAGTAGATGCAGATCATTTCGGTCTACTTGTCATGGACGTGATGCCTATATACATGATCATACCTAGATATTCTCATAACTATGCTCAATTGTATCAATTGCTCGACAGTAATTCGGTTACCCACCATAATACTTATGCTCTTGAGAGAAGCCACTAGTGAAACCTATGGCCCCCGGGTCTATCTTCCATCATATTAATCTTCCAAAACTTAGCTATTTCTATTGACGTTTATTTTACTTTGCATCTTTATTTCTATTTATCATAAAAATACTAAAAATATTATCTTATCATATCTATCAAATCTCACTCTTGTAAGTGACCCTGAAGGGATTGACAACCCCTTTATCTCGTTGGTTGCGAGGTTCTTATTTGTTTGTGTAGGTGCGTGGGACTCAAGCGTTATCTCCTACTGGATTGATACCTTGGTTCTCAAAAACTGAGGGAAATACTGCATCACCCTTTCCTCTTCAAGGGAAAACCAACACAGTGCTCAAGAGGTAGCAAGAAGGATTTCTGGCGACGTTGCCGGGGAGATTCGTGCCATGTCAAGTCAAGATTTGACTCCCGACAACGAGCCATTTCTGGCGCTGTTGTCGGGGAGTCTACGCACAAGTCAAGACATACCAAGTACCCATCACAAACTCTTATCCCTCGCATTACATTATTTGCCATTTGCCTCTCATTTTCCCCTCCCCCATTTCACCAATGCCATTTTATTCGCCCTCTATTTTGCGCCTCCCTCTTTCTTTTGCTCCTCGCACTTTCTGCCGTTATGTCTGAAATTGGGGAAATTATTGTCGATATATACAATAATAATAACATGGAAAATTCTGATGCTCCTGCTGAAGAACCCCCTATCTTACATACAAAAAAATTCCGAATCGGTAGTGGTAATCTTATTGGAAAAGGAGTTATCCAAGATTTCTTTACTTGTGCCAGTGCTTTTCCTTCCATGGTTAGTTCTATTCTTCATAGAACTAGTAGTCTTGAAGACGCTATCCCCATGCTTGTAGTTGAACTTGAAAGGCAATTTATACACTTGCATCCTTGCATACAAAGGATATTCCTAGAGTTTTCTAATATTTAGCATTCTTCTGTTAAGCATGCTGCTACTATCTTTTTGGCTCATGAGTTCAGATTTATAATAAAAGAGGCCAAAGAAATCTTTGCGCACTATAGGGTGGACGCTGGCCATCCTCCCATAGAGGCAATCCTCTTTGATCAAGAGGAAATAATGTGTTTTTAATCTTTAGACTATGTTGCTTTTAATGAGAACCTTAGAAAAAAGGTTCCTACCAATGTTGTACTTAATAATTATTTTGCTATTCGAAATAATGAGCTAGGATATTCTCTTGAGTATAGGCTCACGAATTTTTGTCAAAAGAATGCTTATAATGATGAATTGGTTGTGCAATATGAAGGGCCAAAGGAGGAACCAATACCTCCCGAAATTGATCTTGGGGACTTCTATCCCATTAAATTTAGCCCTTTTGATTACTTTTTCTTGCCTCAAAGAAAACTTGCTTATGACCATAGAGAATATGAAATGAGTTTTCATGATCTATCCTATTATTATGGCAATACCTAGATCTATCCTTGCTTTTATGCCTAGCTACGGGGGTTAAACAATAGCGCTTGTTGGGAGGCAACCCAATTTTATTTTTATTCCTTGCTTTTTGCTCCTGTTTAGTAATAAATAATTTATCTATCCTCTGTTTTGGTTGGGTTTTTTGTGTTTAATTAGTGTTTGTGCCAAGTAGAACCGTTGGCAAGACTTGGGGAAAGTCTTTTTGATCTTGCTGTAAAAAACAGAAACTTTAGTGCTCACGAGAATTGCTGCCATGTTTATTTGGAGAGTGATATTTAGTTAATTCTTTTTGCAGATGATTAATATATAAATTCCTCACGTCCAGCAATTTATATTAGAATTTTTGGGGTTCCAGAAGTTTGCGTTAGCTACCGATTACTACAGACTGTTCTGTTTTTGACAGATTCTGTTTTTCGTGTGTTGTTTGCTTATTTTGATGAATCTATGGCTAGTAAAAGAGTTCATAAAACATAGAGAAGTTGTCATACAGTAGGTTTAACACCAATATAAATCAAGAATGAGTTCATTACAGTACCTTGAAGTGGTGTTTTGTTTTCTTTCGCTAACGGAGCTCACGAGATTTTCTATTTAAGTTTTGTGTTCTGAAGTTTTCAAGTTTTGGGTAAAGATTTGATGGATTATGAAACAAGGAGTGGCAAGAGCCTAAGCTTGGGGATGCCCATGGCACGCCAAGGTAAAATTCAAGGACACCAAAAAGCCTAAGCTTGGGGATTCCCCGGAAGGCATCCCCTCTTTCGTCTTCGTCTATTGGTAACTTTACTTGGAGCTACATTTTTATTCACCACATGATATGTGTTTTGCTTGGACCGTCTTGTATGATTTGAGTCTTTGCCTTTTAGTTTACCACAATCATCCTTGCTGTACACACCTTTGAGAGAGACTCACATGATTTGAAATTTATTAGAATACTCTATGTGCTTCGCTTATATCTTTTGAGCTATATAGTTTTTGCTCTAGTGCTTCACTTATATCATTTAGAGAACGACAGTGGTTTTATTTTATAGAGATAATTGATCTCTCATGCTTCACTTATATTATTTTGAGAGTCCTTTAGAAAACATGGCAATTTTCTTTTAGGAATAATATAAAAACTTTCATAGAAAGTGCATTGAATACTATGAGAAGTTTGATACTTGATAATTGTTTTGAGATATGGAGATGGTGATATTAGATTCATGCTAGTTGAGTACTTGTGTATTTGAGAAATACTTATGTTGAAGTTTGTGATTCCCGTAGCATGCACGTATGGTGAACCGTTATGTGACGAAGTCGGAGCATGATTTATTTATTGATTGTCTTCCTTACGAGTGGCGGTCGGGGACGAGTGAGGATCTTTTCTTACCAATCTATCCCCCTAGGAGCATGCTCGTAATACTTTGTTTCGATAATTTATAGATTTTTGCAATAAGTATGTGAGTACTTTATGACTAATGTTGAGTCCATAGATTATACGCACTCTCATCCTTCCACCATTGCTAGCCTCTCTAATACTGCGCACTTTTTGCCGGTATCATACACCCACCATATACCTTCCTCAAAACAGCCACCATACCTACCTATTATGGCATTTCCATAGCCATTCCGAGATATATTGCCATGCAACTTTCCACCGTTCCGTTATTAAGACACGCTTCATCATTGTCATATTGCTTGCGTGATCATGTAGTTGACATCGTATTTGTGGCAAAGCCACTGTTCATAATTCTTCATACATGTCAGTCATGCATCATTGCACATCCCGATACACCGCCGGAGGCATTCACATAGAGTCATATTTTGTTCTAAGTATCGAGTTGTAATTCTTGAGTTGTAAGTAAATAAAGTATGATGATCATCATTATTAGAGCACTGTCCCAAGTTAGGAAAGGATGATGGAGACTATGATTCCCCCACAAGTCAGGATGAGACTCCGGACGAAAAAAGGCCATATAAAAGGAGAAGGCCCAAAAAATGAGAGAAAAAGAGAGAAGGGACAATGCTAATATCCTTTTTCCACACTTGTGCTTCAAAGTAGCACCATGATCTTCATGATAGAGAGTCTCCTATGATATCACTTTCATATACTAGTGGGAATTTTTCATTATAGAACTTGGCTTGTATATTCCAATGATGGGCTTCCTCAAAATTCCCTAGGTCTTCATGAGCAAGCGAGTTGGATGCACACCCACTTAGTTTCTTTTGTTGAGATTTCATATACTTATAGTTCTAGTGCATCCGTTGCATGGCAATCCCTACTCACTCACATTGATATCTATTAATAGGCATCTCCATAGCCCGTTGATACGCCTAGTTGATGTGAGACTATCTTCTCCTTTTTGTCTTCTCCACAACCACCATTCTATTCCATATATAGTGCTATGTCCATGGCTCACGCTCATGTATTGCGTGAAGATTGAAAAAGTTTGAGAACATCAAAAGTATGAAACAATTTCTTGGCTTGTCATCGGGGTTGTGCATGATTTAAATATTTTGTGTTGTGAAGATAGAGCATAGCCAGACTATATGATTTTGTAGGGATAACTTTCTCTGGCCATGTTATTTTTGAGAAGACATGATCGCTTAGTTAGTATGCTTGAAGTATTACTATTTTTATGTCAATATTAAACTTTTTTCTAGAATCTTTCGGATCTGAACATTCATGCCACAATAATGAAAAATTACATTGAGAAATATGTTAGAAAGCTTTCCACATCAAAAATTCTTTTTTATCATTTACCTATCTCCAACGTATCTATAATTTTTGATTTCTTCATGCTATTATATTATCTATTTTGAATGTTAATGGGCTTTATTTTACACTTTTATATCATTTTTGGGACTAACCTACTAACTGGAGGCCCAGCCCAAATTTCTGTTTTTTTGGCCTATTTTAGAGTTTCGCTAAAAAGGAATATCTGAAACCTTCGGGAACGTGATTTTCTCAACAAACATGATCTAGGAGACTTGGAGTGGGCGTCAAGAAACAATCGAGGAGGCCACGAGGCAGGGGGCGCGCCCTCCACCCACGTGGGCCCCTCATTGCTCCACCGATGTACTTCTTCCTCCTATATATATCCACGTACCCCCAAACATCCAGGAGCACCATGAAGACCTAATTCCACCGCCGCAACCTTCTGTAACCAATAGATCCCATCTTGGGGCCTTTTCCGGAGCTCCGCTGGAGGGGGCATCGATCATGGAGGGCCTCTACATCAACTCCATGGCCTCTCTGGTGATGTGTGAGTAGTTTACTTCAGACCTTCGGGTCCATAGTTATTAGCTAGATGGCTTCTTCTCTCTCTTTGAATCTCAATACAAAGTTCTCCTCGATCTTCTTGGAGATCTATTTGATGCAATCTTCTTTTGCGGTGTGTTTGTCGAGATCCGATGAATTGTGGGTTTATGATCAAGTTTACCAATGAACAATATTTGAATCTCCTCTGAATTCTTTTATGTATGATTGGTTTATCTTTGCAAGTCTCTTCGAATTATCAGTTTGGTTTGGCCTACTAGATTGATCTTTCTTGCAATGGGAGAAGTGCTTAGCTTTGGGTTCAATCTTGCGGTGCTCGATCCCAGTGACAGTAGGGGAAACGACACGTATTGTATTGTTGCCATCGAGGATAAAAAGATGGGGTTTATATTATATTGCATAGGTTTATCCCTCTACATCATGTCGTCTTTCTTAAGGCGTTACTCTGTTCTTATGAACTTAATACTCTAGATGCATGCTGGATAGCGGTCGATGTGTGGAGTAATAGTAGTAGATGTCGAATCGTTTCGGTCTACTTGTCACGGACGTGATGCCTCTATACATGATCATACCTATATATTCTCATAACTATGCTCAATTCTATCAATTTCTCGATAGTAATTCGTTTACCCACCTAATACTCATGCTCTTGAGAGAAGCCACTAGTGAAACCTATGTCCCCCGGGTCTATCTTCCATCATCTTAATCTTCCAACACTTAGCTATTTCTATTGCCGTTTATTTTACTTCGCATCATTATTTCTCTGTATCATAAAAATACTAAAAATATTATCTTATCATATCTATCAGATCTCACTCTTGTAAGTGACCGTGAAGGGATTGACAACCCCTTTATCGCGTTGGTTGCGAGGTTCTTATTTGTTTGTGTAGGTGCGTGGGACTCGAGCGTGATCTCCTACTGGATTGATACCTTGGTTCTCAAAAATTGAGGGAAATGCTTACGCAACTTTACTGCATCACCCTTTCCTCTTCAAGGGAAAACCAACGTAGTTCTCAAGAGGTAGCAGGGCGCACGGCGCACGGCAGCGATGTAGGGGGGCGTCGAGGTCGGGGTCGGGGGCTGCGTCGACGGCGTGCAGAGGTCGACGGGACAGCGCGCGGCGGCCGGGCAATGACGGCGACGACAGCAGACGCACGCGTGTTGGATTTGGGGGATGTGGGCGTTGGGGAAGAAGAAAATGGTTGGTTAAGTGGAAAGTAGCAGCAGCGCGTTCCATAGAAAGCGCTCCTGCTACATTAGCTATAGCGCTGTCCATAAAGCCTACTACTGCTATGCATTTCTCCTTTATTTTTCTTTTTCATTTATTTTCATTCACATTTTATTTTTTCCTTCCCCTTTTTCTATTTCTTTCATTTTCATTTACTTTTCTATATGTTTTTTATATTATTTTCCTTTCCTTAGCAGTAGCGCTTCCTGCGCGAAACACGCTGCTACAACAATCTTAGCAGCAGCGCGCTTTCCTTAGGCACGCTACAACTATACGTACCCTGGCGAGAATAGTAAGGAGAATTGTAGTAGTAGCACCTCTACAGTTAGACGCACTACTGCTATGATCTTAGCTGCAACGCGTTTGGATAACATGCGCTAGTGGTAAATTGTAGTAGCACTTCTTTTGTCCCGCACTATTGGTAAGTTTCTGTGTATAAGGTTTTCCCTAGTAGTGTGTGCTTTGTGGAAGTCCATTTAAGCATCTTGATCTATCTCTATAGATCTTGATGCCCAATATATAAGCAGCTTCACCGAGGTCATTCATTGAAAAATTCTTATTCAAGTATCCTTTTATGCAATCCAGAAATTCTGTATTATCTCCAATCAACAATATGTCATGCACATATAATATTAGAAATGCTACAGAGCTCCCACTCACTTTCTTGTAAATACATTCTTCTCCAAAAGTCCATATAAAACCACATGCTTTGATCACACTATCAAAGCGTATATTCCTACTCCGAGAGGCTTGCACCAGTCCATAAACAGATCGCTGGAGCTTGCACACTTTGTTAGCACCTTTAGGATCGACAAAACCTTCTGGTTGCATCATATACAACTCTTCTTTAAGATATCTATTAAGGAATGTAGTTCTGACATCCATTTGCCAAATTTCATAATCATAACATGCGGCAATTGCTAACATGATTCAGATAGACTTAAGCATCGCTACGGGTGAGAAGGTCTCATCGTAGTCAACTCCTTGAATTTGTCAAAAACCTTTCACAACAAGTCGAGATTTGTAGATAGTAACATTATTGTCAGCGTCAGTCTTCTTCAAGATCCATTTATTCTCTATGGCTTGTCGATCATCGGGCAAGTGAACCAAACTCCACACTTTGTTCTCATACATGGATCCCATCTCAGATTTCATGGCCTCAAGCCTTTTCACGGAATTTGGGCTCATCATCGCTTCCTCATAGTTCGTAGGTTCTTCATGGTCTAGTAACATGACTTCCAGAATAGGATTACCGTACCACTCTGGTGCGGATCATACTCTGGTTGACCTACAAGGTTCGGTAGTAACTTGATCTAATGTTTCATGATCTTCACCATTTGCTTCCTCACTAATTGGTGTAGGAATCACTGGAACTGATTTCTGTGATGAACTACTTTCCAATTCCAGAGAAGGTACAATTACCTCATCAAGTTCTACTTTCCTCCCACTCACTTGTTTCAAGAGAAACTCCTTCTCTAGAAAGGATCCATTCTTAGCAACGAATATCTTGCCTTCGGATCTGTGATAAAAGGTGTATCCAACTGTTTCCTTTGGTTATCCTATGAAGACACATATCTCCGATTTGGGTTCGAGCTTATCAGGTTGAAGCTTTTTCACATAAGCATCACAGCCCCAAACTTTAGGAAACGACAGCTTAGGTTTATTGCCAAACCACAGTTTACATGTTGTCGTCTCAACAGATTTAGATGGTGCCTTATTTAACATGAATGCGGTCGTCTCTAAAGCATAACCCCAAAACGATAGCGGTAAATCGGTAAGAGACATCATAGATTGCACGATACGTAATAAAGTACGGTTACGATGTTCAGACACACCATTACGCTATGGTGTTTCGGGTGCCGTGAGTTGCGAAACTATTCCACATTGTTTCAAATGAAGACCAAACTCATAACTCAAATATTCACCTCCACGATCAGATCGTAGAAACTTTATTTTCTTGTTGCAATGATTTTCCACTTCACTCCGAAGTTCTTTGAATTTTTCAAATGTTTCAGACTTATGTTTCATTAACTAGATATACCCATCTCTGCTCAAATCAGCTATGAAGGTTAGAAAATAACGATACTTGCTGCGAGCCTCAAAACTCGTCGGACTGCATACATCAGTATGTATTATTTCCAACAAGTCAGTTGCTCGCTCCATTGTTCCGGAGAATGGAGTCTTAGTCTTCTTACCCATGAGGCATGGTTCGTAAGCATCAAGTGATTCATAATCAAGTGCCCATCAGCATGGAGTTTCTTCATGCGCTTTCAACCAATATGACCTAAACGGCAGTGCCACAAATAAGTTGCACTATCAATATTAACTTTGCATCTTTTCGCTTCAATATTATGAATATGTGTACCACTACAACCGAGATTCAACAAAAATAGACCAATCATCAAGGGTGCATGACCATAAAAGATATTACTCATATAAATAGAACAATGATTATTCTCTGATTTAAATGAATAACCGTCTCGCATCAAAAAGATCTAGATATAATGTTCATGCTCAACGCCGGCACCAAATAATAATTATTTAGGTCTAAAACTAATCCCAACGGTACATGTAGAGGTAGCGTGCCGACGGCGATGACATCGACTTTGGAACCATTTCCCATGCGCATCGTCTCCTCATCCTTTACCAATCTTCGTTTAATCCGTAGCCCCTAAATTTGTTGTTTATAATTCCTTATATCATGATAAATGTTTATTATTGATGCTAGAATTGTATTAAGAGGAAACTTAGTACATGTGTGGATACATACACAAACAGAGTGTCCCTAGTATGCCACTACTTGACTAGCTCGTTAATCAAAGATGGTTAAGTTTCCTAGCCATAGACATGTGTTGTCATTTCATGAATGGGATCACATCATTAGAGAATGATGTGATGGACAGGACCCATCCGTTAGCTTAGCATAATGATCGTTTAGTTTTTCTGCTATTGCTTTCTTCATGACTTATACATGTTCCTCATACTATGAGATTATGCAACTCCCGAATACCGGAGGAACAGCTTCTGTGCTATCAAACATCACAACGTAACTGGTTGATTATAAAGATGTTCTACAGGTGTCTCCGATGGTGTTTATTGAGTTGGCATAGATCGAGATTAGGATTTGTCACTCCGTGTATCGGAGAGGTATCTCTGGGCCCTCTCGGTAATGCACATCACTATGAGTCTTGCAAGCAATGTGACTAATGAGTTAGTCACGGGATGATGCATTACTGAACGAGTAAAGAGATTTGCCGGTGACAAGATTGAACTAGGTATGATGATACCGACAATTAAATCTCGGGCAAGTAATATACCGATGACAAAGGGAACAACGTATGTTGTTATGCGCTTTGACCGATAAAGATCTTCGTAGAATATGTAGGAGCCAATATGAGCATCCAAGTTCCGCTATTGGTTATAGACCGGAGATGCGTTTCGGTCATGTCTACATAGTTCTCAAACCCGTAGGGTCCGCATGCTTTAACGTTCGATGACGATTTGTATTATGAGTTATGTATTTTGATGAACCGAAGTTTGTTCGGAGTCCTAGTTGAGATCACGGACATGACGAGGAGTCTCGAAATGGTCGAGACATGACAATTGATATATTGGAAAGTTATGTTTGGACACTGGAATGGTCTCGGATAGGTTCGGGCCTTTTTCGAAGTACCGTGGGTTACCGGAACCCCCCGAGGGGTTAATGGGACTTCTTGGGCCCTAGTGGAAGAAAGGAGGCGACGGCGGCCAGGTGGAGGCGCGCGCCCCCCCAATCCTAATCCGAATTGGAGTAGGGTTGGGGGGGCGCCCCCCTTTCGTTCTTCTCCTCCCTCTCTTTCCCCCTTCTCCTTCTTGGAATAGGAAAGGAGGGGGGCGAATCCTAGTTGGACCGGGAGCCCAAGTAGGACTCCCCCGTTGGCGTGCCACACCTTGTCTGGCCTCCTCCTCCCCCTCCTTTATATACATGGGAGGGGGGCACCCCAAAGGTACACCAAAGTTTCTCTTAGCCGTGTGCGATGCCCCCCTCCACAGTTACACACCTCGGACATATCATCGTAGTGCTGAGGCGAAGCCCTGCGCCGGTAAACTTCATCATCACCATCGCCATGCCGTCGTGCTGAAGAAACTCTTCCTCGGCCTCAACTGGATCAAGAGTTTGAGGGGCGTCATTGAGATGAATATGTGCTGATCGCGGAGGTGCCGTACGTTTGGTACTTGGATCGGGCGATAGATCTTGTGTAGATGTTATATGCACGACTAGAACACAATGAGTTGTGGGCGATAATAGTCATGCTGCTTACCAGCATTTTGATATATTATACGTTCTTTTCTGACATCGTCTGCAAAAGTTATAGCCGTTTTACATTTTCCCTACACTTTTTGCAAAACATGTCCAAATATAAGTTTTAAAATTTTCCTAACTAGTAGATGTAGTAACATAACTACATCTCGAAGGATTTTAAATTTTGAAGTTTCTATCATTTTCTTTTGCTTTTTACAAAACTGAAAAGGCGATGCACCGGGGGGGGGGGGGGGGGGTAGGATTTGAAAATTGCACCATTAGTACCGGTTCATGGCACGAACCAGTACTAAAGTTCTCGAGACCTTTAGTACCGGTTCGTGCCACGAACCGGTACTAATGGGCATCACACCCTTTAGTACCGGTTCGTGCCACGAACCGGGACTAAATGTCCCATTTGAACCGGGAGTAATGCCTGTATGGTGCCCTCGCCGCTTGAACCGGGACTAATGCTCACATTAGTCCCGGTTCGTAATGCAACCGGGATTAATGCTCTTTTCTGGCTGGACCAAAGCCCCTTTTTCTACTAGTGTAGTTAGTTGATTTGAAAAAAAAATAAACGAGACAAAAGGTTTATCATTTTCATTAATTAAAAATATAATTCTCTAGTTAATTTAGAGAAATTGGGCAAAAACCATAACAACAAGCCCAAAAAAGATCGTCATGGAACATGATAATACACATGCCAGCGGCTTCTAGCTACCAACATAGACTTCACACATAAACGAAAAGAGCAACCGCCATGGCTGCACACAGGCGTCATCATCATCACCCATCGCCCTGGATCAAGCGACTCCGACTTCATCGAAGGTGACCATGAACAAAACAATCATCAAAGGTTGATGCACGAAACCAACATCTACTAACAGAAAGCGGGCATCAGAAGCGGCCTCCGCAAGCGGTTGTGATCAAATAAAACGAAGTTGCCTGTATAGATGCACACCGGAGGCGGTTAGGACAACATAACCGCTTGCAGTAACTATTGAAGGCGGCTGGTGACAAAGAAAAACTGCATTTACTATTGAAACCGCCTAAGCTTAGTGAGTAGATCAGGACAGGGCCTTCACTTCTCTTTGTCTACTGGTCCTCTGCCTTCATTTTAGTTTCCGTCCATTTCACTTCCCTTTTTCGGTCCTTGGACAGACCATGTGCCAAACTAGGTCCCACCAAATGAACGATTCCTAATTTCTGATTAGTCATTGGAGTTTCTGAGAACTCTTTAATTGGTATAGTATAGATAGATAGATTACACATATGGGCACACGCAGAGAATGATTTACCCTGGCTCTGAGAGTATTTTGGATATCCAAATGCAATATCGAGCTTTACCCATGGGGTGCAAGTCCGGGAGAAAGACGTTGTTGATATACACGAGGGTATGTGTTTTATTTTCTGGTTTTGGAAGGATGGTATTGTAAGGGTTGGACCATTTAATGTATATATTTTTCTACACTCGGGAAGAACCCAGACTTAAATTAGATAAGCATGCAACATTTTACAAAAGGACCCAACAGAAAGTAGAAATTACAGCCTAGGTGAGAAACTTTGCAAATAGGAACCCAAAGGATGAAACTAAAAAGCAATCAAGTCCTTGGCACTTGCTTCGATCCTGGGTTGGATCCACCGCTGTCGGGGATGTGACCATTTTAATATATGATGTTGGCATTCATGCAAAACGAAACAGTGTATGTACGTGAATTCGTAGACAAGCCTGCCAATGGTAGTTGGTTTCTACTAATTGACGATATACTCCATTACCCAATAAATGCTTTACAACATTATGTTCTCTGCAAACATAGAGCATGTCGCCATGACATGGACGATCTTGACATAATGTACGGCCAACCGAATGATAAAACAGAGATTCCCACAGGCACGCACTGCAGACTCATGGGGTCAACGTGTATGCTTGGCCACTCTTTTTTTCTCTTAAATCAATGCGGCAAAATAATCTAGTTTTCAAAAGGACTAAAGTAAACATAAGCTTAAGTCTCTTTGCGGTATATTGCGAACAAGATATATAATAATCTCCTCTCATTTTAGTACGTAAGTAACTAGTACAATAACTTTTTGAAAGTAGCATCACAAATATTTAGGATTAGGTTACACATGAACCACACATATCATTTATACGTTGAGCTTACTAGTTGGCGGAGAATAAAGCCACACATCAAGATACAATGGATGGTGCGGGTGAATTGGCCAATCCGCTACAGAACCCGCAACAAAAGATGTTCCTAGGGCAGCACACCGGATTGTACCCCACCGGTCTAGCAGCTGCATGTGCTACCGATGATGCCATCATCATGAGCAAGCAGACTTGCGCCATGAGAAAAACTATGATCACTTGGAAGATGCCATTGTCCGCCAATGCCTAAGAACACAGAACAACAAAAGATATATAGTTATGCAATAATTTGTCAACCAGTATGTTTTTGTGGTCGTGAGGGGTACCGTTCAGTCGCCTTATATAGATGTGGTGGCATCAAGGTTATCCTTATCCAATAATGTCATTAAATGACATGTTTCATTTTTCTTTGGATAATGGTTATCCTTCTACAAATAAATGGCAATAGTTCCTCCATCCCTAAATATAAGTATTTTTTGGGGATTTCAATATGAACTATATACAGATGTATATAGACATAGTTTAGAGTGTAGATCCACTCATTTTGTTCCGTATGTAGTCTATATTGAAATCTATAAAAAGACTTATATTTAGGAATGGAGGGAGTAAATCCTATGTAATGTCATTACTAGTATACCGAGAAATCATCAATAACTACGGTCATGTTGTCTTATAGATAGGGCTTACTCCCCTGATTTCAGAATAGAGTGCATATTAGTTTTGTTGATTACACTTTGATCTAGTTTATAAGAAGGAAATATTAACATGTACGATAGCGATCAATATCCTCAAACCCATCATGAAAAAGTTCTCATGTTATATTTTCCGGAACAATCGGTCCGTGCCACTGCCAAAGTTGCGTATTTCAATCCTGCCACTCAATCTTCCATATTTCGGGTCTGGGCACTAACGATTGTGAAACAAATAGGTGTATGACACTACACGTCATCTCCATTGCTTGTCCTCAACTTTGCGTTGCTTCCTTCCATCTTGGACACACCACTTCACCACATCAATTGCACCCACGAGGAGACTCGATTGACCCTTTCTGGGCGATGTGCGAGCCCAACATTGCGCCATAATTTCCATTTCCACTGCAACATGGGCCCACCAGTATTGATGACAAGACTCTTCAAGTGTCCGTTGATGTGGGGAACCACCATTGGGGCCATAATTCCCATTTTGCCCCTCTGGTGCGTGCATTTCTCCACTGTGGGCACACCTGCAGTGCTCGATAGTGACACACCCCTAAATTTTGGTTACCCCCCTTTTCCCCACCACTTTGAGTCATATGCTCCCACTGATCTGTCACCGCCTTGTTGCTTCCACGGCCTCCATTTACCCGGATCTTGGTGGTGAGGAACAACGCCCTCTGGAGCCTGTTGAAAGTGGCATTTCTCCCATTTGGTAAAGAAATCATTGTCTTGTGTTGTTTTGTGATTCCCCTTTTGTGTTTCGAATAGTGTGGTCACACTATTAGGAAAAAGGCTACTAGCAGCATGGGTAACCACGCTCCTAGTATCACACTACAGCTAATAGTTAATAGTAGCGTGGGTTAAACCCGTGCTACTACTAACTAACTTCGTTAGTAGTAGCGTGTGCCACCCACGCTACTACTATTTGGTACCCGCACTATTACTAATGAAATAGTAGTAGCGTGTCTACAATTCCAACGCTACTAGTATCCTAAATACTACTAGCGAGCAGTTTTTTCCAACCCTACTACTAACTTATTAGAAGTTTTAAAAAAATAAACTCAATCAATTCCATTATATCACACAATTGCCGTTCGAGAATGTATGATCAAGAAGCGATCCAAGACTACTTACGTTCAAGAATAACATGGGATCATGTTCTCTTCCCAGACTCCGCCGAAAAGAGACCATCACGGCTACACACGCTGTTGAACCATTTTAATTAAGTAAAGTTTCAGGTTTTCTACAACCGGACATTAACAAATTCCCATCTGCCCATAACCGCGGGCACGACTTTTGAAAGTTCAAATCCCTGGAGGGGTGTCCCAACTTAGCCCATCACAAGCTCTCACGGTCAACGAAGGATATTCCTTCTCCCAAGACGGCCCGATCAGACTCGGAATCCAGGTTACAAGACATCTCGACAATGGTAAAACTAAACCAGCAAAGCTACTCGAATGTGCCGACAAATCCCGATAGGAGCTGCACATATCTCGTTCTCAGGGAACAACAGATGAGATCTCCGTACAACTAAAACCAAACCTCGAGTTTCCCTGAGGGGGCGCTGCAAAGGGCTCTAGTTTGGACCAACACTCAGAGGAGCACTGGCCCGGGGGTTTAAAATAAAGATGACCCTTGAGTCCGCGGAACCCAAGGGAAAAGAGGCTAGGTGGCAAATGGTAAAACCAAGGTTGGGCCTTGCTGGAGGAGTTTTATTCAAGGCGAACTGTCAAGGGGTTCCCATTATAACCCAACCGTGTAAGGAACGTAAAATCAAGGAACATAACACTGGCATGACGGAAACTAGTGCGGCAAGAGTGGAACAAAACACCAGGCATAAGGCCGAGCCTTCCACCCTTTACCAAGTATATAGATGCATTGAAGTAAAAAAAATATAATAATGATATCCCAACAATGAACATGTTCCAACAAGGAACCAACTCCAATCTTCACCTGCAACTAGCAACGCTATAAGAGGGGTTGAGAAAAGCAGTAACATAGCCAAACAATGGTTTGCTAGGACAAGGTGGGTTAGAGGTTTGACATGGAAAAATGGGAGGCATGATAAGCAAGTGGTAGGTATCGTAGCATAGGCATAGCAATAGAGCGAGCATCTAGCAAGCAAAGATAGAAGTGATTTCGAGGGTATGGTCATCTTGCCTGCAAAGTTCTCCGCTTTTGCGTAACCTTGATCTTCGTAAGCATACTCAACGGGTTCCTCATTCACGTACTCGTCTCCCGGCTCTACCCAAAGCAAGAACACAAGCAAAGGGAACCACGATCAACCACGGTGCAGTGCACAAGCAACATGATGCAAAACATGGCATGATATGCGGGATGTGATATTCAATGCATATGCATGCTTCGGAAGAGAATGATTGAACCAGGCCTCAACTTGGCAAACCAAGAGCTCCACAGGAAAGATGAGTTGATTTCGGTCGAAATCGATATAAAGATCACCAGAAACGGATCCACGGTTTGCAAATGACAAGCAAAACAAATATGGCACCGATCTGCGATTAACAGCACGAGGCCATCTAAATGCATCAAGAACAACAAGCTACTGCACTCTAACATAGCAACAAAGTACATGGCAGTGATCCACTCAAGATGCTTGACAAAATATGAACACTGAGCTACGGCTAGTTCACTCAATAGCAGGTCCAAGCAAGCATGACAAAAGTGCAAAAGATATCAGGTTCTCAGACTTAGTGAAAATAACAACATGGTAGGTTTAACATCAGGAAGCAATGTTTAGAGCAAGATAACAACATGCTATAGGAACATAACATGGCAAAGCAAGGCATGACATGAAGCTAATCAAAGCATACAACAAAAGTCCCTTACTGGCCATAAGCCAAAAGGGATCAGAAAGTACAATGGCAACCATGTGAACATAGCAAGTTTCGTTAACAGATTCAGACTTAGCAGAAAACTGGAACATGGCAAAACAGATTTAGGTAGGCATGTTTACGAGCTCGATGCACTCACCACAAGGCATTGCATGACAAACTAATCATACACCCAGCAAGTAGACATGATAAATAAGCTATCCATGGCAAGAACACTCTCATAGCATGCATGGATAGACTATAACAACCTCGGCAAAATTGATTAACACGTAAACAATCTGCCAGGAACATTTTATAGCAAAAGTAGAGCAAGATTGAGTTATGCTAGGGAACTCCATAATTGCAAACAAAGACATGGATGGATAGAGCATAACAATATCTCAAAATAATCCTTACTGAACATGCTCAAAAGAGGCATGGATCACTCTTTAGCAATAAGAATACATGGCATAAAAATATTATCAGGGAAAAGACTTGGAAGAATTCGAAGTCCCTGAAATCAGCAACATTAAGAGAGCTACTTTGCATGCTTGTGCTAGTCACCACAATGATCACAAAAATACATGGCATACACCCCTGTAAAGATGGCATGGCATACTTCAAAACACATGTAGGGCTCAAGTTCATAGGAGGCACACATTAAACATGGCAAAAATGACAAATGTCCAATATCTGTTAAGAATCTGAAACTAATATCACATAGCACTCTTGCAACAGCATTTAGGGCATCAAGATGAACTCAAATGAACATGGTGCAATGGAATGAACTGAAGTCCACATCAAGACGAACAATTTGATATGCTACACGCCCAAAACGGAACCACGGGTGCAAAGATATGGCATGATGAAGTATGCTAAAAATGCTGGGGACTTAGTAGAAAAACGACCTCGCGGGAAAACTGGATCTCGGGGTTCCGGGACGGAGACGTGCGGGGACGAGAGGAGGCGTTTGGATCGCGGGCCTGATGGATCTGGTCCACCCGGACCGGATCTGGAGCGGGCCAGGTCCGGCGACGGCGAGGTGGCCGGAAGCGTGGGAGACGGCGGCGGAGGGCAATTCCGGCGAACTCCGGTCACTGAAGGCGGCGAGGTAGGAGGCGCGGCGACGAGGAGCTGGTGGTGGCGCGACGCTCGGGGCGATGGCAACTGGTGGTGGTGGGTCGAGCAGTGGCCGGAGCATAGCGCGCGAGGCGGCGCCGGAAGCGGGCACAACGATGGTTGGCGGCGATCGCCGGCGGGGAGACGGCTGGACTTGGCGGCGGGGATGGCGAGGCGAAACCGTGTGGGCGGCGCGGCGAGGCGGCTTCGCCTCTGGCGAGCGGCGGAAGCGACCGGGCCGGGCGGGTCCGTGACGGGCCCGGCGGGTCGGAGGAGAGAGAGAGCCGGCTGGGGACACATGCCGAATTCTGATTGGACGCGGGCGTTGGCGGACGCGTCCGGCTGGCGGCGGACGTGTCCGGCGATGGCGGGGATGGATCTAGGGTTTTGGATCGCGAAATGGACGGGAAGGGCACATATTTATAGGTAGAGGGAGATAGGAGACTCCAAATGAGGTGCGGTTTTCGGCCATGCGATCGTGATCGAACGGCCAAGATGATGGAGGGGGTTTAGGTGGGTTTTGGGCCACTTTGGAGAGGTGTTGGGCTGCAACACACATGAGGCCTTTACGGTTCCTCGGTTAACCGTTGGAGTATCAAACGAAGTTCAAATGGCAAGAAACTTGACAGGCGGTCTACCGGTAGTAAACCAAGGCTGCTTGGCAAGTCTCGGTCCAATCCGAGAACGTTTGACACCCGCACACGAAAAGAGGTAAAATGAGACACCGGAGGACATAGGAGCGCCGGAATGCAAAACGGACAACGGGGAAAATGCTCGGATGCATGAGACGAACACGTATGCAAATGCGATGCACATGATGACATGATATGAGATGCATGACAAAGACAAAAGCAACACGAAGACGAAACCCAACAACGAGGAAATATCATAACTTAGTGCCGGAAATGGCAAGAGTTGGAATACAAATATGGAAGGTTACATACGGGGCGTTACATGGTTCGTGCCATGCAAATTCAAAACTTTACCACTACTTCTAGACGTCAGAGACTGAGACACTTTGTTATGGTCCGATCCAAAAGTTGGCTCACTCGTCAATGCGGGCGCCTTCCCGGCCTGATCTCGCGGCCTGCAGCTGCGACGAAACACAACGGGCAGCCTCAACAAGCACACTTGACCGACGACAGCCGCCGCCTTGAGTAGCGACGTCGTCACGTCCCTCGCCCTAGCCCTCAGCTCAAGCAGGCCCCGGTCGAAGTCGGCCTCGTGCCATGCTACCAGCGAATGGAGGAAGCCATCGTACACATGCCCCACACCCTGAAATCCGAACACTATTAAGATTCATCTTCAGAATTGGACACATACCGAATCAAGTCTATCTGAAATGTTGATCATCTCTCGGGCTCGGGGTGTCTGATCGACTGCTCACTCATGTGCTGGGGTGCCAGAGGTAGATGACGAGCAGCAGCTTCGCCTCTCCGTACATCGGCAGCCACGACACCGTCCAGTCCACGAAACTCTCGACGACCTTCGGCATCGCCACCAGAACCTTGCAACATTACCAACAGAGGATCAGAAACTTCAGATTCTTCAGAAGAATGACACCGAAAAATAATGCGGTGTATGTCGATGAAAAATACAATCAGTGAAAAAGACAAGGAGCATACTAACCCATTCAGGCAGTGAAAATATAATGTAGAGCAGTAAAAGTGGATATAATGTAGAGCAGTAAAAGTGGAACATGGCTCAACATTTGCATTGAGAGGGATAGATATACAATTGAGGATCCACTAGGTAAATAAATAATTCTCATAAATCAACAACATTGTCTGCATTTAACATACTGTAAATAGTGTCCGCCATCCTTGAGGAAAACCCAAACATTATTCTGATTACCCAGAAGGAACTAGCAATCCCCATTCCCCAACACATCTAAATCTCACAGCATGGTTAGATAAGACCCAAATACTCAGAGGTGGAACTCTGAATCCCCTTGGAACTGTAGAAACCCAAAACTATTGTGCTTAAACCCTTGATGCAGTGAATAAATTTTAGCATATGTCCCAACCATTCTAGCAAATTATTCTGATATATTGGATATATGAACTTGGATCGGTAGAAAGCGAGCAGTGCTACTTACAGGGACAGGAACCATGTCAATCAGTCTTTTGCCGACTTCGCCATCAAGACAAGAGAAATCATCTACGCGTTCTAGTGAGCACCCCTGGCAGCCGCGCGCATTGCTACCTTCTTCGGGGCTCGAGCAAGAACTGATGCGCTCTGCTTCTTGTACATACGACTGTGCTGCACCGGTGTTTATGCAAGGGGGTCAGTGTTAATATATCCCTGAATTTACTATGAGAGGGGGTGGAATGCCTGAATTCACAATACTAACCTGATTCACCACCTGTTGCCGCACAAATCTATGGTGTTCAGGAGTTCGGTAAAATTGATCAGACAATGCCCGAACTTCTTAAAAGGAAGATTCGGCAAGAGATAAGTACTTGTAGAGCATGTCTGTACTAGTGATACTAAATATACTATTCTCAAAAAGTAAACTGAAAACTGAATCTGGTAGGTAGACCTGACAATTGCGGTCTCCGCAAGCTCTGGCCTCGCCATCGCCAATTGTGGTGGATTCAGGCAAGAACACGGGAGGCGCCTGAAACCCTAGCTTGGGGCAAGGGTGCAGGCCTTGAGGCACGGATCTGGACGGAGGGGAGGGAGGGGCGGAGCTTGGAGGAGTGTTGTGCGCGGCCAGTGCTCGCCGGTACCGGCCGGCATGAGTGGTGGTGGCGGCGAGGAGATCGTGGGGAGAGAAGCCGGGGTGGGGTGGACCAAGGAACAACTGAGTTCATGAGAGAGTTTTTTTAGGGATGAGATAGAGAGAGTGTGATGGGGTGGGAGTGGATCATGCCGGAGTTGATGGTGCAGTAGTGGACACGCTTAGTAATAGTGTGGGGGTCTTACCTGCACTATAGCTACTTACTTAGTAGTAGCGTAGATTTATACCACTCGCTACTACTATAGCCTATCCCGAGGATATGGTGGAGACCACTTAGTAGCAGCGCGGGTTTTATACCCCTCGCTACTACTAATTAGCAGTAGCGCCCCCTCATAGACCGCAGTACTGATAAGTTTCTGTGTATAAGGTTTTTCCTGGTAGTGCCATGCTATGCTACTTTGCATAGGTTGGTGTCACCCAGCAGCTTAATGATGTTGTTGAAGATACGGCATAGGTGTCACACTGATCGTCTGCCCGATGGTAGCTAGACAATTAGTGACATATTTTACTATCAATTGCCTTTAGACGCTACCATAGTAACTCGGAGGGATCTAGTTAAGCAATTTGAGAAGTTTAGGATGGATATGGGAGCTCTGGCTGTAGGAGCTCTTGCGTAACAAATTCGACACACATAGGTTTACAGTCTTAAATCCTGCCCAACAAGAGGAACTTTTGTATATTCTACATATGTTTTCATTCTTTGGAATATCTCACATGCACTCTTACACGCGGATGTGATATGAATGTATATTAACTCGCGACCAAGAAAAATGTCGAGGTGTCTCCGGTCTCGAGAAACACCTCCAACCTAACCAGGGGGGCTCCACTAGTACAGAAAGCTAGTTTCAAAACTGCTAAATTTTCCATCCTTATTTGCCAAGGCATCCAATAAACTGTCTCAAAAGATTTAGAGTGTGAGGTCAGGTGGCCTTTGGCGACAGAACAGAGGATAGTAGTAGGGGGGGTCGACAGAATGTACTAGTAGTCTAGTGTTATCTCGGTCTTTGCAATGATCTGACGCGTGTCAAACTGTAATCGCAAACAAGAAAAAAGTGAGATGAGACATGAGTGACTGGACTTGAAGCAAAGTTGTACAAGAGCTGGTTATTATTTCACGATCCCTGGAAAGATGACAAGATGGAGAACATGGCCACATTATTACATACATCATCAGATAATTATACCCTCTCGCTGAACATTATACCATCTTTCAGGCTTCAGCAGAACACGGTTTATTACGCACTATACTAATGGATCTACAATAGGCTAATTAGTGGAAGGAGGTGTTCCTGAGGTGCTCCGGCGCGTCCTCGAAGGAGTGCTTCCTTGCCATGGAGAGGATGGTCTTGTCTGCGACGATGAAGTAGGCCATTCCGGCGACGGTGGAGATGATGAGCGCCTGCCCGGTTGGGTTGAGGTGCGCCTTCGCCCACGGCAGCATCCTCACGCTCGCGAGCTGAAATTACAGGCAACACATTCATGAGATATGTGCTATGAACTCTGGAACTGAAGAACTGAACGGCTACTTACGGTGGGGACTGCGGCAGCGACGGTGGCGACGGCCGCGGCCTTAGCTCCCGCCATGGCAGCCTCTGCAGTTTCAGATCAACGCAGGAATGTTAATCAAAGATCAAGTTTCAGCAGACACATAAAGCTGCAATGAATAGGATATACGAGCAGAGCAGTGCTGGCCTAAGGCCGGAACCGTTACCTTTCGAGCAGCGCTTGGCGGCGGCGAGCCTCTGGTCGAGGTAGGCACGGGTCACCGTCGACATCTTCGCGTGAGCAGAGCTTGGTGGCAAGAGATCCGAAGGAAGGGGACTACCTAGTAGTATCAGTTGAGTGAATGTGAGTAAGATGAGATGGGCAGAGCAAGGTGATCGGGCGGGATTTATAGGTTGCAGGAAACCGCGCAACCAGCGTGCGGCCGGGCAGGAAGACCGTGGTTTTTTGGTACCGGCGGGCGGTGCGGCAGAGCACAGGTGGCGGACTCTGCACCGGATAAGAGGGGCAGGGGCATGGATCGATCCATCGGAGTTGGCGGGGAGCGTGCTCGTGCGTAGGATAAAACGTAGGACCATGTGCTCGAGTGGAGTCAGTGTCTGTCTGCGTGCACTCCGTTTTGTTGGCGACGTGTGTGGTGTGGGCGCTCCCAGTTTACGGCCAACCAGTCGGCGATCCAATTCCGCCAGCGCCTGATTCTTTGTTTGGCGCGGTCGGCCCCCCTTTTTCGTTAAAGGGTGAATTTTATTACACAAAATAAAGCATTAAGTGAATACAATTAAAATAAGCACACATTCGGCCTCTGCATAGTTAAGACGCACACAACTAACACCAACTTCTACACACACAAAACAGCCGGCAAATAGCAAAGTCATATAAGACTAAAACTATGTCTAAACACGAAAAAAAATCTGAAAAGATCAAATCCACACCCGACAATCTACAGTAGTAACCATGTCAGCACAAACCATCTCATTACACCACAAGGACAATGAGATTCTTCAACAGCAACGCCTTCATGAAGAGAAAATATTTTTAGTTCGTTTAAATTGTAAAAATATCATATATTTTTGTCCCGAGGGTGTATACGAATATGCGCTTGGATAAAGTTGAGCACGTGTTTTTTAGGAAAATAAATTCGATCATCTGTCCGAATAATGTACTAAAATCTTTTACGATCTATAAGGGTGATGTCATATAAAAAGTCACCTAGATTTGGGGCTTGAGAGTAATCTTTTTATAATTTGGGGTTTGTAACACGCACTCTATTCTCATTTTACTTTTTTTTAGTCATTCTTTGGAAATTCAATTTGGCTTCTGGGAGCACGTGCTCCTGCGTGTGAAAAATAATTTTTCAAATGTCAAAATAATCTCAACAATTTTTTTATGTATTTATAGTCACATCCAAATGCTACCTGCAAAGTTTTAGGCAAAGAGGTTAAACATTTTGGTCTATGCAAAAAAACAAATTTGAACAACAAATTTGCCCCAAAGTATCACCCCAAATTTGATTTTTTCAGCAACGAAACACTACTACTCTATTTCACATGAAAATTGTCAAGCATGCTTGTGACACTAACACGAACATCCACAAAAAAATTCAGAATTTTTTGGAAACATTTGACATCTTTTTTTGCGGTACCGTTCATCCACCAAAACGCCCCTCCCATCATTCTTTTCTTACTTAATAGATGAGGCAAATATTTTTTCTTTGTTTAAAAATAATATAACATTTTACGTAGGATAGATGATCCAATATTATGCTTTTTGTGTAGGCATGTTTGCCTACGCCGGTTGTGGCATTTTTTCTCCCTCCACTGATTGATCAGTACCGAATTATATTACTCCTACTTACATTTATTTATAATAAATATAAATGTGGAGGTTTTTTTGAGACAAAATATGGATGTTCTTAGAAAAAGAGGGATTGGTGGGATCGATGTTTATTGCTTTAGCCTCGTGGGCATACATATAAAAGTACATGATCTTCTTGGAATACAAAGACAAGTCAGAATACTTCCTAGTCTATCATGTGTTTCCAATCTAATCACGATATTCAACATCCCCTGCATTCACAACGGGAGCAACGCAGACGGTGAGACTGAAGAAAAATCTCAAGGTAAGCCGACGGACACCCCCTCCCACACACACATAGTCGTAACAGTCGATGCATCACGGAAGTCGTGTCTGGAGTAGAAACCGACGAGGTTTCTCAAGCAAGGCGGTAGCCCTTTGTGTCGTTGTCGAGGTAGCTGAGAGCATAGGGTGGAGCCATGGTCGAGGTAGCCGTGCGAAGAACGCAGTGGTCGATGCCAAGTCGGGGTGGCCGGTGTCGAGGAAGTCGCTGGGGAGCGGCGGGCGCAAGGAGGCACTGAGTTAGTTATAGGTGTAGTGGTGCGCCGGGAAGAAGACGTTGTTAACAAGGCGTCGCGCCGGATTTGCCAAGCCTGGGAACACATCATGGATGAAGGCACGCATTGGTGGTGCCAGCACCGGGCATGCGTAGACGGACGAAGTCGATGTTGGCGATGCGCCGCTCCAGGCTTACCATGCCTGGGAGCACATCGGGGACGAAGGCACGCGTTGGTGTTGTTAGCACCGAGCATGCATAGACAGGGACCTGCATGAGTTGTATGCCATGCCGGAGGAGTGGAACGGGCAAGCAGAGGAGGACTCGATGATGGTTGCAACGCCAATTGACATGGGGCCGATGTCGCCAGCGGTGCTCGGAGTAGACAAAGTGGTCGGGGAAGATGGCGGCGACGCGGGCGATGAGCTGGTGCGGGACGAAGACGAAAGGGCTGGACAAGCGGCGCGGCACCGAAGAAGAGTGGCGGCCGAGGCCTGACGACGATGGTGGTAGCTAGGTTAGCAGTGCGGCGGTGATGCTCGAAGTAGGCGAGGAAGAACCCGACAACGTGATGAAGACAGGCGCGGACGGTGGCGTTTGTCGGGGAACGTAGCATGCATTTTTTAAAAAAAATCCTATGATCACGCAAGATCTATCTAGGAGATGCATAGCAACGAGAGGGGGAGAGTCTGTCCACGTACCCTCGTAGACCGAAAGCGGAAGCATTAGGTTAACGTGATTGATGTAGTCGAACGTCTTCACGATCCAACCGATCCAAGTACCGAACATACGACACCTCCGTGTTCAGCACATGTTCAGCTCGATGACGTCCCTTGAGCTCTTGATCCCGTAGAGGGTCGAGGGAGAGTTCCGACAGCACGACGGCGTGGTGACGGTGATGGTGATGTGATCCGCGTAGGGGTTCGCCTAAGCACTACGACGCTATGACCGGATGAGTAAATTGTGGAGGGGGCACCGCACATGGCTAAGAGAAATCTTGGTGTGCCCCCGCCCCGGTACATAAAGGAGAGGGGGAGGAGGTGGCCGGCCAGGGAGAGGCACGCCTAGGGGGAGTCCTACTCCTAGTAGGATTCGCCCCCTTCCTTCCAACAGAGAGGGGAGAGAGGAAAGGGGGGGCGCCCCCTCCCCTTGTCCAATTCGGATTGGGGATGGGGGGAGTGCTCCACCTCCCGTGGCCTACCTCCTCTCCTCCACTAAGGCCCATTAGGCCCATTAACTTTCCCGGGGGGTTTTGGTAACATCTCGGTACTCCGAAAAAATCTGCGAACCTCTTCGGAACCATTTCGGTGTCTGTATATAACCTTACAATATATGGATCTTTACCTCTCGGCCATTTCGAGACTCCTCGTCATGTCCGTGATCTTATTCGGGATTCCGACCAAATTTCGGTCAGCAAAACACATAACTCATAATACAAATCATCATCGAACGTTAAGCATGTGGACCCTACGGGTTCGAGAACTATGTAGACATGACCGACACATCTCCGGTCAATAACCAATAGCGGAACCTGGATGCTCATATTGGTTCCTAGATATTCTATGAAGATCTTTATCGGTCAAACCGCATAATAACATACGTTATTCCCTTTGTTATCAGTATGCTACTTGCTCGAGATTCGATCGTCGGTATCATCATACCTAGTTCAATCTCGTTACAGACAAGTCTCTTTACTCGTTCCGTAATGCATCATCCCGCAACTAACTCATTAGTTACATTGCTTGCAAGGCTTATAGTGATGTGCATTACCGAGAGGGGCCAGAGATACCTCTCTGGTACTCGCAGTGACTAATCCTAATCTCGGTCTATGCCAACTCAACAAACACCTTCGGAGACACCTGCAGAGCGTCTTTATAATCACCCAATAAGGTTGTGACGTTTGATAGCAGGCAAGGTGTTCCTCCGGTATTCGGGACTTGCATAATCTCATAGTCAGAGGAATATGTATAAGTCATGAAAAAAGCAGTAGCAATAAAACTAAACGATTGTAATGCTAAGATAACGGATGGGTCTTGTCCATCACATCATTCTCTAATGATGTGATCCCGTTCATCAAATGACAACAATGTGTATGGTCAGGAAACTTAACCATCTTTGATAAACGAGCTAGTCAAGTAGAGGCATGCTAGGGACACTCTGTTTGTCTATGTATTCACACATGTACTAAGTTTCTGGTTAATACAATTCTAGCATGAATAATAAACATTTAGCATGATATAAGGAAATATAACTAACAACTTTATTATTGGCTATAGGGCATATTTCCTTCAGTCTCCCACTTGCACTAGAGTCAATAATCTAGATTACATAGTAATGATTCTAACACCCCTAGAGTCTTGGTGCTGATCATGTTTTGCTCATGGAAGATGCTTAGTCAATGGGTCTGCAACATTCAAATCCGTATGTATTTTGCAAATGTCTATGTCTCCCTCCTTGACTTGATCGCGGATGGAATTGAAGCATCTCTTGATGTGTTTGCTTCTCTTGTGAAATCTGGATTCCTTTGCCAAGAAAATTGCTCCAGTATTGTCAGAAAATATTTTCATTAGACCTGATGCACTAGGTATTACACCTAGATCAGATATGAACTCCTTCATCCAGACTCCTTCATTTGCTGCTTCCGAAGAAGCTATGTACTCCGCTTCACACGTAGATCCCGCCACGACGCTCTGCTTGGAACTGCACCAACTGACAGCTCCACCATTCAATATAAATACGTATCCGGTTTGTGACTTAGAGTCATCCGGATCAGTGTCAAAGCTTGCATCGACGTAACCATTTATGACAAGCTCTTTGTCAACTCCATAAATGAGAAACATATCCTTAGTCCTTTTCAGGTATTTTAGGATGTTCTTGACAGCTGTCCAGTGATCCACTCTTGAATTACTTTGGTACCTCCATGTTAAACTTATAGCAAGGCACACATCAGATCTGGTACACAACATTGCACACATGATATAACCTATGGCCGAGGCATAGGGAATGACTTTCATTTTCTCTCTATCTTCTGCAGTGGTCGGGCATTGAGCCTGACTCAACTTCACACCTTGTAACACAGGCAAGAACCCTTTCTTTGACTGATCCATTTTGAACTTCTTCAAAACTTTATCAAGGTATGTCACTACTAGGGAAACCGTAGTAGTAGCGCGGGTATTTTGCCTATCAGTAGCGCGGGAGGACGCGCTACTGATAAGGCGCTACAGCTATTCCTTAGTAGTAGCACGTGCTACGTGCACTGCTGCTAAGACATATAGCAGCAGCGTTTGTTCACTCCAGCGCTACTGCTAATATAGCTAGTTGTAGTGTGTTTACTCTGCATCGCTACTAGTATTCTTTTTCTCATTTTTTTAATTTTTAGTGTATTTATACGCCGTTATATAAATTTTGGTACAATACCAATTATGAGGTTGTTATATCAATATGTCCATAACAGTGTGTGAAATGAAGGTGGATTAGGTTTAAGTGGAGGGAACATGTGGTGCATGTCAAAAGTGTACTACTAATCCAAACTTGATCTAGTTTGGACTAGTAGTACTTTCGATGTGCACCACATGTTGCCTCCACTTGAATCTAATCCGCCAACACAAGCTATTTAATCATCATCATACTCATTCCCAACAACAGTAGCTATTTAATCATCATAGTCATAGTGTAGCACACATCATCATCTTCAAACTCATTCTAGCTAGCTAATCACCACCAACACTAGCTGCGGTAGCCATCTAATCACCACCAACACTAGCTAATAATAATCATCATAGTTATTACCACCAACACTAGCTATTTAATCGTCATAACTCATTTCTAGCTAACTAATCAGTCATGCTGCTCTCGCTCAGCTAAAATACCATAAAACATGTGTAGCACTCCTTCTTCATCAAGTTGGAGAATGCAGATGAACCTGTCTCCTAATCGTGCGCTGCGCTTCTGATTGCTGCCCCCTAGTACTTCTCTGCAATCGTTCACAATTTTGCTCCAGTCTTTCACTATTAAGCATTCCTCGCTATTAGAAATCCTGAATGCACCAAAGTGCATTGTAGGAAATCTTGGCCATAAGCTAACAATTCTCATGCGACCTTTAGTCTCGATCCAATGAGGCACAACATTCATCGGGAGTCCCTGTTGAAGAACATCGTATAGTAACATACTTAGCAATGAAGTTTAGCTTAAAAAAATAATGTATGCAAAAGATGCACCGAGGACAAATAGTAAAAATCTTACCATCTTTCCTAAATAGATGTTACCGTAGTTCAGTACGAACACTATTGGTCGCACGTTTTGAGTACTAAGATATTTAATCCCGGAAAATAATTTGTCTTGATAGTATGAAGATCCTCAAGCCATGAAACATAATGATCTATCTCCTCGCAGTTTAGTTCAGCCCGGGACAGTGGACGGTCATGTCTACCAAGCGCCGGACATGTTTGCTTGAATGGAAATTAGCTGTCAATAGAAATTAGTTGTCAACTATTTTTGAATAAACAATATCGAAGACATAAATATGGTTGAGAAACTCACATAATGGTATAACTGGAGGCGTCTGCACATCGACTCAGATGTTGATATTACCTTCAATATCATCTTCGGGACGAATATCAAAGGTGATAACCATATCAGGCTCAAATGCATAAGCCTTGCATAGGTGTCTGTGTTGTATAATTTTGCGTGGAAAGTATAACCATGCTCGGTCTTCAAGTTAACTCTCTTTACCTCCATAGTAGTTTTCATAGGACTGAAACCTATCTCATCCAACACACGAACTCTTGCATGGCAGGGGATACGCTAGTAGAATAGTAAAAAGTTTAAATTATAAGTTTAAGCAAATGAAGCAAATGTCATGCTTAATTACGAAAAAAAGACTTGCGTTGTGACTTACTGTATCCACAATTGAAAATCGATCGAAGGCAACTACCAGGATACTCAACACACAAATCCAGGGCACTCGATATTTCCTACATATTCTGGCACAATTCATGCCAAAATTCATGGAAAAATCCAGCATGACCTTTGCTAAAATAGGACATATCGAGCGCCTGAAATTTGCCGGAACAGAAATGAATCAACACTCCAGCAAAACATAGGCCACTCGAAGGTGTAACCTGCAAACATGACCGGCGACTTGGGCAAGCACATATCCTATTTGAGCAACACAAGATATACATTTCAAAATATTTTATAGGACTCATATTGACATGAGCATTCAATAAGCAAAACCAAATCGTAAAATAAATAAGTATTCAAATTAGCAGGCATTCAGTAAGCAAAAGTAAATCATCTCATGCGTTCGTAAATCGTCGAATATTATCACTAATACATCCCGAATAGTATCATACATATAACATCACTAACATAACTAAAAGCCTAGCGCACGACGGGTATCGGTGCGGGCGGTGGACACCCACAGAGAAGGAACCATCATAGGATCATAGCTCTAGTGAGATCCCTAGAGAACCTGCCAGGTATTGGAGAACCTGTGGTCCAACGCAAACAAGTAGCGATGGATGTGCGCGTCCTCCTCACTAACACGGTGACGCACCACCTCCGCGGGGTCCTTGAGCCTCTGGACCGTCACTGGCCCACGCGACCGCCAATAAAGAAGGTTCGGGTCAACGACGGGCTAACTCCTCACCAACCTGTGCCCCCAGGAGGTAGTGCCTCCCAGTACCACCCGAGCGGAGCCCAGTCCCGAACATGGCCCATCTAGTGATGCAAGTGTCCTCTGCCGACTCGACGACGAGGATGATGCGGGAATAATTGCTTTAACTAAAAAAGTAACTAGTTCTATTAATTTTCGTACAAAAAATAAAATAGTTGTATTAACTCAACTAGTTCAATTAAGCACTTACTATAAATAAAAAAACTAGTTTTTACTAAAAATAAACTAGTTCTACAAGTTATATTAATTTTCTTACTATCTATTAAACACTTACTAAAAAACAGTAAAAAAACTAGTTAGATGAAGTCTAAAATTTAACTAATTTGATGAACTCTAAAATTTAATGAACCCTAACTAATTTGATGAACTCTAAAATTCAACCCTAACTAATTTGATGAACTCTAAAATTTAACCCTAACTAATTTGATGAACTCTAAACCTAATTCTATTTAACAACTACTGCCATAATTAGCATCTAATTTGATGAACCCTAACTAATTAGATGAACTCTGAAATTTAACCCTAAGAACCCTAGCTAGGCAGAGGTAGGGGAGCAGGAGGAGGGCGTGCTCACCTCGGGCGCCTACGGAGTTAGGGAGAGGGGCATGTGGCGTCGAGGTCGGGGTGGCGGGCGTGATACGTCTGCAACATATCTATATTTTTTGATTGCTCCATGCTATTATATTATCTATTTTTGATGTTAATGGGCTTTATTTTACACTTCTATATCATTTTTGGGCCTAACCTACAAACCGGAGGCCCAACCCAAATTGCTGTTTTTTTTGCCTATTTTAGAATTTCGCCGAAAAGGAATATCAAGCGGAGTCCAAATGGAATGAAACCTTCCGGAACGTGATTTTCTCAACAAACGTGATCCGGGAGACTTGGAGTGGGCGTCAAGAAAACCTATATATATCCATATTCCCATCAAACATCCAGGAGCACCAAGAAAACCTAATTCCACCGCCGCAACCTTCTGTACCCGAGAGATCCCATCTTGGGGCCTTTTCCGGAGCTCCGCCAGAGGGGGCATCAATCACGGAGGGCCTCTACATCAACTCCATGGCCTCTCCGGTGATGTGTGAGTAGTTTACTTCAGACCTTCGGGTCCATAGTTATTAGCTAGATGGCTTCTTCTCTCTCTTTGGATCTCAATACAAAGTTCTCCTCGATCTTCTTGGAGATCTATTCGATGTAATCTTCTTTTGCGGTGTGTTTGTCGAGATCCGATGAATTGTGGGTTTATGATCAAGTTTATCTATGAACAATATTTGAATCTCCTCTGAATTCTTTTATGTATGATTGGTTTATCTTTGCAAGTCTCTTCAAATTATCGGCTTGGTTTGGCCTACTAGATTGATCTTTCTTGTGATGGAGAAGTGCTTAGCTTTGGGTTCAATCTTGCGGTGCTCGATACCAGTGGCACCAGGGGAAACGACACGTATTGTATTGTTGCCATCGAGGATAAAACGATAGGGTTTATATCATATTGCATGAGTTTATCCCTATACATCATGTCGTCTTGCTTAAGGCGTTACTATGTATTTATGAATGCTGGATAGTGGTCGATGTGTGGAGTAATAGTAGTAGATGCAAAATCGTTTCGGTCTACTTTTCACGGACGTGATGCCTATATACATGATCATACCTAGATATTCTCATAACTGTGCTCAATTTTTTCAATTGCTCGACAGTAATTCGTTTACCCACCGTAATACTTATGCTCTTGAGAGAAGCCACTAGTGAAACCTATGGCCCCCGGGTCTATCTTCCATCATATTAATCTTCCAACACTTAGCTATTTCTATTGCCGTTTACTATACTTTGCATCTTTATTTCTCTTTATCATAAAAATACTAAAAATATTATCTTATCATATCTATCAGATCTCACTCTCGTAAGTGACCGTGAAGGGATTGACAACCCCTTTATCTCATTGGTTGCGAGGTTCTTATTTTTTTGTGTAGGTGTGTGGCACTCGAGCGTCATCTCCTACTAGATTGATACCTTGGTTCTCAAAAACTAAGGGAAATACTTACGCTACTTTACTGCATCACCCTTTCCTCTTTAAGGGAAAACCAACGCAGTGCTCAAGAGGTAGCAAGAAGGATTTTTGGCGCCGTTGGCGGGGAGATTCGTGAGAAGTCAAGTCAAGATTTGACTCCCGACAACGAGCCATTTCGGGTGTCGTTGTCGGGGAGTCTACGCACAAGCCAAGACATACCAAGTACCCATCACAAACTCTTATCCCTCACATTACATTATTTGCCATTTTCCTCTCATTTTCCCCTCCCCCACTTCAACATTGCCATTTTATTCGCCCTTTATTTTGCGCCTCCCTCTTTCTTTTGCTCCTCGCACTTTCTGCCATTATGTCTGAAATTGGGGAAATTATTGTCGATATGGACAATAATAATAACATGGAAAATTCTGATGCTCCTCCTGAGGAACCCCCTATCTTACATACAAAAAAAATCCGAATCGGTAGTGGTATTATTATTGGAAAAGGAGTTATCGAAGATTTCTTTACTTGTGCCGGTGCTTTGCCTTCTGTGGGTAGTTCTATTCTTCATAGAACTAGTAGTCTTGCGGATGCTATCGCCATGCTTGTAGTTGAACTTGAAAGGCCATTTATGCACATGCATCCTTACGTACAAAGGATTTTCCTAGAGTTTTCTAATATTGAGCATTCTTCTATAAAGCGTGCCGCTACTATCTTTTTGGCTCATGAGTTCCGATTCATAGTAAATGAGGCCAAAAAATCTTTACGCACTATAGGGTGGACGTTGGCCGTCCTCCCATAGAGGCAATCCTCTTTGATCAAGAGGAAATAATGTGTTTTCAATCTTTAGACTATGTTGCTTTTAATGAGAACCTTAGAAAAAAGGTTCCTACCAATGTTTCTTTCGCTAACGGAGCTCACGAGATTTTCTATTTAAGTTTTGTGTTGTGAAGTTTTCAAGTTTTGGGTAAAGATTTGATGGATTATGGAACAAGGAGTGGCAAGAGCCTAAGCTTGGGGATGCCCATGGCACGCCAAGGTAAACTTCAAGGACACCAAAAAGCCTAAGCTTGGGCATGACCCGGAAGGCATCCCCTCTTTCGTCTTCGTCTATCGGTAACTTTACATGGAGCTATATTTTTATTCACCACATGATATGTGTTCTGCTTGGAGCGTCTTGTATGATTTGAGTCTTTGATTTTTGGTTTACCACAATCATCCTTGCTGTACACACCTTTTGAGAGAGACTCACATGATTCGAAATATATTAGAATACTCTATGTGCTTCGCTTATATCTTTTGAGCTATATAGTTTTTGCTCTAGTGCTTCACTTATATCTTTTAGAGCACGGTGGTGGTTTTATTTTATAGAAATAATTTATCTCTCATCCTTCACTTATATTATTTTGGGAGTCCTTTAGAACAACATGGAAATTTTCTTTTAGGAATAATATAAAAACTTTCATATAAAGTGCATTGAATACTATGAGAAGTTTGATACTTGATAATTGTTTTGAGATATGGAGATGGTGATATTAGAGTCATGCTAGTTGAGTAGTTGTGAATTTGAGAAATACTTGTGTTGAAGTTTGTGATTCCCGTAGCATGCACGTATGGTGAACCGTTATGTGACGAAGTCGGAGCATGATTTATTTATTAATTATCTTCCTTATGAGTGGCAGTCAGGGATGAGTGATGGTCTTTTCCTACCAATCTATCCCCCTAGGAGCATGCTCGTAATACTTTGTTTTGATAACTAATAGATTTTTGCAATAAGTATGTGAGTTCTTTATGACTAATGTTGAGTCCATGGATTATACGCACTCTCATCCTTCCACCATTGCTAGCCTCTATAGTACCGCTCACTTTTCGCCGGTATCATACACCCACCATATACCTTCCTCAAAACAGCCACCATACCTACCTATTATGGCATTTCCATGGCCATTCTGAGATATATTACCATGCAACTTTCCACCGTTCCGTTATTATGACACGCTTCATCATTGTCATATTGCATGCGTGATCATGTAGTTGACATCGTATTTGTGGCAAAGCCACCGTTCATAATTCTTCATACATGTCAGTCATGCATCATTGCACATCCCGGTACACCGCCGGAGGCATTCACATAGAGTCATATTTTGTTCTGAGTATCAAGTTGTAATTCTTGAGTTGTAAGTAAATAAAGTATGATGAACATCATTATTAGAGCATTGTCCCAAGTGAGGAATGGAGACTATGATTCGCCCACAAGTCGGGATGAGCCTCCGGACCAAAAAAGGCCATAAAAAGGAGAAGGCCCAAAAAATGAGAGAAAAAGAGAGAAGGGACAATGCTACTATCCTTTTTCCACACTTGTGCTTCAAAGCAGCTCCATGATCTTCATGATAGAGAGTCTCCTATGATATCACTCTCAAATACTAGTGGGAATTTTTCATTATAGAACTTGGCTTGTATATTCCAATGATGGGCTTCCTCAAAATGCCCTAGGTCTTCATGAGCAAGCGAGTTGGATGCACACCCACTTAGTTTCTTTTTTTGAGCTTTCATATACTTATAGCTCTAGTGCATCCGTTGCATGGCAATCCCTACTCACTCACATTGATATCTATTGATGGGCATCTCCATAGCCCGTTGATACGCCTAGTTGATGTGAGACTATCTTCTCCGTTTTGTCTTCTCCACAACCACCATTCTATTCCATATATACTGCTATGGCCATGGCTCACGCTCATGTATTGCGTGAAGATCAAAAAAGTTTGAGAACATCAAAAGTATGAAACAATTTGTTGGGTTGTCATCAGGGTTGTGCATGATTTAAATATTTTGTGTGGTGAAGATAGAGCATAGCCAGACTACATGATTTTGTAGGGATAACTTTCTTTGGCCATGCTATTTTTCAGAAGACATGATTGCTTAGTTAGTATGCTTGAAGTATTAATATTTTTAGGTCAATATTAAACTTTTGTCTTGAATCTTTCGGATCTGAACATTCATGCCACAATAAATAAAAATTACATTGAGAAATATGTTAGAAAGCATTCCACAGCAAAAATTCTTTTTTTATCATTTACCTACTCGAGGAAGAGCGGGAAGTAAGCTCGGGGATGCTTGATATGTCTCCAATGTATCTATAATTTTTTATTTCTCCATGCTATTATATTATCTATTTTGAATGTTAATGGGCTTTATTATACACTTCTATATAATTTTTGGGACTAACCTACTAACCGGAGGCCCAACCCAAATTGCTGTTTTTTTGCCTATTTTAGAGTTTCGCCGAAAAGGAATATCAAACGGAGTCCAAACGGAATGAAACCTTCGGGAACGTGATTTTCTCAACAAACGTGATCTAGGAGACTTGGAGTGGGCGTCAAGAAACAATCAAGGAGGCCACGAGGCAGGGGGCGGACCCTCCACCCTCGTGGGCCCCTCATTGCTCCACCGACATACTTCTTCCTCCTATATATATCCACATACCCCCCAAACATCCTAGAGCACCACGAAAACCTAATTCCACCGCCGCAACCTTCTGTACCGAATAGATCCCATCTTGGGGCCTTTTCCGGAGCTCCGCTGGAGGGGGCATCGATCATGGAGGGACTCTACATCAACTCCATGGCCTCTCCGGTGATGTGTGAATAGTTTACTTCAGACCTTCGGGTCCATAGTTATTAGCTATATGGCTTCTTCTCTCTCTTTGGATCTCAATACAAAGTTCTCCTCGATCTTCTTGGAGATCTATTTGATGCAATCTTCTTTTGCGGTGTGTTTGTCGAGATTCGATGAATTGTGGGTATATGATCAAGTTTATCAATGAACAATATTTGAATCTCCTCTGAATTCTTTTATGTATGATTGGTTTATCTTTGCAAGTCTCTTCGAATTATTGGTTTGGTTTGGCCTACTAGATTGATCTTTCTTGCGATGGGAGAAGTGCTTAGCTTTGGGTTCAATCTTGCGGTGCTCGATCCCAGTGACACTAGGGGAAACGACACGTATTGTATTGTTGCCATCGAGGATAAAAAGATGGGGTTTATATCATATTTCATGAGTTTATCCCTATACATCATGTCGTCTTGCTTAAGGCGTTACTCTGTTCTTATGAACTTAATACTCTAGATGAATGTTGGATAGTGGTCGATGTGTGGAGTAATAGTAGTAGATGCAGAATCGTTTCGGTCAACTTGTCACGGACGTGATGCCTATATACATGATCATACCTAGATATTCTCATAACTATGCTCAATTTTATCAATTGCTCGACAATAATTCATTTACCCACCGTAATATTTATGCTCTTGAGAGAAGCCACTAGTGAAACCTATGGCCCCTGGGTCTATCTTCCATCATATTAATCTTCCAACACTTAGCTATTTCTATTGCCATTTATTTTACTTTGCATCTTTATTTCTCTTTATCATAAAAATACTAAAAATATTATCTTATCATATCTATCAGATCTCACTCTCGTAAATGACCGTGAAGGGATTGACAACCCCTTTATCGCATTGGTTGCGAGGTTCTTATTTGTTTGTGTAGGTGCGTGGCACTCGAGCGTCATCTCCTACTGGATTGATACCTTGGTTCTCAAAAACTAAGGGAAATACTTACGCTACTTTACTGCATCACCCTTTCCTCTTTAAGGGAAAACCAACGCAGTGCTCAAGAGGTAGCAAGAAGGATTTATGGTGCCGTTGCCGGGGAGATTCGTGCCAACTCAAGTCAAGATTTGACTCCCGACAACGAGCCATTTCGGGTGCCGTTGTCGGGGAGTCTACGCACAAGCCAAGACATACCAAGTACCCATCACAAACTCTTATCCCTCACATTACGTTATTTGCCATTTGCCTCTCATTTTCCCCTCCCCCACTTCACCGTTGTCATTTTATTCACCCTCTATTTTGCGCCTACCTCTTTATTTTCCTCCTCGCACTTTCTGCCGTTATGTCTGAAATTTGGGAAATTATTGTCGATATGGACAATAATAATAACATGGAAAATTCTGATGCTCCTGCTGAGGAACCCCCTATCTTACATACAAAAAAATTCCGAATCGGTAGTGGTAATATTATTGGAAAAGGATTTATCCAAGATTTCTTTATTTGTGTCGGTGCTTTGCCTTTTGTGGGTAGTTCTATTCTTCATAGAACTAGTAGTCTTGCGGATGCTATCGCCATGCTTGTAGTTGAACTTGAAAGGCAATTTATGCACATGCATCCTTGCATACAAAGGATTTTCCTAGAGTTTTCTAAAATTGAGCATTGTTCTATTAAGCGTGCCGCTACTATCTTTTTGGCATGTGAGTTCCGATTTATAAGAAAAGAGGCCAAAGAAATCTTTACGCACTATAGGGTGGACGTTGGCCGTCCTCCCATAGAGGCAATCCTCTTTGATCAAGAGGAAATAATGTGTTTTCAATGTTTAGACTATGTTGCTTTTAATGAGAACCTTAGAAAAAAGGTTCCTACCAATGTTCTAGTTGATAGAATTTCCGAACTTAATAATTATTTTGCTATTCGAAATATTGAGCTAGGATATTCTCTCGAGTATAGGCTCACAAAGTTTTGTCAAAAGAATGCTTATAATGATGAATTGGTTGTGCAATATGAAGGGCCAAAGGAGGAACCTATACCTCCCGAAATTGATCTTGGGCACTTCTGTCCAATTTAGCCCTTTCGATTACTTTTGCTTGCCTCAAAGAAAACTTTCTGCTGAACGTAGAGAATATGAAATGAGTTTTCGTGATCTATCCTATTATTATGGAAATACCTAGATCTATCCTTGCTTTTATGCCTAGCTAGGGGCGTTAAACGATAGCGCTTGTTGGGAGGCAAAGCCAATTTTATTTTTATTCCTTGCTTTTTGCTCCTGTTTAGTAATAAATAATTTATCTAGCCTCTGTTTTGGTTGTGTTTTTGTGTTTAATTAGTGTTTTTGCCAAGTAGAACCGTTGGGAAGAATTGGGGAAAGTCTTTTTGATCTTGCTGTAAAAAACAGAAACTTTAGCGCTCACGAGAATTGCTGCCATTTTTATTTGGAGAGCGATCTTTAGTTAATTCTTTTTGAAGATGATTAATAGATAAATTCCTCGCGTCCAGAAATTTATTTTTTATTTTTAGAGGTTCAGAAGTTTGCGTTAGCTACCAATTACTACAGACTGTTCTGTTTCTGACAGATTCTGTTTTTCGTGTGTTGTTTGCTTATTTTGATGAATCTATGGCTAGTAAAAGAGTTTATAAACCATAGAGAAGTTGTAGTACAGTAGGTTTAACACCAATATAAATCAAGAATGATTTCATTACAGTACCTTGAAGTGGTGTTTTGTTTTCTTTCGCTAACAGAGCTCACGAGATTTTCTATTTAAGTTTTGTGTTGTGAAGTTTTCAAGTTTTGGGTAAAGATTTGATGGATTATGGAACAAGGAGTGGGAAGAGCCTAAGCTTGGGGATGCCCATGGCACCCCAAGGTAAAATTCGAGGACACCAAAAAGCCTAAGCTTGGGCATGCCCCAGAAGGCATCCCCTCTTTCGTCTTCGTCTATCGGTAACTTTACTTGGACACTACAGGAATCAGCTACTTTGCTGTCCGCCACGGCGGACGGCAAAGGCATGAACGGCGAACGGCAAAGGCCTTTGCCGTCAGCCGCGGACGGCAAAAGGCTCCGGCAAAGTAGGCTTCGGTAAACAGCTACTTTGCCGTCTGCTACTGATGGCAAAGTCTTTGCCGTCCGCCGTAGACGGCAAAGAGAGCTCGGCAGACGGCAAAGAAGGCGGACGGCAATAATAGCGCTGTCAGTCCGTTAAGTGGCTAACGGCAGGCCTTTGCCGTCCGCCGCTGACGGCAAAATTTCTAGTGTCTTTGCCGTGCGCCATATGATGTCATCTACACGTCACTACATGGCAGGTTCTTTGCCGTCTGTCACTGACGGCAAAGTCTTTGCCGTCTGCAACTGTAGGCAAACTGACCAAATGGGCCAGCTCCCAGGAAGCACAGCTGGATGCCACGTGTCTTCTTTGCCGTCTGCGGCAGACGGCAAAGAGCCCGTTGCCGTCGGTGGCAGACGGCAAAGAGCCTGCATATTGGCTCTTTTATCTGTTTTTTATTAAATCCAACAATTTTCATCACAAATATAGATGACATATATAGATATATTTCAAAAGGCCATTACAGAGCAAACATATAAGATATCCAACCATATATATTACATGCATCCAACACATAACTTCATCATAGTTCCATCATACATAACAAGTTCAACATAGAGGCATCCAACCATATATATTACAATAGTTTCATCCAACGATACATGCATAGTTCAACGATACAAAAAGAAATAGAGAAAGGGATAAGGAGCACTCCATCTATGCAAGCTTTCGTCAAGTGAATGAACTCTGCAAAATTAAAAATAAGAAAGTTAGAACAAGAAGAGTAGAACAAGAAGAAGAGTAGAACAAGAAGAAGACTAGAACAAGAAGACTAGAACAAGAAGAAGACTAGAACAAGAAGAGTATGTCATTTATGAGCTAACTTACGTGAAATGGATCATATATGAGCTAACTAAGTTGAAATGGGTCGTTTATGAGCTAGCTAAGGTGAAATGGATCATTTATGAGCTAACTTAGTTGAAATGGGTCGTTTATGAGCTAGCTAAGGTGAAATGGATCATTTTTGAGGTAACTAAGGTGAAATGGATCGTTTTTAGCTAACTTAGGTGAAATGGATCATTTATGCGCTAACTTAGTTGAAATGGATCGTTTTTGAGCTAACTTAGGTGAAATGGATCATTTATGAGCTAATTTAGTTGAAATGGATCTTTTTGAGCTAACTTAGGTGAAATGGATCATTTAAGAGCTAATTTAGGTGAAATGGATCGTTTTTTAGGTAACCTAGGTGAAATGGATCGTTTATGAGGTAAATTAGTTGAAATGCATCGTTTATGAGATAACCTAGGTAAGATTGGTCATTTTGGAGTTAACCTAGGTGAAATGGATCATTTTAAAGCTAACGTAGGTAAAATGGATCATTTAGGAGCTAATCTAGGTAAAATGGGTCATTTTTGAGCTAACTTGGATGAACCGGATCATTTATAAGCTAACCTAGGTAAAATGGGTCATTTTAGAGCTAACTTAGGTAAAATGGATCGTCTATAAGCTAACTAAGCTAATTATGCAATTTTTGACATAAGTAAGCTAAGTACAGATCGTTTTAGAGCTAACTTAGGTCAGTAAGCTTATTAAGTCATTTTGGAGGTGAAGAAGCTAAGTCTAGGTCATTATGGTAAGCATTGGAGGAAATAAAGCTAAGTCTAGGTCTTTATGCATGTGTTAAGCAAAACACTAGATAAACTTACCAAGATGTAGGAGGTGTAGGAGCGGGGTGGCTCGTGTCGGTAGTTGGAGAAGGATCGTGCGATGCTTGTCTGGAGTTACGCTGCACCAAAGATCATTTCCAATGTCTTGTTAGCATGATGACACTCAAATGTTAAGACTAGCAAGTAATGTCCATTCAATAAAACTCACCGTGGTCCCAGGAGCAATCACTGGCATCGGCGGAGCGGTCTTACCTGTCTTCTCGCACACAGACTGCACATTTGGTTTTGATGACTCAGTCATACTAGTTAGTAATGAGACAAACACTACATGAATGTTTTGGCTAATCTGCAGAAGAAACTTACCACAAGGAGCTCGTACATGGCCCTTTCCTGCATGTCATTCCGTGCCCTCTCCTCCTCCATCATCTTTGTCATCCTCTCCTCCAACTCCCGCTGCCTCTCCGCCGCCTCCGCCAGAAGTTTCTCCGTTCTATCTCTCTCAATCTGTATAGCAGCCTGCAACACCACTCACATGACCATTTGTAATCATTGATGGAAGCGCACAGAATGTAATGGAGAAAGATAACTGAGTACGTATCACTAACCTTGATGGCGAGTTGCACTGGCCGTTCACGAGGCCTTATCTCAGGAGCGGAGCTCGACTGGCGCGCCTTGATCTCCGGGAGAGTGCTAGGACAACGGATAAGTCCATCTCCAATGGCTATTTTTGGCTTCGTAGTGCGCTGTTACGAAGTTTGCCGCCTCCTCTGTGATGAATGCCTCAGCCATCGATGCTTCAATTCTACGTTTATTTTTACATTTTTCTCGAATCGTCTTCTGCATCCTCTCAGTTGGGTAGCACCAACGATTTTGCACGGGCCCCCCCAATCTTGCCTCGGTCGGGAGATGCAACCTACACTCTAATAGGTAATGATACGTCCTAATCCCACCCGTGTATGTGTAGATTGGGTTTATTTTCCCATGCTATGCTCCGGATCCGACGCAAAATTTCGGCAGCACCTCCCCGCTGTTCTCCTGATACACGTCTCTGCAATAAACAGAGAGGATGTGTACCCGGAGAACAACAGGGGAGGCACTGACGAAATATATGCGTCGGATCCGGAGCAAAGCATATGGGAAAACGAACCCAATCTACACATACTCGGGCTGTCCATGGATAGCGTTGGACAATTCGATAGAATCAAGGTTATATATATGCAAATGCATGCATATTTATAACTATGATGCTTTCGAACGGGAGACACATATTGGTTACGCATACTGATGATTCAAGACACATACATAGCTAGCTATCAAGTTTCATCGGAATAGATCAAATAATTAATGGGGGAGGAGGACTTGTCATTTGTGCTCACCCACGAACGAAGGGGCAGAGCTTGTCAAACGCACGGCGAGGTCGTCGAACACCAAACCTCGCAGCGATGAAACAACTGCACATTTAAAACTACACGATCAACACAATTATATATGATGTTTTTCATAACAAAATCGAAAAATATATGACCTAACTAATAATTCACAAATATATGACCCCGTCGGCCTCTGGAAGGCCAAAGAACACCTTTACGGGAGGTGTCGGTGGTCGGGGTGTTCTGTCGGTGTCGGGGTGCCGTGTCGGGGTCGGGGTGCTGTTTCGGGTTCGGGGGGTCGGGGTGTCGTGTCGATGTCGGGGTAGTGCCGTGTCGGTGTCGGGGTGTTGTTTCGGGGTCGGGGTGTGGTGTCGGGGTCAGGGTGTCGGGTCAGGCTCGGGCTCGGGGTGTCGGGTCAGGCTCGGGGGGTCGGGGTGTCGGGGTCGGGGTGTCGGGTCAGGCTTGGGGTGTCGGGGTCAGGGTCGGGGTGTCGGGGTCGGGGTCGGGGTCGGGTTCGGGGTGTCGGGGTCGGGGTCTCGGGGTCGGGGCCGGGGTCTCGGGGTCGGGGTGTCGTGTCGGGGTGCCGGGTCGGGGTCTGGGTACCGTGTCGGGTCGGGGTCGGGGTGTCGGGTCAGGCTTGGAGTGTCGGGGTGTCGGGGTCGGGGTCGGGGTCTTCTTCTTCTTCTTCTTCATCCTTTCCTTTTTCCTCTTCTTCTTCTCCTCCTCTCCTCTTTTTTCTTCTTCTTCTTCCTCCTTTCCTTTTTCCTCTTCTTCTTCTCCTCCTCTCCTCTTTTTTCTTCTTCTTCTTCCTCCTTTCCTTTTTCCTCTTCTTCTTCTCCTCCTCTCCTCTTTTTTCTTCTTCTTCCTCTTCTTCTTTTTTCTTCTCCTCCTCCTCTTCTTCTTCTTCTTCTTCTCCTGATCTCCTCTTTTTCTCTTTTTCTTCTTTCCTAAAACTAAACTAAACCTAAAACTAAAACTCAAAAAATAGAAAAAGAAAAAAACTAAATCTAAACCTAAAACTAAACTAAAACTAAACCTATAAACCTAAAACTAATCCTAAAACTAAAACCAAATCTAAACTAAACATAAACCTAAAACTAAAAAAACAGAAAAAAGGAAAAAGAAAAAAAAGGAAGAAGAAGGCCTCACCTGCAGGGTGGAGGAGGGGGGCGGTGCGGCCTGGGGCGACGGAGGAGCGGGGCGGGGCAGCCTGGGGCGGCGGCGGGGGGCGCTGGGGCGGGGGGGGGGGGGGCGCCGGGGCGGCGGCTGGGGGCGCTGGGGCGGCGGCGGGGTGGGGGGGGGGCGCTGGGGCGGCGGCGGGGGGAGCTGGGGCGGCGGCGGGGCGTGGTGCGATGGGGCGGTGGAGGTGGGAGAGAGAGAGGAGGGTGTGGGGCGCGGCCCCGTTAACGTTATGTGGGGCCTCCCTCTTTGCCGTCCGCCAACCTTTGCCGTCCGCCTCCTTGCTCTTTGTCGTCCGCTAGCGAACGGCAAAGAGGGGGGCCTGTCAGGTTTTTTTTTTGCAGCTCGTCAGTGGGGCACCTCCCTCTTTGCCGTCCGCTAGCCGACGGCAAAGAATCTTTGCCGTCCGCTAGCGCTAGCGGACGGCAAAGAACTGGCAGATGGCAAACTAGCTGATTCCAGTAGTGGGAGCTATATTTTTATTCACCACATGATATGTGTTTTTCTTGGAGCGTCTTGTATGATTTGAGTCTTTGCTTTTTGGTTTACCACAATCATCCTTGCTGTACACACCTTTTGAGAGAGACTCACATGATTTGAAATTTATTAGAATACTCTATGTGCTTCGCTTATATCTTTTGAGCTATATAGTTTTTGCTCTAGTGCTTCACTTATATCTTTTAGAGCACGGTGGTGGTTTTATTTTATAGAAATAATTGATCTCTCATGCTTCACTTATATTACTTTGGGAGTCCTTTAGAACAACATGGAAATTTTCTTTTAGGAATAATATAAAAACTTTCATAGAAAGTGCATTGAATACTATGAGAAGTTTGATACATGATAATTGTTTTGAGATATGGAGATGCTGATATTAGAGTCATGCTAGTTGAGTAGTTGTGAATTTGAGAAATACTTGCGTTGAAGTTTGTGATTCCCGTAGCATGCACGTATGGTGAACCGTTATGTGACGAAGTCGAAGCATGATTTATTTTGATTATCTTCCTTATGAGTGGCGGTCAGGGACGAGTGATGGTCTTTTCCTACCAATCTATCCCCCTAGGAGCATGCTCGTAATACTTTGTTTCGATAACTAATAGATTTTTGCAAGAAGTATGTGAGTTCTTTATGACTAATGTTGAGTCCATGGATTATACGCACTCTCATCCTTCCACAATTGCTAGCTTCTCTAGTACCGCGCACTTTTCGCCGGTATCATACACCCACCATATACCTTCCTCAAAACAGCCACCATACCTACCTATTATGGCATTTCCATAGCCATTCCGAGATATATTGCCATGCAACTTTCCATCGTTCCGTTATTATGACATGCTTCATCATTGTCATATTAATTGCATGATCATGTAGTTGACATCGTATTTGTGGCAAAGCCACCGTTCATAATTCTTCATACATGTCAGTCATGCATCATTGCACATCCCGGTACACCACCGGAGGCATTCAAATAGAGTCATATTTTCTTCTAAGTATCGAGTTGTAATTTCTTGAGTTGTAAGTAAATAAAGTATGATGAACATCATTATTAGAGCATTGTCCCAAGTGAGGAATGGAGACTATGATTCCCCCACAAGTCGGGATGAGCCTCCGGACGAAAAAAGGCCATAAAAAGGAGAAGGCCCCAAAAAATGAGAGAAAAAGAGAGAAGGGACAATGCTACTATCCTTTTTCCACACTTGTTCTTCAAAGTAGCACCATGATCTTCATGATAGAGAATCTCCTATGATATCACTTTCATATACTAGTGGGAATTTTTCATTATAGAACTTGGCTTGTATATTCCAATAATGGGCTTCCTCAAAATGCCCTAGGTCTTCATGAGCAAGTGAGTTGGATGCACACCCACTTAGTTTGTTTTGTTGAGCTTTCATATACTTATAGCTCTAGTGCATCCGTTGCATGGTAATCCCTACTCACTCACATTGATATCTATTAATGGGCATCTCCATAGCCCATTGATATGCCTAGTTGATGTGAGACTATCTTCTCCTTTTTGTCTTCTCCACAACCACCATTCTATTCCATATATAGTGCTATGTCCATGGCTCATGCTCATGTATTGCATGAAGATTGAAAAAGTTTGAGAACATCAAAAGTATGAAACAATTTCTTGGCTTGTCATCGGGGTTGTGCATGATTTAAATATTTTGTGTAGTGAAGATAGAGCATAGCCAGACTATATGATTTTGTAGGGATAACTTTCTTTGGCCATGTTATTTTTGAGAAGACATGATTGCTTAGTTAGTATGCTTGTAGTATTAATATTTTTATGTCAATATTAAACTTTTGTCTTGAATCTTTCGGATCTGAACATTCATGCCACAATAAAGAAAAATTACATTGAGAAATATGTTAGAAAGCATTCCACATCAAAAATTCTTTTTTATCATTTACCTACTCGAGGACGAGCAGGAATTAAGCTCGGGGATGCTTGATACGTCTCCAACGTATCTATAATTTTTGATTTGTCCATGCTATTATATTATCTATGTTGAATGTTAATGGTCCTTATTTTACACTTATATATAATTTTTGGGACTAACCTACTAACCGGAGGTCCAACCCAAATTGTTGTTTTTTTTGCCTATTTTAGAGTTTCACCGAAAAGGAATATCAAACGGAGTCCAAACGGAATGAAAGCTTCCGGAACGTGATTTTCTCAACAAACGTGATCTAGGAGACTTGTTGTGGGCGTCAACAAACAATCGAGGAGGCCACGAGGCAGGGGGCGCGCCCTCCACCCTCGTGGGCCCCTCGTTGCTCCACCGACGTACTTCTTCCTCCTATATATATCCACGTACCCCCAAACATCCAGGAGCACCACGAAAACCTAATTTCACCGCCGCAACCTTCTGTACCCGAGAGATCCCATCTTGGGGCCTTTTCCGGAGCTCCGCCGGAGGGGGCATCGATCACGGAGGGCCTCTACATTAATTCCATGGCCTCTCCGGTGATGTGTGAGTAGTTTACTTCAGACCTTCGGGTCCATAGTTATTAGCTATATGGCTTCTTATCTTTCTTTGGATCTCAATACAAAGTTCTCCTCGATCTTCTTCGAGATCTATTCGATGTAATCTTCTTTTGTGGTGTGTTTGTTGAGATCCGATGAGTTGTGGGTTTATGATCAAGTTTATCTATGAACATTATTTGAATCTCCTCTGAATTCTTTTATGTATGATTGGTTTATCTTTGCAAGTCTCTTCGAATTATCAGTTTGGTTTGGCCTACTAGATTGATCTTTCTTGCAATGGGAGAAGTGCTTAGCTTTGGGTTCAATCTTGCGGTGCTCGATCGCAGTGACAGTAGGGGAAACGACACGTATTGTATTGTTGCCATCGAGGATAAAAAGATGGGGTTTATATTATATTACATGAGTTTATCCCCTCTACATCATGTCGTCTTGCTTAAGGCGTTACTCTGTTCTTATGAACTTAATACTCTAGATGCATGCTGGATAGCGGTCGATGTGTGGAGTAATAGTAGTATATGTAGAATCGTTTCAGTCCACTTGTCACGGACGTGATGCCTCTATACATGATCATACCTAGATATTCTCATAACTATGCTCAATTCTATCAATTGCTTGATAGTAATTCGTTTACCCACCTAATACCTATGCTCCTGAGAGAAGCCACTAGTGAAACCTATGTCCCTCGGGTCTATCTTCCATCATCTTAATCTTCCAACACTTAGCTATTTCTATTGCCATTTATTTTACTTCGCATCTTTATTCCTCTTTATCATAAAAATACAAAAAATATTATCTTATCATATCTATCAGATCTCACTCTAGTAAGTGACCATGAAGGGATTGACAATCCCTTTATCGCGTTGGTTGCGAGGTTCTTATTTGTTTGTGTAGGTGTGTGTGACTCGAGCGTGATCTCCTACTGGATTGATACCTTGGTTCTCAAAAATTGAGGAAAATGCTTACGCAACTTTACTGCATCACCCTTTCCTCTTCAAGGGAAAACCAACGCGGTGCTCAAGAGGTAGCAGGGCACACGGCGGACGGCGGCGATGTAGGGGGGCGTCGAGGTCGGGGTCGGGGGCAGCGTCGACGGAGTGCAGAGGTCGACGGGAGAGCGCACGGCGGCGACAGCAGATGCACGCTTGTTGGATTTGGGGGAAGTGGGCGTTGGGGAAGAAGAAAACGGTTGGTTAAGTGGAAAGTAGCAGCAGCGCGTTCCACAGAAAGCGCTACTGCTACATTAGCTATAGCGCCTGTCCATAAGGCCCGCTGCTGCTACGCATTTCTCCTTTATTTTTATTTTTCATTTATTTTCATTCAAATTTTCTTTTTCTCCTTCCCCTTTTTCTATTTCTTTCATTTTCATTTACTTTTCTATATGTTTTTGATCTTATTTTCCTTTCCTTAGCAGTAGCGCTTCCTGCGCGAAACACGCTGCTACAACAATCTTAGCAGCAGCGCGCTTTCCTTAGGCACGCTACTACTATAGGTACCCTGGCGAGAATAGTAAGGAGAATTGTAGTAGTAGTGCCTCTACAGTTAGACGCGCTACTGCTATGATCTTAGCTACAACGCGTTTGGATAACATGCGCTAGTGGTAAATTGTAGTAGCACTTCGTTTGTCCCGCACTATTGTTATGTTTCTGTGTATAAGGTTTTCCCTAGTAGTGTGTGCTTTGGGGAAGTCCATTTAAGCATATTGATCTATCTCTATAGATCTTGATGCCCAATATATAAGCAGCTTCACTGAGGTCTTTCATTGAAAAATTCTTATTCAAGTATCCTTTTATGCAATCCAGAAATTCTGTATTATCTCCAATCAACAATATGCCATGCACATACAATATTAGAAATGCTACAGAGCTCCCACTCACTTTCTTGTAAATACATGCTTCTCCAAAATTCCATATAAAACCATATGCTTTGATCACACTATCAAAGCGTATATTCCTACTCTGAGAGGCTTGCATCAGCCATAAACGGATCGCTGGAGCTTGCACACTTTGTTAGCACCTTTAGGATCGACAAAACCTTCTGGTTGCATCATATACATCTCTTCTTTAAGGTATCCATTAAGGAATGTAGTTTTGACATCCATTTGCAAATTTCATAATCATAACATGCGGCAATTGCTAACATGATTTGGATAGACTTAAGCATCGCTACGGGTGAGAAGGTCTCATCGTAGTCAACTCCTTGAATTTGTCAAAAACCTTTCACAACAAGTCGAGATTTGTAGATAGTAACATTACTGTCAGCGTCAGTCTTCTTAAAGATCCATTTATTCTCTATGGCTTGTCGATCATCGGGTAAGTGAACCAAACTCCACACTTTGTTCTCATACATGGATCCCATCTCAGATTTCATGGCCTCAAGCCATTTCACGGAATCTGGGCTCATCATCGCGTCCTCATAGTTCGTAGGTTCGTCATGGTCTAGTAACATGACTTCCAGAATAGGATTACTGTACCACTTTGGTGCGGATCGTACTCTGGTTGACCTACGAGGTTTGGTAGTAACTTGATCTGATGTTTCATGATCTTCACCATTTGCTTCCTCACTAATTGGTGTAGGAATCACTGGAACTGATTTCTTTGATGAACTACTTTCCAATTCCGGAGAAGGTACAATTACCTCATCAAGTTCTACTTTCCTCCCACTCACTTGTTTCGAGAGAAACTCCTTTTCTAGAAAGGATCCATTCTTAGCAACGAATATCTTGCCTTCGGATCTGTAATAAAAGGTGTACCCAACAGTTTCCTTTGGTTATCCTATGAAGACACATATCTCCTATTTGGGTTCGAGCTTATCAGGTTGAAGCTTTTTCACATAAGCATCGTAGTCCCAAACTTTAGGAAATGACAGCTTAGGTTTCTTGCCAAACCACAGTTTATATGTTGTCATCTCAACAGATTTAGATGGTGCCCTATTTAACGTGAATGCGGCCGTCTCTAAAGCATAACCCCAAAACGATAGCGGTAAATCGGTAAGAGACATCATAGATCGCATGATACATAATAAAGTATGGTTACGATGTTCAGACACACCATTATGCTATGGTGTTTCGGGTGTCGTGAGTTGCGAAACTATTCCACATTGTTTCAAATGAAGACCAAACTCATAACTCAAATATTCACCTCCATGATCAGATCGTAGAAACTTTATTTTCTTGTTACGATGATTTTCCACTTCACTCCGAAGTTCTTTGAATTTTTCAAATGTTTCAGACTTATGTTTCATTAACTAGATATACCCATATCTGCTCAAATCAGCTATGAAGGTTAGAAAAAACGATACCTGCTGCGAGCCTCAACACTCGTCGGACCGCATACATCAGTATGTATTATTTCCAACAAGTCAGTTGCTTGCTCCATTGTTCCGGAGAATGGAGTCTTAGTCTTCTTACCCATGAGGCATAGTTCGTAAGCATCAAGTGATTCATAATCAAGTGATTCCAAAAGCCCATCAGCATGGAGTTTATTCATGCGCTTTACACCAATATGACCTAAACGGCAGCGCCACAAATAAGTTGCACTATCAATATTAACTTTGCATCTTTTCGCTTCAATATTATGAATATGTGTACCACTATAATCTAGATTCAACAAAATAGACCAATCATCAAGGGTGCATGACCATAAAAGATATTACTCATATAAATAGAACAACGATTATTCTTTGATTTAAATGAATAACCGTCTCACATCAAAAAGATCCTGATATAATGTTCATGCTCAACGCCGGCACCAAATAATAATTATTTAGGTCTAAAACTAATCCCAACGGGACATGTAGAGGTAGCGTGCCGACGGCGATGACATCGACTTTGGAATGATTTCCCACGTGCATCGTCTCCTCATCCTTAACCAATCTTCGTTTAATCCGTAGCCCCTATTTCGAGTTGCAAATATGAGCAACAAAACAAGTATCAAATACCCAGGCGCTACTACAAGCATTAGTAAGGAACACATCAATAACATGTATATCAAATATGAAGGAAATATGCCCTAGAGGCAATAATAAATTTGTTATTTATAATTCCTTATATCATGATAACAGTTTATTATTGATGCTAGAATTGTATTAAGCGGAAACTTAGTACATGTGTGGATACATACACAAACAGAGTGTCCCTAGTATGTGTTGGAAATAAGCCCTAGAGGCAATAATAAATTGATTATTATTATATTTCCTTGTTCATGATAATCGTTTATTATCCATGCTATAATTGTATTGATAGGAAACTCAGATACATGTGTGGATACATAGACAACACCATGTCCCTAGTAAGCCTCTAGTTGACTAGCTCGTTGATCAATAGATGGTTACGGTTTCCTGACCATGGACATTGGATGTCATTGATAACGGGATCACATCATTAGGAGAATGATGTGATGGACAAGACCCAATCCTAAGCATAGCACAAGATCGTGTAGTTCGCATGCTAAAGCTTTTCTAATGTCAAGTATCATTTCCTTAGACCATGAGATTGTGCAACTCCTGGATACCGTAGGAGTGCTTTGGGTGTGCCAAACGTCACAACGTAACTGGGTGGCTATAAAGGTACACTACAGGTATCTCCGAAAGTGTCTGTTGGGTTGGCACGAATCAAGACTGGGATTTGCCACTCCGTATAAACGGAGAGGTATCTCTGGGCCCACTCGGTAGGACATCATCATAATGTGCACAATGTGATCAAGGAGTTGATCACGGGATGATGTGTTACGGAACGAGTAAAGAGACTTGCCGGTAACGAGATTGAACAAGGTATCGGGATACCGACGATCGAATCTCGGGCAAGTATCATACCGCTAGACAAAGGGAATTGTATACGGGATTGATTAAGTCCTTGACATCGTGATTCATCCGATGAGATCATCGGGGAACATGTGGGAGCCAACATGGGTATCCAGATCCCGCTGTTGGTTATTGACCGGAGAGTCATCTCGGTCATGTCTGCATGTCTCCCGAACCCGTAGGGTCTACACACTTAAGGTTCGGTGACGCTAGGGTTATAGAGATATTAGTATGCGGTAACCCGAAAGTTGTTCGAAGTCCCGGATGAGATCCCGGACGTCACGAGGAGTTCCGGAATGGTCCGGAGGTAAAGATTTGTATATGGGAAGTCCTATTTCGGCCATCGGGACAAGTTTCGGGGTCACCGGTATTGTACCGGGACCACCGGAAGGGTCCCGGGGGTCCACCGGGTGGGGCCACCTGCCCCGGGGGCCACATGGGCTGTAGGGGGTGCGCCTTGGCCTATATGGGCCAAGGGCACTAGCCCCATGAGGCCCATGCGCCAAGAGAAGAGGGAAAGGAAGAGTCCTAAAGGGGGAAGGCACCTCCGAGGTGCCTTGGGGAGGAGGGACTCCTCCCTGGCCGCACCCTTCCTTGGAGGAAGGGCCAAGGCTGCGCCCCCCCCTCTCCCTTGGCCCTATATATAGTGGGGGAAAGGGAGGGCAGCACCACCTAAGCCCTGGCGCCTCCCTCTCCCTCCCATGAAACATCTCCCTCCTCCCACAACGCTTGGCGAAGCCCTGTTGGAATCCCGCTACTTCCACCACCACGCCGTCGTGCTGCTGGATCTCCATCAACCTCTCCTTCCCCCTTGCTGGATCAAGAAGGAGGAGACGTCGCTGCTCTGTATGTGTTTTGAACGCGGAGGTGCCGTCCGTTCGGCGCTAGGATCATCGGTGATTTGGATCACGACGAGTACGACTCCATCAACCCCGTTCTCTTGAACGCTTCCGCGCGCGATCTACAAGGGTATGTAGATCCACTCTTCCCTCGTTGCTAGATGACTCCATAGATAGATCTTGGTGACACGTAGGAAAATTTTGAATTTATGCTACGTTCCCCAACAGTGGTATCAGAGCTAGGTCTATGCATAGTTTCTATGCACGAGTAGAACACAAAGTAGTTGTGGGCGTTGATTTTGTTCAATATGCTTACCGTTACTAGTCCAATCTTGATTCGGTGGCATTGTGGGATGAAGCGGCCCGGACCGACCTTACAGGTACTCTTACGTGAGACTGGTTCCACCGACTGACATGCACTAGTTGCATAAAGGTGGCTAGCGGGTGTCTGTCTCTCCCACTTTAGTCAGATCGGATTCGATGAAAAGGGTCCTTATGAAGGGTAAATAGCAATTGGCATATCACGTTGTTGTTTTTGCGTAGGTAAGAAACGTTCTTGCTAGAAATCCATAGCAGCCACGTAAAACATGCAAACAACAATTAGAGGACGTCTAACTTGTTTTTGCAGGGTATGCTATGTGATGTGATATGGCCAAAAGGATGTGATGAATGATATATGTGATGTATGAGATTGATCATGTTCTTGTAATAGGAATCACGACTTGCATGTCGATGAGTATGAAAACCGGGAGGAGCCATAGGAGTTGTCTTAATTTATTTATGACCTGCGTGTCAACATAAACGTCATGTAGTTACTTTACTTTATTGCTAACCGTTAGCTATAGTAGTAGAAGTAATAGTTGACGAGACAACTTCATGAAGACACGATGATAGAGATCATGATGATGGAGATCATGGTGTCATGCCGGTGACAAGATGATCATGGAGCCCCAAGATGGAGATCAAAGGAGCTATATGATATTGGCCATATCATGTCACTACTATTTGATTACATGTGATGTTTATCATGTTTATACATCTTATTTGCTTAGAACGACGGTAGTAAATAAGATGATCCCTCATTAAAATTTCAAGAAAGTGTTCCCCCTAACTGTGCACCGTTGCGACAGTTCGTTGTTTCAAAGCACCACGTGATGATCGGGTGTGATAGATTCTAACGTTCACATACAACGGGTGTAAGACAGATTTACACACGCGAAACACTTAGGTTGACTTGACGAGCCTAGCATGTGTACAGACATGGCCTCGGAACACAGAAGACCGAAAGGTCGAGCATGAGTCGTATGGTAGATACGATGAGCATGAAGATGTTCACCGATGTTGACTAGTCCGTCTCACGTGATGATCGGACACGGCCTAGTTGACTCGGATCATGTAATCACTTAGATGACTAGAGGGATGTCTATCTGAGTGGGAGTTCATAAGATGAACTTGTTTATCCTGAACATAGTCAAAAAGGATTTTGCAAATTATGTCGTAGCTCGCGCTTTAGTTCTACTGTTTAGATATGTTCCTAGAGAAAAATTAGTTGAAAGTTGATAGTAGCAATTATGCGGACTAGGTCCGTAAACTGAGGATTGTCCTCATTGCTTCTTAGAAGGCTTATGTCCTTAATGCACCGCTCAGTGTGCTGAACCTCGAATGTTGTCTGTGGATGTTGCGAACATCTGACATACACATTTTGATAACTACGTGATAGTTCAGTTAAACGGTTTAGAATTGAGGCACCGAAGACGTTTTTGAAACATCGCGAAACATATGAGATGTTTCGAGGGCTGAAATTGGGATTTCAGGCTCGTGCCCACGTCAAGAGGTATAAGACCTCCGACGATTTTCTTAGCCTGCAAACTAAGGAGAAAAGCTCAATTTGTTGTGCTTGTGCTCAGATTGTCTGAGTACAACAATCGCTTGAATCGAGTGGGAGTTGATCTTCTAGATGAAATAGTGATGGTTCTCCGAAGTCATTACCACCAAGCTGCTAGAGCTTCGTGATGAACTATGATATATCAGGGACATATATGATGATCCTTGAGATATTCGCGATGTTTGACACCGCGAAAGTAGAAATCAAGAAGGAGCATCAATTTTTGATGGTTGGTGAAACCACTAGTTTCAAGAAGGGCAAGGGAACAAAGGGATACTTCATGAAACGACAATTCAGTTGCTGCTCTAGTGAAGAAACCCAAGGTTGAACCCAAACCCGAGACTGAGTGCTTCTGTAATAAGGGGAACAGCCACTGGAGCAGAATTACCCTAGATACTTGGTAGATGAGAAGGCTGGCAAGGTCGATAGAAGTATATTGGATATACATTGTGTTAATGTGTACTTTACTTGTACTCCTAGTAGCACCAGGGTATTAGATACCGATTCGGTTGCTAAGTGTTAGTAACTCGAAATAAAATCTACAAAATAAATGGAGACTAGCTAAAGGTGAGCTGACGGTATGTGTTGGAAGTGTTTCCAAGGTTGATATGATGAAGCATCGCACGCTCCCTCTACCATCGAGATTGGTATTAAAACCTAAATAATTGTTATTTGGTGTTTGCGTTGAGCATAGACATGATTGGATTATTTCTATCGTGATACGGTTATTCATTTAAGGAGAATAATGGTTACTCTGTTTATTTGAATAATACCTTCAATGGTCTTACACCTAAAATGAATGGTTTACTGAATCTCGATCGTAGTGATACACATGTTCATGCCAAAAGATAGTAATGATAGTACCACCTACTTGTGGCACTGCCATGTAAGTCATATCGGTATAAAACGCATGAAGAAGCTCCATGTTGATGGATCTTTGGGCTCACTCATTTTTGAAAAGTTTGAGGCATGCGAACCATGTCTATTGGTGTATATGCATGAAGAAACTCCATGCAAATGGACCGTTTGCACTCACTTGATTTTGAATCACTTGAGACATGCAAATCATACCACATGGGCAAGATGACTAAAGCCTTGTTTTCAGTAAAATGGAACTAGAAAGCAACTTGTTGGAAGTAATACATTTTGATGTGTGCAGTCCAATGAGTGCTGAGGCATGTAGTGGATATCGTTATGTTCTTACTTCACAGATGATTTGAGTAGATGTTGAGTATATTTACTTGATGAATCATGAGTCTGAATTATTGAAAGGTTCAAGTAATTTCAGGGTGAAGTTGAAAGATCGTCGTGACAAGAGGATAAAAGATCTATGATATGATCATAGAGATGAATATCTGAATTACGAGTTTGGCACAGAATTAAGACATTGTGGAAATTGTTTCACAACTAATACAGCCTGGAACACCATAGTGTGATGGTGTGTCCGAACATCATAACTGCACCCTATTGGATATGATGCATACCATGATGTGTCTTATCGAATTACCACGATAGTTTATGGGTTAGGCATTAGAGACAACCACATTCACTTTAAATAGGGCACCACGTAATTCTGATGAGATGACACCGTATGAACTATGGTTTAGAGAAACCTAAGCTGTCGTTTCTTAAAAGTTTGGGGCTGCGACGCTTATGTGAAAAGTTTCAGGCTGATAAGCTCGAATCCAAAGCGGATAAATGCATCTTCATAGGACACCCAAAACAGTTGGGTATACCTCCTGTCTCAGATCCGAAAGCAATAAGGGATTGTTTCTAGAATCGGGTCCTTTCTCGAGGAAAAGTTTCTCTCGAAAGAATTGAGTGGGAGGATGGTGGAGACTTGATGAGGTTATTCCGTCTCTTCAACTAGTGTGTGGCAGGGCACAGGAAGTTGTTCCTGTGGCACCTACACCAATTGAAGTGGAAGCTTATGATAGTGATCATGAAACTTCAGATCAAGTCACTACCAAACCTCGTAGGATGACAAGGATGCGTACTACTTTAGAATGGTACGTAATCCTGTCTTGGAAGTCATGTCGCTAGACAACAATGAACCTACGAGCTATGGAGAAGCGATGGTGGGCCCGGATTCCGATAAATGGCTCGAGGCCATAAAATCCGAGAAAGGATCCATGTATGAAAACAAAGTGTAGACTTTGGTAGAACAACTCGATGGTCGTAAGGCTGTTGAGTGCAGATGGATTTTAAAAGGAAGACGGACAATGATGGTAAATGTCACCATTAAGAAAGCTCGACTTGTCGTTAAGATGTTTTCCGACAAGTTCAAGGAGTTGACTACGATGAGACTTTCTCACTCGTAGCGATGCTAAGAGTCTGTTGGAATTATATTAGCGATTACTGCATTATTTATGAAATCTTGCAGATAGGATGTCAAACATTGTTTCCTCGACAATTTTCTTGAGGAAAGGTTGTATGTGATACAACCGGAAGGATTTTGTCAATCCCGAAAGATGCTAATAAGTATGCAAAGCTCCAGCAATCCTTCTAAGGACTGGAGTAAGCATCTCGGAGTTGGAATGTATGCTTTGATGAGATGATCAAAGATTTTGGGTGTATACAAAGTTTATGAGAAACTTGTATTTCCAAAGAAGTGAGTGGGAGCACTATAGAATTTCTGATGAATATATGTTGTTGACATATTGTTGATCAGAAATGACGTAGAATTTCTGGAAAGCATATAGGGTTATTTGGAAAGTGTTTTTCAATGGAAAGCCTGGATCAAGCTACTTGAAGATTGAGCATCAAGATCTATAAGGATAGATCAAAACGCTTAATGGTACTTTCAAATGAGCACATACCTTGACATGATCTTGAAGGTGTTCAAGATGGATCAGTCAAAGAAGGAGTTCTTGCCTGAGTTGTAAGGTATGAAGTTAAGACTTAAAGCTCGACCACGGTAGAAGAAAGAGGAAGGACGAAGGTCGTCCCCTATGCTTTTATCATAGGCTCTCTACAGTATGCCATGCTGAGTACCGCACCTGATGTGTGCCTTGCCACATATCTGGCAAGAGGGTACAAAGGTAATCTAGGAGTAGATCACCAGATAGCGGTCTAAATTATCCTTAGAGGAATAAGGATATGTTTCTCGGTTATGGAGGTGATAAAGAGTTCGACGTAAAGAGTTACGTCGATGCAAGCTTAACACCTATCCGGATAGCTCTGAGTAGAGATACCGGATACGTATAATGGAGCAACAATTTAGAATAGCTCCATGTAGAACAGTTATTTGAAATGGCTCCAAATATAGCGTAGTAGCTGCATCTACAAGATGACATAGAGATTTGCGAAGTACATACGGATCTGAAAGATTCAGACCCGTTGACTATAACATCTCTCACAAGCATAACATGATCAAACCCAGAACTCATCGAGTGTTAATCACATGGTAATGTGAACTAGATTATTGACTCTAGTAAACTCTTTGGGTGTTAGCCACATGGGGATGTGACCTTGAGTGTTAGTCACATAGCGATGGGAACTGGATTATTAACTCTAGTGCAAGTGGGAGACTGTTGGAAATATGCCCTAGAGGCAATAATAAATTGATTATTATTATATTTCCTTGTTCATGATAATCGTTTATTATCCATGCTATAATTGTATTGATAGGAAACTCAGATACATGTGTGGATACATAGACAACACCATGTCCCTAGTAAGCCTCTAGTTGACTAGCTCGTTGATCAATAGATGGTTACGGTTTCCTGACCATGGACATTGGATGTCATTGATAACGGGATCACATCATTAGGAGAATGATGTGATGGACAAGACCCAATCCTAAGCATACCACAAGATCGTGTAGCTCGCATGCTAAAGCTTTTCTAATGTCAAGTATCATTTCCTTAGACCATGAGATTGTGCAACTCCCGGATACCGTAGGAGTGCTTTGGGTGTGCCAAACGTCACAACGTAACTGGGTGGCTATAAAGGTACACTACGGGTATCTCCAAAAGTGTCTGTTGGGTTGGCACGAATCAAGACTGGGATTTGCCACTCCGTATAAACGGAGAGGTATCTCTGGGCCCACTCGGTAGGACATCATCATAATGTGCACAATGTGATCAAGGAGTTGATCATGGGATGATGTGTTATGGAACGAGTAAAGAGACTTGCCGGTAACGAGATTAAACAAGGTATCGGGATACCGACGATCGAATCTCGGGCAAGTATCGTACCGCTAGACAAAGGGAATTGTATACGGGATTGATTAAGTCCTTGACATCATGGTTCATCCGATGAGATCATCGTGGAACATGTGGGAGCCAACATGGGTATCCAGATCCCGCTGTTGGTTATTGACCGGAGAGTCATCTCGGTCATGTCTGCACGTCTCCCGAACCCGTAGGGTCTACACACTTAAGGTTCGGTGACGCTAGGGTTATAGAGATATTAGTATGCGGTAACCCGAAAGTTGTTCGGAGTCCTGGATGAGATCCCGGACGTCACGAGGAGTTCCGGAATGGTCCGGAGGTAAAGATTTATATATGGGAAGTCCTATTTCGGCCATCGGGACAAGTTTCGGGGTCACCGGTATTGTACCGGGACCACCGGGTGGGGCCACCTGCCCCGGGGGCCACATGGGCTGTAGGGGGTGCGCCTTGGCCTATATGGGCCAAGGGCACCAGCCCCATGGGGCCCATGCGCCAAGAGAAGAGGGAAAGGAAGAGTCCTAAAGGGGGAAGGCACCTCCGAGGTGCCTTGGGGAGGAGGGACTCCTCCCTGGCCGCACCCTTCCTTGGAGGAAGGGCTGCGCCCCCCCCTCTCCCTTGGCCCTATATATAGTGGGGGAAAGGGAGGGCAGCACCACCTAAGCCCTGGCGCCTCCCTCTCCCTCCCAAGACACATCTCCCTCCTCCCGCAACGCTTGGCGAAGCCCTGTTGGAATCCCGCTACTTCCACCACCACGCCGTCGTGCTGCTGGATCTCCATCAACCTCTCCTTCCCCCTTGCTGGATCAAGAAGGAGGAGACGTTGCTGCTCCGTACGTGTGTTGAACGCGGAGGCGCCGTCCGTTCGGCGCTAGGATCATCGGTGATTTGGATCACGACGAGTACAACTCCATCAACCCCGTTCTCTTGAACGCTTCCGCGCGCGATCTACAAGGGTATGTAGATCCACTCTTCCCTCGTTGCTAGATGACTCCATAGATAGATCTTGGTGACACATAGGAAAATTTTGAATTTATGCTACGTTCCCCAACAGTATGCCACTACTTGACTAGCTCGTTAATCAAAGATGGTTAACTTTCCTAGCCATAGACATGTGTTGTCATTTCATGAACGGGATCACATCATTAGAAAATGATGTGATGGACAAGACCCATCCGTTAGCTTAGCATAATGATCGTTTAGTTTTTCTGCTATTGCTTTCTTCATGACTATGAGATTATGCAACTCCCGAATACCAGAGGAACACCTTCTGTGCTATCAAACATCACAACGTAACTGGGTGATTTTAAAGATGCTCTACAGGTGTCACCGATGGTGTTTATTGAGTTGGCATAGATCGAGATTAGGATTTGTCACTCCGTGTATCGGAGAGGTATCTCTGGGCCCTCTCGGTAATGCACATCACTATGAGCCTTGCAAGCAATGTGACTAATGAGTAAAGAGACTTACCGGTGACAAGATTGAACTAGGTACGAAGATACCGACGATCGAATTTCGGGGAAGTAACATACCGATGACAAAGGGAACAACGTATGTTGTTATGCGGTTTGACCGATAAAGATCCTCGTAGAATATGTAGGAGCCAATATGAGCATCTAGGTTCCGCGATTGCTTATAGACTGGAGATGCGTCTCGGTCATGTCTACATAGTTCTCGAACCCGTAGGGTCCGCATGCTTTAACGTTCGATGACGATTTGTATTATGAGTTATGTATTTTGATGAACCGAAGTTTGTTCGGAGTCCCAGATGAGATCACAGACAAGGCGAGGAGTCTCAAAATGGTTGAGACATGACGATTGATATATTGGCAAGTTATGTTTGGACACTGGAATGGTCTCGGATAGGTTCGGGCATTTTTCAGAGTACCGGGGGCTACCGGAACCCCCCGAGGGGTTAATGGGCCTTCTTGGGCCCTAGTGGAAGAAAGGAGGCGGCGGCGGCCAGGTGGAGGCGCGCCCCTCCCCCCAATCCCAATCCGAATTGGACTAGGGTTGGGGGGGGGGCCCTTTCGTTCTTCTCCTCCCTCTCTTTCCCCCTTCTCCTTCTTGGAATAGGAAAGGAGGGGGCGAATCCTACTTGGACCGGGAGCCCAAGTAGGAATCCCCCTTGGCGCGCCACACCTTGTCCGGCCTCCCCCTCCCCCCTCCTTTATGTACATGGGAGGGGGGCACCCCAAAGGTACACCAAAGTTTCTCTTAGCCGTGTGCGATGCCCCCCTCCACAGTTACACGCCTCGGACATATCATCGTAGTGCTGAGGTGAAGCCCTGCGCCGGTAAACTTCATCATCACCATCACCATGCTGTCGTGCTGACGAAACTATCCCTTGGCCTCAACTGGATCAAGAGTTTGAGGGGCATCATCGAGATGAATGTGTGCTGATCGTGGAGGTGCCGTACGTTTGGTACTTGGATCGGGCGATAGATCTTGCGCGATCGTAGGTGAATTTTTTGAAATACTGCGTTCCCCAACAGTCGCATCCGAACCAGGTCTATGTGTAGATGTTATATGCACGACTAGAACACAATGAGTTGTGGGCGATAATAGTCATACTGCTTACTAGCAACGTCTTACTTTGATTCGACGGTATTGTTGGATGAAGCGGCCCAGACCGACATTACATGACCACGTTCATGACGCTAGTTCTACCAACATGCTTCGCACACAGGTGGCTAGCGGGTTTTTCTTTCTCCAGCTTTAGTTGAATCGAGTGTGACTACATCCTGTCCTTGTTGAAGGTTAAAACAACACACTTGACGAAAAATCGTTGTGGTTTTGATGCGTAGGTAAGAACGGTTCTTGCTAGAAGCCCGTAGCAACCACGTAAAACATGCAACAACAAAGTAGAGGACGTCTAACTTGTTTTTGCAGGGCTTGCTGTGATGTGATATGGTCAAGACATGATGATATATAAATTGTTGTATGAGATGATCATGTTTTGTAACAGTTATCGGCAATTGGCAGGGGCCATATGGTTGTCGCTTTATTGTATGAAATGCTATCGCCATGTAATTGCATTACTTTATCACTAAGTGGTAGCGATAGTCGTAGAAGCAATAGTTGGCAAGACGACAACGATGCTATGATGGAGATCAAGGTGTCAAGCCGATAACGATGGTGATCATGACGGTGCTTTGGAGATGGAGATCAAAGGCACAAGATGATGATGGCCATATCATATCACTTATATTGATTGCATGTGATGTTTATCCTTTATGCACCTTATTTTGTTTAGTACGATGGTAACATTATAAGATGATCTCTCACTAAATTTCAAGGTATAAGTGTTCTCCCTAAGTATGCACTGTTGCTACAGTTCGTCGTGCCGAGACACCACGTGATGATCGGGTGTGATAATCTCTACGTTCACATACAACGGGTGCAAGCCAGTTTTGCACACGCAGAATACTCGGGTTAAACTTGACGAGCCTAGCATATAGAGATATGGCCTCGGAACACTGCGACCGAAAGGTCAAGCGTGAATCATATAGTAGATATGATCAACATAGTTATGTTCACCATCTCACGTGATGATCAGACATGGTTTAGTTTAATATGGATCACGTGATCATTTAGATGACTAGAGGGATGTCTATCTAAGTGGGAGTTCTTAAGTAATATGTTTAATTGAACTTTAATTTATCATGAACTTAGTACCTGATAGTATTTTGCATGTCTATGTTGTTGTAGATAAATGGCCCATGCTATTGTTCCTTTGAATTTTAATGCATTCCTAGAGAAAGCTAAGTTGAAAGATGATGGTAGCAACTACACAGACTGGGTCCGTAACTTGAGGATTATCCTCATTGTTGCACTGAAGAATTACGTCCTGGAAGCACCCCTAAGTGCAAAGCCCGCTGCAGGAGCAACACCAGATGTTATGAATGTCTAGCAGAGCAAAGCTGATGACTACTCGATAGTTTAGTGTGCCATGCTTTACGACTTAGAATCGGGACTTCAACGACATTTTGAACGTCATGGAGCATATGAGATGTTCCAGGAGTTGAAGTTAATATTTCAAGCAAATGCCCGGATTGAGAGATATGAAGTCTCCAATAAGTTCTATAGCTGCCAGATGGAGGAGAATAGTTCTGTTAGTGAACATATAATCAGAATGTCTGGGTACCACAACCACTTGACTCAACTGGGAGTTAATCTTCCTGATGATAGTGTCATTAACAGAGTTCTTCAATCACTGCCACCAAGCTACAAAAGCTTCGTGATGAACTATAATATGCAAGGGATGGATAAGACAATTCCCGAGCTCTTCGCGATGCCAAAGGCTACAGAGGTAGAAATGAAGAAGGAGCATCTAGTGTTGATGGTTAACAAGACCACTAGTTTCAAGAAGAAGGGCAAATGGAAGAAGGGGAAATTCAAGAAGAATGGGAAGAAAGTTGCCTCCCAAGTGAAGAAGCCCAAGTCTGCACCTAAGCCTAAGACTGAGTGCTTCTACTGCAAAGGGACTGGTGACTGGAAGCGGGACTGCCCCAAGTATTTGGCAGATAAAAAGGATGGCAAAGTGAAAGGTATATTTGATATACATGTTATTGATGTGTACCTTACTAATGCTCGTAGTAGCGCCTGGGTATTTGATACTGATTCTGTTGCTCATATTTGCAGCTCGAAACAGGGGCTACAGATTAAGCACAGATTGGCTAAGGACGAGGTGACGATGCGCGTGGGAAATGGTTCCAAAGTCGATGTGATCGCGATCGGCACTCTACCTCTATATCTACCTTCGGGGTTAGTTTTAGACCTGAATAATTCTTATTTGGTGCCAACTTTAAGCATGAATAGTATATCTGGATCTTGTTTGATGCGAGACAGTTACTCATTTAAATTTGAGAATAATGGTTGTTCTATTTATATGAGTAATATCTTTTATGGTCATGCACCCTTGATGAGTGGTCTATTTTTATTGAATCTCGATAGTAGTGATACACATATTCATAGTATTGAAGCCAAAAGATACAAGTTTAATAATGATAGTGCAACTTATTTGTGGCACTGCCATTTAGGTCATTGATACGTCTCCATCGTATCTGTAATTTTTTATTGTTCCATGCTGTTATATTATCAATATTGGATGTTTTATAATCATTTTATATCATTTTTTGGTACTAACCAATTGACATAGTGCCAAGTGCCAGTTCCAATTTTTTCCATGTTTTTTACATCGCAGAAAATCAATATCAAACGGAGTCCAAATGCCACGAAACTTTACGGTGATTTTTTATGGACCAGAAGGAACAAGTTGGGCCCTGGAAGCACCTAGGGGGAGTCCCGAGGAGGGGGCCCTAGTGGGTTGTGCCCACCTAGGGTGCCACCCTGACCGCCTCTTTGCTCTATAAATACCCAAATATTCCAGAAACCCTACAACATTTGACGAAATATTCACCCAGCCGCCGCAAACTCCAGAACCACCAGATCCAATCTAGACACCATCTCAGACGGGGTTCACCACCTCCATTGGTGCCTCTCCGATGATGCATGACTAGTTCTTTGTAGACCTTCAGGTCCGTAGTTAGTAGCTAGATGGCTTCATCTCTCTTTCTTGATTCTCAATACAATGGTCTCTTGGAGATCCATATGATGTAACTCTTTTTGCGGTGTGTTTGTTGGGATCTGATAAACTTTGAGTTTATGATCAGTCATATCTTTTTATATCCATGTAAGTTATTTGAGTTTCCTTGATCTCTTGTATCCATGATCTCTTATAGCCTCGTATTTCTTCTCCAATATTTGGGTTTTGTTTGGCCAACTTGATCTATTTATGTTGCAATGGGAAGAGGTGCCCGGTAGTGGGTTCGATCTTACGATGCTTGATCCCAGTGACAGAAAGGGAACCGACACGTATGTATCTTTGCTACTAAGGATAAAAAGATGGGATCTATATCTACGCAATAGATAAACTGATCTTGTCTACATCATGTCATCATTCTTATTGCATTACTCCGTTTTTCCATGAACTTATTACACTAGATGCATGCTGGATAGCGGTCAATGTGTGGAGTAATAGTAGTAGATGCAGGTAGGAGTCGGTCTACTAATCTTGGACGTGATCCTTATGTAATGATCATTGCATGGATATCTATGTAATTATTTGAGGTTCTATCAATTGCCCAACAGTAATTTGTTTACCCACCGTTTGCTATTTTTCTCGAGAGAAGCCACTAGTGAAACCTATGGCCCCCGGGACTTCTTCCTCATATATTTGCTTGCGATCTACTTTTCCTTTGCATTTTTATTCAAATCTATTGAACCAAAAATACAAAAATACTTTGCCGCACTTTATTTTGTTTGCGATCTATTATTTCAATCTACTACAATTTTCGGGCATCGTTACCCGAAATGGATTGACAACCCCTTTAACATGTCGGGTTGCGAGGTGTTGTTTACATTGTGTTGCTTGGTTCTCCTACTGGTTTGATAACCTTGGTTTCTTCACTGAGGGAAATACCTACTGTCGATGTGCTGCATAATCCCTTCCTCTTTGGGAAAATACCGACGTAGTCCTAGCAGACAGGAGCTTTTCTGGTGCTATAGTCAAAGAGCGATCAAAAGGAATTTCTGGCGCCGTTGCCGAGGAAGATCTTCAACAAAACCAGGTTCCTAATCACAAATCTCATTGATAACCCACAAGTATAGGGGATCGCAACAGTTTTTGATAAGTAAGAGTGTCGAACCCAACGAGGAGCTAAAGGCAGAACAAATATTCCCTCAAGTTCTATCGACCACCGATACAACTCTACGCACGCTTGATGTTCGCTTTACCTAGAACAAGTATAAAACTAGAATTACTTTGTAGGTGTTGTTGGATAGGTTTGCAAGATAATAAAGATCATGTAAATAAAAAGTAGGGGCTGTTGTAAGCAAAGAAGCAATAAAGTAAATATAGCGAGTGAGGAAAAATGGTGGTAGGAGTTGTGAAACTGTCCCTAAGTAATTAACTACTATAATAGACCGATAGCAAGTACTATGTGGGAGTGGCCACTACTAGCATGTCATCCCGGACTTGGAATTCTATGAACTTATGATTGGAACTATTAGCAAGCATCCGCAACTACTAATGTTCATTAAGGTAAAACCCAACCATAGCATTAAGATATATTTGTCCCCCTTCAATCCCGTATGCATCAATTTCTATGCTAGGTTGAAGTTTCTGTCACTCTTGCCCTCCAATACATAGTCCTATCAACATACAACTAACCCTATGGTGTGATCCACGCGCGCGCTCATCTGATGGGCACCAAAGGAAAGCAACCTAACCATAAGCAAATTAAATCAATCATAGCAATTCATCAACCACCAATAGGACAACGAAAATCTACTCAGAGATCATAGGATGACAACACATCATTGGATAATAATATGAAGCATAAAGAACCATGTTCAAGTAGAGGGTACATCGGGTTGTGGGAGAGCGGACCATTGCGCGCGCTCATCTGATGGGCACCAAAGAAAAATGAAAACTAAATGCAAAAGACGCTCCAAGATTGCACGTATCGCATGAACGAAACGAATCCGAAAACATAGTGATACTCGTTGAAGAAAGAGGGGATGCCTTCTAGGGCATCCCCAAGCTTAGACACTAGGGTCTCCTTGAATATTTACTTGGGGTGCCTCGGGCATCCCCAAGCTAGAGCTCTTGCCTCTCTTCCTTCTTCTCACGTCGAGACCTTCTCGATCATCGAACACTTCATCCACACAAAATTTCAACAAAAAACTCGGTAAGATCCGTTAGTATAATAAATCAAATCACTACTCTAAGTGCTGTTGCAAACCAATTCATATTTTGTTTTTGCATTGTGTCTATTGTAATATAGCTTTTCCATGGCTTAATCCACTGATACAAATTGATAGTTTCATCAAAACAAGCAAACTATGCATCAAAAACAGAATATGTCTAAAACAGAACAGTCTGTAATAATCTGAACATTCACCATACTTCTGGTACTTGAAAAATTCTACCAAAATTATGAAAAATAAAAAAATTGTATAGAAAGGCAGTGCAAAAAGAATCAGAACCATTTGACGTTCCAGCTAAAAATGTAAAATCGCACACTTCCGCCAAAGTTTCTGTCCTGCACCGTACAAACCATCAAGCAAATGTAAACATCCTAAAGGCAAACCTTGGCACATTATTTTTATAATACAATGGAATTGTACAAGGGGATAATTATTTTTATTGAAAAGTTTCTATAATCAAGAATCACAAAGTTGCCATGAGCATGAACAAAGTTCAAGGAGCTCTCCCACTTCAACAATGCTTGTCTTTCTCACTTTCACTTTCCGTTTTGAAAAAGAGTTTTGGGTTCCCCTCTTTATTTTTGTTGTTTTTAAACTATATAAAAGCACTCAATATAAGTAAATGACTCTCTAAAACTTCTGGGTTGTCTCCCTGGCAGCGCTTTCTTTAAAGCCATTAAGCTAGGCATATAGTGCTCAAGCAGTGAATCCACCCGGATCCCAAGGTATGTCAAAGCCAATTTTAATTAACAATGATTTTGTAATTTAGTAGTGAGCACAAATTAACATATATCAAGAAAATAAGAAGTCTAACTCGCTTCATATGCATCGGCATGTCATAAAAGAACAATTCATGCACACAAAGTAAAGGCCAATGCATAGTATAAACAGTTTCTTGCAATTTTATCATATTGGAAACATAGAGAGGTGGAGATATAGTTCCTCTCTCATAATAATTGCAAGTAGGAGAAGCAAGCACATGCATATTATATTCATCAAAATCATCATGTGTAATAGTAAAAGGCAACCCATCAATATAATCCTTAATAAGCACAAACTTCTCCGATATAGTGTAGTTTGGAGAATTCAAAAAGATAATAGGACTATCATGCATGGGTGCAATAGCAACAATTTCATGTTTAACATAAGGAACTATAGCAAGTTCATCTCCATAAGCATAATTCATATTGGCATCTTGGCCACAAGCATAGCAAGCATCATCAAAAAGGGATATTTGAAAAGAATCAACGGGATCATAGCAATTATCATAGCATTCATCCTTCGGTAAGCACGAAGGGAAATTAAACAATGTATGAGTTGAAGGGTTACTCTCATTAGAAGGTGGGCACGGGTGATCAATCCGCTCTTCCTCCTTTTGTTCTTCGCTCTCCTTGTCATGTTTTTCATCCAATGAGCTCACAGTTTCATCAACTTCTTCTTGGACAGCGGAGACTTTCTCAATAAGCGCATTAATATAGGAATTATATTCATAATTATCATAGCAATATTTTAGGATAGATAAATTTTTAGGCCTATAAACATCATCATCGAAATCTTCAAACTCTTTAAACATAGATTCAATTTCACAAGCACCCATAAAAGCAACAAATTCTTCTATTTGTTCCACATCATAGTAATCATATATACCATTAGCATAAGAAGCTAAGGTTTTATTATCATTAAATTCGCATAAAAAGGGAAGGTGTGGAGCCTTCATCCTAGAGCAACAAGTATAATCATATCTCAAGCATAGTTGCCTAGCATACCAATTCAATATATGAATTTGATCCCATAATAGTTTCCCTTTTTGTGTCAAGCGGTAATCCCTAAAGTATTCACATTGGTCCAATGTTACTCCCATTACATAATTGAATGGGGTTTTCTCAGGATTATTAAAGTAGTACATAATATCTTTCACATAACAAGCATCAAGGGTTTTAGGAGGCTCCCCATCTCCATGAGTAGCAAGTACACCTAATTTTTTTGGTATTTCGTGTTCCATATCCATAACTAAAGACAAAGAACAACTAAGAACAGAAAATAAAAATTACTTAGTGATAAAGCAAACAAGCACACATGAGAATATTCACCCCACATTATTGCTCCCCGACAACGGCGCCAGTAAAAGGTCTTGATAACCCACAAGTATAGGGGATCGCAACAATTTTCGATAGGTAAGAGTGTCGAACCCAATGAGGAGCTAAAGGCAGAACAAATATTCCCTCAAGTTCTATCGACCACCGATACAACTCTACGCACGCTTGATGTTCGCTTTACCTAGAACAAGAATAAAACTAGAATTACTTTGTAGGTGTTGTTGGATAGGTTTGCAAGATAATAAAGAGCAAGTAAATAAAAAGTAGGGGCTGTTGTAAGTAAAGAAGCAATAAAGTAAATATAGCGAGTGTGGAAAAGTGGTGGTAGGAGTTGTGAAATTTTCCCTAAGCAATTGACTACTTTACTAGACCGATAGCAAGTATTATGTGGGAGAGGCCACAACTAGCATCTCATCCCTGACTTGGAATTCTATGCACTTATGATTAGAACTGTTAGCAAGCATCCGCAACTACTAACGTTCATTAAGGTAAAACCCAACCATAGCATTAAGATATATTGGTCCACCTTCAATCCCGTATGCATCAATTTCTATGCTAGGTTGAAGTTTCGGTCACTCTTGCCCTCCAATACATTGTCCTATCAACATACAACTAACTCTATGGTGTGATCCACGCGCGTGCTCATATGATGGGCACCAAAGGACAACAACATAACAACAAGAAAATTAAATCAATCATAGCAATTCATCAACCACCAATAGGACAACGAAAATCTACTCAGACATCATAGGATGGCAACACATCATTGGATAATAATATGAATCATAAAGCACCATGTTGAAGTAGATGGTACAGCGGGTTGTGGGAGAGTGGACCGCTATAGATAGAGGGGGGAAGGTGTTGGAGATGTTGGTGAAGATGGCGGAGGTGTTGGTGTAGATCGCGGTGATGATGATGATGGCCACGACAGCGTTCCGGCACAACCGGAAGAGAAGGGGAGAGGGGGCCCCTTTGTCTTCTTCTTCCTTGACCTCCTCCCTAGATGGGAGAAGGGTTTCCCCTCTGGTCCTTGGCCTCCAAGATTGGATCTGTCTCTCTGTCTCTCTCTGTTTCCGCGTTCTGTTCTGTTGCCCTTTCACCGTTTCGTATATATATGGAGATCTGTAACTCTGATTGGATCGAAACCTTCACCGTGATTTTTTTTCTTCCAAAAATTTAGCTTTCCTGCGGCCGAAGATGGGCATCAACCGCCTTACGGGTGGCCCACGAGGGTCAGGGGTGCGCCCCCTGCCTCGTGGCCACCACAGGCACCGTCTCGCGTTGATTTTCTTCCGGAATTTTCCAAAAATTCCAAAAATAAGCTCCGTCCGTTTTTATCCGTTTGGATTCCGTTTGATATGGATATTCTGCGAAACATAAAACATGCAACAAACAGGAACTGGCACTGGGCACTGGATCAATATGGTAGTCCCAAAAGTAGTATAAAAAGTTGCCAAAAGTATATGAAAGTTGTATAATATTGGCATGGAACAATCAAAAATTATAGATACGACGGAGACGTATCACTCATCTCCTCGCAATTTACATTATTTGCCATTTGCCTCTCGTTTTCCTCTCCCCCACTTCACAAAATTTGAAATTTTATTCGCCCTCTTTTTCGTTCGCCATTTTCTCGTCAGATTTGTTTTTGTGTGCAATCTTGTTTGCTACCTTTGCTTGTGTTACCATGTGCCTTCTATTTGCTTGCATCTTCGCTTGCTAAAACTCTATTGATATCCACTTTCTAATCTTTTTAAAAGATCCAATCATGATGAACCAATTCCTAGTGAGTTGAGTGTACTGGATTATCTTTATGAAGTTTTGCTTGAGATTCGTGAATCTGAAAATTGTGATGAAGAAATTTATGAAGTGATTCATGATAGCTCCTTGAAAGAAAAGCATGATTGCAATGATGTTAATATAAATTCTATTAATGTCAAATGTGTTAGTGATATGCAAAACCCCAAGTTCGGGGATGCTTGTTTTGTTGTGTCCACTACTTATTGCAATGATCATGATTGGGGAGATAAAGATTCTTATGATCTTGAAGATTTATTTAAACCTCATGAGGAATATGATTGCGATAATATTAAAAATGGGTTTGGAAGAGTGTCAACTTTAGCTAAAAATTATCCCACATATTTTTGATAAAAGTGGGTTTGGAGAGGCCATGACTTTATTTGATGATAATCCCACTATTTTGGAAGAGTGTTAACTTTGCATGCATGTGGTATAGGAGATATGACCTAGAGGCAATAATAAATGATATTATTTATCTCCGAGTTCATAATTATGTTTATGTTCCATGCTATAACTGATATGGTTCTCGAGTCTGCAATAACCACGAGGCTCGGAGGAAGACTCATATGCACGTGTGGAATAATAAACGGTAAAAAGTATTCCTAGTCTGGCCTCTAAGACTACCTCAAGTGTTGCATGATGGTTCTGTTTTCCTGATCATGGGCATGTCTATGCCAGCAACCTTGAGGGCACAATGTTAAGAGAACATTTGTGTTGAATCGACCCGGATTGATGTTATGCTAAGAGATTCATTCGTCACAAGTTAATGGTACATAACACAGACATGGTTAACGTTTGCATGATTCCTGAGACCATGAGAGTATCGAGTTTCTTCATGCTTGCTTCATGAACTTTGGGGTTTGTTAAACGTCATCCGTAAATGGGTGGCTATTACGGCGGCTTACAGGTTCATGGAGAAGTGTGTCAAGTAACTTGATAGCTCAAGATTGGGATTTGCTCCTCCGACGATGGAGAGATATTCTCGGGCCCTCTCGGTATTACGGTATCCATCATCGTCCGGCCAGACACAGTGTGATTTGATCACTGGGATGCCAGAACACGGAAACGAGAAAAGAGAACAAAACCGGTAACAAGGTAACTTGCATGGTGGACAAATGGTTCGTCCACGGGGATGCAACAAATCTCACCTTGGGTGTTTGTGATATATCACGAAGCAACAGGAATAGCTCACTGCAACTGGAGATTCACTCGAATTTTTATTCGTGTGGGTATAGGGGTTAATATGGGTGTCCACGGCTCCGATGTTGATCATTGATTGGAAGGGGTTCCGGGTCATGTCTATACTTCACCGAACCTATAGGGTCACACGCTTAAGGGTCATCTATCTGCTGAATACTAGACAAGGAGTCTGAGAGAAAATCACCGAAAAAGTTTCGGACACCGGAAAATTTTTCGGACACCGGAAAAGGTTCTGCAGAGAGAGGTCATCAGATGAGTTTCGATGAAACTGAAAAGTTGTTTCAGGGGATACCATTAAGTCAAATTGGTTTTGGCACATGCCTGATAATTCTTGGAGGGTGCCAGAATCATTCTGGAAGCTTTCTGGAATTTTCCGGGATAAAAACCGAATATGCTCCGGAGCTGCCGGAACCACTTCAGATGCTTTTCGCAGATGAAAATCACTAAACCGGAATTGTTTCGGAACGCGTTGAAAATCATTTTGGTGGGTACTGGAAATGTTCTAAGCCCACATAAATATTTTCAATTCGAACGGACGCTGAAAAATGTCGTCGTGAATAGTGAAAATCAGCTTTATGGTTACTTTATGGAAAGCCACCTTTTGGGGCTTTGCTCCAAAAGATCTTGGGGATTACATGGATGGATAGGAGCCATTTTTTGGGCCCCTCAGGGGGGTGTGGCCGGACACATGGGGTATCCCCCCTTGGGGACCCTCTTGTTCCTTGGTTTCACTCCTAGGTCCTTGTGGAAGGACTTCATTCATGTGCATTTTGGGTTTTTGGGTGGAACTACCCTACCCCTTGGGATTTCCTATAAATAGATGTGGAGGGGCAGCCCTCCACACTCACTCTTTATCACATACAAGTGCCATGCATGATCTGGCTTCTCTCTCCCTCCCAGCGAAACAGTTTCGTAGAGCCAAAAGGCTGTCTGGGTTCCGGCAGGAACTAGTTCTGGATGGCGAAGCCCTGCCGGATAGATGACACCGTATCTGTGCAACCCTGTAGAGAGGTCATAGTTTCGATCTTAGTGCCCGAGGGGTTGTTCGAGAATGCCTCCCGAAGGGCTGTCCGAGTGACCGTCCGAGTTTCGAAGGCCCTCCCGAAGGGCTGTCCGCAACACCGTCCGGGGGACTATTCAACCGCCTCCCGGAGGGCTGTCTGAGGAGCAGATGAGGGTATACATCCTCGCGGTTGGGAGGTTGTAAATCCTAGCTGCGGGGATCTGCACCGCCGATCATCATCGACTCTACTTCCCGCTGCGCTACGAGTCGGTAACGAAACAGATCAAACCTTGTATGCATTCTCCATAGTGGTCCTGGGCTGGTGCGTATGTCGGAAATTTTTTGTTTTCTGCTGTGTTACCCAACAGTGGCATCAAGAGCCGTACTATGTGTAGATGCAGGTTTCGATCTAGAATACATGGAGATGTATGGATATTGCATAATATAATTAGGTTGTAGATGAGATCTATTGCTGAAAATTATTTATGCGGGTGACAGATGAAATCTGTTACCCGACATTCTTGTTGCTTCCCTAGAATTTGCATTTGCTCAATCTCGAGACAGCATGGTGGAATTTGACAAAGTTCTGGCAATCCGTGATCCTGATTGATCATGGAAGTGCTATCAGTTCTTTGGGTTCCGCCATAGTCAAAAGAAAGATGAAATTCGCTGATGAAAGGGCATTGCAGATATGATCTGCAGGGGGGTCGTGCGTATGACGGAGTTTAGTATGGGGCTCGAGATTTAATTATCTCGTGTTTCATACACCTCGAGATGTTAATCTAGCAACTTGAATAATCATACTTGTTAATAAAACGTTGGTAGATGCGGTTTAAGTCAGAACCTTAGAAGCCACGTAAAAATAAATTTTTGCATAAACCGATTAGAGGCGTCTAACTTGGTTTTGCAGGATGTGCATGTGATGTGGTATAGCAATGCTCATATTCAATTTGATTATGTATGAGATGACTATATGATGTTATTAACATGACCTGCGTGTCATGATTCGGCATGATGGCTGGAGCCATATGATTGTCACTTTAATGACCTGCGTGTCAACCTTGTTGTAATGCATTATTTTATTAGCTATAGAGATAGCAATATTATCTGGTGCATCGACAAGGTGGTGGCAATCTTCGCGAAGGTGAACACCGACGCGAGTGCCGAAGACGAAGAAATGAAAGACTTCTCCGTCAGAAAGGGCTATACCAAATCATGCTAATTATGAATTGCCTGAGATGTTTATCCCTTTTGATGCACCCTTCTTGATTGCGCCATAGTCGCTTTTTATTAGGGTGATCTCTCACAAAAATATCAAGTAGTTAGTGTTCTCCCAAGTGTAGCACCATCACGGCACCTATCTTTTCGGGTTGCGCCGTGTCACACGGGTACGAACGATTAGAGAAGTGTGAGGCGGGTGAGTTGAGACCTCGCAGCGAGATCACTTGGTTGTCTTGACGTTCAGGCATGACCGTCATGAGCTCGGAACACACGCATCGAAAGATGAACAAGAGTCACATAGAGATGTGATTGGAAAGTTGGCCTACCGGTTGAGATTTTCGTCATCAGTGGTGTTACACCAATGGCGTTGAATTGAAATGCGGATCTTGAATCACTCACGATCAATTATGAGAGATATTGATTTGAGTGGGAGCGCACTATAGAATTAACTCGTTTAATTCTCAGTGCAATTAATTATGAACACTGTCTAAGTGTTTCTTCCAAAATAGTTGTAGAATAATGGCTCGCGTTTCCACCTTCCCTGTTACAATTGAATAGCTGTTAAATATCTGGTTAAAACTTTACGATTGATAACGTAATGTGAGGATTGTCCTCAAAAGTGCCGAGAAGGATTTTGTCCTATCGCATGCTTTCCGTATACTCCCGCTAAATGCAATGGATGATGAGACTCTCGTCCTTCAATCCAAAAGCTAGAATTCCATTGCGGTCAAGTGCAATATGTTTGCTTCCATGAAACTCGAACTTCGAAAGTTTGGGATAGTTATGTGATATTCATGGAACTGAAAATTATTTTCAGATACAAACAAAGCAATGTTTGTTTGCAAGTATTAGTAAAAGTGTTTACTATGCATTTGACTGTTGAGAAGGGGATCCAGAAGAACGCCTGTCATATAATGAAAGGTGAATAAAACAACAACTTAAAGAGAAAGGAAGTGTCCAAAGGGTGTTAGTATGACTTATACGCCTAGGAAGTCCGGGGCTAACGCCACTCTTAAGTTGGGTGCTTCTTTTGCGAGTAGGAGAAATACTAAAAGTTAAACTGTTAGAAGTATAAAGGCAGAAAGAAAGATGACTGGAATATCCAGCTCATGTATGAATGTCATACAAGTTTTTGATGTATAGAAGGCTGGTCAAAGATATAGTCCTTGGGAATTATGATTAAATTGGTGATCACTGATTCTTGGGTATTGTGAGTTAAATAACAAAGATACCCACTCGATTGCATTCTGTTGCAACTCGATCTAAGAACTACTATGGCCTAAAAGACTAGCCAGAAATGAGGTTTAGGTATACACAGGGAACATAGTAAATGTTACTATACCTTCCATCGGTGTATTGCCGTCTGTATTTATTTTCATAATTCATTTAGAGTTTTACAAACTCTAGCCTCTTGCAAGAAGGTTGTTCATAAGAGAACTTTTTATGTTCGATGTTATGAATAACACAAGGGCCATACTTTCATTATGAATGAGATGTATGTTATGAATATTGATAATAATACAATACCTCTAGGTTTACTTTCATAATTCATTTTAGAGTTTCATACACTCTAGCCCATTGCACATTGTTTGTTGCAAAAGAGTTGTAAGTATTATGCATAACATGAAGGGCCATGCTTCCATCCAATATGGGATGTATTTTATGAATATTGATGGTAATATGATACATCCGTAACACTGACGCTAAATGTTGCAAGACTAAAAGAATACCACACAAGTGTGGCACTACATTTGTTCACATTGGAGAAACCCACATGGAAAATTCCATTATGATGGATTTTGAAGTCTTTTTGATTTTGAATCATCTGACACTTGCAACTTTCCACCGAAAAGTGATGTGACTGAAATATTGTTCACATGCCATAAGGAATGAGCAACAAACATATCGGTGATCATACATTTTGATGTGTGTAGTTCAATAAATGTTGTTGCAAGTAGTGGATTTATATATCTTCAGAACTGACTCAAGTAGATATATGGATATTTGCTTGATGAGACGTAAGTATGGAACTTTTGAAATCATTCGAAAGGTTTTCAAAAATGAAGTAGAAGTTATTGTAACAAGGAAATTATGTTTCTACAATTTGATTGCAGAAAGGAATATCTGAGTTACAAGTTTAGCGAATGTCTGATGAGTTATGAAAAGAGTTTCATAACTTACAACTTTCGGAACACCACTATGAGTGGAATGTCTGTGAAGATGTAATCAAACCATTTATGACATGGTAAGGTCAAAGATGACATAAATAAATTTGCCATTATCCCTTTTAAAGTGATGCTTTAGAGACTACGGCTTTTACACTGAAAAGAGCTACATCGAGTCTATTGAAATGAAGCCATGGTATGGTACGCCCAACCATGTTATATCTTTTCTTAACATTTGGAATATGGGGCTTGTGTAAAATGTTACAAACCTATTCCAAATCAGACAAGTGCTACTTTGTAGGTTATACCAAAATGTTGGATATTCCTCCCTCACTATACCGAGGCAAATAGTTTTGCTGCGAAACGGTGTGCTTTTAAAGAGAATGGTTCTTTCAAAAAGGTGAGTGGGAGAATAGTGCAACTCGATGAGATAAACAGTATCTTCGTCATCAGATCAAAGGAAAGAGTCCTTGGATGTAATTCCAGAGTTTTCTACTACGACTGATACGGAAGTCTCTACAATAAAATGTATGAACTTCGGTCGAACTTGCAGCTGAACCACGTAGGCAAGGCTCGTGCAAACCTCTCAGGTGCACAAACGAGATATTGTTGTTAGACAACATTATACCTACGATACACAAGGAAGCGTTGATGGGCCCTGACTCTGAGTTAGTTTCCATATAAGTGATTCAAGATTAAAACCTTGATACACCTTTTGGAATACTTAGAGTCTAACGAATATTTATGGAACCTAAAACTGATACGGATAAAAATGTTTTATCCATAAAGCTCGACTTGTTGAAATAACAAGTTCAAGAGTTGACTACGATGAGGTTGTTTTCACTGTAGCGATGCTTAAAGTCGGTTCAGGTTGAACTAGCAATTAATACATATTTCAATCTTGAGATATGATACATGGATAACAAAAGGATTTCCATCATGATGGAAATGAAACCTAGGACTTGTATGTGATACAGTCCAAAGTAATTTGTCGATCCAGAGGATGCTAGTAGGTATGCAAACTTTAGAGTTCCAGCGATGGACAGAAGAGAGCAAAATGGAGTTGGAATCTTCGTGTTTTGATGAAATAGTCAAAAGGGGTTTTGACTTCATCAATGGGTAATGAATATGCTTGTAATTCAAGAAAGTAAGTGGGAGCACAATAATATTTCTAAAAACCTTGTGTGCTTGACACATTGGTAATTGGAAATAAATTCCTTGACACGAATTAGGACTTCATTTGAAAATAGTTTTTCGATGAAGTGCTTAGGAAAAATAGCCTCAATATTAGGCATGATGATCTATGGAGATAGATTTACCTAATGGGGCTAAGCAATGAATACATATTGACAAGATGCTAAAACCTTTTAGCATTTAAAACGCCAAGGAGTGATTCTTGCCGAAGTCACATGGAAAGAGTTTTTACAAGAGTCGGTGTCCCAAAACACTGATGAGTAAAATACATGATGGAGATTCCACACACCTTCGTGTTTTGGATTAATCATGTATTCCATGGTATGTAAAACAACCAGATATGTCCGATACTCCAAAGGTGTTGTGAGTATAGATACCAAAATGGTCAAAAGTATTGATCATAGGACAACAGTGAAAGATGTCATTTAGTACCAGAATAGTACTGATGACATGTTTTCTCGCAAGCAGAGATTATGAAAGTGCTCGTTGTAAGTAATTACATCGATATAGTCTTCATCAATGCTCCATGCGATTTTCGATTTAAATTAAAGGTTTTTTGTGATACACAATATGGTGGCATGGTAGTTTGAAATTGTTCCAAACAATATACTGTGGCGATTTCTATAACAAGGGCTAAGTATGTTGACGCTTTAGAAGCGACAAACAAGATGTTGAATCATATAGTTCATTCATGAACTTAGTATGGTTCCAAGAAGGCTTTGGTCAATGGGACACTATTGCAGATAGTTGCTCCATAACTCAGTCTGAGGAATCAGGTTTCGACCAATGATTCACATACATACAAAGCCAAGTCCGCACAAAATATGAATTTTGTGAAAGCGTGAAAACACGAGGATATGCAGAGATACACATGGAGCTGAAGTTGTCAGATCTGATGGACACCAGGCTATACCACATACGAAGCATTATTTACACCGGTATGCCATAGGTGTAAAGTGCATTTGCATTAACTAGATTATTGACTCTAGTGCAAGTGGGAGTCTATAGGAGATATGCCCTAGAGGCAATAATAAATGATATTATTTATCTCTGAGTTCATAATTATGTTTATGTTCCATGCTATAACTGATATGGTTCTCGAGTCTGCAATAACCACGAGGCTCAGAGGAAGACTCATATGCACGTGTGGAATAATAAACGGTAAAATGTATTCCTAGTCTGGCCTCTAAGACTAGCTCAAGTGTTGCATGATGGTTCTGTTTTCCTCATCATGGGCATGTCTATGCCAGCAACCTTGAGGGCACAATGTTAAGAGAACATTTGTGTTGAATCGACCCGGATTGATGTTATGCTAAGAGATTCATTCGTCACAAGTTAATGGTACATAACACAGAGAAGGTTAACGTTTGCATGATTCCTTAGACCATGAGAGTATCGAGTTTCTTCATGCTTGCTTCATGAACTTTGGGGTTTGTTAAACGTCATCCGTAAATGGGTGGCTATTACGGCAGCTTACGGGTTCATGGAAAAGTGTGTCAAGTAACTTGATAGATCAAGATTGGGATTTGCTCCTCCGACGATGGAGAGATATTCTCGGGCCCTCTCGGTATTACGGTATCCATCATCGTCCGGCCAGACACAGTGTGATTTGATCACTGGGATGCCGGAACACGGAAACGAGAAAGGAGAACAAAACCGGTAACGAGGTAACTTGCATGGTGGACGAATGGTTCGTCCACGGGGATGCAACAAATCTCACCTCGGGTGTTTGTGACATATCACGAAACAACAGGAATAGCTCACTGCAACTGGAGATTCACTTGAATATTTATTCGTGTGGGTATAGGGGTCAATATGGGTGTCCAAGTCTCCGATGTTGATCATTGATCGGAAGGGGTTCCGGGTCATGTCTATACTTCACCGAACCTATAGGGTCACATGCTTAAGGGTCATCTATCTGCTGAATACTAGACAAGGAGTCTGAGAGAAAATCATCGAAAAAGTTTCGGACACCGGAAAATTTTTCGGACAGCGGAAAAGGTTCCGCAGAGAGAGGTCATCGGATGAGTTTCGATGAAACTGAAAAGTTGTTTTAGGGGATACCATTAAGTCAAATTGGTTTCGGCACATGCCTGATAATTCATGGAGGGTGCCAGAATCATTCTGGAAGCTTTCTGGAATTTTCCGGGATAAAAACTGGATATGCTCCGGAGCTGCCGGAACCACTTCAGATGCTTTTCCCAGATGAAAATCACTAAACCGGAATTGTTTCGGAATGCGTTGAAAATCATTTTGGTGGGTACAGGAAATGTTCTAAGCCCACATAAATATTTTCAGTTCGAACGGACGCTGAAAAATGTCGTCGTGAATAGTGAAAATCAGCTTTATGGTTACTTTATGGAAAGCCACCTTTTGGGGCTTTGCTCCAAAAGATCTTGGGGATGACATGGATGGATAGGAGCCATTTTTGGGCCCCTCATGAGGGTGTGGCCGGCCACATGGGGTATCCCCCCTTGGGGACCCTCTTGTTCCTTGGTTTCACTCCTAGGTCCTTGTGGAAGGACTTCATTCATGTGCATTTTGGGTTTTTGTGTGAAACTACCCTACCCCTTGGGATTTCCTATAAATAGAGGTGGAGGGGCAGCCCTCCACACTCACTCTTTCTCACATACAAGTGCCATGCATGATCTGGCTTCTCTCTCCCTCCCAGCGGAACAGTTTCTAGAGCCGAAAGGCTGTCTGGGCTCCGGCAGGAACTAGTTCTGGACGGCGAAGCCCTTCCGGATAGATGACACCGTATGTGTGTAACACCCCGGATGTAACTTTCCCAATTTGTACTCCAAATCTTGCCGTTTCCGGCGTTAAGTTATATTTATTTGCTCGGGTTCGGGTTTTGTCTCCATGTGTTGTTGTCGTTGTCATGCATCTCATACCATGTCATCATGTGCATCGCATTTGCATACGTGTTCATCTCTTGCATTCGAGCATTTTCCCCGTTGTCCGTTTTGCATTTCGGCGCTTCGTTCTCCTCCGGTGGTCATTTCTAGCTTTCTTTCGTGTGGGGGGATTAAACATTTCCGGATTGGACCGAGACTTGCCAAGCGGCCCTGGTTTACTACCCGTAGACCGCTGTCAAGTTTCGTATCATTTGGACTTCGTTTGATACTCCAACGGTTAACCGAGGGACCGAAAAGGCCTCGTGTGTGTTGCAGCCCAACGCCCCTCCAATTTGGCCAAAACCCCACCTAACTCTTCTCCATCATCTAGAGCATTCGATCACGATCGCGTGGCCGAAAACCGCACCTCATTTGGACTCTCCTAGCTCCCTCTATGCCTATATATAGGTCCTTCCCGAAAATTCCGGATCAAACCCTAGACCCCCTCCTCCTCCAGCCGCCGGACAAAATCCGGACGGACGAACGTGTCCGCCCGATCCGCCCGGGCCAATCTCGCGGAGCCACGTGGCGTCGTGCCCACTTCGTCGCCTCCCCCCACCGCCGGCCCGCGGGACCCGCGTCTGGCCCGCGGGGCCCGTTCCCCTCCGCCCCTCCGCGCCAAGCTCCAGGGAGAGGAGCTCCCGAGCCCCGGCGACCTCCGCCCGGCGTCCTCCGCCGCCCGCCGCCCGGAGCCGCCCGCCGCCTCCAGCCGCCTCCGCCCGGCGCCACCACGACGCCGCCGCACCGCAGCCGCCGCCGCCGACTCCGCCCCGGCCAGATCCGGTCGCCGGCCACTGGATCCGGCAACCACCTCCTCTCGCCGGCCGCTGCTTCTTCTTCCCGGCGACCGCCGGCGAACAGTGCATCGATCCCGCCTCAGCTTCCGTGCAAACCCTAGATCTCGAGGTTAAATTTTCGTCCGACTCCCAAAATTGCAGATCCATATGCTCATGTTCATAGCTCCGTAACTTTGCATCCACAGCTCCGATGCATGCATATAGCATATCAAAATGTTCATCTCAGAGAGTACATCATTTCATTCCATTGCGTCATTTTCATTTGAGTTCGTCTTGATGCCCGAAATGCTGTTAGAAGAGGGCTACTTGAGATAATTGTCAGATCTGCTACTCTGTTTAGCTTTTTGTCATTTTTGCCATGATTAATGTGTGCATGTTATGCCCTGAGTTCTACATATGTTTTTTAAGGGTTTTGTCATCTTTCCAGAGGTGCAACCCATTTTTTTGTGATGTGTGTGGTGACTAGTGCAAGCTTGCAAAGTGGTGCACTTGCTAATTCTGTTTTCAGGGACTTAGCAATTCCACTAAGTCCTTGAGCTGTTTATCTCATGATGCCATATGTTCATGTTGTTTCCTAGTGATCCGTACCTCTTTTGAGGATGATCAGTAAGGATGTTTTGTTAATATTGTAGTACTCTATCCATCCATGTCTTTGTTTTCAATTATGGAGCAACCTAGCTTGAGTCAATCGAGCGCTACTTTTGCTACTTTGTGAATCTGGGCAGATTGTCAACTTGTTTGCCATTTTGCCGATGATGTTGTAGTTGATCCGTGCATGCTATGCTATTGTTCTTGCCATGTATAGCTTGAATTTTGTGCCTTCTTTATGGATGTATGCTTGTATTGTCATGACTTTCACCGTAGTGAGTGCATCGAGCTCGTAAACATGCCTACTTGAGTTATGTTTCAGCATGTGCCAGTTTTCACTAAGTCTGAAAACTGATTATGTTTTTGCTATGTTCACATGCTTGCAATTGTATTTTCTGACCCCCTTTTGGCTCAAGGTCACTAAGGGACTTTTGTTAAGCTCTTTGAGTAGCTCCATCCCATGCTTTACTTTGCCATGTTCAGGTCCTGTAGCATGTAGTTTTGTTGCTCCGAAGAGTGCTACCTGATCTGAAATTCCAGACAAGTGTTAATTTCACTAAGTCTGAGATCTGTTTGCCATTTGCATTTTTGCGATGCTTGTTTGAGATGAATTGGCCGTAGCTCAGTGCTAGACTTTTGTTAAGCATCTTGAATGCATCCCTGCCATGTATCTTGTTGTCATGTTTGGGTGCTGTAGCATGTTCATATCATTGCATTTAGATGGCTACTTGCTGTAAATCGCAGACCGGTGTCATTTTTGAATCGCTTGCCATTTCCAAACCGTAAATCCGATTCCGGCGTTCTTTATATCGTTTTCAAGTGATTTCATCTCATCTTTCCCGTGGCACACTTGGAATTCCATGTTGAGGCCAGGTTCAAGCATTTCCTATCGTATCTTGCATTTTGCATCCCGCATCGCATCCGGCATAGCATATCATCTTTGCATCATATTGTTTGAGTCTTGCACGTGGTTGATTGTGTCCTTGCTGCTTGTTTGTCTTGTTTGGGTAGAGCCGGGATACGAGTTGGCTAACGAGGAGCCCGTTGAGTTTGCTTTCGAGGATCCAGTCAACTCTGACAACTGTGCAGGCAAGATGATCATACCCTCGAAATCACTACTATCTTTGCTACGCTAGTTTTCTCGCTCTTTTGCTATGCCAATGCTACGATGCCTACCACTTGCTTTCAAGCCTCCCAAATTGCCATGTCAAACCCCTAACCCACCATGTCCTAGCAAACCGTTGATTGGCTATGTTACCGCTTTGCTCAGCCCCTCTTATAGCGTTGCTAGTTGCAGGTGAAGATTGGAGGTCGTTCCTTGTTGGAACATTTATTTACTTGTTGGGATATCATTATATTATCTTGTTATCTTAATGCATCTATATACTTGGTAAAGGGTGGAATGCTCGGCCTCTCTCCTAGTGTTTTGTTCCACTCTTGCCGCCCTAGTTTCCATCATATCGGTGTTATGTTCCCGGATTTTGCGTTCCTTACGCGGTTGGGTTATAATGGGAACCCTTGATAGTTCGCCTTGATTAAAGCTTTTCCAGCAATGCCCAACATTGGTTTTACCATTCGCCACCTAGCCTTTTCTTCCCTTGGGTTCTGCAGACTCAAGGGTCATCTTATTTTAACCCCCCCGGGCCAGTGCTCCTCTGAGTGTTGGTCCAAACTGTCAGCCGCCGGTGGCTACCAGGGGAAACTATGGGCTGGCCTACCGGAAGTTTAGACAATCTGAGTGTGCCCTGATAAAGAGATATGTGCAGCTCCTATCGGGATTTGTCGGCACATTCGGGCGGTGTTGCTGGTCTTGTTTTAACCTGTCGAAATGTCTTGAAGAACCGAGATACCGAGTCTGATCGGAACGTCTTGGGAGGAGGTCTATTCCTTCGTTGACCGTGAGAGCTTGTCATGGGCTAAGTTGGGACTCCCCTGCAGGGATTGAACTTTAGAAAGCTGTGCCCGCGGTTATGGGCAGATGGGAATTTGTTAATGTCCGGTTGTAGATAACTTGAACCTTAACTTAATTTAAAATGAATCAACTGAATGTGTTACCGTGATGGCCTCTTCTTGGCGGAGTCCGGGAAGTGGACACGGTGTTGGAGTAATGTTTGCGCAGGTTGCTCTCTAGTTTCTCGCTCGCGCTTTGCCTCCTCTTCTCGCTCTCTTTTGCGAATAAGTTAGCCACCATACTTGCTAGTCGCTTGCTGCAGCTCCACATATTTTTACCTTGCCCTACCTATAAGCTTAAATAGTCTTCACTATGCAAACATATTTCGTAACAGACTGCCCCAGACATGATACTGACACGTAAAAATTACAAAAAGTAGTACCAATCTGCACGTACTGCCCCAGTTGTGATACTTCCATGCAATTAACTCACTAAGAACTAACTCATGTAGTGGCGCAGCGGTTAGAGTGCTTGAGCCGTAAGCGGCCTCTCCAGGTTCAAATCCCGGCAGGAGCACTTGCGTTTGGTTTTTGTAAATTTTCTTCTTTGGGAAAACTCTTTTTTGGCAAATAGGGGATATACATGTTATTAAATAGTAAAAACTAAGGGTTTTTTTCATAAAAGAACATGCCATGTTAGCACCTAACAGGCGGGCCCCAATGGTCAGATACATCATCAATACGCTGTTATACACAGTTTAGATCATTTCGTAACAGAGTGCCCCAAACATGATACTGACACGTAAAAATTACAAAAAGTGGTACCAATCTGCACGTACTGCCCCAGTTGTTACACTTCCATGCAATTAACTCATTTTCAATTTCCATATGACAAGTCCCTGTTTTGGTAGAAAACACCCTAGTTTTAAAATGGCAACAACTTGGCCATTTCAAATCCAAATTTAACAAATTAAATATATATTCCTATCAAGAAATAGTCTCCTATCCATTTATAAACTTTTTCCATTGTTTTGATTAATTGAAATTGATGCAATTAAAATAATTACTCCTTAAAGGTTGCAAAAACCATAACTTATTATCTATAAATTTGAATAATATATTCTTTCACTGTTTTACTTGTAACTAATGCAATGGCACACTGATGTTGCAATATATTTCCGAATATTACCACAAATAGTTATTCTGTTGAAATACCTGGTCTCCATTACAACAAACTGGTTGCCTCGCGCAACGGAATTTGTTTGTCGCAATATCTCTACCATATTGCAACGCCGATGTAGTTTGTTGCAATAGTTAGCCACTTTTTGCAACAATATTTGTAACTAATGCAACTTTACACCGATGTTGCAATATCTTTTCGAATATTGCCACAAATAGTTATTCTGTTGAAATACCTAGTCTCTATTACAACAAAATGACTGCCCTCACGCAACGAAATTTGTTTGTCGCAATACCGCTACCATATTGCAACGCCGATACAGTTTGTTGCAATATGAGGCCAGTATTGCAACAAAGTTAGTATTTATCGCGACGAAACTAAGTTACGGCAATATGTGCCGCCTATTACCACAACCGGAGAACTTGTGGTAATATTGCGCTTTATTGCAACAAAACGTAGTTGTAGCAATAAATTTTGTTGCAATAGACTGGAATCCTTCTAGTGCTCGATCGCGAGGGTGCGAGATTTCTGAGTCCCTGTGGCTCACAGATTACTATTACACCAGATGCAGGGCCTGATGATTCCGCTCCAGGAGACGCGTATGAGCTCAAGTGGGAGTTCGACGAAGACTCTCAACGTTACTATGTTTCCTTTCCCGATGATCAGTAGTGGTGCCCAGTTGGGGGTGATTGGGACCGTGTCGCATGTTGGGTTCTCTTTTCATTTTGGCGCCGTAGTCGGGCCATGTGTGTTTGGATGATGTAATGTTATTTATGTACTTGATTGACGTGGTGAGTGTAAGCCAACTATGTTATCTCCCCTTTAATATTTATATTACATGGGATGTTGTGAAGATTGCCTAACTTGCGACATATGCCTTCAATGCGATTATGCCTATAAGTCGCGCCTCGACATGTGGAGATATAGTCGCATCGAGGGTGTTACAAGTTGGTATCAGAGCCTTCCCTGACCTTAGGAGCCCCATTGCTTGATCGTTTTTAGCAGCCGAGTTGTGTCTAGAAAAATGTTTTGGGTCATTTAGGAATTATATATCGGAGAGTTTAGGAATTCTTTTTACTTCCCAGTCTCCTCATCGCTCTGGTAAGGCATCCTGACGTAGAGTTTTGACTCTTCTCTTCTCAAATTTCACTAAATTTTTTTTAGGATCACGCGGGTATCTTGGAATCGTTCCGATGGTTTTATGATGAGAACATTGTCTTGGTGCCTCCTGTCAGGGGTTTAGTGGAAGTGTCCCGGGGAGTTGAGCTCTGAGGTGTTGTCATCATAATTTTATTGTTGCATTTCTGGAATACCTGAGTTTAGTACGCCGACATCGAAAATCTCTTTTATGCAGTTTGTTGGTGAGATAACCTCGACGCCACCTAGTACTGGGGCGGGAGTTCGGGAGTATCGCCATAACTTGTATAACGGATGCTTTTCGAAGGTTGAGGTACATGGTTTCTGAAGGTTTCTTGGTTATGTGTTGAAGGATGGATACAGCTGGATGTAGGATTTGCTAGATTTGGGTGAGATATTATGCTTCCCCTGTATCCCCAACACCTGATTGCATAACCGGAAAGGTTCGGGAGTTTCATAGGTGGGAATTCTAGTAGCTCTAGTTCTTCTTCAACGGATATTGGTTTGAGATTGGGATTTCTTACCGATTATTCGTTCTTGATCCGTACCTTGTTGATTTATTTCCCTACCTTAATTCTACGTGGCTTCGCAATTTATGGATATGTGACCATTTCAAGAGGAATGCATTCATTCATTTTGTTCGGATGTGAAGACTATATGTTGCAATTTTCATTCAGTTGGATTCAGCTTCAATATTTGTCTATCATGGTGCTAATGGATGTCAACCTCTTCAGGATGGCTCCTCCAACGCGCATGACTCCGAATCCTAATCCGCCACCACCTCCCCCTCCTCTGGAGGCATGGCAAGCTGTGATGGCCGCAACCAATGCAAACACACAGTTGATCATGAAAATTCTTCAAGAGCGCAATCAAGGCAACCAAGGGAATCAAGGCAACAATCAGAATCACTTTGCTTCACTCAACCAGTTCCTTGCTAACGGGCCAAAGACTTTCAGCAATTGTGTTGAGGTAACCGATGCTGACGATTGGCTTGTGGATCTGTGCAAGCATTTCGAGTGCAGTAACGTCAGGCCTGAGGACTTTGTCAAATTCGCTTCCTTCCAACTCAAAGATCAAGCTGCAGAATGGTTCCAGCAGTACAAGGATTCCAGAGGTGGACGTGTTATCACTTGGGATGATTTCCGTCGAGATTTCCGAGCTCATCATATTCCCCAGAGCGTGGTTGAAAGCAAGCGTGAGGAATTCCGCAACCTGAAGCAAGGCTCTTTGTCTGTCTATGACTACAACAAGTTGTTTCAGAAGCTCGCCCACTTTGCTAAGCAGGACGTCCCTGATGAGAAGAGCATGATATATCAGTTCAGGGGTGGTCTCAGAGAAGAGATTCAGCTAGCTCTTGTTCTCTTTGAGCCCTTGAGATACGATGAGTTCTACAACATGGCACTGAAGCAAGAGGCTGCTCAGCTGAGGTGTGATGCTTCCAAGAAGCGAGTCAGAGATGTTACTCCTTCTTCCTCTACTCAATTGGCCAAGCAGCAGAAGTTTTGGCTTCCTCCTCCTCCATTCCGTCAGCCGTATCAGCAGAAGAGCAAAGGTGGCAGTGGCTCTTCCCACCCACCCAACCCTGGCTTTCAGAACAAGACTTCATCTCAAGCTCCAAGATCGAGTGCTCCGTATCACCGTCCACTTTCAGAGGTCACGTGCAACAAGTGCCAACAGAAGGGTCACTATGCCAACAAGTGTTTCAACCAGAGGCATCTTCCTCCACCTCCTCCTGTCAGATCGGCAAGTACAGCTGTGGTCAAGCATAAACCCAAGTACGCCAAGGTCAATATGGTGAATGCAGCTCAGGCAGAGGACTCGTCAGATGTGATCATGGGTAACCTTCCTGTTAACGATGTTCCTGCAAAAGTTCTTTTTGACACTGGTGCATCGCATTGCTTTATCTCGAGACCTTTTGCATCTATGCATGGGTGGTTTTCTCAAGTTATGCATAAGCCTTTAGCAGTTGTCTCTCCGGGTAGATGCTTGCTTGCAAACTACGAAGTTCCGGATATTTCTATCTCGATGGGTGATTTCAAGTTTCTGGCTTCTCCAATGTTTCTTGGTAACTCGGATATTGATCTTATTCTTGGGATGGATTGGCTTTCTAAGCACAAGGCTCAGCTTGATTGTACAGCCAGGCAGATTCAATTGACTCATTCGTCTGAGTATGTAATTGTCTTTGCCGCTCGCGATAATACTATCCGTCTGTTTTCTCTCAATGAGAAGGGTGAATTGGATGGCATCTCGCAAATTCCAGTCGTTTGGGAATATCAAGACGTCTTTCCAGAAGAGCTTCTAGGAATGCCTCCGCACCGGCCAGTGGAATTCGTTATTGATCTTGAGCCTGGCACGGAACCTGTGTGCAAACGTCCTTACAAGCTCGGACCTGAAGAGTTGAAGGAGCTGAAGAGGCAACTCGATATTCAAGAGAAAATGGGTCTCATCCGGCCTAGTTCTTCTCCGTGGGGTTATGGTGTTCTTTTTGTGAAGAAGAAGGATGGAGCGGACCGACTTTTTGTTGATTACCGTCCATTGAACAAGAAGACAATAAAGAACAAATACCGACTTCCCAACATCAACGAGCTATTCGAACAACTCAAAGGTGCCCAAGTATTCTCCAAGCTTGATCTCCGTATGGGTTATCATCAGATTCGAATCCGTGAGCAAGATATTCCCAAAACGGCTTTCAGGACAAGCTTTGGTTCATATGAATACACTGTCATGTCTTTTGGCCTCGTTAACGCTCCTCCGGCGTTCTCTTGCATGATGAATTTCATCTTCAATGCCTACACCTGTAGCGACCTGACCCGAATGGATCACGTCTACTGTGCTACGGTGTCATCCCTGGATCAGTAATGCTGACACCACACAGTACATCGAGGTTTTATAGCAGAGTTGCAATCACACACTTATTACATCGATGGCTCAAAAAGAACTTATTACACTGAATATGGCTTAAGGCCATATAATAAAAATAACAGCGGAAGACTAGGAAGATAAATGGGTCCATCAACTCCAGCGGCATCACTGAGTATAGGGCCACGACCTAAACACACCTCAATTGTCGTCTGAAAAGTCTTCAAAATTAACGTTGCAGCCCGAAAACGGGTCTGCACATGGAATATGCTGGCAATGTAACACATAGAGAATAATGGAATGAAACAGCTATACTATATGCACATATGGCTGGTGGAAAGCTCTATGGTTACAGTTTTGCGTAAAGCCAATTTTTCCCTACTGCAAAGGAATAAATTTATTTAACTATCATGGTGGTTGTGAAACATTGAGAATGGTTGACAGCATTCTCAATCCCAATTAAAAGTAATTAAAACCCAACAACATTAATTAGAAGTAACATGTTGAGATTCATAATGATATTCAAGTACTAGATACTCAAGTTGTCCATAACCGGGGACACGGCTAATCATGATTAGTTTGTTACTCTGCAGAGGTTTGCGCACTTTTCCCCACAAGACTCGATCGCCTCCGTTTGGTTTCTCGCACTACAGGGTGTTTGAGAAGACGGATGACCGAGACACAGTCTTTCAGAAGCACTAGCACCTTACATCTGGGGCAGACCGTACCACCTACGACCCCTACATCTGCTAGTCCACCCCATAAGAGTTCGCACAACTTAGTCAACTATGCCAGAGCCCATAATGGCTTGTGGCTGCACACGGAAGTTTGTAGCATGAAAGATCTTATGATCCCTTTGAGCCTGGGTGGCAGTCCAAAAAAAACAGGCAAGTCCTGATAGACATTAGGTGCCTCAATCCACCCAGATGTGTGTTTAAGTTTCCACCTTAGATAAACCTTTTAAAATTATCAACTCACATCTGTAATGGATATCACTCACCCAATCCACGTCTACTAGCATAGCATGGCATAATAATAAGCAAACGTAGAAGTAACTCCCAAAGGTTTCATAATAATACAGGTAATAGGTACTACCTCATCTACTTCCCATCCCACAATTTAATTAGATCCTAATCATGCAATGTGTGAGGATTGATCTAATGCAATAAAACATGGGTTGTAGAAAAGGTATGATCAAAGTGTTACTTGCCTTGCTGATGATCCGCGAGTCCTAGGGTTTCGAAGTAACAAGCGGCGCAATCCGGGTAATCTATCGCAGACAAACAACAAGCATACAATAAGTACTCATCTAATGCACAGGTAAAACTCGAACAAGAGAACGAACCAGAAAGTTCAATTTAAGAACTCCGGTTGCAAAGAAAGAACGAACCGAACAAAGAAACGGAAAACAAACGGCGGAAAAAAAAACAACTCGGTTCTACTAAGTTGAATCTAGGTCAAAACTTTACTGTAGCAAAAGCTAGGTCAAAGGCTTGCGGCGGCTTGGGCCTTTGGCCCAAGTCGCTGGGATTTTTTAGTTTTTTTTCTAAACGGTTTCGCGCTCGAAAGAAAAAAAACAGAAAAACAAATCTACCGGACTCCAAATCTAAAAAAGTAAATTTTCCCCGACTCTTAAAAATGAGCCGAACAAAATGAACTTTTCTCCGGACCTAAAATGCAATTTTCGAAAACGCGCATTTTTCCCTATCCAAATAAAATGCAAATAAAACTCCGGCAAACAAAAATTGATCTATTTAATAAATCTTCATTTTCCTAAATTTTGGGAAAGTCGTATTATTCCCTCTCTCATATTTTGACACCGGAAAATTTATTGAAGATAAAACAAATAAATCAAACGATCCTCTTTCCAAAATTTGAGAAACTCTCAAATATGAAAATAACGAAATCTCGAACTCTCTCCGGAGGTCCTTGAGTTGCGTGAAATTTCTAGGATCGGCCAAGATGCAAGAAAATATGTTATGCATGATGATCTAGTGTATAACATTCCAAATTGAAAATTTGGAATGTTACAAACCTACCCCCCTTAAGATGAATCTCGCCCTCGAGATTCGTGTTGGCTAGAAAATAGGTGAGGGTGGTCTTTGAGCAAATCTTCTTCTCTCTCCCAGGTGGCTTCATCCTCTGAATGGTGGTTCCACTGAACTTTGCAAAACTTGATAACCTTGCTGCGGGTAACTCTGCTAGCTTAATCGAGAATCTTGACTGGCTTCTCCTCATATGTTAAGTCGTCCTTCAACTGAATCGCTTCAAGCGGCACGGTATCTCTTAGCGGTACCTCCACCATCTCGGCGTGACATCTCTTCAACTGAGAAACATGAAATACATCATGAACTCCTGACAGTCCCTCTCGTAAACTATCTCCTTGCGTTTAGAATCTGCGTAGCTCTTCTGCCTGGACTGGGCTACTTTGAGCCTATCGCGAATCAACTTAACTTTCCGTTCAGACTACTTAATCAAATCTGGTCCAAAGAATTGTCGGTCTCCAACCTCGTTCCATGAAAACGGTGTCCCGCACCTCCTTCCGTATAAAGCTTTGAAAGGTGCCATCTTCAAACTGGTTTGATAACTGTTGTTATAAGAAAACTCCGCATACGGCAAGTTATCGTCCCAACTAGATCCATAATCTAGTGCACAAGCTCTCAGCATATCTTCCAAAATCTGATTGACTCTCTCGGTCTGTCCATCTGTCTGCGGATGAAAAGCTGTGCTGAACTCTAGTCTGGTTCCCAAAATTTTAATGCAACTGATTCCAAAACTTTGAGGTAAATTGGGTTCCTCTATCTGATACGATACTCCTCGGAACTCCATGCAAACAAATGATCCTAGTCATGTATATCTTTGCCAACTTAGCACTGGTGTAAGTGGTCTTAACTGGAGTGAAATGTGCTACCTTCGTCAAACGATCAACTACTGCCCATATCGAGTCATACCCTGCTTTCGTCCTGGGTAGTCCTGTGATAAAATCCATGCCTATCTTATCCCACTTCCATTCGGGTACCGACAATGGTTGTAACAATCCTGCCGGCTTCTGATGCTCTGCCTTTACTCTCTGACATACGTCACAAACTGCCACATATGCTGCAATATCCTTCTTCATTCCGGTCCACCAGAATGTTTCTTTCAAATCCAAATACATCTTGGTATTCCCTGGGTAAATCGAATACGGTGAATCATGTGCCTCCTACAAAATCAACTTCCTGATCTCTGGGTCATTGGGCACATAAACACGGTCCTCAAACCATAGGGTATCGTGCTCATCCTCACGAAATCCCTTTGCTTTACCTTTGCTAAGTTTCTCCTTTATAGCAGCAATCTCTTTGTCAGATTTCTGAGCTTCTCTGATCTTATCCATCAATGTTGATTGAATCTCCAATGCGGCTACATAGCCTCTCGGAACTATTTCTAAACATATCTCACGAAGGTTTTCTGCTAACTCCTTGGGTATTCTTCCCGTCACTAGGGTATTGACATGGCTCTTACGGCTCAATGCGTCAGCTACTACATTAGCCTTTCCGGGATGGTAATGCAATCTCATGTCATAATCCTTGATGAGCTCCAACCATCTCCTTTGTCGGAGGTTCAACTCCTTCTGCGTGAAAATGTACTTCAAACTCTTGTGATCCGTGTACACCTCACAATGATTTCCATTGAGGAAATGTCTCCATGTTTTCAATGCATGCACTACGGCTGCTAACTCCAAATCATGCGTGGCATAATTCAACTCATGAGGCTTCAGTTGTCGTGATGCATACGAAACAACTCTCCCTTCCTGCATAAGCACTGCTCCAAGTCCTCGACGTGAAGCGTCGCAATAGACCTCATAATCCTTGGTCTGATCTGGCAAAATCAATACCGGTGAGGTAACCAATTGTTTCTTCAACTCCTAGAAACTAGCCTCACACTCCTCAGTCCATTTGAACTTAGTATCCTTCTTCAACAATTCCGTCATAGGCTTCGCAATCTTTGAAAAATTCTCAATAAATCTCCGGTAGTATCCTGCGAGTTCAAGAAAACTCCGGATCTCTCCAACTGTTGTTGGTGCATCCCATTCGGTTACGGTCTCAACCATTGTGGGGTCAACTGCTATACCTTCTCCGGATATAACGTGTCCGAGGAATCCTACTTCCTTCAACCAAAACTCACATTTGCTAAATTTGGCATATAACCGATGTTCCCTTAGTTTCTCCAAAACCAAACGCAAATGCTCCTTATGTTCCTCTTCATTCTTTGAATAAATCAGGATGTCATCAATGAACACTACGACGAACTTATCCAAAAACTCCATAAATACCTTGTTCATCAGGTTCATAAAATAGGCAGGTGCGTTAGTCAATCCAAATGACATAACGGTATACTCATACAATCCGTATCTCGTGGTAAATGCTGTCTTAGGTATGTCCTGCTCTCGAATCTTCAACTGATGGTACCCTGATCGCAAATCGATCTTGGAAAACACTTTAGCTCCTTGCAATCGATCAAACAGATCATTAATCATCGGCAGTGGGTACTTGTTCTTGATGGTTACTTCATTCAATCCTCGATAATCTACAACCATCCTTAATGATCCATCCTTCTTTTCCACTAGAAGTACGGGTGATCCCCAAGGTGAAGAACTTGGGCGAATGTAACCTTTATCCAATAACTCCTTAATCTGATTCTTAATTTCCACCAAATCCTTTGCTGGCATCCTATATGGTCGCTTCGATATTGGGCCTGTGCCTGGCAATAACTCAATCAAAAACTCAATGTCTCTATCCGGTGGCATGCCTGGCAATTCCTCAGGAAATACATCAGGAAAATCCTTTACCACTGGTACTTCCTCTTGCACAACTCCTGTTAGGCAATTCACTTGTGTCCTTTTTGGTACATGCCGGGATACATACTTGATCCTTCTCCCTTCTGGTGTAGTAAGCAAAATTGACTTACTAGCACACTCAATATTCCCTTCATACTTTGATAACCAATCCATGCCTAATATCACATCCAATCCTTGAGATTCCAATACTATTAGGTCTGAGGGAAACACATAGTTACCAATCCTTAATGGTAACCGATCACACCATCGTCTGGCCATAAACTCCGCTCCTGGTGAGCTTACTAACATGGGGGACCTAAGGGCTTGGGTTGGCAGGTTATACTTATTCACAAATCCCCTTGATATGTATGAATGCGATGCACCAGTGTCAAAAAGAACGAGTGCAGTAAATGACTTAACCAAAAACTTACCGATTATCGCATCGGGCTGATCTTCGACCTCCTCCACATTAACGTGGTTCACCTGTCCCCTATTGAAAGGGTTCGGCTTCTTCCCAGAGCTTCCATTGCCATTTCCATTCTGGCCTTCAGGACATTCATTGGCATAATGTCTGGTCTTCGAACACTTGAAACAAGTGACATTACTCAGATCTCTCTTGGTTGGGGTCCATGGGATGGTGCGGTTCTGTCCATTGCTTCCTCCATTCCCATTACCATTCTTGTGGCCATTATGGTTGTGCGTGCTACCTCCACCATGGGTGTGCTGGAACTAAAATCCCGGTTTAGGGGCAAAACGGGGCTTCTGCTGGGCTCCAGAGTTATACTTCCCCTGTCCATACTTCCTCTTATGGTTCTCAATCTGCTGTTGCTTCCCTTCAATCATGATGGCACGATCTACCAACTCCTGGTAGTTGTTGAAACTCGCTACCATCAACTGCATGCTTAGTTCATCATTCAGTCCTTCCAGAAACTTCTCCTGCTTAGCTGCATCCGTAGCAATGTCATCTGGGGCATAACGGGCTAGCTTACTAAACTCCTCCACATACTGGCCAATAGTCCTACCTCCTTGGCGTAAGTTGCGAAGCTCACGCTTCTTTATGGCCATAGCTCCTGCTGAAACATGGGCAGTGCGGAAAGCTTGCTGAAACTGATCCCATGTGACAGTGTCAACTAGGTAAGTGGCTGTGAAATTCTCCCACCATGCTGCCGCGGGTCCGTCAAGCTGGTGTGCGGCAAACTTCACTTTCTCACCATCCGTGCATCCTGCAGTGGTCAACTCCCTTCCTCTCTTACGGAGCCAATCGTCTGCTACTATTGGCTCGGTGCTACTGGAAAACACCGGCGGATTCAGCCTAAGAAAACGGGCTAAGTGGTCAACAGGTGGTGGTGGTGGGTTGTTGTTGTTGTTCTGTTGGTTCTGAACTAACATCTGCATCAATTGATTCTGCTGCTGGATCAACTGAGTGAGCTCCGGTGGAAATCCATTGTCACGTCTTGGAGGCATCTGAGAGTTTAGAAAAGACGAGAATTGAGAATAGAGTGAGGTCTAAAGGGAAAACACTACCCATATGCACATGAGGCAAATGCACACAAAATCACTTCAATCAATCAAACAAGGGCTTACAATCGGTCTAAAACTATCACAAAAGTGCTCGACTATAATGTTTACATGGGGAAAATACTACTACTATCTGGTGGTCAGCTAGAAATTTGAACCGGTGGAAGACTCCATGATATCTGCTCCAGCTTCGTCTTCGAAGTCGGGTTCACTTGGATCCGAATCGGTGTCGTCGATGATGATGTAGTTGTCCGGACATGTGACGTACTCGTCGTCCTCCTGGGATACTAACTTGCTCTTGAGTTCTTCAATCTCCTCCTTAAGATCGCAATTGTGCCTTGCTAGAGCTACGATCTCGTCCATGTAGTCCTTGCGTGTAGACTTCAGTTCTCCTTCTAGCTCGATGATCCTTGCCTTCGCATTCTTCAACTCTATCATATCATTGCACATCTGGTTCTCGTGGCGTCGAATGTGCTGGTTTAACTCCTGGATGAATGCTGCAATGGATCTATCCTTCTTGGTGCTGACTAACTCCCATTGTTCATCTCGGCGTCCGCAAATCTGGTAGATAGTGTCCTTGAGGTCTTCTTGATAAACTTCTCCAATGCGTCCTATGGTGATATGGGCTGCCATGCTCCTTCCCAGACTCCAGGTTGGTGCATTGAAAACACTATCTATGGGCTTCGTGATTGGCGTGAATGTCCTTCCCAGAACGTGAGCTTGAATCTTCCAGCGCTCCTCTTCAGGCAGAGTGGCGTTGAAGGTTCCCGTGAAGCTTGCTAATCCAATGTTCAGGTACTTGGTGACTTCCTTCAGGTGAAATCCAAATGGTGTGCCCTCATCCGGTTGGGCGTACTTAATCTTCACGTTCGTCATCCTAATAGAGTAGAAAAGATGAGGAGTTAGAAAATGAGGAGAGAATAGTGATCTATGGCTTTAACTTAGTGGTCGTGTCCTACAGTCAGCGTGTGCTCTGATACCATCTCTGTAGCGACCAGACCCGAATGGATCACGTCTACTGTGCTACGGTGTCATCCCTGGATCAGTAATGCTGACACCACACAGTACATCGAGGTTTTATAGCAGAGTTGCAATCACACACTTATTACATCGATGGCTCAAAAAGAACTTATTACACTGAATATGGCTTAAGGCCATATAATAAAAATAACAGCGGAAGACTTGGAAGATAAATGGGTCCATCAACTCCAGCGGCATCACTGAGTATAGGGCCACGACCTAAACGCACCTCAATCGTCGTCTGAAAAGTCTGCAACATTAACGTTGCAGCCCGAAAACGGGTCAGCACATGGAATATGCTGGCAATGTAACACATAGAGAATAATGGAATGAAACAGCTATACTATATGCACATATGGCTGGTGGAAAGCTCTATGGTTACAGTTTTGCGTAAAGCCAATTTTTCCCTACTGCAAAGGAATAAATTTATTTAACTATCATGGTGGTTGTGAAACATTGAGAATGGTTGACAGCATTCTCAATCCCAATTAAAAGTAATTAAAACCCAACAACATTAATTAGAAGTAACATGTTGAGATTCATAATGATATTCAAGTACTAGATACTCAAGTTGTCCATAACCGGGGACACGGCTAATCATGATTAGTTTGTTACTCTGCAGAGGTTTGCGCACTTTTCCCCACAAGACTCGATCGCCTCCGTTTGGTTTCTCGCACTACAGGGTGTTTGAGAAGACGGATGACCGAGACACAGTCTTTCAGAAGCACTAGCACCTTGCATGTGGGGTAGACCGTACCACCTACGAACCCTACATCTGCTAGTCCACCCCGTAAGAGTTCGCACAACTTAGTCAACTATGCCAGAGCCCATAATGGCTTGTGGCTGCACACGGAAGTTTCTAGCATGAAAGATCTTATGATCCCTTTGAGCCTGGGTGGCGGTCCAAAAAAAAACAGGCAAGTCCTGATAGACATCAGGTGCCTCAATCCACCCAGATGTGTGTTTAAGTTGCCACCTTAGATAAACCTTTTAAAATTATCAACTCACATCTGTAATGGATATCACTCACCCAATCCACGTCTACTAGCATAGCATGGCATAATAATAAGCAAACGTAGAAGTAACTCCCAAAGGTTTCATAATAATACAGGTAATAGGTACTACCTCATCTACTTCCCATCCCACAATTTAATTAGATCCTAATCATGCAATGTGTGAGGATTGATCTAATGCAATAAAACATGGGTTGTAGAAAAGGTATGATCAAAGTGTTACTTGCCTTGCTGATGATCCGCGAGTCCTAGGGTTTCGAAGTAACAAGCGGCGCAATCCGGGTAATCTATCGCAGACAAACAACAAGCATACAATAAGTACTCATCTAATGCACAGGTAAAACTCGAACAAGAGGACGAACCAGAAAGTTCAATTTAAGAACTCCGGTTGCAAAGAAAGAACGAACCGAACAAAGAAACGGAAAACAAACGGCGGAAAAGAAACAACTCGGTTCTAGCAAGTTGAATCTAGGTCAAAATTTTACTGTAGCAAAAGCTTGTTCAAGTTGATTATACGGAACGGCGGTTTCGAGACGAAACTCTAGGCGCTTGAATCACCTGATTCCGATAAACGGGCGAGAAGATAAACTAGAACGAAGATCGGATCTAAGATCGCGATCGCGGAATAAATCCGACGAAAAGAAAAAGAAGAACGGTTAAACGAACGGACGTCGTTAACCTAGAAAAATCCGGTGATCACGTTCGTTAGGACGAATGGTCCGGCGAACGGTCCAAACACAACTAAATCGGAGAAGAAAACGAATCCGATCTAGGGTTTCGGAGAAGAAAAACCGAACGAAAAACCGATCTAGAAAACCGGAACGGTTTAGAGAAGAAAAGAATCGGAACGATTAGAAGAAAACGATCCGAGAAAAGAATAGATGTAGCACGGGGCTACCTCCGGCGAGGTCTCCGGTGGCGGCGGCGTAGGGCGGCGGCGGCAAGGTGCGGCGGCGTGGGCAAGGTGCGGCGGCGGTGTAGGCAAGGTGCGGCGGCGGCGCGGGTGAGGCGGCGGCTTAGGGCGGCGCGCGGGTGTGGCGGAGCTCTAGGCTTTGGGTTTGATGTGTTTAGAGGGGGGGGGTGCTTGGGTATTTATATTGGGGAGGGGAGGGGTTTACTTGGGGTAGAGGACAAGGAATTAGAATAGGAGTAGGAAAGATCTAGAAAATAAACGGAATAAGGAAAGGGGAGGGGCTAAAGCCTAGAATCCAAAAAGGATTCGGCTAAGAGGCAGAGGCGGCGTCGGCCTCCTGCGCCTGCGCCTGGCGCGCGATGGCCTTTGGTCCTCCTGGGCGGCGGCTTGGCTTGCGGCGGCTTGGGCCTTTGGCCCAAGTCGCTGGGATTTTTTTTTAAACGGTTCCGCGCTCGAAAGAAAAAAAAAACAGAAAAACAAATCTACCGGACTCCAAATCTAAAAAAGTAAATTTTCCCCGACTCTTAAAAATGAGCCGAACAAAATGAACTTTTCTCCGGACCTAAAATGCAATTTTCGAAAACGCGCATTTTTCCCTATCCAAATAAAATGCAAATAAAACTCCGGCAAACAAAAATTGATCTATTTATTAAATCTTCATTTTCCTAAATTTTGGGAAAGTCATATTATTCCCTCTCTCATATTTTGACACCGGAAAATTTATTGAAGATAAAACAAATAAATCAAACGATCCTCTTTTCAAAATTTGAGAAACTCTCAAATATGAAAATAACAAAATCTCCAACTCTCTTCGGAGGTCCTTGAGTTGCGTGAAATTTCTAGGATTGGCCAAGATGCAAGAAAATATGTTATGCATGATGATCTAGTGTATAACATTCCAAAAAATTTGGAATGTTACAAACCTACCCCCCCTAAGATGAATCTCGCCCTCGAGATTCGGGTTGGCTAGAAAATAGGTGAGGGTGGTCTTTGAGCAAATCTTCTTCTCTCTCCCAGGTGGCTTCATCCTCTGAATGGTGGTTCCACTGAACTTTGCAAAACTTGATAACCTTGCTGCGGGTAACTCTGCTGGCTTAATCGAGAATCTTGACTGGCTTCTCCTCATATGTTAAGTCGTCCTTCAACTGAATCGCTTCAAGCGGCACGGTATCTCTTAGCGGTACCTCCACCATCTCGGTGTGACATCTCTTCAACTGAGAAACATGAAATACATCATGAACTCCTGACAGTCCCTCTGGTCATTCCAACTTATACGCGACTTCTCCCATATGTTTCAAGATCTTAAACGGTCCAACGAAACGCGGTGCTAATTTTTCCCTTAACTCCAAAGCGCTTAACTCCTCGAAGTGGGGATACTCGAAGATAAACTCTGTCTCCGGTTTCGTAAACTATCTCCTTGCGTTTAGAATCTGCGTAGCTCTTCTGCCTAGACTGGGCTACTTTGAGCCCATCGCGAATCAACTTAACTTTCCGTTCAGACTACTTAATCAAATCTGGTCCAAAGAATTGTCGGTCTCCAACCTCGTTCCATGACAACGGTGTCCTGCACCTCCTTCCGTATAAAGCTTTGAAAGGTGCCATCTTCAAACTGGTTTGATAACTGTTGTTATAAGAAAACTCCGCATACGGCAAGTTATCGTCCCAACTAGATCCATAATCTAGTGCACAAGCTCTCAGCATATCTTCCAAAATCTGATTGACTCTCTCGGTCTGTCCATCTGTCTGCGGATGAAAAGCTGTGCTGAACTCTAGTCTGGTTCCCAAAGTTTCATGCAACTGATTCCAAAACTTTGAGGTAAATTGGGTTCCTCTATCTGATACCATACTCCTCGGAACTCCATGCAAACAAATGATCCTAGTCATGTATATCTTTGCCAACTTAGCACTGGTGTAAGTGGTCTTAACTGGAGTGAAATGTGCTACCTTCGTCAAACGATCAACTACTGCCCATATCGAGTCATACCCTGCTTTCGTCCTGGGTAGTCCTGTGATAAAATCCATGCCTATCTTATCCCACTTCCATTCGGGTATCGGCAATGGTTGTAACAATCCTGCCGGCTTCTGATGCTCTGCCTTTACTCTCTGACATACGTCACAAACTGCCACATATGCTGCAATATCCTTCTTCATTCCGGTCCACCAGAATGTTTCTTTCAAATCCAAATACATCTTGGTATTCCCTGGGTGAATCGAATACGGTGAATCATGTGCCTCCTGCAAAATCAACTTCCTGATCTCCGGGTCATTGGGCACATAAACACGGTCCTCAAACCATAGGGTATCGTGCTCATCCTCACGAAATCCCTTTGCTTTTCCTTTGCAAAGTTTCTCCTTTATAGCATCAATCTCGTTGTCTGATTTCTGAGCTTCTCTGATCATATCCATCAATGTTGATTGAATCTCCAATGCGGCTACATAGCCTCTCGGAACTATTTCTAAACATAGCTCACGAAGGTTTTCTGCTAACTCCTTGGGTATTCTTCCCGTCACTAGGGTATTGACATGGCTCTTATGGCTCAATGCGTCAGCTACTACATTAGCGTTTCCGGGATGGTAATGCAATCTCATGTCATAATCCTTGATGAGCTCCAACCATCTCCTTTGTCGGAGGTTCAACTCCTTCTGCGTGAAAATGTACTTCAAACTCTTGTGATCCGTGTACACCTCACAATGATTTCCAATGAGGAAATGTCTCCACGTTTTCAATGCATGCACTACGGCTGCTAACTCCAAATCATGCGTGGCATAATTCAACTCATGAGGCTTCAGTTGTCGTGATGCATACGAAACAACTCTCCCTTCCTGCATAAGCACTTCTCCAAGTCCTCGACGTGAAGCGTCGCAATACACCTCATAATCCTTGGTCTGATCTGGCAAAATCAATACCGGTGAGGTAACCAATCGTTTCTTCAACTCCTGGAAACTAGCCTCACACTCCTTAGTCCATTTGAACTTACTATCCTTCTTCAACAATTCCGTCATAGGCTTCGCAATCTTTGAAAAATTCTCAATAAATCTCCGGTAGTATCCTGCGAGTCCAAGAAAACTCCGGATCTCTCCAACTGTTGTTGGTGCATCCCATTCGGTTACGGTCTCAACCGTTGTGGGGTCAACTGCTATACCTTCTCCGGATATAACGTGTCCGAGGAATCCTACTTCCTTCAAACAAAACTCACATTTGCTAAATTTGGCATATAACTGATGTTCCCTTAGTTTCTCCAAAACCAAACGCAAATGTTCCTTATGTTCCTCTTCATTCTTTGAATAAATCAGGATGTCATCAATGAACACTACGACGAACTTATCCAAAAACTCCATAAATACCTTGTTCATCAGGTTCATAAAATAGGCAGGTGCGTTAGTCAATCCAAATGACATAACGGTATACTCATACAATCCGTATCTCGTGGTAAATGCTGTCTTAGGTATGTCCTGCTCTCGAATCTTCAACTGCTGGTACCCTGATCGCAAATCGATCTTGGAAAACACTTTAGCTCCTTGTAATCGATCAAACAGATCATTAATCATCGGCAGTGGGTACTTGTTCTTGATGGTTACTTCATTCAATCCCCGATAATCTACAACCATCCTTAATGATCCATCCTTCTTTTCCACTAGAAGTACGGGTGATCCCCAAGGTGAAGAACTTGGGCGAATGTAACCTTTATCCAATAACTCCTTAATCTGATTCTTAATTTCCACCAAATCCTTTGCTGGCATCCTATATGGTCGCTTCGATATTGGGCCTGTGCCTGGCAATAACTCAATCAAAAACTCAATGTCTCTATCCGGTGGCATGCCTGGCAATTCCTCAGGAAATACATCAGGAAAATCCTTTACCACTGGTACTTCCTCTTGCACAACTCCTGTTAGGCAATTCACTTGTGTCCTTTTTGGTACATGCCGGGATACATACTTGATCCTTCTCCCTTCTGGTGTAGTAAGCAAAATTGACTTACTAGCACACTTAATATTCCCTTCATACTTTGATAACCAATCCATGCCTAATATCACATCCAATCCTTGAGATTCCAATACTATTAGGTCTGAGGGAAACACATAGTTACCAATCCTTAATGGTAACCGATCACACCATCGTCTGGCCATAAACTCTGCTCCTGGTGAGCTTACTAACATGGGGGACCTAAGGGCTTGGGTTGGCAGGTTATACTTATTCACAAATCCCCTTGATATGTATGAATGCGATGCACCAGTGTCAAAAAGAACGAGTGCAGTAAATGACTTAACCAAAAACTTACCGATTATCGCATCGGGCTGATCTTCGACCTCCTCCACATTAACGTGGTTCACCTGTCCCCTATTGAAAGGGTTCGGCTTCTTCCCAGAGCTTCCATTGCCATTTCCATTCTAGCCTTCAGGACATTCATTGGCATAATGTCCGGTCTTCGAACACTTGAAACAAGTGACATTACTCAGATCTCTCTTGGTTGGGGTCGATGGGATGGTGCGGTTCTGTCCATTGCTTCCTCCATTCCCATTACCATTCTTGTGGCCATTATGGTTGTGCGTGCTACCTCCACCATGGGTGTGCTGGAACTTAAATCCCGTTTTAAGGGCAAAACGGGGCTTCTGCTGGGCTCCAGAGTTATACTTCCCCTGTCCATACTTCCTCTTACGGTTCTCAATCTGCTGTTGCTTCCCTTCAATCATGATGGAACGATCTACCAACTCCTGGTAGTTGTTGAAACTCGCTACCATCAACTGCATGCTTAGTTCATCATTCAGTCCTTCCAGAAACTTCTCCTGCTTAGCTGCATCCGTAGCAACGTCATCTGGGGCATAACGGGCTAGCTTACTAAACTCCTCCACATACTGGCCAATAGTCCTTCCTCCTTGGCGTAAGTTGCGAAACTCACGCTTCTTTATGGCCATAGCTCCTGCTGAAACATGGGCAGTGCGGAAAGCTTGCTGAAACTGATCCCATGTGACAGTGTCAACTGGGTAAGTGGCTGTGAAATTCTCCCACCATGCTGCCGCGGGTCCGTCAAGCTGGTGTGCGGCAAACTTCACTTTCTCACCATCCGTGCATCCTGCAGTGGTCAACTCCCTTCCTATCTTACGGAGCCAATCGTCTGCTACTATTGGCTCGGTGCTACTGGAAAACACCGGCGGATTCAGCCTAAGAAAACGGGCTAAGTGGTCAACAGGTGGTGGTGGTGGGTTGTTGTTGTTGTTCTGTTGGTTCTGAACTAACATCTGCATCAATTGATTCTGCTGCTGGATCAACTGAGTGAGCTCCGGTGGAAATCCATTGTCACGTCTTGGAGGCATCTGAGAGTTTAGAAAAGACGAGAATTGAGAATAGAGTGAGGTCTAAAGGGAAAACACTACCCATATGCACATGAGGCAAATGCACACAAAATCACTTCAATCAATCAAACAAGGGCTTACAATCGGTCTAAAACTATCGCAAAAGTGCTCGACTATAATGTTTACATGGGGAAAATACTACTACTATCTGGTGGTCATCTAGAAATTTGAACCGGTGGAAGACTCCATGATATCTGCTCCAGCTTCGTCTTTGAAGTCGGGTTCACTTGGATCCGAATCGGTGTCGTCGATGATGTTGTAGTTGTCCGGACATGTGACGTACTCGTCCTCCTCCTGGGATACTAACTTGCTCTTGAGTTCTTCAATCTCCTGCTTAAGATCGCAATTGTGCCTTGCTAGAGCTACGATCTCGTCCATGTAGTCCTTGCGTGTAGACTTCAGTTCTCCTTCTAGCTCGATGATCCTTGCCTTCGCATTCTTCAACTCTATCATATCATTGCACATATGGTTCTCGTGGCGTCGAATGTGCTGGTTTAACTCCTGGATGAATGCTGCAATGGATCTATCCTTCTTGGTGCTGACTAACTCCCATTGTTCATCTCGGCGTCCGCAAATCTGGTAGATAGTGTCCTTGAGGTCTTCTTGATAAACTTCTCCAATGCGTCCTATGGTGATATGGGCTGCCATGCTCCTTCCCAGACTCCAGGTTGGTGCATTGAAAACACTATCTATGGGCTTCGTGATTGGCGCGAATGTCCTTCCCGGAACGTGAGCTTGAATCTTCCAGCGCTCCTCTTCAGGCAGAGTGGCGTTGAAGGTTCCCGTGAAGCTTGGTAATCCAATGTTCAGGTACTTGGTGACTTCCTTCAGGTGAAATCCAAATGGTGTGCCCTCATCCGGTTGAGCGTACTTAATCTTCACGTTCGTCATCCTAATAGAGTAGAAAAGATGAGGTGTTAGAAAATGAGGAGAGAATAGTGATCTATGGCTTTAACTTAGTGGTCGTGTCCTACAGTCAGCGTGTGCTCTGATAGCATCTTTGTAGCGACCTGACCCGAATGGATCACGTCTACTGTGCTACGGTGTCATCCCTGGATCAGTAATGCTGACACCACACAGTACATCGAGGTTTTATAGAAGAGTTGCAATCACACACTTATTACATCGATGGCTCAAAAAGAACTTATTACACTTAATATGGCTTAAGGCCATATAATAAAAATAACAGCGGAAGACTTGGAAGATAAATGGGTCCATCAACTCCAGCGGCATCACTGAGTATAGGGCCACGACCTAAATGCACCTCAATCGTCATCTGAAAAGTCTGCAACATTAACGTTGCAGCCCGAAAACGGGTCAGCACATGGAATATGCTGGCAATGTAACACATAGAGAATAATGGAATGAAACAGCTATACTATATGCACATATGGCTGGTGGAAAGCTCTATGGTTACAGTTTTGCGTAAAGCCAATTTTTCCCTACTGCAAAGGAATAAATTTATTTAACTATCATGGTGGTTGTGAAACATTGAGAATGGTTGACAGCATTCTCAATCCCAATTAAAAGTAATTAAAACCCAACAACATTAATTAGAAGTAACATGTTGAGATTCATAATGATATTCAAGTACTAGATACTCAAGTTGTCCATAACCGGGGACACGGCTAATCATGATTAGTTTGTTACTCTGTAGAGGTTTGCGCACTTTTCCCCACAAGACTCGATCGCCTCCGTTTGGTTTCTCGCACTACAGGGTGTTTGAGAAGACGGATGACCGAGACACAGTCTTTCGGAAGCACTAGCACCTTACATGTGGGGTAGACCGTACCACCTACAAACCCTACATCTGCTAGTCCACCCCGTAAGAGTTCGCACAACTTAGTCAACTATGCCAGAGCCCATAATGGCTTGTGGCTGCACACGGAAGTTTCTAGCATGAAAGATCTTATGATCCCTTTGAGCCTGGGTGGCGGTCCAAAAAAAAACAGGCAAGTCCTGATAGACATCAGGTGCCTCAATCCACCCAGATGTGTGTTTAAGTTGCCACCTTAGATAAACCTTTTAAAATTATCAACTCACATCTGTAATGGATATCACTCACCCAATCCACGTCTACTAGCATAGCATGGCATAATAATAAGCAAACGTAGAAGTAACTCCCAAAGGTTTCATAATAATACAGGTAATAGGTACTACCTCATCTACTTCCCATCCCACAATTTAATTAGATCCTAATCATGCAATGTGTGAGGATTGATCTAATGCAATAAAACATGGGTTGTAGAAAAGGTATGATCAAAGTGTTAATTGCCTTGCTGATGATCCGCGAGTCCTAGGGTTTCGAAGTAACAAGCGGCGCAATCCGGGTAATCTATCGCAGACAAACAACAAGCATACAATAAGTACTCATCTAATGCACAGGTAAAACTCGAACAAGAGAACGAACCAGAAAGTTCAATTTAAGAACTCCAGTTGCAAAGAAAGAACGAACCGAACAAAGAAACGGAAAACAAACGGCGGAAAAAAAACAACTCGGTTCTAGCAAGTTGAATCTAGGTCAAAATTTTACTGTAGCAAAAGCTTGTTCAAGTTGATTAGACGGAATGGCGGTTTCGAGACGAAACTCCAGGCGCTTGAATCACCTGATTCCGATAAACGGGCGAGAAGATAAACTAGAACGAAGATCGGATCTAAGATCGCGATCGCGGAATAAATCCGACGAAAAGAAAAAGAAGAACGGTTAAATGAACGGACGTCGTTAACCTAGAAAAATCTGGTGATCACGTTCGTTAGGACGAACGGTCCGGCGAACGGTCCAAAGACAACTAAATCGGAGAAGAAAACGAATCCGATCTAGGGTTTCGGAGAAGAAAAACCGAACGAAAAACCGATCTAGAAAACCGGAACGGTTTATAGAAGAAAAGAATCGGAACGATTAGAAGAAAACGATCCGAGAAAAGAATAGATGTAGCGCGGGGCTACCTCCGGCAAGGTCTCCGGTGGCGGCGGCGTAGGGCGGCGGCGGCAAGGTGCGGCGGCGTGGGCAAGGTGCGGCGGCGGTGTAGGAAAGGTGCGGCGGCGGCGCGGGTGAGGCGGCGGCTTAGGGCGGCGCGCGGGTGTGGCGGAGCTCTAGGCTTTGGGTTTGATGTGTTTAGAGGGGGGGGTGCTTGGGTATTTATATTGGGGAGGGGAGGGGTTTAATTGGGGTAGAGGACAAGGAATTAGAATAGGAGTAGGAAAGATCTAGAAAATAAACGGAATAAGGAAAGGGGAGGGGCTAAAGCCTAGAATCCAAAAAGGATTCGGCTAAGAGGCAGAGGCGGCGGCGGCCTCCTGCGCCTGCGCCTGGCGCGCGATGGCCTTTGGCCCTCCTGGCCGGCGGCTTGGCTTGCGGCGGCTTGGGCCTTTGGCCCAAGTCGCTGGGATTTTTTTTTTCTAAACGGTTCCGCGCTCGAAATAAAAAAAACAGAAAAACAAATCTACCGGACTCCAAATCTAAAAAAGTAAATTTTCCCCGACTCTTAAAAATGTGCCGAACAAAATGAACTTTTCTCCGGACCTAAAATGCAATTTTCGAAAACGCGCATTTTTCCCTATCCAAATAAAATGCAAATAAAACTCCGGCAAACAAAAATTGATCTATTTATTAAATCTTCATTTTCCTAAATTTTGGGAAAGTCATATTATTCCCTCTCTCATATTTTGACACCGGAAAATTTATTGAAGATAAAACAAATAAATCAAACGATCCTCTTTTCAAAATTTGAGAAACTCTCAAATATGAAAATAACGAAATCTCCAACTCTCTCCGGAGGTCCTTGAGTTGCGTGAAATTTCTAGGTTCGGCCAAGATGCAAGAAAATATGTTATGCATGATGATCTAGTGTATAACATTCCAAATTGAAAATTTGGGATGTTACAAACCTACCCCCCTTAAGATGAATCTCGCCCTCGAGATTCGGGTTGGCTAGAAAATAGGTGAGGGTGGTCTTTGAGCAAATCTTCTTCTCTCTCCCAGGTGGCTTCATCCTCTGAATGGTGGTTCCACTGAACTTTGCAAAACTTGATAACCTTGCTGCGGGTAACTCTGCTGGCTTAATCGAGAATCTTAACTGGCTTCTCCTCATATGTTAAGTCGTCCTTCAACTGAATCGCTTCAAGCGGCACGGTATCTCTTAGCGGTACCTCCACTATCTCGGCGTGACATCTCTTCAACTGAGAAACATGAAATACATCATGAACTCCTGACAGTCCCTCTGGTAATTCCAACTTATACGCGACTTCTCCCATACGTTTCAAGATCTTAAACGGTCCAACGAAACGCGGTGCTAATTTTTCCCTTAACTCCAAAGCGCTTAACTCCTCGAAGTGGGGATACTCGAAGATAAACTCTGTCTCCGGTTTCGTAAACTATCTCCTTGCGTTTAGAATCTGCGTAGCTCTTCTGCCTGGACTGGGCTACTTTGAGCTTATCGCAAATCAACTTAACTTTCCGTTCAGACTCCTTAATCAAATCTGGTCCAAAGAATTGTCGGTCTCCAACCTCGTTCCATGACAACGGTGTCCTGCACCTCCTTCCGTATAAAGCTTTGAAAGGTCCCATCTTCAAACTGGTTTGATAACTGTTGTTATAAGAAAACTCCGCATACGGCAAGTTATCGTCCCAACTAGATCCATAATCTAGTGCACAAGCTCTCAGCATATCTTCCAAAATCTGATTGAATCTCTCGGTCTGTCCATCTGTCTGCGGATGAAAAGCTGTGCTGAACTCTAGTCTGGTTCCCAAAGTTTCATACAACTGATTCCAAAACTTTGAGGTAAATTGGGTTCCTCTATCTGATACCATACTCCTCGGAACTCCATGCAAACAAATGATCCTAGTCATGTATATCTTTGCGAACTTAGCACTGGTGTAAGTGGTCTTAACTGGAATGAAATGTGCTACCTTCGTCAAACGATCAACTACTGCCCATATCGAGTCATACCCTGCTTTCGTCCTGGGTAGTCCTGTGATAAAATCCATGCCTATCTTATCCCACTTCCATTCGGGTATCGGCAATGGTTGTAACAATCCTGCCGGCTTCTGATGCTCTGCCTTTACTCTCTGACATACGCCCCAAACTGCCACATATGCTGCAATATCCTTCTTCATTCCGGTCCACCAGAATGTTTCTTTGAAATCCAAATACATCTTGGTATTCCCTGGGTGAATCGAATACGGTGAATCATGTGCCTCCTGCAAAATCAACTTCCTGATCTCCGGGTCATTAGGCACATAAACACGGTCCTCAAACCATAGGGTATCGTGCTCATCCTCACGAAATCCCTTTGCTTTTCCTTTGCTAAGTTTCTCCTTTATAGCAGCAATCTCGTTGTCAGATTTCTGAGCTTCTCTGATCTTATCCATCAATGTTGATTGAATCTCCAATGCGGCTACATAGCCTCTCAGAACTATTTCTAAACATAGCTCACGAAGGTTTTCTGCTAACTCCTTGGGTATTCTTCCCGTCACTAGGGTATTGACATGGCTCTTACGGCTCAATGCGTCAGCTACTACATTAGCCTTTCCGGGATGGTAATGCAATCTCATGTCATAATCCTTGATGAGCTCCAACCATCTCCTTTGTCGGAGGTTCAACTCCTTCTGCGTGAAAATGTATTTCAAACTCTTGTGATCCGTGTACACCTCACAATGATTTCCAATGAGGAAATGTCTCCACGTTTTCAATGCATGCACTACGGCTGCTAACTCCAAATCATGCGTGGCATAATTCAACTCATGAGGCTTCAGTTGTCGTGATGCATACGAAACAACTCTCCCTTCCTGCATAAGCACTTCTCCAAGTCCTCGACGTGAAGCGTCGCAATACACCTCATAATCCTTGGTCTGATCTGGCAAAATCAATACCGGTGAGGTAACCAATCGTTTCTTCAACTCCTGGAAACTAGCCTCACACTCCTTAGTCCATTTGAACTTACTATCCTTCTTCAACAATTCCGTCATAGGCTTCGCAATCTTTGAAAAATTCTCAATAAATCTCCGGTAGTATCCTGTGAGTCCAAGAAAACTCCGGATCTCTCCAACTGTTGTTGGTGCATCCCATTCGGTTACGGTCTCAACCGTTGTGGGGTCAACTGCTATACCTTCTCCGGATATAACGTGTCCGAGGAATCCTACTTCCTTCAAACAAAACTCACATTTGCTAAATTTGGCATATAACTGATGTTCCCTTAGTTTCTCCAAAACCAAACGCAAATGTTCCTTATGTTCCTCTTCATTCTTTGAATAAATCAGGATGTCATCAATGAACACTACGACGAACTTATCCAAAAACTCCATAAATACCTTGTTCATCAGGTTCATAAAATAGGCAGGTGCGTTAGTCAATCCAAATGACATAACGGTACACTCATACAATCCGTATCTCGTGGTAAATGCTGTCTTAGGTATGTCCTGCTCTCGAATCTTCAACTGCTGGTACCCTGATCGCAAATCGATCTTGGAAAACACTTTAGCTCCTTGTAATCGATCAAACAGATCATTAATCATCGGCAGTGGGTACTTGTTCTTGATGGTTACTTCATTCAATCCCCGATAATCTACAACCATCCTTAATGATCCATCCTTCTTTTCCACTAGAAGTACGGGTGATCCCCAAGGTGAAGAACTTGGGCGAATGTAACCTTTATCCAATAACTCCTTAATATGATTCTTAATTTCCACCAAATCCTTTGCTGGCATCCTATATGGTCGCTTCGATATTGGGCCTGTGCCTGGCAATAACTCAATCAAAAACTCAATGTCTCTATCCGGTGGCATGCCTGGCAATTCCTCAGGAAATACATCAGGAAAATCCTTTACCACTGGTACTTCCTCTTGCACAACTCCTGTTAGGCAATTCACTTGTGTCCTTTTTGGTACATGCCGGGATACATACTTGATCCTTCTCCCTTCTGGTGTAGTAAGCAAAATTGACTTACTAGCACACTCAATATTCCCTTCATACTTTGATAACCAATCCATGCCTAATATCACATCCAATCCTTGAGATTCCAATACTATTAGGTCTGAGGGAAACACATAGTTACCAATCCTTAATGGTAACCGATCACACCATCGTCTGGCCATAAACTCCGCTCCTGGTGAGCTTACTAACATGGGGGACCTAAGGGCTTGGGTTGGCAGGTTATACTTATTCACAAATCCCCTTGATATGTATGAATGCGATGCACCAGTGTCAAAAAGAACGAGTGCAGTAAATGACTTAACCAAAAACTTACCGATTATCGCATCGGGCTGATCTTCGACCTCCTCCACATTAACGTGGTTCACCTATCCCCTATTGAAAGGGTTCGGCTTCTTCCCAGAGCTTCCATTGCCATTTCCATTCTAGCCTTCAGGACATTCATTGGCATAATGTCCGGTCTTCGAACACTTGAAACAAGTGACATTACTCAGATCTCTCTTGGTTGGGGTCGATGGGATGGTGCGGTTCTGTCCATTGCTTCCTCCATTCCCATTACCATTCTTGTGGCCATTATGGTTGTGCGTGCTACCTCCACCATGGGTGTGCTGGAACTGAAATCCCGTTTTAGGGGCAAAACGGGGCTTCTGCTGGGCTCCAGAGTTATACTTCCCCTGTCCATACTTCCTCTTACGGTTCTCAATCTGCTGTTGCTTCCCTTCAATCATGATGGCACGATCTACCAACTCCTGGTAGTTGTTGAAACTCGCTACCATCAACTGCATGCTTAGTTCATCATTCAGTCCTTCCAGAAACTTCTCCTGCTTAGCTGCATCCGTAGCAATGTCATCTGGGGCATAACGGGCTAGCTTACTAAACTCCTCCACATACTGGCCAATAGTCCTTCCTCCTTGGCGTAAGTTGCGAAACTCACGCTTCTTTATGGCCATAGCTCCTGCTGAAACATGGGCAGTGCGGAAAGCTTGCTGAAACTGATCCCATGTGACAGTGTCAACTGGGTAAGTGGCTGTGAAATTCTCCCACCATGCTGCCGCGGGTCCGTCAAGCTGGTGTGCGGCAAACTTCACTTTCTCACCATCCGTGCATCCTGCAGTGGTCAACTCCCTTCCTATCTTATGGAGCCAATCGTCTGCTACTATTGGCTCGGTGCTACTGGAAAACACCGGCGGATTCAGCCTAAGAAAACGGGCTAAGTGGTCAACAGGTGGTGGTGGTGGGTTGTTGTTGTTGTTCTGTTGGTTCTGAACTAACATCTGCATCAATTGATTCTGCTGCTGGATCAACTGAGTGAGCTCCGGTGGAAATCCATTGTCACGTCTTGGAGGCATCTGAGAGTTTAGAAAAGACGAGAATTGAGAATAGAGTGAGGTCTAAAGGGAAAACACTACCCATATGCACATGAGGCAAATGCACACAAAATCACTTCAATCAATCAAACAAGGGCTTACAATCGGTCTAAAACTATCGCAAAAGTGCTCGACTATAATGTTTACATGGGGAAAATACTACTACTATCTGGTGGTCATCTAGAAATTTGAACCGGTGGAAGACTCCATCATATCTGCTCCAGCTTCGTCTTCGAAGTCGGGTTCACTTGGATCCGAATCGGTGTCGTCGATGATGATGTAGTTGTCCGGACATGTGACGTACTCGTCGTCCTCCTGGTATACTAACTTGCTCTTGAGTTCTTCAATCTCCTGCTTAAGATCGCAATTGTGCCTTGCTAGAGCTACGATCTCGTCCATGTAGTCCTTGCGTGTAGACTTCAGTTCTCCTTCTAGCTCGATGATCCTTGCCTTCGCATTCTTCAACTCTATCATATCATTGCACATCTGGTTCTCGTGGCGTCGAATGTGCTGGTTTAACTCCTGGATGAATGCTGCAATGGATCTATCCTTCTTGGTGCTGACTAACTCCCATTGTTCATCTCGGCGTCCGCAAATCTGGTAGATAGTGTCCTTGAGGTCTTCTTGATAAACTTCTCCAATGCGTCCTATGGTGATATGGGCTGCCATGCTCCTTCCCAGACTCCAGGTTGGTGCATTGAAAACACTATCTATGGGCTTCGTGATTGGCGCGAATGTCCTTCCCGGAACGTGAGCTTGAATCTTCCAGCGCTCCTCTTCAAGGAGAGTGGCGTTGAAGGTTCCCGTGAAGCTTGGTAATCCAATGTTCAGGTACTTGGTGACTTCCTTCAGGTGAAATCCAAATGGTGTGCCCTCATCCGGTTGAGCGTACTTAATCTTCACGTTCGTCATCCTAATAGAGTAGAAAAGATGAGGAGTTAGAAAATGAGGAGAGAATAGTGATCTATGGCTTTAACTTAGTGGTCGTGTCCTACTGTCAGCGTGTGCTCTGATACCATCTCTATAGCGACCTGACCCAAATGGATCACGTCTACTGTGCTACGGTGTCATCCCTGGATCAGTAATGCTGACACCACACAGTACATCGAGGTTTTATAGCAGAGTTGCAATCACACACTTATTACATCGATGGCTCAAAAAGAACTTATTACACTGAATATGGCTTAAGGCCATATAATAAAAATAACAGCAGAAGACTTGGAAGATAAATGGGTCCATCAACTCCAGCGGCATCACTGAGTATAGGGCCACGACCTAAACGCACCTCAATCGTCGTCTGAAAAGTCTGCAACATTAACGTTGCAGCCCGAAAACGGGTCAGCACATGGAATATGCTGGCAATGTAACACATAGAGAATAATGGAATGAAACAGCTATACTATATGCACATATGGCTGGTGGAAAGCTCTATGGTTACAGTTTTGCGTAAAGCCAATTTTTCCCTACTGCAAAGGAATAAATTTATTTAACTATCATGGTGGTTGTGAAACATTGAGAATGGTTGACATCATTCTCAATCCCAATTAAAAGTAATTAAAACCCAACAACATTAATTAGAAGTAACATGTTGAGATTCATAATGATATTCAAGTACTAGATACTCAAGTTGTCCATAACCGGGGACACGGCTAATCATGATTAGTTTGTTACTCTGCAGAGGTTTGCGCACTTTTCCCCACAAGACTCGATCGCCTCCGTTTGGTTTCTCGCACTACAGGGTGTTTGAGAAGACGGATGACCGAGACACAGTCTTTCAGAAGCGCTAGCACCTATCATGTGGGGTAGACCGTACCACCTATGACCCCTACATCTGCTAGTCCACCCCGTAAGAGTTCGCACAACTTAGTCAACTATGCCAGAGCCCATAATGGCTTGTGGCTGCACACGGAAGTTTCTAGCATGAAAGATCTTATGATCCCTTTGAGCCTGGGTGGCGGTCCAAAAAAAACAGGCAAGTCCTGATAGACATCAGGTGCCTCAATCCACCCAGATGTGTGTTTAAGTTGCCACCTTAGATAAACCTTTTAAAATTATCAACTCACATCTGTAATGGATATCACTCACCCAATCCACGTCTACTAGCATACCATGGCATAATAATAAGCAAACGTAGAAGTAACTCCCAAAGGTTTCATAATAATACAGGTAATAGGTACTACCTCATCTACTTCCCATCCCACAATTTAATTAGATCCTAATCATGCAATGTGTGAGGATTGATCTAATGCAATAAAACATGGGTTGTAGAAAAGGTATGATCAAAGTGTTACTTGCCTTGCTGATGATCCGCGAGTCCTAGGGTTTCGAAGTAACAAGCGGCGCAATCCGGGTAATCTATCACAGACAAACAACAAGCATACAATAAGTACACATCTAATGCACAGGTAAAACTCGAACAAGAGAACGAACCAGAAAGTTCAATTTAAGAACTCCGGTTGCAAAGAAAGAACGAACCGAACAAAGAAACGGAAAACAAACGGCGGAAAAAAAACAACTCGGTTCTAGCAAGTTGAATCTAGGTCAAAATTTTACTGTAGCAAAAGCTTGTTCAAGTTGATTAGACGGAACGGCGGTTTCGAGACGAAACTCCAGGCGCTTGAATCACCTGATTCCGATAAACGGGCGAGAAGATAAACTAGAACGAAGATCGGATCTAAGATCGCGATCGCGGAATAAATCCGACGAAAAGAAAAAGAAGAACGGTTAAACGAACAGACGTCGTTAACCTAGAAAAATCCAGTGATCACGTTCGTTAGGACGAACGGTCCGGCGAACGGTCCAAAGACAACTAAATCGGAGAAGAAAACGAATCCGATCTAGGGTTTCGGAGAAGAAAAACCGAACGAAAAACCGATCTAGAAGACCGGAACGGTTTAGAGAAGAAAAGAATCGGAACGATTAGAAGAAAACGATCCGAGAAAAGAATAGATGTAGCGCGGGGCTACCTCCGGCGAGGTCTCCGGCGGCGGCGGCGTAGGGCGGCGGCGGCAAGGTGCGGCGGCGTGGGCAAGGTGCGGCGGCGGTGTAGGCAAGGTGCGGCGGCGGCGCGGGTGAGGCGGCGGCTTAGGGCGGCGCGCGGGTGTGGCGGAGCTCTAGGCTTTGGGTTTGATGTGTTTAGAGGGGGGGGGTGCTTGGGTATTTATATTGGGGAGGGGAGGGGTTTACTTGGGGTAGAGGACAAGGAATTAGAATAGGAGTAGGAAAGATCTAGAAAATAAACGGAATAAGGAAAGGGGAGGGGCTAAAGCCTCAAATCCAAAAAGGATTCGGCTAAGAGGCAGAGGCGGCGGCGGCCTCCTGCGCCTGCGCCTGGCGCGCGACGGCCTTTGGCCCTCCTGGCCGGCGGCTTGGCTTGCGGCGGCTTGGGCCTTTGGCCCAAGTCGCTGGGATTTTTTAGTTTTTTTTCTAAACGGTTTCGCGCTCGAAAGAAAAAAAACAGAAAAACAAATCTACCGGACTCCAAATCTAAAAAAGTAAATTTTCCCCGACTCTTAAAAATGAGCCGAACAAAATGAACTTTTCTCCGGACCTAAAATGCAATTTTCAAAAACGCGCATTTTTCCCTATCCAAATAAAATGCAAATAAAACTCCGGCAAACAAAAATTGATCTATTTATTAAATCTTCATTTTCCTAAATTTTGGGAAAGTCATATTATTCCCTCTCTCATATTTTGACACCAGAAAATTTATTGAAGATAAAACAAATAAATCAAACGATCCTCTTTTCAAAATTTGAGAAACTCTCAAATATGAAAATAACGAAATCTCCAACTCTCTCCGGAGGTCCTTGAGTTGCGTGAAATTTCTAGGATTGGCCAAGATGCAAGAAAATATGTTATGCATGATGATCTAGTGTATAACATTCCAAATTGAAAATTTGGGATGTTACAACACAAATGACTTCGTTTTGGTCTATCTCGACGACATTCTGGTTTTCTCGAAGAACAAGGAAGATCATGCCAAGCACTTGCGTTTGGTACTCGATAAGCTCAGGGAACATCAGTTCTACGCCAAGTTCTCCAAGTGTGAATTTTGGCTCGATGAAGTTCTTTATCTTGGTCATATCATCTCTGCCAAAGGCATTGCCGTGAATCCTGAGAATGTGTCTGCAATTGTGAATTGGGAACCTCCTCAGAACGTGAAGCAACTCCGTAGCTTCCTCGGTCTCGCAAGCTATTGCCGAAGATTCATTGAAAACTTTTCTAAGATCGCGAAGCCTCTCTCTAATCTTCTCCAGAAGCACGTCAAGTACGTTTGGTCTCCGGAGTGTGACATTGCCTTCAACACTTTGAAAGAGAAATTGATCTCTGCTCCAGTTCTGACTCCGCCCGATGAATCCAAGCCGTACGAGGTCTTTTGTGATGCCTCTCTCCAAGGTCTTGGCGCAGTATTGATGCAAGAGAAGAAAGTTGTTGCTTATACATCTCGTCAGTTGAAGCCTAATGAGAAGAACTACCCCACTCATGATCTTGAGTTGGCGGCAGTTGTGCATGCTCTTTTGACTTGGAGACATCTTCTATTGGGAAGAAAAGTGGACATTTTCACTGATCACAAGAGTCTCAAGTACATTTTCACTCAGCCTAATCTCAACCTCAGGCAAACTCGATGGGTCGAAATGATTCAAGAGTATAATCCGAGTATCGAGTATACTCCAGGCAAGGCCAATGTGATTGCTGACGCATTGAGCAGGAAAGCTTACTGCAACCGTCTGATTCTCAAGCCTTATCAACCCGAGCTTTGTGAAGCTTTCTGCAAACTTAATCTGCAAGTTGTTCCTCAAGGTTTCCTCGCCAACCTTCAAGTCTCTCCTACCTTGGAAGACCAGATTCGCCAAGCCCAACTTCTTGATGCTATGGTGAAAAAGGTGAAGATTGGGATTGCCAAGAGTCAGCCTAAGTACAAGTGTTACCGCCTTGATGATAAGGATACTCTCTTCTTCGAGGATCGTATTGTTGTACCCAAAGGTGACCTCCGTAAAGTGATCTTGAACGAGGCTCACAATTCTCTCCTCTCCATCCACCCTGGGAGCACGAAGATGTATCAGGACCTCAAGCAAGCTTATTGGTGGACTCGAATGAAGCGCGAGATCGCTCAATTCGTGAATGAATGTGATGTCTGCAGAAGAGTGAAGGCAGCACACCAAAGGCCAGCTGGTCTCGTCCAACCTCTTGCCATTCCAGAATGGAAGTTTGACCACATTGAAATGGACTTCGTGACTGGGTTTCCAAAGTCCAAGCGTGGCAATGATGCTATATTCGTTGTGATCGACAAACTCACCAAAGTGGCTCACTTTCTGCCTATCAAAGAGTCGATCACTGCAGCTCAGTTGGCGGAACTCTATACCTCTCGTATTGTCTCTCTGCACGGTATTCCTCAAGTGATCTCTTCGGACCGTGGCAGCATCTTTACCTCAAAGTTTTGGGATTCTTTTCAGAAGGCCATGGGCACCAACATCCACTTCAGCACAGCTTTCCATCCTCAAACTAGCGGTCAAGTCGAGCGTGTCAACCAGATTCTGGAAGATATGCTCAGGGCTTGTGTGATCTCCTTCAGCATGAAGTGGGAGGATTGTCTTCCTTATGCTGAATTCTCCTATAACAACAGTTTTCAAGCAAGTTCGGGCAAGGCCCCATTTGAAATTCTGTATGGCAGGAAGTGCCGTACCCCTCTCAACTGGTCTGAAACCGGTGAATGTCAGCTTTTGGGTAATGACTTAATCACAGAGGCAGAAGAAATGTGCAAAGTCATTCGTGATAACCTCAAAGCAGCCCAATCCCGTCAGAAGAGCTACTATGACAGTAAGCACCGTGACTTGGCTTTCGAGATCGGAGATCATGTTTACCTCCGCGTCTCTCCTATGAAAGGTACTCGTCGCTTCGGTATCAAAAGGAAGCTTGCCCCCAGATACGTGGGACCATTCAAGATTGTCAGCAAGAGAGGCGACCTCGCCTATCAACTCAAGCTTCCTTCAAACTTTGTGAATGTTCATGATGTGTTTCATGTCTCTCAGCTCCGAAAGTGCTTCAAGACTCCTGACCGCACCGTCAACTTCGAGGACATTGAGCTCCAAGAAGATCTCTCTTATCGTGAGCACCCAGTTGCTATTCTTGAAGAGACTGAACGCAAGACTCGCAACAAGTCGATCAAATTTCTCAAAGTCAAGTGGTCACACCATTCCGACCGTGAAGCTACCTGGGAACGCGAGGATCACCTCCGTTCTGAGTACCCGGCGTTCTTTTAGTCCTTGATCTCGGGACGAGATCCTTTCGTAGTGGTGGAGTGTTGTAACACCCCGGATGTAACTTTCCCAATTTGTACTCCAACTCTTGCCGTTTCCGGCGTTAAGTTATATTTATTTCCTCGGGTTCGGGTTTTGTCTCCGTGTGTTGTTGTCGTTGTCATGCATCTCATATCATGTCATCATGTGCATCGCATTTGCATACGTGTTCATCTCTTGCATTCGAGCATTTTCCCCATTGTCCGTTTTGCATTTTGGCGCTTCGTTCCCCTCCGGTGGTCATTTCTAGCTTTCTTTCATGTGTGGGGATTAAACATTTCCGGATTGGTCCGAGACTTGCCAAGCGGCCTTGGTTTACTACCGGTAGACCGCTTGTCAAGTTTCGTATCATTTGGACTTCGTTTGATACTCCAACGGTTAACCGAGGGACTGAAAAGGCCTCGTGTGTGTTGCAGCCCAAAACCCCACCAATTTGGCCCAAAACCCACCTAAGTCTTCTCCATCATCTAGAGCGTTCGATCACGATCGCGTGGCCGAAAACCGCACCTCATTTGGACTCTCCTAGCTCCCTCTATGCATATATATAGGTCCTCCCCGAAAATTCTGGATCAAACCCTAGTCCCCCTCCTCCTCCAGCCGCCGGACAAAATCCGGATGGCCGAACGTGTCCGCCCGATCCGCCCGGGCCAATCTCGCGGAGCCACGTGGCGTCGTGCCCACTTCGTCGCCTCCCGTCGCCGCCGGCCCGCAGGGCCCGCGTCTGGCCCGCGGGGCCCGTTCCCCTCCGCCCCTCCGCGCCAAGCTCCAGGGAGAGGAGCTCCCGAGCCCCGGCGACCTCCGCCCGGCGTCCTCTGCCGCCCGCCGCCCGGAGCCGCCCGCCGCCTCCAGCCGCCTCCGCCTGGCGCCACCGCGACGCCGCCGCCTCCGCAGCGCCGCCCCACCGCAGCCGCCGCCGCCGACTCCGCCCCGGCCAGATACGGTCGCCGGCCACCGGATCCGGCCACCACCTCCTCTCGCCGGCCGCTGCTTCTTCTTCTTGAGGTTGAATTTTCGTCCAAGTCCCGAAATTGCAGATCCATATGCTCATGTTCATAGCCCCGTAACTTTGCATCCGCAGCTCCGATTCATGCATATAGCATATCAATATGTTCATCTCAGAGAGTACATCATTTCATTCCAGTGCATCATTTTCATTTGAGTTCGTCTTGATGCCCGAAATGCTGTTAGAAGAGGGCTACTTGAGATAATTGTCAAATCTGCTACTCTGTTTAGCTTTTTGTCATTTTTACCATGATTAATGTGTGCATGTTATGCATTGAGTTCTACATATGTTTTGTTAAGGGTTTTGTCATCTTTCCAGAGGTGCAACCCATGTATTTTTGTGATGTGTGTGGTGACTAGTGCAAGCTTGCAAAGTGGTGCACTTGCTAATTCTGTTTTCAGGGACTTAGCAATTCCACCAAGTCCTTGAGCTGTTTATCTCATGATGCCATATGTTCCTGTTGTTTCCTAGTGATCCGTGCCTCTCTTGAGGATGATCAGTAAGGATGTTTTGTTAATATTATAGTGCTCTATCCATCCATGTCTTTGTTTCCAATTATGGAGCACCCTAGATTGTCAACTTGTTTGCAATTTTGCCGATGATGTTGTAGTTGATCCGTGCATGCTATACTATTGTTCTTGCCATGTCTAGCTTGCATTTTTTGCCTTCTTGATGGATGTATGATTGTCTTGTCATGAATTGCACCGTAGTGAGTGCATCGAGGTCGTAAACATGCCTACTTGAGTTATGTTTCAGCATGTGCCAGTTTTCACTAAGTCTGAAAACTGATTATGTTTTTGCTATGTTCACATGCTTGCAATTGTATTTTCTGACCCCCTTTTGGCTCAAGGTCACTAAGGGACTTTTGTTAAGCTCTTTGAGTAGCTCCATGCCATGCTTTACTTTGCCATGTTCAGTTCCTGTAGCATGTAGTTTTGTTGCTCTGAAGAGTGCTACCTGATCTGAAATTCCAGACAAGTGTTAATTTCACTAAGTCTGAGATCTGTTGGCCATTTGCATTTTTGCCATGCTTGTTTGAACCTGTTAATGGATGAATTGGCCATAGCTCAGTGCTAGACTTTTGTTAAGCATCTTGAATGAATCCCTGCCATGTATCTTGTTGTCATCTTTGGGTGCTGTAGCATGTTCATCTCATTGCATTTAGATGGCTACTTGCTGTAAATCGCAGACCGGTGTCATTTTTGAATCGCTTGCCATTTCCAAACCGTAACTCCGATTCCGGCGTTCTTTATATCTTTTTCAAGCGATTTCATCTCATCTTTCCTGTGGCACACTTGGAATTCCAAGTTGAGGCCAGGTTCATGCATTTCCTGTCATATCTTGCATTTTGCATCCCGCATCGCATCCCGCATAGCATATCATCTTTGCATCATATTGTTTGAGTCTTGCACGTGGTTGATTGTGTCCTTGCTGCTTGTTTGTCTTGTTTGGGTAGAGCCGGGAGACGAGTTCGCTAACGAGGAGCCCTTTGAGTTTGCTTTCGAGGATCCAGTCAACTCTGACAACTGTGCAGGCAAGATGATCATACCCTCGAAATCACTACTATCTTTGCTATGCTAGTTTGCTCGCTCTTTTTCTATGCCAATGCTACGATGCCTACCACTTGCTTTCAAGCCTCCCAAATTGCCATGTCAAACCTCTAAACCACCATGTCCTAGCAAACCGTTGATTGGCTATGTTACCGCTTTGCCCAGCCTCTCTTATAGCGTTGCTAGTTGTAGGTGAAGATTGGAGGCCGTTCCTTGTTGGAACATTTATTTACTTGTTGGGATATCATTATATTATCTTGTTATCTTAATGCATCTATATACTTGGTAAAGGGTGGAAGGCTCAGCCTCTCGCCTAGTGTTTTGTTCCACTCTTGCCGCCCTAGTTTCCGTCATATCGGTGTTATGTTCCCGGATTTTGCGTTCCTTACGCGGTTGGGTTATAATGGGAACCCCTTGATAGTTCGCCTTGATTAAAGCTTTTCCTGCAATGCCCAACATTGGTTTTACCATTCGCCACCTAGCCTTTTCTTCCCTTGGGTTCTGCAGACTCAAGGGTCATCTTATTTTAACCCCCCCGGGCCAGTGCTCCTCTGAGTGTTGGTCCAAACTGTCAGCCGCTGGTGGCTACCAGGGGCAACTCTGGGCTGGCCTACCAGAAGTTTAGACAATCTGAGTGTGCCCTGAGAAAGAGATATGTGCAGCTCCTATCGGGATTTGTCGGCACATTCGGGCGGTGTTGCTGGTCTTGTTTTAACCTGTCGAAATGTCTTGAAGAACCGAGATACCGAGTGTGATCGGAACGTCTTGGGAGGTGGTTTATTCCTTCGTTGACCGTGAGAGCTTGTCATGGGCTAAGTTGGGACTCCCTTGCAGGGATTGAACTTTCGAAAGCCGTGCCCGCGGTTATGGGCAGATGGGAATTTGTTAATGTCCGGTTGTAGATAACTTGAACCTTAACTTAATTTAAAATGAATCAACTGAGTGTGTTACCGTGATGGCCTCTTCTCGGCGGAGCCCGGGAAGTGGACACGGTGTTGGAGTAATGTTTGCGCAGGTTGCTCTCTAGTTTCTCGCTTGCGCTTTGCCTCCTCTTCTCGCTCTCTTTTGCGAATAAGTTAGCCACCATACTTGCTAGTCGCTTGCTGCAACTCCACATTTTTTACCTTGCCTTACCTATAAGCTTAAATAGTCTTGATCGCGAGGGTGCGAGATTGTTGAGTCCCTGTGGCTCACAGATTACTATTATACCAGATGCAGGGCCTGATGATTCCTCTCCAGGAGACGCGTATGAGCTCAAGTGGGAGTTCGACGAAGACTCTCAACGTTACAATGTTTCCTTTCCCGATGATCAGTAGTGGTGCCCAGTTGGGGGTGATTGGGACCGTGTCGCATGTTGGGTTCTCTTTTCATTTTGGCGCCGTAGTCGGGCCATGAGTGTTTGGATGATGTAATGTTATTTATGTACTTGATTGATGTGGCGAGTGTAAGCCAACTATGTTATCTCCCCTTTATTATTTATATTACATGGGATGTTGTGAAGATTGCCTAACTTGCGACATATGCCTTCAATGCGATTATGCCTCTAAGTCGTGCCTCGACACGTGGGAGATATAGTCGCATCGAGGGTGTTACAATGTGTGCAACTCTATAGAGAGGTCGTAGTTTCGATCTTAGTGCCCGAGGGGCTGTTCGAGAATGCCTCCCGAAGGGCTGTCCGAGTGACCGTCCGAGTTTTGAAGGCCCTCCCGAAGGGCTGTCCGCAACACCGTCCGGGGGATTGTTTGACCGCCTCCCGGAGGGCTATCTGAGGAGCAGATGAGGGTATACATCCTCGCGGTTGGGAGGTTTTAAATCCTAGCTGCGGGGATCTGCACCGCCGATCGTCATCGACTCTACTTCCCGCTGCGCTACGAGTCGGTAACGAAACAGATCAAACCTTGTATGCAGTCTACATAGTGGTCCTGGGCTGGTGCGTAGGTCAGAAATTTTTTGTTTTCTGCTGCGTTACCCAACATGTGGATCATAAAGAGAAAATTTTATATGATAGTTATATTATTGAATTTGATTATGATCCTACATATAATTATTATGAGAGAGGAAAATATGTTTGTAGAAATTTACATGTTATTAAATTTCCTCTCGTTGTGTTGAGATTGTCAATGTTTTATTCCTCTCCTTTGCATATGCTAGATGCTTCTTGTCTTGATAATTTGGTTTCCTATAAAATTCCTATGCACAGGAAGTATGTTAGACTTAAATGTGTTAATCACATGTTTCCTGATGCTCTGTTTGTGTTTCGACTATTATCTGTTGTGTGAGCATCATTGAAATCTTATGCCTAGCTAAGGGCGTAAAACTATATCGCTTGTTGGGAGGCAACCCAATGAATGAAATTTATTTTTTCTTTTTGCTTCCTGTTCTTGTATGATAGCAAAATTATGATACTGTTATGATTGTGTTTTTATGTTTTAATTAGTGTTTGTGCCAAGTAAAGTCTTTAGGATCTTCTTGGGTGATAGTTGTTTGATCTTGCTGAAAAAACAGAAACATTTAGGCTCACGAAATTAATTTTCATCTTTTATGAAAGAGAGATAAAATACCCATTCCACCTGCAGTAGATTAATATACAAATTTCTCAGGTCTTCCTAATTTTTGAGAATTTATGGAGTTATAGAAGTATTCGTAATAGTCAAATTGCTACAGACTGTTCCGTTTTGGCAGATTCTGTTTTCTTTGTGTTGTGTGCTTATTTTGATGGCTCTATGGTTTTCTTTGATGAGATTTGGTCAGAGAAAAGTTGTAATACAATAGAAATAATACAAAAAGAAAATATGAATTGGTTTGATACATCACTTATATTAGTGGTTTATTATTCTTATACTAACGGACTCACGAAGGTTTTGTGGAGTTTTGTGTGATTGAAGTTTTCAAGTTTGGGGTTATATTATGATGGATTAAGGAAGGATGGAAGATCCTAAGCTTGGGATGCCCCAGCATCACAATATATTATCCAAAAATGAGAAGCCAACTAAGCTTGGGGATATCCCTGAGTGGCACCCCCACTTTCTTCCAACAACTATCGGTATTTTACTCGAGACTATATTTTTATTCGTCACATGATATGTGTTTTGCTTGGAGCATCTTGTATGGTATGATTATTTGCTTGTTTTATTTTGTGTTTTAAGTCATCAATCCTTGCTGGAGACACCTATTTGAGAGAGCTAAAATTATGTCATGACTTGTTAGAATTGCTCTCTATGCTTCACTTAAATCTTTTATGAGCTAGGACTTGCTCTAGTGCTTCACTTATATCTTTTTGAGAACGGTGTGCTTAGTATTTTTGAAAAAAAATGCTCTCTTGCTTCACTTAGATTTATTTGAGGGTTAGTAAAATTTTTAAGAAATTCTCTCTTCCTTCACTTAAATTATTTTGAGAGAAAGAAATATTATGCTCATGATCTTCACTTATATTTGTTTGAGCTTATGAAAAGCAACACATGAAAATTAGTTCCAAAGTGATAGATATCCAAGAGGCATAAAGAAAAGAAAAATGTCATGAAGATCATTGGACAAAATAAACTTGATTCTTAGTAATAGTTTTGAGATATGATGATGTGATATGTGAGTTATGTTGATGAGTAATTATGCTCTAGTAGGAATATTGGTACTAAGGTTTGTGATTCCCGAAGCATGCACGTATAGTCTCTCGTTATGCTATGATGTTGGAGCATGATTTATTTTTGGTTGTCTTCCTTATGAGTGGCGGTCGGGGACGAGCGATGGTCTCTTCCTACCAAGCTATCCCCCTAGGGGCATGCGTAGTAGTGCTTTGCTTCGAGGGCTAATAAACTTTTCCAATAAGTGTATAAGTTCTTTATGACTAATGTGAGTCCATGGACTATGCACACTCTTACCTTTTCGCAATTTGCTAGCCTCTACGGTACCGTGCATTGCCCTTTCTCACATTGAGACGTGGTGCAAACTTCGCAGGTGCATCCAAAACCCGTGATATGATACGCTCTATCACACATAAGCCTCATTATATCTTCCTCAAAACAACCACCATACCTACCTATTATGGCTTTTCCATGGCCATTCCGAGATATATTGCCCTGCAACTTCCACCACTTCCGTTTGATGACTTGAGTATTTATTGTCATATTGCTTTGCATGATCATATAGCTGATGTAGTGTTTGTGGCTCAGCCACCGTTCATCATTTTTCATACATGTTATGCTAGATCATTGCCAGAGGCATTCATATAGAGTCATATTTTGTCATAGGTATCGAGTTGTAATTTTTATTTCTTTTGAGTTATAAGTAAATAGAAGTGTGATGATCATCATGTTTAGAGCAGTGCCCTAGTGAGGAAAGGATGATGGAGACTATGATTCCCCCACTAGTCGGGATGAGACTCCGTACAATGAGAGAAGAAAAAAAGGGGAAAAAGAAAGAAAAATAAAAAAAGAAAAAAAGAAAGAAAGAAAAAGAAAAAACAAAGAGAGAGAGAAGGGGCATTGTTAGTATCCTTTACCACACTTGTGCTTCAAAGTACCACCATGTTTTTCATATTGAGGGTCTCCTATGTTGTCACTTTCATATACTAGTGGGATTTTTTCGTCATAGGAATAGATGCACACACCCACTTAGTTTTCATATTGAGCTTTCATACACTTATAGCTCTTAGTGCATTCGTTGCATGGCAATCCCTACTCCTCACGTTGATATCGATTGATGGGCATCTCCATATCCCGTTGGTTAGCCGCATCGATGTGAGACTTTCTTAATTTTTAGTCTTCTCTATATTTACCCCTATCATCACACTCTATTCCACCCATCGTGCTATATCCATGCCTTGCACTCATTTATTGCGTAAGAGTTGAAAAAGCTGAAGCGCGTTAAAAAGTACGAAGCAATTGTTCGACTTGCCATAGGGGTTGTGCATGATAAATACTTTGTGTTAAGAAGACAGAGCATGACAAGACAATATGATTTTGTAGGGATAACTTATTTTAGCATTGATATTTTGAAAGCCATGGTTGCTTGTTGATATGCTTGAGTATCTTAATTATTATGTCAACACTAGACTATTGCTTTGAATCACATAAAAGTCCAATTGTCCATGCTATAAAGAAAAGAATAAGTTATGACATGTTAAACAACACTCCACATCAAAAATTCTGTTTTTATCACTTACCTACTTGAGGACGAATAGGATTTAAGCCTGGGGATGCTGATACGTCTCCAACGTATCTATAATTTTTTATTGTTCCATATTGTCATATTATCAATCTTGGATGTTTTATAATCATGTTGTAGTCATTTTATATCATTTTTGGTACTAACCTATTGACATAGTGCCAAGTGTCAGTTCCTGTTTTTTCCATGTTTTTTACATCCTAGAAAATCAATATCAAACGGAGTCCAAATTCCACGAAAGTTTACATAGATTTTTTATGGACCAAAAGGAACAAGTTGGGCCCTGGAAGCACCTGGTGGGAGTCCCGAGGAGGGGAGAACCCACCAGGGCGCACTAGGAGGCCTAGGTGCGCCCTAGTGGGTTGTGCCCACCTTGGGTGCCCCCGGACCGCCTCTTTGCTCTATAAATACCCAAATATTCCAGAAACCCTAGGGGAGTCGACGAAGTATTCATCCAGCCGCCGCAGAGTCCAGAACCACCAGATCCAATCTAGACACCATCTCTGATGGGGTTCACCACCTCCATTGGTGCCTCTCCGATGATGCGTGAGTAGTTCTTTGTAGACCTTCGGGTCCGTTGTTAGTAGCTAGATGGCTTCATCTCTCTCTCTCTCTCTTGATTCTCAATACAATGGTCTCTTGGAGATCCATATGATGTAGCTCTTTTTGCGGTGTGTTTGTTGGCATCTGATGAACTTTGAGATTATGATCAGTCATATCTTTTTATATCCATGAAAGTTATTTGAGTTTCTTTGATCTCTTATGTGCATGATCTCTTATAGCCTCGTATTCCTTCTCCGATATTTTGGTTTTGTTTGGCCAACTTGATCTATTTATCTTGCAATGGGAAGAGGTGCCCGGTAGTGGGTTCGATCTTACGGTGCTTGATCCCAGTGATAGAAAGGGAACCGACACATATGTATCATTGCTACTAAGGATAAAAAGATGGGATCTATATCTACGCAATAGATAAACGGATCTTGTCTACATCATGCCATCGTTCTTATTGCATTACTCTGTTTTCCATGAACTTAATACACTAGATGCATGCTAGATAGCGGTCGATGTGTGAAGTAATAGTAGTAGATGCAGACAAGAGTCGGTCTACTAATCTTGGACATGATTCCTATGTAATGATCATTGCCTGGATATTGTCATAACTATTTGAGGTTCTATCAATTGCCGAACAGTAATTTGTTTACCCACCATTTCCTATTTTTCTCGAGAGAAGCCACTAGTGAAACCTACGGCCCCCGGGTCTTCTTCCTCATATATTTGCTTGCGATCTACTTTTCCTTTGCATTTTTATTCAGATGTGTTAAACCAAACATACAAAAATACTTTGCTGCACTTTATTTTATTTGCGATCTATTATTTCAATCTACTACATTTTCCTGGCATCATTACCCAAAAGGGATTGACAACCCCTTTAGCACGTCGGGTTGCGAGGTGTTGTTATTTGTGTGCATGTGCTGTTTATGTTGTGTTGCTTGGTTCTCCTACTGATTTGATAACCTTGGTTTGTTCACTGAGGGAAATACCTACCGTCGCTGTGCTGCATCATCCCTTCCTGTTTGGGGAAATATCGACGTAGTCCAACCAGATAGGAGCTTTTTGGCGCTATAGTCAGAGAGCGATCAGTCATATTGGTGTAAAGCACATGAAGAACCTCCATGTTGATGGGCTTTTGGAATTACTTGATTATAAATCACTTGATTCTAGCGAACCGTGCCTCATGGGCAAGATGACTATGACTCCGTTCTCTGGAACAATGGAGCGAGCAACAGACTTATTGGAAATAATACAGACTAATGTATGTGGTCCAATGAGTGTTGATGCTCGCGGCGAGTATCGTTATTTTCTGAACTTAACACATGATTTGCGCAGATATGGGTATGTCTACTTGATGAAACATATGTCTGAAACATTTGAAAAGTTCAAAGAATTTCAGAGTGAAGTGGAAAATCATCGTAACAAGAAAATAAAGTTTCTACGGTCTGATCATGGAGGTGAATATTTGAGTTATGAGTTTGGTCTTCATTTGTAACAATGCGGAATAGTTTCGCAACTCACACCACCTGGAACACCACAGCGTAATGGTGTTTCCGAACGTCGTAACCGCACTTTATTAGATATGGTGTGACCTATGATGTTTCTTACTGATTTACCGCTATCGTTTAGGGGTTATGCTTAGGAGACAGCTGCATTCACGTTAAATAGGGCAGCATCTAAATCCGTTGAGACGACACCATATGAATTGTGGTTTGGCAAGAAACCCAAGTTGTCGTTTCTTAAAGTTTGGGGCTGCGATGCTTATGTGAAAAAGCTTCAACCTGATAAGCTCGAACACAAATCAGAGAAATGTGTCCTCATAGGATACCCAAAGGAAATTGTTGGGCACACCTTCTATCACAGATCTGAAGGCAAGATATTCGTTGCTCAGAATGGATCCTTTCTAGAGAAGCAGTTTCTCCCGAAAGAAGTGAGTGGGAGGAAAGTAGAACATGATGAGGTAATTGTACCTTCTCCCGAATTGGAAATTAGTCCATCAGAGAAATTAGTTCCAGTGATTCCTACATCAATTAGTTAGGAAGCTAATGATTATCATCATGAAACTTTGGATCAAGTTACTACTGAACCACGTAGGTAAACCAAAGTAAGATCCGCACTAGAGTGGTACGGTAATCCTGTTTTGGAAGTCATGTAACTTGACCAAGACGAACCTACGAATTATGAGGAAGTGATGATGAGCCCAGATTCCATGAAATGGCTTGAGGCCATGAAATCTGAGATGGGATCCATGTATGAGCACAAAGTGTGGACTTTGGTTGACTTGCCCTATGATCGGCAAGCCATAGAGAATAAATGGATCTTGAAGAAGAAGACTGACGCTGACGGTAATGTTACTGTCTACAAAGCTTGAATTGTTGTGAACAGTTTTAGACAAGTTCAAGGAGTTGACTACGATGAGACTTTCTCACCCGTAGCAATGCTTAAGTCTGTCCAAATCATGTTAGCAGTTGCCGCATTTTAGGATTATGAAATTTGGCAAATTGATGTCAAAACTGCATTCCTTAATGGATATCTTAAAGAAGAGTTGTATATGATGCAACCAGAAGGTTTTGTCGATCCAAAAGGTGCTAACAAAGTGTGGAAGCTCCGGCGATCCATTAATGGACCGGTGCAAGCCTCTCGGAGTTGGAATATACGCTTTGATAGTGTGATCAAAGCATATGATTTTATACAAACTTTTGGAGAAGACTGTATTTACAAGAAAGTGAGTGGGAGCTCTGTAGCATTTCTGATATTATATGTGGATGACATATTATTGATCGAAAATGATACTGAATTTCTGAATAGCATAAAAGGGTACTTGAATAAGAATTTTTCAATTAAATACCTTGGTGAAGCTGCTTATATATTGGGCATCAAGATCTGTACAGATAGATCAAGACGCTTAATTGGACTTTCACAAAGCACATACCTTGATAAAGTTTTGAAGAAGTTCAAAATGGATCAGTCAAAGAAAGGGTTCTTTCCTATGTTACAAGGTGTAAACTTGAGTCAGACTCAATGCCCGACCAGTGCAGAAGATAGAGAGAAAATGAAAGTCAACCCTCTGTCTCGGCCATAGGTTCCATCATGTATGCAATGTTGTGTACCAAACCTGATGTGTGCCTTGCTATTAGTTTAGCAGGGAGGTACCAATGTAATCCAGGAGTGGATCACTGGACAACGGTCAAGAACATCCTGAAATACCTGAAAAGGACTAAGGATATGTTTCTCGTTTATGGAGGTGACAAAGAGCTCGTCGTAAACGGTTACGTTAATGCAAGCTTTGACACTGATCCGGATGGCTCTAAGTCACAAACCAGACACACATTTATATTGAATGGTGGAGCTGTTAGTTGGTGCAATTCCAAGCAGAGCATCGTCGCAGGATCTACGTGTGAAGCGGAATAGATAATGCTTCGGAAGAAACAAATGAAGGAGTCTGGATGAAGGAGTTCATATCTGATCAAGGTGTCATACCTAGTGCATCGGGTCCAATGAAAATCTTTTGTGACAATACTGGTGCAATTGCCTTGGCCAAGGAATCCAGATTTCACTAGAGAACCAATTACATCAAGAGATGCTTCAATTCCATCAGCGATCAAGTCAAGGAGGGAGACATAAAGATTTGCAAGATACATACGGATCTGAATGTTGCAGACCCGTTGACTAAGCCTCTCTCACGAGAAAAACATGATCAGCACCAAGACTCCATGGGTGTTAGAATCATTACTATGTAATCTAGATTATTGACTCTAGTGCAAGTGGGAGACTGAAGGAAATATTCCCTAGAGGCAATAATAAAGTTGTTATTTTCCTTATATCATGATAAATGTTTATTATTCATGCTACAATTGTATTAACCAGAAACTTAGTACATGTGTGGATACATAGACAAATAGAGTGTCCCTAGTATGCCTCTACTTGACTAGCTCGTTAATGAAAGATGGTTAAGTTTCCTAGCCATACATATGTATTGTCATTTGATGAACGAGATCACATCATTAGAAAATGATGTGATGGACAAGACCCATCTGTTAGCTTAGCATAATGATCGTTTAGTTTTTCTGCTATTGCTTTCTTCATGACTTATACATGTTCCTCAGACTATGAGATTATGCAACTCCCGAATGCCAGTGGAACACCTTGTGTGCCATCAAATGTCACAACGTAACTGGGTGATTATGAAGATGCTCTACAAGTGTCTCCAATGGTGTTCGTTGAGTTGGCATAGATCAAGGTTAGGATCTGTCACTCCATGTATTGGAGAGGTATCTCTGGGCCCTCTCGGTAATGCACATCACTATGATCCTTGCAAGCAATGTTACGAATGAGTTAGTCACGAGATGATGCATTACAGAACGAGTAAAGAGACTTTACAGTGACGAGATTGAACTAGGTATGATGATACCGATGATCGAATATCGGGAAAATAACATACCGATGACAAAGGGAACAACGTATGTTGTTATGCGGTTTGACCGATAAAGATCTTCGTAGAATATGTAGGAGCCAATATGAGCATCCAGGTTCCCCTATTGGTTATTGACATGTGATGTGTCTCGGTCATGTCTACATAGTTCTAGAACCCGTAGGGTCCGCACGCTTAACGTTTGATGACGATTTGTATTATGAGTTATGTGTTTTGATTAACTAAAGTTTGTTCGGAGTCCCGGATAAGATCACGGACATGACGAGGAGTCTCGAAATGGTCAAGACATAAATATTTTTATATTGGAAAGTTATGTTTGGACACCGGAATGGTTTCGGATAGGTTTGGGCATTTTCCGGAGTACTGGGGGGTTACTGGAACCCCTGAGGTGTTAATGGGCCTTCATGGGCCCTAGTTGAAGAGAGGAGGAGCCCCCCCCCCAAGCCCAATCCGAATTGGACTAGGGTTGGGGGGCCCTTTCCTTCTTCTCCTCCCTCTCTTTCCCCCTTCTCCTTCTTGGAATAGGAAACGGGGGGCGAATCCTACTTGGACTGAGAGTCCAAGTAGGACTCCTCCCCTTGGCGCGCCACACCTTGGCCGGCCTCCTCCTCCCCCCTCCTTTATATACATGGGAGGGGGACACCCCAAAGGCACACCAAATTTTCTCTTAGCCGTGTGCGGTGCCCCTCTCCATAGTGACACACCTCGGTCATATCGTCGTAGTGCTTAGGCAAAGCCCTGCGTCGGTAAAGTTCATAATCACCATCGCCATGCCGTCGTGCTGAAGAAACTCTCCCTCAGCCTCAACTGGATCAAGAGTTCGAGGGATGTCGCCGAGTTGAATGTGTGCTGATCATGGAGGTGTCGTACGTTCGGTACTTGGATCGGTTGGATCGTGAAGACGTTCGACTACATCAACTGCGTTACTAAATTCTTCCGCTTTCGGTCTATGAGGGTACGTGGACCCACTCTCCCCACTCGATGCTATGCATCTCCTAGATAGATCTTGCGTGATGTAGTCGAACGTCTTCACGATCCAACTGATCCAAGCACCGAACATATGGCACCTCCGCGTTTAGCAAACATTCAGCTTGATGACGTCCCTCGATCTCTTGATCCATTTGAGGACGAGGGAGAGTTCCGTCAGCACGACGGCTTGGCTACGCTGATGATGAAGTTACTGGCACTGGGCTTCGCCTAAGAACTACGACGATATGACCGAGGTGTGTAACTATGGAGGGGGCACAACACCCGTTGTCGGTGTCAAAATCGGCGGATCTCAGGTAGGGGGGCCCAAACTGTGTGTCTAAGGTCGATGGTAACAGGAGCCAAGGGACACAATGTTTACCCAGGTTCGGGCCCTCTCTACGGATGTAATACCCTACTTCCTGCTTGATTGATCTTGATGAATATGAGTATTACAAGAGTTGATCTACCACGAGATCGTAATGGCTAAACCCTAAAAGTCTAGCCTGTCTGACTATGATTATGAGGATATATGTCTAAGGACCTAGCCCTATGGTTTATATAGAGCATAATTGGTTTGCTGCCAAAAATTGGCATGCCAATGTTTGGCATTGTGCCAAATATTGGCAACTACTTGGTTGGCTACGAGTTGTTTTGCCTCTCTCACATAAAGTTGCCAATAGTTGGCAAGTCTCGGTATTGCCAATAGTTGGCAGTGCCAACATTTGGCAAGCCAAATATTGGTAGCAAACCAATTATGCTCATAGACACCGAAGGGATCTAGTGTTAAATAAGGTCGGTTAAAGAGAAAGGAATCTTCATATTCGGACCCAAGGTTGCCTTCCATGTCAAGGAGAGTCCCATCCGGAAACGGGTAGAGTCTTCGGTCTTTGTATCTTCACAACCCATCAATCCGGCCCATGTCTAATAGGTCGGATGCCCGAGGACCTCTTAGTCCAGGACTCCCTCAGTAGCCCCAGAACCAGGCTTCAACGACGAGGAGTCCGGCGCGCAAATTGTCTTCGACATTGCAAGGTGGGTTCCCCTTTCTAAATACTCCAAGGTAGTCTTCGGACGCAATGAACGTCTTCGGACGCAAGGAGTATATCTAAACTTTATTTTTTTCACGTATGGACAGAGAGGGCGAAGCGGATTCATTGTTTGACTACACTGCTCGAGGAACCAGTCATCTCGCTCCTGGCGAAGATGCTGGTGCCGGCGCCCTATAATTAAGGCGCCGGAGAAGAAGGCCAAGAAGAAGGCCAAGGGGGTCCGGAGTGGCCCCCGCCGCAAGGGAGCTTCGGACGTGTCATCCGAAGACAAGACTCACTCCTCCACCGCCAAATACGATGATGAGGAGGAGGAAGAAAGCACCTCTCCCCCTAATGGGGGTAGGAAGAAGAGGGCGGCCTCCACAAATCTGGAGGCGGAGGCGCCCACGAGGGGAAGGGTCCCCTTGCGGATAACTCCGCGTGGGACGTCGACAGTAGCCCAGAGCGATGCCCCCGAAACAAGCCTCTGGCCACGTCGTAAGTACTAAAAACCCGCATATGTCCATGCATCCAGCCTCTCTTGCTTCATGATATTAATATGTTAGTTTATGCCATTGCAGTCCGGCCCACGACAGCTCCCTGCGATCCTCATCAAGAGGTTCATTGGATTCGAAGGTGATGGCCAGTGAATCACCGCCAGCCGCTCACTCTCCCACAGCCAAGGCCGACGACGAGGTGTTGTCCCAAAGGACCTTCCCAAGCCAGGGAGAGGTTCAGGAGGCCGCCTTGGTGACGCCAGAGGGCGAAACCTTGGCTGTCGAACACATGGGGGAGCAGAACCCCATGGCGACTGGGGATGGGGGCTTTGCTCACTTCGCCCCCCAGCCGAATACAAGTCCATAGGCCTATACGGCTCTAGAATCCGGCAAGAAACCTCCTTCGAAAGAAGGGGGTGTGCCTTTTCCGCCGGTGACCTCTGTCCAACCAGAGGCACCGGATAATCTGCTGGAAGCGCTACGAGGCGCTTCCATCGTGGATGAACACCGTATCCTTATGGGTACGGTGATTGAGAGGGTTCAGTCTGTCAAGAGTGGACTAACCGAAGCCTGCAGCAGCCTGCTGACAGGTTTTGAGGTAAGCGACGCAAAAGAGAAAATACCAATATAGACAGTAGCCCCTGAGACATTGTCCGGTGTTCAGAAAGAAGAGACGGACAGTGGATCAATTTATTTTCTCAGGAAAATAACTAAATATGTCTTATATGAATAAGCAAGCGTGGTTGCTGGCCGCGACCTCACACACTGCCAAAGTGTTCGGACTAAATCAGAGACTGGAGCGGGCCGAGGAGGAGCTCGGCCAAGCGAGGAAGCAGGTAGAAGACAAGCAAGGTATGTACTAACTGGTTGTATATTCGGAAAGAATAAATAATGTGTATTGACTGTAGTGCCGTGATATGTGTAGGAGCGGCGACCGAGGTTGAGGTCCTTGTCGGTGTCAAAACCGCGGATCTCAGGTAGGGCGCCCTGAACTGTGCGTCAAAGGTCGATGGTAATAGGAGACAGGGGACACGATGTTTACCCAGGTTCGGGCCCTCTCTATGGAGGTAATACCCTACGTCCTGCTTGATTGATATTGATGAATATGAGTATTACAAGAGTTGATCTACCTCGAGATCGTAATGGCTAAACCCTAGAAGTCTAGCCTGTATGACTATGGTAATGAGTATCTCTATTTCCGGACTAAGTCCAACGGTTTATATAGACACCGGGACGATCTAGGGTTACAAAAGGTCGGTTACAAAGAAAGGAATCTACTTATCCGGTCGCCAAGCTTGCCTTCCACGCCAAGGAAAGTCCCATTCGGACACGGGTGCAGTCTTTGGTCTTCGCATCTTCACAGCTCATCACTCCGGCCCATGGCTAACAGGTCGGACGCCAGAGGACCCCTTAGTCCAGGACTCCCTCAGTAGCCCCTAAACCAGTCTTCAATGACGAGGTATTCGGCACATAGATTATCTTCGGCATTGCAAGGCGGGTTCCTCCACCGATGACTTCTGAGTAGTGTGCTCAGCCTTCCATTTAATGTTTTACCCCTCGGCTTCTGTGCATCAACAACTTCAACAACTTCAGTTTCCACGTGTAGAGCGAATGCGAGAGGTCGGGGTATTTTTTCCATATACCACCCTGACCGTACCATAAAGGTTTTTGTTTAAAGAGAATAGATCTCAGATCCATTCCACAGCCGGTGAAAAATCCTCAAAGCTTGCTAAGAAAAAACCACTCCAACATGGCTAGCGCTCCCGGCTCTTCCTCTCGTCCCCACGACTCCAAAGAGGGTGATTGGGGGAGATGTTTCATATCCTACAGTCTGCTGGCGAAGCTGCAAACACAGGGCTTTCTTCCTCCCGCGGACTTGGTCCCCGTACGAGCAGGGATGATGTACTTCAAGGGTGGGTCCCAAACGGAGAACTTCCCCAATCCGTCTAGGGGAGAACGAGTATGCTTCGTCACCTTCTTTTTAAGAGGTGTTGGATTCCCGACCCATCCCTTCCTCCGAGGTCTGCTGGAGTATTACGGCCTCCAACTGCACAGTCTCACTCCCGCCTCTATCCTTCATATTGCAGGTTATGTCGCTCTATGCGAGCTATTCCTGGGCTGCGAGGCCCATTTTGATTTATGGAGAAGACTGTTCTGCGTCGTCCCTCGCAATCAAGGTAGGTCAATTTTTGAAGTGGGAGGAGCCAAAGTGTGGCGCACCGCCGGGACCGGATACCTGTCCGGCATGCCAAAGAAAGCTCCCAAAGAGTGGCCTTCCGAATGGTTCTACATCGATGACGTCGCTCTACCCGACCCCGTCTGCATGGGCCTTCCCTAGTTTTCAAATGCTTCGCTGAAGAAACGCTAGAGCTGGCGTCCTCGGAGCCTCGAGGAAGAGGATAGCGCAGAGATCAGCCTGCTGCAGGGCAAGATTAAGACGCTTGCCCAGTCCGGATTGTCAATAGTCAAGGTAATGGTGATCTCTATAACGCGGGGGGTCCAGCCACTCCAATATAGAGGGCTGCCCATGTGGAATTATAACGGGGAATACGACGCCTCACGCTACGATCGGATGGGCTCGAAGACCCCCGCCGCCCTGGCCAAAATACTAGTCGAGCCATATAAAGGGGAGAAGGAGGAGTTCACCCGTCTCCAATATCAAGACGGATTTCCCATGTATAATCCTCCCAGCTAGTAAGATTCAGCTCAACTATTTTACTCCTGTCCCTGAATCATTCTTGACAGGCAGTATCTTATCCGCTTATAACATGAATGGCGAAAGGCTGTCGAGGGGATCCACGACCCTGTCCCCCACCCGGACAATCGCAACCGGGATCTAGACCCCGGATATGAGGAAGATCCGGACATATTTGTGGAGCTTGAGGATGGAATATTCTACCAGATGAGCTATGACGGTACAGATGTACCCATCATCGCCGATTACCCCGGCATCCTTCCTGCTTCACATGTAGGTAATCCGGGGATACCTTGTCCAAGAGAGTTTTCTCATTCCTCCTTACCCACCGCACTGTCCTGTGCTCAAAAGGAGAGGCGTTTGGCGCGCCATGCTGCCCCGGGGGAACCTCCGAAGAGAGCGTCCCCTACACCCGGCAAGCTTTCGAAGAGGAAGGCAAATGAAGATACGGCCGAGCCTTCATCAAAGAGGTATGAATTTGCAAATATGCACCTTGGCAGTCACATCCAACTGTGACCTTTCCGTTTACCCTGTATCAGGAAAAAGGTGTGCCGGACTATATCTGAGGGTCCGGCCGGCCATACTTCCTGTAGCCAGGATCCAGATCCTGCCGTGAAGACGAGGGCTGATGCGGGGGTGACGCGGGACTGTCCTCCAGCCGAAGATTTGGATGACGTATCAGTCATCAACTCGGAAGTGGAGAGCGGCATGAATCATTGGCGCCGCTGGGCCGTTTTACGAGACCCTGACTTTTCAGGAGAGGCATTTAATGCCTTCAGCTCGGCTGATGCATATATCCGAGCTGCTCGAGATGGGCTTAACAAAGACACAAAGCAGCATTTAAAAGATCTGAAGGTAAGTTTACTTTGCCTAACTATGATAACCATATGTCAGTAGCCCCTGAGACTTAAAGTAGTTGGGACAACGGATTTGAGGATCGTTGCATGACCAGGTTCTGTCGGAGAAGAATGACGTGCTAGCCCAAGAGCTAGAAAAGTGCCGGACACAGTTGAACGCAGTGACCGCCGAACTGGAAAAATCCAAAACGGCGTCTTCCGGTGATATTTCCCTGCATCGAGAAACAGTTATTGCATAGCGACCGTGTTAACACTGCGGCTTTATCTCATAGCAGGATCATCAGATCAATTGGAGGAAAAAGAGTCGAAAAGACTACATGCCGCAGGCGAGCGGGTTTTGATCCATGCCACACAGGAGAAAAACAAACTCCAAGATGCGAACTCCCAGCTGGGCGAAGAGCTGAAGGATGTGCGGGCCCGGCTAGCCGACTCCGTGAAGGAGAACAAGAAACTGCAAGGCGGCATTGATACGTCCATTTTGCATCAGGCTTTTATATTGATATTTATTGCATTATGGACTGTTATTACACATTATGTCATGATACTTATGCCTTTTCTCTCTTATTTTACAAAGTTTACATGAAGAGGGGGAATGCCAGCAGCTGGTATTCTGGGTTGGAAAAGGACCAAATATTAGAGAGCTATTCTGCACAGCTCCAAAAGTCCTGAAACTTCACGGAAGTTATTTTCAGAATATATAAAAAAATACTGAGCAAAGAAAGCACCAGAGGGGGCCACCCACCAGCCACGAGGGTGGGGGGCGCGCCCTCCCCCCTAGGTGCGCCCCTGCCTCGTGGGCCCCCTGGTGGCCCTCCGATGCCCATCTTTGGCTATATGGAGTCTTTCGTCCGATCAAATAATCATAAGCAAGCTTACGGGACGAAACTCCGCCGCCACGAGGCGGAACCTTGGCGGAACCAATCTAGGGCTCCGACTGAGCTGTTTTGCAGGGGAAAATTCCCTTCGGGAGGGGGAAATCATCACCATCGTCATCATCAACTATCCTCTCATCGGGAGGGGGTCAATCTCCATCAACATCTTCAGCAACACCATCTCCTCTCAAACCCTAGTTCATCTCTTGTATCCAATCTTTGTATCCAAACCTCAGATTGGTACCTGTGGGTTGCTAGTAGTCTTGATTACTCCTTGTAGTTGATGCTAGTTGGTTTACTTGGTGGAAGCTCATATGTTCAGATCCAATATGCATATTAATACCCCTCCGATTATGAACATGAATTTGCTTTGTGAGTAGTTACGTTTGTTCCTGAGGACATGGGAGAAGTCTTGCTATTAGTAGTCATGTGAATTTGGTATTCGTTCATTATTTTGATGACATGTATGTTGTCATCCCTCTAGTGGTGTCATGTGAATGTCTACTACATGACACTTCGCCATTGTTTGGGCCTAGAGGGAGGCATTGGGAAGTAATAAGTAGATGATGGGTTTCTAGAGTGACAGAAGCTTAAACCCTAGTTTATGCATTGCTTCGTAAGGGGCTGATTTGGATCCATATGTTTCATGATATGGTTAGGTTTACCTTAATACTTCGGTTGTAGTTGCGGACGCTTCCAATAGGGTTAATCATAAGTGGGATGCTTGTCCAAGTAAGGACAGTACCGAAGCACCGGTCCACCCACATATCAAATTGTCAAAGTACCGAATGCGAATCATATGATCGTGATGAAAACTAGCTTGACGATAATTCCCATGTGTCCTCGGGAGCGCTTTCCTTCATATAAGAGTTTCTCCAGGCTTGTCCTTTGCTACAAAAAGGATTGGGCTATCTTGCTGCACCTTATTTACTTTTATTACTTGCTACTCGTTACCAATTACCTTATCACAAAACTATCAGTTACCGATAATTTCAGTGCTTGCAGAGAATACCATGCTGAAAACTGCTTATCATTTCCTTCTGCTCCTCGTTGGGTTCGACACTCGTACTTATCGAAAGGACTACAATAGATCCCCTATACTTGTGGGTCATGAGGTATATTCAGTATGTGGCCGTATTTACCTTATAACAGTTTGGAAGTAAAAGTAGCTGATATAGCTGTGATTGCAGGTATATTGATGGGCCGTCCCGAAGAGGAGGTGTCTGGATCATCAAGTGATCTTCTGCAAGGGCTGTCATAGTTGCACGAGCAAGGTCGGCAGGCAATGCGGAGTGTAACCAAGGCCTTATGGCTATCCGACATCCCTCCAGGGAGTATGGAGAAGCTTATAGAGCTGTTCAAGGGAGTACGACGGCGTATCCGACTATGGAAGATATCGGCATGCTGAGAGGGTGCGCGAGAGGCCTGGGCCATGGTAACAAACACGATATACCAAGCTAGATCCGAATCACATGGACCAGCTCGGACCGCTAGGGTTAAATGGGGAAGAAATTCCCGTTAGTTTAGTATATGGCCAAGTAGAGGTGGCTGCTAGATACTCCCAACAGGATTGTAAATTAGACCGCCTGTTGGACGGTATAGAGGAGGAAGTTTTTGAGTCCTAAGTGACTATGTACTTTACTTCTAGCTGGATAATAAAAACAATTTTCATGTCTGACCTTTTCGCTTCGACCTATGGACCCGAAGGTGCGGAGTGTTTCCGATTACCCTAACGGTAAAATATACCGGGGTATGCACGGGAACCAGACGTAGGGGTCATAGTTGCTTGAATAGACAATTTGTATCCGTCTAGTTATGTTATATTACATTATGTAAGAAACATCTTCCAAAGAGAATAATTCCATTAAGGGTTCCTTTCCCTTAGTGTGCATGCGTTTAATGTGCATGTCTAAACTGTGATTGAAAAAATCATAGAGTAAGTAACTTCTGGGGTTTCACAATGGGGTGAATGCGGAAACGTCTTTAATTCGCCGATCGAATATTCCCTTAAGAACGCTAGCTTTCGGCTTCACCTAGTCTGAGGTACACATCCGGATGATCCGGCAGTAAAAATCGCAGAGGTGCTCCCTTTATGCCCTAGCCGAACTAACGGGAACGTAGGGCATAAGCACCGGAGCCAGGCAACCCAGCTTGGCCAAAACTTAAGTCAAATCGATGCATATAATGGTGATGAAAAGGTAGATATGGAAAAACGCATATGTGCTGAGCTTGATGCTCGAAGAATAATAGCAAGCTTCTGTACGAGAATCCCCTAGGTATAATTAACGTACATATGTGGAGATGTACGCATGAGGGGAGGACGGTCTAGCCGTACTAAAGCCGTAGGGCTAAAGAGCAAAACAAAAAAGATAAAAAACGAAAAGAGAGAAAAAATAACGTTAATAACATGAGGAAGGAGACGAACACAGAGTTCGACACTAGGCATAAAATCGTCGGAGTTTGGCCGCGTTCCAGGGGTACGGCTCCAAATGAAGGGACCCTCCCACTTGGGCTTGACTTTGTCCTTTTTCTTCTCCGACAGGTGTAGAACGAGTTCACTAACGTTATATGTCTTGGACCGCACGTCTCTGCTTTGATACCTGCGAGCCTGCTGTTGATAAAATGCGGAACGGGCTTTTGCGATGTCGCGCTCTGATAACCCACAAGTATAGGGGATCGCAACAGTTTTCGAGGGTAGAGTATTCAACCCAAATTTATTGATTCGACGCAAGGGGAGCCAAAGAATATTCTCAAGTATTAGCAGGTGAGTTGTCAATTCAAGCACACCTGGAAACTTAATATCTGTAGCAAAGTATTTAGTAGCAAAGTAATATGATAGTAGTGGTAATGGTAGCAAAAGGTAATGATAGCAAAAGTAATGTTTTTGGTATTTTGTAGTGATTGTAACAATAGCAACGGAAAAGTAAATAAGCGAAGAACAATATATGGAAAGCTCGTAGGCAATGGAACGGTGAAAGAGAATTATGCCGGATGCGGTTCATGATATAACAGTCATAACCTAGGGTGACAAAGAACTAGCTCCAATTCATCAATGTAATGTAGGCATGTATTCCGAATATAGTCATACGTGCTTATGGAAAAGAACTTGGATGACATCTTTTGTCCTACCCTCCCGTGGCAGCGGTGTCCTAATGGAAACTAAGGGATATTAAGGCCTCCTTTTAATAGAGTACCGGGACAAAGCATTAACACATAGTGAATACATGAACTCCTCAAACTACGGTCATCACCGGGAGTGGTCCCGATTATAGTCATTTCGGGGTTGCCGGATCATAACACATAGTAGGTGACTATAGACTTGCAAGATAGGACCAAGAACTCTCATATATTGATGAAAACATAATAGGTTCAGATCTGAAATCATGGCACTCAGGCCCTAGTGACCAGCATTAAGCATAGAAAAGTCATAGCAACATCAATCTCAGAACATAGTGGATACTAGGGATCAAACCCTAAGAAAACTAACTCGATTACATGATAAATATCATCCAACCCATCACCGTCAGGCAAGCCTACGATGGAATTACTCACGCACGGTGGTGAGGATCATGAAATTGGTGATGGAGGAAGGTTGATGATGACGATGGCGATGGATTCCCCTCTCCGGAGCCCCGAACGGACTCCTGATCAGCCCTCCCGAGAGGTTTTAGGGCTTGGCGGCGGCTCCGTATCGTAAAACACGATGAATCCTTCTCTCTGATTTTTTTTCTCCCCGAAAGCAAATATATAGAGTTGGAGTTGAGGTCGGAGGAGCTCCAGGGGGCCCACGAGGTAGGGGGCGCGCCCAGGGGGACAGGCGTGCCTCCCACCCTCGTGGCTAGGGTGTGGGCCCCCTGGTCTTCACCATTTCCAAAAAGACGTTCCATGAAGTTTCAGGTCATTCCGAGAACTTCTGTTTCTGCACCTAAATAACACCATGGCAATTCTGCTGAAAACAGCGTCAGTCCGGGTTAGTTCCATTCAAATCATGCAAGTTAGAGTCCAAAACAAGGGCAAAAGTGTTTGGAAAAGTAGATACGACGGAGACATATCACGATCCTCCTCCAGAGCATCTAAGTTGTCCTGCCGATCAAACTCGGCTTCTCTCTCCATGTACATGCGCACTCGAGGTGAGTCATGAATAATATCGCAGGGTAACACTCCTTTTGCACCGTACACCATGAAGAAAGGTGTATATCCTGTAGTGCGGTTGGGCGTGATCCGCAGCCCCCGGAGTACGGAGTCAAGTTCCTCCACCCAGTGCTTGTCTGATTCTTTCAAAGACCGCACTAGTCTAGTTTTGATGCCGCTCATAATGAGACCATTAGCCCGTTCGACTTGACCGTTTGTCTGCGGGTGATAGACAGAGGTGTAATCGAGCTTAATGCACAGATTAACACACCAGGTTTTCACTTCATCAGTTGTGAAATTAGAGCCATTATCGGTGATTATGCTATGTGGGACACCATAACGGTGTACCACGCCGGATATGAAATCTATTACCTGCACCGCTTCGGCCATTTTGATTGGTTTGGCCTCTATCCACTTAGTGAATTTATCCACCATGACCAGCAGATACTTTCTCTTATGGCTTCCTCCTTTAAGGGGTCCGACCATATTGAGTCCCCAGACCGCAAAAGGCCAAGTGATGGGGATTGTTTGTAAGGCAGTGGGGGCATATGGCTTTGGTTGGCAAAGAGTTGGCATCCGATGAAACATTGGACAAGGTCCTGTGCATCTGCTCGGGCCGTCGGCCAATAAAACCCTGTATGGAAGGCCTTGCTAACAAGGGCCCGAGCTGCGGCGTGGTGACCGCCGAGTCCGGCGTGAATTTCAGCCAAGACCTGCCGCCCCTCTTCCTCGGAGATACATCATTGAAGAACTCCGGTTGAGCTTTTCTTATAGATCTCTCCATCATGAACCTTGTAGGCCTTTGAATGCCGGACAATGCAGCGGGCCTCATTCTGATCCTTGGGAAGCTCTTTCTTATTAAGGTAGGCCAAGAAGGGTTTGGTCCATTGGGCAATGACTGCCATAATGAGATGAGCCGACGGTGTTATTTCGGTGGTTGAGCCTCCGACGATATCGGTGTGTTCGGTATCTTGGGTTGTGTTTGGATCTGGACTTGTGCTGCTGCCCTCCCCCTGCCATACCACGGATGGCTTAAAAAGCCTTTCCAGAAAAATGCTAGGTGGGACGGGGTCGCACTTAGCGCCTGTCGGTGTCAAAACGGGCGGATCTCGGGTAGGGGGTCCCGAACTGTGCGTCTAGGCCGGACGGTAACAGGAGGCAGGGGACACGATGTTTTACCCAAGTTCGGGCCCTATTGATGGAGGTAAAACCCTACGTCCTGCTTGATTAATATTGATGATATGGGTAGTACAAGAGTAGATCTACCACGATTCCAGAGAGGCTAAACCCTAGAAGCTAGCCTATGGTATGATTTTATGTTGTGATTGTTGTCCTACGGACTAAAACCCTTCGGTTTATATAGACACCAGAGAGGGTTAGGGTTACACAACGTTGGTTACAAAGGAGGAGATATCCATATTCGTATTGCCTAGCTTGCCTGTCCGGAGAACCCCTAATCTAGGACTCCCTCAGTAGCCCCCAAACCAGGCTTCAATGACGATGAGTCCGACGCAGTATTGTCTTCAACATTGCAAGGCGGGTTCCTCTCCAAATTATGTGTACCTGTCGAAATATTGTCCAGTCTCTTGTGAATGTTGTACTCCTTGGCTTCCACGCCCAATAATGGCCACTTTCCACGTGTCGAGCGAATGTGAAGAGCCAGGGTGTTTTCACATTTACCCCCCTAGCTGTGTAAATGAGCCGCCTATTAAAAAGACGAGGATTCAGATCCAAATCACACCATCCTCCCTTGGCGAGCCTTCATCGGAGCGCACCCGACAAAGATCCATTCCATCATGGCCGGTCGACGCAGCTCCTCCTCTCGCTCCCCTAGCTCCAAGCCTGGAGATTGGGAGAGATGTTCCGTCCCACACAATAAATTGGTGATGCTTCAGACCAAGGGATTTCTTCCCCGAGCGTAGCTAGTCCCGGTTCGAGCCGGGCTTGCCACCTATAATGGCGGAGAGCAAGCGGAGAGCCTTCCCAATCCCTCCAAGGGAGAGCAGGTATGCATTGTCCCTTATTTGGTAAGAGGGCTCAGATTCCCAATTCATCCGTTTCTCCGGGGGCTCCTAGTGTTCTACGGCCTCCAGTTGCACAACCTTATGCCTGCCTCCATGCTGCATATCGCGGGATTCGTAGCCCTTTGCGAGTTGTTTTTGGGCTGTGAGGCTCATTTCGCTCTGTGGAAGAAGCTGTTCTTCCTTGTTCCCTGTTCTCAGAAGGGGTCAATATATCAAGTGGGCGGAGCCGAAGTGTTGCGTATTACCGGGACCGGATACCTGTCTGGAACCCCAAAGAAGACGTCTGAAGACTGGCCTTCTGAATGGTTTTATATAGAAGATGTCCCCCTCCCGGATCCTATTCGGATCGGCCTTCCCGAGTTCGACAATGCCCCTTTGAAGAAGCGCCGGAGCTGGCATCCACGGAGCTCCCTGGATCAAGATGACAGGAACGTTCTTTACCTGATGAGCCGGATAAGTTTTTTAGCTCGATCCGGATTGACCATGATCGAGGTCATGGCCATATGTATCTTGTGGGGGGTGCTGCCACTTCAGTATAGAGGCCACCCCATGTGGAATTTCAACGGAGAGGATGACGCCACCCGCTACGGCCGTAAAGGGCCGGAATCGGTTGCTGATCTAATAAAGATCTTATCCACTTTGTACAAGGGAGAAGAGGAGGAATTCCTTTGGGTCAACACGAAGGGCGGATTATCTATGTCCAATCCCCCGAGTTGGGTAAGCGGAGACTTTTTCTCGCCCATCCGTTTCGTATTTCCGTAGTTAAGTATTCAGTCTAGCGATTTCTACGCAGGAACTGTGCTAGGCTGTAAGGGAGATAAACAACCCCCCACCACAACCCGAGGACCCTGGACGGTCCCTCGACCCGGCCTCCCAGGAGGATCCGGACATATCTGTGGAGCTGATCGATGGGGTGTTTTACCAATTGAGCAATGATAATGCTTTGGTGGCCATTATGGCCGATTACCCTGGGCTACTTCCAGCCTCACAGGTGACTGAGACCGAAGTCCCAGCACTTCAAAAAGGGATCCGTCCTTGCGTGTTTTTGATTGCCGTATAATAGCCGTGTTTTGCAGGGGAGGTCCTCGAGGCAGAAGGCCGAGCCTGCAGCGACTGGCCAACAAGGGGCCGCGAGGCCAGGCAGGCTGAAAAGACCTGCAGTCCGGATTGAGACACCGACGCGCCGTCTTTATTGCAAGACATTATTCTCAGAGGCATATTAACACCCATGCCTTCTTTTCAGGAAAAAGAGCACTCGCCGGACTATACCCGGAGAGGCTACCAATTGCGCCTCCACAAGCCAGGCTCCAAGGCCGGATTCAGAGGCGGGAATGAATACGAAGCGTGCGTCGGGTGCTCCTCCGACAAAAGGATGCGGATAAACTGTCCGCCACCAATTCCGAGGGAGTTCGGCAAGGAAGCTGGCTGACAGAGTTATGTCTGTAGGTATGCTAACAGGTCGTCCTGCCGAGGAAATGCCCGGTTCAACAGGTGACCTTCTTCCCGAGCTTTCACAGCTGCACAAACGAGTTCGGCAGGTCATGCAAGGCATCGCCCATCCGTCTCCATACCCGAAGGCCTTGGAGAGCTTGCAGAAAAGCTAAAGGGAGTGCGGCGGCACTTCCGATTATGGAAGATATCGGCCTGCCGGCAGGGCGCCAGGGAAGCCTGGGCAATGGTGAAGACACGGTACACGAAGGCTGACCCAAACCATATGGCCGAAGTTGGACCTGTGGGGCCCGATGGGAAGGAGATCCCTGTGAGCTTAGTGTACGGCCAAGTAGAATTGGCCGCAAAGTATTCCCAACAGGACTATAGACTAGACAGCCTATTGGATGGTATTGAAGAGGAATTCAACCAGTCAAATTGACTATGTAATTTTAAAGTGACATGTATAATGCCTTCTAGCCGGATTGTAGATCGTTTGTCGTGGTGGACCTTTTCGCTTCGACCTCGGGACCCGACGGTCCAGAGTGTATCTGAATACCCTCTCGATTATGTAAGAACCAGGGCATGCGTGGAGACCAGCCGTAGGGGTCATTAGTGCTTTATCAGACAAGTGCCCAACTAGTTATGTTATATTACATGGGTAGTAAGAAACATCTTCCAGGGAGAATAGTTCCGTTAAGGGTTCCTTTCCCTGGGTAAGCATGCCCTAAAGTGCATGTCCGGACTGCGACAAGAAGCACAGAAAAAGCATCTGGGGGCAGATATGGATAATAAATAAAAGTCATCTTTTGTTCACCGACCGAATATTCCCTTAAGAACGCTAGCTTTCGGCTTCACCCAGTCTGAGGTACACGTCCGGCTGACCCGGCGGTAACAATCGCAGAGGTGCTCCCCTTATGCCCTAGCCGAATTAACGGGAATGTAGGGCATAAATACAAGAGCCAGGCAACCCAGCTTGGCCAGAACTTAAGTCATATCGATGCATATAATGGTGAAAAAAGGTACATGCGGAAGTATAACACATGTGTTGGGGGTGAGGCCCAGGTAAATAATTTAAGCTTCTGTGAAAGAAGCCCCCAGGTATGAAGAGTGCGGCTAGCGCATATGTAATGTATGAGTAAGGCACAAGGTGACCCTTGAAGGCCTAGAGAAATAAAAGGAAGAAAGGGAAACAAGACAGATGATGCATATGCAGAAAATGGACAAGGGGAGGGACTAACATAAAGTCCGGTGCTAGGCATAGAATCTTCGAAGCCTGGCTGCGTTCCATGGGTTCGGCTTGAGTCAACTAGTCGATGCATCCCGCAGTCGGTACGCTCCACCGGTCAAAACTTGGTCGATAATGAAGGGACCTTCCCATTTGGGCTCGAGCTTGTTCTTTTTCTTATCCGGCAGTCGTAGAACTAGTTCGCCAACGTTATAAGTTTTGCCCCGTACTTCTCTGCTTTGGTATCTGCGAGCCTGTTGCTGGTAAAATGCGGAACGGGCTTTGGCTACGTCGCGCTCTTCCTCCAAGGTGTCCAGACTGTCCTGTCGATCGAGCTCAGCTTCTCTTTCTTCATACATGCGCACTCGAGGTGAGTCATGAATTATGTCACAGGGCAGGACTGCCTCTGCGCCATACACCATAAAAACGGTGTATATCCGGTACTATGATTCGGCGTGGTCCGCAGCCCCCAGAGTACGGAGTCTAGCTCCTCTACCCATTGCGTGTTAGACTCCGTTAAGGAGCGCACTAATCTGGGTTTAATGCCGCTCATTATAAGACCATTTTCTTGTTCGACTTGACCGTTGGTTTGTGGGTGATAGACTGAAGCATAATCGAGCTTGATGCCCATTTTGCTGCACCAGATTTTTACCTCGTCGGCTGTGAAGTTCGTGCCGTTATCAGTGATGATGCTCTGGGGGATGCCGTAATGGTGTACAACCCTGGATATGAAATCTATCATCGGTCCGGACTCGGCTATTTTAACCGGTTTAACCTCTATCCATTTGGTGAATTTATCCACCATGACCAATAAGTATTTTTTCTTGTGGTTCCCCCTTTAAGGGGTCCAACCATGTCAAGCCCCTAGACCGCGAAGGGCCATGTAATGGGGATTGTTTGGAGGGCGGTGGGTGGCATGTGGCTTTGATTTGCAAAGAGCTGGCAGCCGGTGCAACGTTGGACCAAGTCTTGTGCATCTGCCCGGGCCGTTGGCCAATAGAATCATGTACGGAAGGCCTTGCTTACAAGAGCCCGGGCTGCGGCGTGATGACCGCCGAGTCCGGCGTGAATCTCTGCCAAAAGGTTCCGCCCTTCCTCTTCGGAGATGCACCTTTGAAGGACTCCGGTAGCACTTTTTTGTACAATTCTCCCTCATGGACCCTGTAGGCCTTGGATCGCCGAAGTATGCAGCGTGCCTCATTTTGGTCCTCCAGAACTTCCTGTCTAGTTAGGTAGGCCAGGAATGGTTCTGTCCACGGGGCAATAATGGCCATTATTTCATGGGCTGAATGTGTTATTTTAGTGGCGGAGCCTCCGATTGTGTCAGAGAGTTCGGTATCGGGTATTTTGGCCGGGTCCGGACTGTTGTTACCGGTGTCCCCTTCCCATGCTACGGATGGCTTGAAGAGCGTTTCCAGAAATATGTTGGGAGGGACCGCGTCGCATTTTGCGCCGATCCGTGCGAGGATGTCCGCCACCTGATTGTTTTCCCGAGCCACATGGTGAAATTCGAGCCCCTCGAACCAAGCTGACATTTTTAGGATGGCATTGCGATAATCTGGCATTTTTGGATCCTTGGCATCAAAATCTCCATTTATTTGGGATATCGTGAGGTTCAAATCCCAGCACACCTCTAGGCGTTGAATGCCCATGGATACTGCCATCCGGAGACCATGTAAAAGGGCCTCATATTCGGTTGCGTTGTTGGAGTCTGTATACATTATCTGTAGTACGTACTGAACGGTGTCTCCTGTTGGGGACGTCAAAACAACGCCAGCCCCCAGACCAGCCAACATTTTCGAGCCGTCGAAGTGCATGATCCAGTTTGAATATGTGTCGTACTCTTTAGGGAGTTCGGTTTCCGTCCATTCAGCGACGAAGTCAGCCAAAACTTGCGAATTAATAGCTCGCCGTGGCTTGTAATTTATGTCGAAGGGAGGAGCTCAATGGCCCCATTTGGCAATCCGGCCCGTCGCATCGCGATTGTTTATAATATCGTTAAGTGGTACTTCCGAGGCTACCGTTATCGAACACTCTTGAAAGTAGTGTCGCAGCTTCTGGGATGCCATAAATACCGCGTACGCTATCTTTTGATAATGCGGGTACCGTGATTTGCATGGAGTAAGGACAATGGACACATACTAAACGGCTTTTGAAGGGGGAATTTGTGTCCGTCCACTTCTCGCTTGACGACGAGCACTGCGCTTAAGACTTGATGAGTTGCCGCAATGTATAATAGCATTGGTTCGCCAATGTTTGGCGCGGCTAGGACTGGGTTTGTTGCCAATATGGCTTTTATTTTGTTGAGTCTAGCCGTGGCGGCATCCGTCCACTCGAAGTGTTCGGTGCGCCGGAGGAGGCGATAAAGGGGTAATGCCTTTTCTCCCGAGTGGGAGATAAAGCGGCTTAGAGCCTCCACGCATCCAGTCAATTTTTGTATTTGTTTGAGGTCTGTAGGGGTAGCCAACTATGACAACGCTCGGATTTTGGCCGGATTAGCTTCAATACCTCTACTGGAGACAATGAATCCCAGGAGCATTCCGGCTGGTACGCCGAAAATGCATTTTTCCGGATTAAGCTTGATGTCATATGTTCTGAGGTTGTCGAATGTGAGCCTCAAGTTGTCTACTAGAGTTTCGACATGCTTGGTTTTGACGACCACGTCATCTACATATGCCTCCACTGTTCTGCTGATCTGGTTTGCCAAACATGTCTGAATCATGCGCTGCTATGTTGCGCCGGTGTTTTTGAGCCCGAAGGGCATTGTGTTGAAGCAGAATGGGCCGTATGGTGTGACGAATGCCGTTGCGGCTTGGTCTGGCTCTGCCATTTTAATTTGATGGTAGTCGGAGTATGCATCGAGGAAACACAATGAATCGTGTCTTGCGGTAGCATTGATGATTTGATCGATGCGGGGGAGGGGGAAGGGATCCTTTGGGCAGGCCTTGTTAAGGTCCTTAAAATCGACGCACAAGCGCCAGGATTTGTCCTTCTTTGGTACCATCACCAGGTTTGCTAGCCAGTCTGGATGTTTTATGTCTCTGATGAATCCGGCCTCCAATAGCTTGGCTAGTTCCTCTCCCATGGCTGGTCTCTTAGGTTCGCAGAAATGTCGAAGAGCCTGCTTGACTAGCTTGAATCCTTTTAGGATATTTAGGCTGTGCTCAGCCAGCCTGCGTGGGATTCCTGGCATGTCTGAAGGGCGCCAGACAAAAATGTCCCAGTTCTCGCGTAGGAACTCTTTCAGTGCGGCGTCAACATCAGGGTTTAATTGTGCCCCGATGGAAGCTGTTTTTGTAGGGTCCATTGGATAGACTTGGAATTTGACTATTTTGTCCGCCGGTTTAAAGGAGGTTGACTTGGATCTTTTATCGAGTATCACGTCGTCCCTGTTCACTGTGGAGCGCAGCGCAGTTAGTTCCTTGGGCGCTAGGGCTTCGGATAGTGCCTCAAGGGCCAGTGCAGCTGTCTTATTTTCGGCGCAGAGTGCTATGTCCGGATCACTAGCAAGAGTGATGATTCTGTTGGGACCGGGCATTTTGAGCTTCAGGTACCCGTAATGGGGTATGGCTTGGAAGATTGTAAACGCCTCCCGCCCTAATAGAGCGTGGTATCCGCTGCTGAATGGGGCCACTTGGAATGTAATTTCTTCGGACCTGTAATTATCCGGCGTGCCGAATACAACGTCTAGTGTGATTTTAACAGCACAGCATGCTTCCTGACTGGGGATGATTCCTCTAAAGGTTGTGCTACTTTGCTCAATGCGGCTCCAGTCTGTTTCCATCTTTTTAAGAGTTTCCTCATAGATGAGGTTTAATCCGCTGCCGCCGTCCATGAGTACCTTGGTGAGTCGAAAGCCGTCCACGATTGGACTGAGGACCAGTGCGGCTGGTGCTCGGGCTGTTCGGAATTTAGGTTCATCACTGGCATTGAAGGTAATAGCCGTGTCACTCAAAGGATTAATTTCTGCTATGTGGCAGATTTTGGCCATGCTGCGGAGTGTTCGCTTGCGTCTATTATTTGACGCGCAGGTCTCAAAGACCGTTAACACCGTATTGTTGTCCACGGGATGGTGCTCTGTGGTATTTGGGAGGAGTAGATCCTCACCACTTTTGGCCACCTGCCGGAGTATCCAACATGCTCTAAGGCTGTGCATTGGTATTGCATCCGCTGTACTATGAATTTTGCAGGGTCCGTTGAGCCATCCCTCCAGTAAAATTCCTTGCCCCTTAGAGGGCTTTTGCTTTTTGGTAGTTAACCCAAGTGTATTGTGATAATGCACCCTTTTATTTCGGACTGAGTTTGTATTCAGGGCCGGATTATCCCAAAATTTTATTTCGGCTTTCCAGGCGCTTTCCATCACACAACACTTTCGTACTATGGACACCAAGTTGGCAAAGCGTGTAATTTTGCGATGACTTATGGCGTTGAGGATTCCCTTGTTCGTGCAATTATTGCAGAAGAATGAAATTGCGTCTTCCTCGCGGCAGTCCTTTATCATGTTCATGACCAGGAGGAATCTGGCCCAGTAATGGTGTACTGTTTCTTCGGGCTCTGGCCTAATTTGGGATAGATCGCGTATGTTTGGGTGGGTGGGTGGAATTGAATCTGAATCCTCACACAATCTGAGACTCAGGGGCCAAGGAGTTTCCGAACTTGGAAGTTTGGATTCTTGGATGTTTTCCGATAAATCTAGCCCGCTGCCTTATTCTAGGTTTAGGCCTTGAGTGACGTCCTCCCATCCACGGGTATCCAACCTGTAGGGATCAGGAATCCGGACATAGCTAGTCCTTAAGATAGATGAAGGGTTGCCACATTGTTCCTCCACCACTGCAACATGATGGGTGACCTGGGGAGAGTTGATCTCTCACAGATCGGGTTTAGGCCCAATCTGATCGTAGTCTGTAGCGACTCCCAGGGCGGCGATGCGATCCAAGAGCTCATTCAGGGAAGAGAGCTCCATTGGATCTAACTGCTCGGCAAGTTCCGAGTTGACGTGAAGATTGCTTTCGATGACCCGAGAAGTCATCACCGGCGCAGCGGCCGAACAGGCGGTCATAAGAAAACCACCTAGCCGGAGAGTTTGGCCGATAGAGAGATCAGAGAGGCTAAACCCTAGAAGCTAGCCTATGGTATGATTGTATGTTGTGATTGTTGTCCTACGGACTAAAACCCTTCAGTTTATATAGACACCGGAGAGGGTTAGGGTTACACAAGGTTGGTTACAAAGGAGGAGATATCCATATTCGTATTTCCTAGCTTGCCTTCCACGCCAAGTAGAGTCCCATCCGGACACGAGACGAAATCTTCAATCTTGTATCTTCATAGTCTAACAGTCCGGCCAATGGATATAGTCCGGCTGTCCGGAGACCCCCTAATCCAGGACTCCCTCGGTGCCTATGCAAGCAAGAACGCCTGCTGGTTAATTACTTTCTCAGGCCACATGATGGAAATCTAGTCCCTCGAACCGAGCTGACATTTTTAGGACGGCATTGTGATAAGCTTCCATCTTTGGGTCTTTGTGATCGAAGTCTCCATTTATTTGAGATATTGTGGGCCGGTTTTTTAGTCCCCGCGCACTTCCAGGCATTGTATGCCCATGGAGACAGCCATCCGGAGACCTTGCAATAAGGCCTCGTATTCGGCTGAGTTATTGGAGTCTGTGTATAGTATTGGGAGTACATACTAAACAACGTCTCTAGTTGGTGACATTAAAACGACGCCCGCCCCTAGCCCTGCCAGCATTTTGGAGCCATCGAAATACATAACCCAATTGGAATATGTGTCGTACTCTTTGGAGAGTTTGACCTCTGTCCAATCGGCGACGAAGTTACCCAGTACTTTGGACTTAATAGCTCGACATGGTTTGTATGTAATATCAAATGGAAGGAGCTCAATGGACCATTTGGCAATCCGGCCCATGGCATCGCGGTTGTTTATAATGTCATTGAGTGGTACTTCGGAAGCCACCATGGTCGAACACTCCTGGAAGTAGTGACGGAGCTTCCGGGATGCCATGAAGACCGCGTATGCTATATTTTGATAATGGGGGTACCGGGATTTGCATGGTGTAAGGAGAGTGGATACATTGTATACTGGCTTCTGAAGCGGGAATTTGTGTTCATCCTGTTCTCGTTCAACGACGAGCATGGCGCTCACCACCTGATGTGTTGCCGATATGTATAATAACATCGGTTCACCGACGTTTGGCGCGGCCGGGATTGGGTTGCTCGCAAGAAGGGTTTTTATTTCCACCAGTCCGGCTGTTGCCGCGTCCGTCCACTCAAAGTGATCGACTCACCGTAGAAGGCGATAGAATGGCAGTGTTGTTTCTCCCAGTATGGAGATAAAGAGGCTTCGAGCTGCCACGCAACCCACGAGCTTTTGGACTTGTTTAAGGTCTGTTGGCGTAGCCAATTGTGACAGAGCTCGCATTTTGGATGGATTTGCTTCAATTCCTCTGTTGGAAACGATGAAGCTTAGCAGTTTCCCAGCGGGGACACCAAAAGCTTACTTTTCCGGATTGATATTAATGGCGTACGCGCAGAGGTTATCAAATGTGAGACATAAATCGGCTATTAGTGTTTCGACGTGCCTAGTTTTGATGACGACGTCATCCACATAAGCTTCGACTCTCTTGCCGATCTGTTTCTCCAGGCATGTTTGAATCGTGCGTTGGTATGTGGCGCCAGCGTTCTTGAGCCCGAAGGGCATGGTGTTGAAGCAGAATGGCCCATATGGTGTAATTAATGCTATTACAGCTTGATCGGACTCCTTCATTTTGATTTGATGGTATCGGGAATATGCATCAAGGAAGCTAAGTGAGTCGTGTCCTGCGGTAGCATCGATAATTTAATCAATGCGGGGGAGGGGGAAGGGATCCTTAGGCAAGTGTCGGTGTAAAAACCGGCGGATCTTGGGTAGGGAGTCCTGACCTGTGCGTCTAAGGCGGATGGTAACAGGAGGCAGGGGACACGATGTTTTACCCAGGTTCGGGCCCTCTTGATGGAGGTAAAACCCTACGTCCTGCTTGATTATTCTTGATAATATGAGTAGTACAAGAGTTGATCTACCATGAGATCAGAGAGGCTAAACCCTAGAAGCTAGCCTATCGTATGATTGTGTGTTGTCCTACGGACTAAAACCCTCTGGTTTATATAGACACCGGAGGGGGCTAGGGTTACACAGAGTCGGTTACAAGGAAGGAGATCTACATATCTGTATTGCCAAGCTTGCCTTCCACGCCAAGGAGAGTCCCATCCGGACACGGGACGAAGTCTTCAATCTTGTATCTGCATAGTCTAACAGTCCAGCCAAAGGATATAATCCGGCTGTCCGGATACCCCCTAATCCAGGACTCCCTCAGTAGCCCCTGAAACAGGCTTCAATGACGATGAGTCCGGCGCGCAGATTGTCTTCGGCATTGGAAGGCGGGTTCCTCCTCCGAATACTTCATAGAAGATTTTGAACACGAGGATCGTTTCCGGCTTTGCAAAATAAGTTCCACATACCACCGTAGAGAGAATAATATTTACACAAACCTAACCTGCTGACGTACCCCGTAGTGTGACATCACACCACAGCCAGGTCTTTATTCGAATTGTTTTTCATAACCTATCTCAGCGTGTTTCGCGGGGCGGTTTCCTTGGCATGTCTTGTCGAAGCAGAGATCGTGTCCCCTTATTACGGGATTCCCATTAATACGGACGTGGGTAACCCAACCGCTCCTATTAGTAGGACTCCTAAATCTTAGGCAAGGCCCAAACGGCCACGAGGAGGATGCTTGATATTCACCCTCTTTATAAAGGGGACAAGGCCTTTTCCTCTCGATCTTAATCGAATCCGCCTCTCGCATTGCGTTCCAACACCCAAAGCTCTGGTTTAGGCACTTAGGACCTTCAACTATGTCCGGATCCAACCTTCAAGGTCGGTGGATGCCTTCCTCCGTCACAGGGGAGGACATCAAGAAGTTGAGAGAGGGCAGCTATCTGATCGCCAAAATTTCGCATCGGCTGCCTGCCCGAGGGCAGGTCGTCCCTACTCCCAAACCCAACGAGAGTGTCGTGTTCGTCTCCCACTTACTCCGAGGACTAGGACTCGCTCTGGATCCCTTTGTTAGGGGTCTTATGTTCTATTACGGGCTAGATTTTCACGATCTGGCCCCGGATTCCCTTCTTCACATCCCGACATTTATTGTCGTATGTGAGGCCTTCCTCCACATTACCCCTCACTTCGGCCTGTGGCTCAAGACCTTCGATGTGAAGCCTAAGATGATCGAGGGGCAGCATGCAGCATGCAGAGGCACTTCAATAAGCAAAATTGCTGACGCTCCATGGCCTGAGGGTTACTTCCCAGAGGTGTCCGGATTGTGGCAGCGGGAGTGGTTCTACATCACAGCTCCCCGAAGTGCCAAGTGGGTAGCTGCCCCCGCCTTCCGCTCCGGCCCCCCACCACAACTGATGTCATGGATCAGCAGGGGGCTGAGCTGGGGTCCAGCCAAGGACGTGCCAATACTGCAAAGCCGTATCCAAGATATCTTCGAGAGAGATATCAGTCTGGTTATGGTGGTGCAAGTTATGCTAGTCCAGGTCCATCCTTGCAAATGCCGGCCCCTTCGCATGTGGGAATTCAACCCGGAAGGACCGCGAGCTATCCAACATTTCCTCGGCATGACGCATGAAGAGATGTACAAATTGTTCTTCGGACCACAAATAATGTGTCCAGACATCACTAAGGATGCAGGTCTGAGCTGCAATCACCCGGGTACCCAAGTAAGTAGCCCCGCATTCAAACACACTGTCCGTTTTATTTATAGCAATGTTGCCCTAAAAAAGAAAAACCGCTCTTGGTCCAGGATTGGATAGCGAAGGCAAAGTTGATCAAGTGTCCGCCCCCCCTCCCTGAGACCTCACCAAATCCCGTGCTAACCAGGATGCTGGAGATCGCGCCTTATCAAGCACCCTCAGAAGAGGATAAAGGGGGGAACAAGGAGGCTAGAACCTCCACGAAGGAGATTAGCCGGGGAGGAGAAACTGAAGCTTCCTCTCCCCAGGGAAGGAAGAGAACCGCCTTTGGGGACCCGGAGACAATGGCCTCCAAACGGGGGAAGAAATCTCCACCGGAGGGTCCTGCCCTGGGGGATACCCTGGCCGTACTAAGCCCTCAAGGGGACCAGCCCTCCACCGAGCTGTAAGTAAAAAGTTACTTAATAACGAAAATATCTTGCTTTACTTCTGAGGAAAATAATCGAATCATTTATCTTGCAGTTCGGATCTTAGCCCTTCTCAGCAGAGCTCGTCTTTGGGGGATCTTCTTCCAGAGATGATGGAGAGCGAAACGCCTCCCCCAGCCACACCGCCTCACGAAGCGGGCGACTCCGAGGTGTCGTCGCGGAGGGTTTCTCCAGATCTGGCAAGGCCAGAAGGTAATCCTATGGCCACCCGAAGTCCTGATCATCCGGCTCTTGAAGAGATCAATCAAAAGAGTCCGGCACCGTCTGGTGTGCGGTCGGTCGTACTGAGGGATCTGCTGGAGTAAGCGGCTATCTCAGAAGAGCACCGCACGTTGATGGGTACGAAGATTGAAAGGATTTCGTCCGCCGAAAGCGAGTTGCATGAAGCCTTTATGAGTCTACTGACGGGTTTTGAGGTACGTGAAATGATGTACATTTTTGACAGTACCGCGCATTTTTAGATGTGCCCTGTGTAGATAGTAGGCCCTAAGACTCTAGTTGTCATCGAAAACGGCAGCAAACAGAGGATCATAGTCCCAGGTAATAACCAGACTGCCTGTCCTGTGTGATGTCATCCAGACTGTTATCTTCGACGGAGTCGGGTTGTTTGGTTTGATTCTCCGTGTTGCTGTGGTCGGACGATGGTTCAATGCCGTGTTTGTCCTCCGCTGGCTCACCTTGCTCTATCACTGGGTCTATATGATCACTGTTTCTGCCGAGGTGGGATTTGGAGCGGCACTTACGTCGCCGCTTTGACTGCTTCTCGAGGGAACAACCCTTCGCTGCCTCCTTCCGTTCTTTGTCGTCGTTTTCTTTGGGTGCGTCTACCATGTATACATCATATGATCAAGTGGGCGTCCAGTGCCCTGTGGGGAGTGGTTCCTATTCGTCTCCTGCATCGTCGTCCATGTCGTCAAGGCATTTAGAGTCGAAGTCGAGCATGTCGGTCAAACCGTCGATAGTGGCTACTAAGTGGGTGGAGGGTGGGCGGCGAATTTCTTCGTCATCCGCATCCCAATTCTGCCGGACATGGTTCGTCTAGGGCTCTCCTGACAGAGAGAGAGAGACCTTAATGAGTTCAGTATGTCGCCGAAGGGTGAGTGCTGAAAGATATCCGCGGAGGTGAACTCCATGATCGGCGCCCAGTCGGATTCGATAAGCACGGGCGCAGGCGGTTCGGAGTCCATGGCCGGGGAAGAATCCGGCAGTTTGGTGTCACGGCTCTCGTGAAGGGTAAGGTCGATACTTGGCTCGATCGCCGATGAGAGTGCTGCCTCCGTAGCAGGGTCTATCCACACGTCACTGGATGGCGCAATTGGCTTCAATTTGAGGGTCGGAGCGGTCGCCGGTGCGATCTCCCGAACACTGTCCAATGGTAGAGCTAAGTCATGCTCATCGTGACCGTGCGGCGCACTCAGCAAGGGCTCGAATCTGTTGAAGATCAAGTCTCCGTGGATGTCGACTGTGTAGTTCATGTTTCCAAATCTGACCTGATAGCCAGGGGCGTAGCTCTCAATCTGCTCTAGATGGACAAGCGAGTTGGACCGCAGTGCGGAGCCGCCGAATACAAAGATCTGTCCGGGGAAAAAAGTCTCACCCTGGACTGCATCGCTATCGATGATCGAAGGAGGCATCAAACCTAATGATGACGACACAGAGGAACTCTCAATGAAAGCACCAATGTCGGTGTCAAAACCGGTGGATCTCGGGTAGGGGGTCCCGAACTGTGTGTCTAAGGCGGATGGTAATAGGAGGTAGGGGACACGATGTTTTACCCAGGTTCGGGCCCTCTTGGTGGAGGTAAAACCCTACGTCCTGCTTGATTATTCTTGATAATATGAGTAGTACAAGAGTTGATCTACCACAAGATCAGAGAGGCTAAACCCTAGAAGCTAGCCTATCGTATGATTGTGTGTTGTCCTACGGACTAAAACCCTCCGGTTTATATAGACACCTGAGGGGGCTAGGGTTACACAGTGGCGGTTACAAGGAAGGAGATCTACATATCCGTATTGCCAAGCTTGCCTTCCACGCCCAGGAGAGTGCCATCCGGACACGGGACGAAGTCTTCAATCTTGTGTCTTCATAGTCCAACAATCCGGCCAAAGGATATAATCCGGCTGTCCGGATACCCCCTAATCCAGGATTCCCTCAGCAAGCCTCATTGAGGTCTTTGAAATCGACGCACAACCGCCGGGATTTGTCCTTCTTTGGTACCATCACCAGGTTTGCCAGCCAGTCCAGATGTTTCATTTCTCTGATGAATCCGGCCTCAATTAGCTTGGCCATCTCCTCCCCCGTAGCTTGGCGTTTGGGCTGGAAAAAGCGCTGCAGTGGTTGTTTGATTGGTTTGTATCCCTTTACGATATTAAGGCTATGTTCGGCCAGCTCACGTGGGATTCCAGTCATGTCAGAAGGGTGCCAGGCGAATATATCCCAGTTTTCGCGAAGGATATCCCTTAGTGCGGCGTCAACCGTTGGGTCTAGTTGTGCTCCTATAGATGCTGTCTTCTTGGGGTCCATTGGGTGGACCTGGAATTTGACTATTTCTTCTGTCGGTTTGAAGGAGGTGGATTTGGGTCATTTTTCTAAGATCACATCGTCCCAATGCAGCGTGGAGCACAGTGCGGTTAATTATTCGGCCGTGAGGGCTTCAGATAATGCCTCAAGGGCCAGGGATGCGGTTTTGTTTTCGGCACGGAGTGCTATGTCCGGATCACTGACAAGAGTGATTATGCCGTTTGGTCTGGGAATTTTGAGCTTCATATATCCATAATGAGGTATAGCTTGGAAGCGTGTAAAAGCATCCCCCCCAACAGGGCTTAGTATCCGCTACTGAAAGGAGCCACTTGGAAGGTGATTTCTTCAGACCGATAATTCTCTGGCATGCGAATACCACGTCAAGTGTGATTTCTCCCGCACACCGCGCCTCCCGACTGGGAATGATTCCTCGGAAGGTCGTGCTACTTTGCTTGATGTGGCTCCGGTCTATTTCCATTTTATGGAGTGTATCCTAAGAGATGAGGTTTAGTCCGCTGCCACCGTCCATGAGGACCTTGGTGAGTCGAAAGTCGTCCACGATGGGACTGAGGACTAAAGCGGCTGGTGCTCAGGCTGTCCTATATTTTGGTTCGTCGCCGGCATTAAAGTTTATAGCCATGTCATTCTAAGGGTTTACTGTGGCGATTTGAAAAACTTTGGCGAGGCCGCGAAGTGCCCTTTTGCGCTTATTGTTTGAAGTGAATGTCTCAAAGACCGTCAGTACTCTGGGGTCGTCGTCTTCTGGGGGGTGTTGCTCTGGGGTATTTTTGGTAAGGATGTCCTCGCCGCTTTTAGCCACCTGTCGGAGTATCCAACATGCTCTAAGGCTGTGGGTTGGTATGGTATCCGGTGGTGTGTGTATTTTGCATGGGCCATCGAGCCATCCCTCCAGAATGGTTCCGCGCCGCGTAATGGGTTTGTATTTCTTGGCTATTGGACTGGGCGTGTCACGGGGATGTGCACTTTTCGCCTGGACCAGTGGTTGAGTTGGGACCGATGGCTCCCAACAAGCTGCCTGATCCCTCCTGGCGCTTTCCATTGCGCTGTACTTCTAAACGATAGTTGCCAAGTCAGCGAAGTGTAGTATGCGGCGTCGATTAATGGCGTTGGGGATTCCTTCGTTCGTGCAATTGTTGCGGAACACTGATATCGCGTCCTCGTCACGGCAATCTTTAACCTTGTCCTTGACAAGGAGGAATCTGGCCCATAAGTGGTGGACCGTTTCCTGAGACTGCTGTTGTATGCTTGTGAGGGCGCCTATGTATAGGTGGGTGGGTGTAATTGGATCTGGCCTGACCCGATCGATGATGCGGAGTCTGAAGTTTTTCCGGACATAACAGTCCGGGCTCCGGAGTATCTTCTGGTTTCCTTTGCCCGACATCCGATTCCATGTTTGGAAGGCTGGTCACCTCCTTTTGCGGGTGGGTATCTGGCTCTGTAGGGTTGGTGATCTGGACATAGTACGTCTTCAGTATATGGGAAGAGTCGCCGTTTTGCTCCTCGACTACCGATATATGGTGGGTGATCGGTGGAGATTTGATTTCTCTTTGGTCGGGTTTGAGCCCGATCTGATCGTAATCTGTAGCGATTCCCAGAGCGGTGATACGATCAAGGAGTTCGTTTAAAGACGAAAACTGTTGGTGAACGTAGTAATTTCAAAAAAATTCCTACGCACACGCAAGATCATGGTGATGCATAGCAACGAGAGGGGAGATTGTTGTCTACGTACTCTCGTAGACCGGCAACGGAAGCGTTGACACAACGTAGAGGAAGTAGTCGTACGTCTTCACGATCCGAGCGATCCAAGTACCGAACGCATGGCACCTCCGAGTTCAGCACACGTTCAGCTCGATGACGTCCCGTGAACTCTGATCCAGCAGAGCTTCACGGGAGATTTCCGTCAACACGATGACGTGAAGACGATGATGATGTTGCTACCGACACAGGGCTTCGCCTAAGCACCGCTACGATATGACCGAGGTGGAATATGGTGGAGGGGGGCACCGCACACGGCTGGGAGAGATCAACTGATAAACTTGTGTGTCTAGAGGTGCCCCCTGCCCCTGTATATAAAGGAGCAAGGGGGGAGGCCGGCCGGCCCTCTATGGGCGCGCCAGGAGGAGGAGTCCTCCTCCTAGTAGGAGTAGGACTCCCCTTTCCTACTCCTACTAGGAGGAGGAAAGGAAGGAGGAGAAGGAGAAGGAAGGAGAAGGAGGAAAACGAGGAAAGGGGGGCCGCCCCCCTAGTCCAATTCAGTTTGGGCTAGGGGGGCCGCGCGCCCTGCCTCCTCTCTTCCACCACTTGGCCCATGAGGCCCATTACTTCTTCCTCGTATTCCCGTAACTCTCCGGTACCCCCGAAAATACCCGAATCACTCGGAACCTTTCTGATGTCCGAATATAGTCGTCCAATATATCGATCTTTACGTCTCAACCATTTCGAGACTCCTCGTCATTACCCCGATCTCATCCGGGACTCCGAACTACCTTCGGTACATTAAATCACATAAACTCATAATACAATCGTCACCGAAACTTTAAGCGTTCGGACCCTACGGGTTCGAGAACTATGTAGACATGACCGAGACATGTCTCCGGTTATTAACCAATAGCGGAACCTGGATGCTCATATTGGCTCCCACATATTCTACGAAGATCTTTATCGGTCAGACCGCATAACAACATACGTTGTTCCCTTTGTCATCGGTATGTTACTTGCCCGAGATTCAATCGTCGGTATCTCAATACCAAGTTCAATCTCGTTACCGGCAAGTCTCTTTACTCGTTCCGTAATACATCATTCGCAACTAACTCATTAGTTCCAATGCTTGCAAGGCTTAAGTGATGTGCATTACCGAGAGGGCCCAGAGATATCTCTCCGACAATCGGAGTGACAAATCCTAATCTCGAAATACGCCAACCCAACAAGTACCTTCGGAGACACCTGTAGAGCACCTTTATAATCACCCAGTTACGTTGTGACGTTTGATAGCACACAAAGTGTTCCTCTGGTAAACGGGAGTTGCATAATCTCATAGTCATAGGAACATGTATAAGTCATGAAGAAAGCAATAGCAACAAACTAAACGATCAAGTGCTATGCTAACAGAATGGGTCAAGTCAATCACATCATTCTCCTAATGATGTGATCTCATTAATCAAATGACAACTCATGTCTATGGTTAGGAAACATAACCATCTTTGATCAACGAGCTAGTCAAGTAGAGGCATACTAGTGACACTCTGTTTGTCTATGTATTCACACATGTATTATGTTTCCAGTTAATACAATTCTAGCATGAATAAGAAACATTTATCATGATATAAGGAAATACATAAGAACTTTATTTTTGCCTCTAGGGCATATTTCCTCCAGTCTCCCACTTGCACTAGAGTCAATAATCTAGTTCACATCGCCATGCGATTTAACACCAATAGTTCACATCACCATGTGATTAACACCCATAGTTCACATCGTCATGTGACCAACACCCAAAGGGTTTACTAGAGTCAATAATCTAGTTCACATTGCTATGTGATTAATACCCAAAGAGTACTAAGGTGTGATCATGTTTTGCTTGTGAGAGAAGTTTAGTCAACGGGTCTGCCACATTCAAATCCGTAAGTATTTTGCAAATTTTTTTGTCAACAATGCTTTGCACGGAGCTACTCTAGCTAATTGCTCCCACTTTCAATATGTATCTAGATTGAGATTTAGAGTCATCTGGATCAGTGTCAAAATTTGCATCGACGTAACCCTTTACGATGAACCTTTTTTTGTCACCTCCATAATCGAGAAACATATCCTTATTCCACTAAGGATAATTTTTTTACCAATGTCCTGTGATCTACTCCTAGATCATTATTGTACTCCCTTGCCAAACTCAGGGCAGGGTATACAATAGGTCTGGTACACAGCATGGCATACTTTATAGAACCTATGGCTGAGGCATAGGGAATGACTTTCATTCTCTCTCTATCTTCTGCCGTGGTCGGGTTGTGAGTCTTACTCAACTTCACACCTTGTAACACAGGCAAGAACTCCTTATTTGACTGTTCCATTTTGAACTACTTCAAAATCTTGTCAAGGTTTGTAATCATTGAAAAAATTATCAATCGTCTTGATCAATCTCTATAGATCTTGATTCTCAATATGTAAGCAGCTTCACTAAGGTCTTTCTTTGAAAAACTCCTTTCAAACATTCCTTTATGCTTTGTAGAATAATTATACATTATGTCCGATCAACAATATGTCAAGAAAAACTTATCAATCGTCTTGATCAATCTCTATAGATCTTGATTCTCAATATGTAAGCAGCTTCACTGAGGTCTTTCTTTGAAAAACTCCTTTCAAACATTCCTTTATGCTTTGTAGAATAATTATACATTATCTCCGATCAACAATATGTCATTCACATATACTTATCAGAAATGTTGTAGTGCCCCCACTCACTTTCTTGTAAATAGAGGCTTCACCGCAAGTCTGTATAAAACTATATGCTTTGATCAACTTATCAAAGCGTATATTCCAACTCCGAGATGCTTGCACCAGTCCATAGAGCTTGCATATTTTGTTAGTACCTTTAGGATTGACAAAACCTTCTGGTTGCATCTTATACAACTCTTCTTTAATAAATCCATTAAGGAATGCAGTTTTGTTTATCCATTTACCAGATTTCATAAAATGCGGCAATTGCTAACATGATTCGGACAGACTTAAGCATAAATACGAGTGAGAAACTCTCATCGTAGTCAACACCTTGAACTTGTCGAAAACCTTTTTGTGAAAATTCTAGCTTTGTAGATAGTAACACTACTATCAGCGTCCGTCTTCCTCTTGAAGATCCATTTAATCTCAATGGCTCGCCGATCAATGGGCAAGTCAATCAAAGTCCATAATTTGTTCTCATACATGGATCTCATCTCAGATTTCATGGCCTCAAGCCATTTCGCGGAATCTGGGCTCATCATCGCTTCCTCATAGTTCGTAGGCTCATCATGGTCAAGTAACATGACCTCCAGAACAGGATTACCGTACCACTCTGGTGCGGATCTCACTCTGGTTTACCTACGAGGTTCGGTAGTAACTTGATCTGAAGTTACATGATCATCATCATTAGCTTCCTCACTAATTGGTGTAGTAGTCACAGGAACAGATTGCTGTGATGAACTACTTTCCAATAAGGGAGCAGGTACAGTTACCTCATCAAGTTCTACTTTCCTCCCACTCACTTCTTTCGAGAGAAACTCCTTCTCTAGAAAGGATCCATTCTCAGCAATGAACAACTTTCCATTGGATCTATGATAGAAGGTGTACCCAACATTTTATTTTGGGCATCCTATGAAGATGCACTTCTCCGATTTGGGTTTGATATTATCAGATTGAAAGTTTTCCACATAAGCATTGCAACCTCAAACTTTAAGAAATGACAACTTTGGTTTCTTGCCAAACCACAGTTCATACGGTGTTGCCTCAATGGATTTAGATGGTGCCCTTTTTAACGTGAATGCATCTGTCTCTAATGCACAACCCCAAAACTATAGTTATTAATCGGTAAGAAACATCATAGATTGCACTATATCCAATAATAGTACGGTTATGACGTTCGGACACACCATTATGCTGTGGTGTTCTAGGTGGCATGATTCTGTGAAACTATTCCACATTGTTTTAATTGAAGACCAAACTCGTAACTCAAATATTTGTCTCATCAAGTAGATATACCCATATCTGCTCAAATCATCTGTGAAGGTCAGAAAATAACGATACCCGCCGCGAGCCTCAACATTCATCGGACTGCATACATCAGCATGTATTATTTCCAATAAGTCAGTTGCTTGCTCCATTTTTCCAGAGAACGGAGTCTTAGTCATCTTGCCCATGAGGCACGGTTCACAAGCATCAACTGATTCATAATCAAGTGATTCCAAAAGCCCATCAGCATGGATTTTCTTCATGCGCTTTACACCAATATGACCTAAATGGTTGTGCCACAAATAAGTTGCAGTATCATTATTAACTTTGCATCTTTTGGCTTCAATATTATGAGAATGTGTATCACCACAATCGAGATCCAACAAACCATTTTCATTGGGTGTATGACCAGAGAAGGTTTTATTCATGTAAACAGAACAACAATTTATTCTCTTACTTAAATGAATAACCGTATTGCAATAAACATGATGAAATCATATTCATGCTCAACGCAAACACCAAATAACACTTATTTAGGTTCAACACTAATCCCGAAAGTATAAGGAGTGTGCGATGATGATCATATCAATCTTTGGAACCACTTCCAACACACATCGTCACTTCACCCTTAAATAGTCTCTGTTCATTATGCAACTCCCGTTTTGAGTTACTACTCTTAGCAACTGAACCAGTATCAAATACCGAGGGGTTGCTACGAACACTAGTAAAATACACATCAATAATCTGTATATCAAATATACCTTTGTTCACTTTGCCATCCTTCTTATCCACCAAATACTTGGGGCAGTTCCGCTTCTAGTGACCAGTCCCTTATGAAGTAGAAACACTCAGTCTCAGGCTTAGGTCCAGACTTGGGCTTCTTCACTTGAGCAGCAACTTGCTTGCCATTCTTCTTGAAGTTCCCTTTCTTCCCTTTGCCCTTTTTGAAACTAGTAGTCTTTGTCAACCATCAACATTTGGTACTTTTCTTGATTTCTACCTTCGTCGATTTCAGCATCACGAAGAGCTTGGGAATTACTTTTGTCATCCCTTGCATATTATAGTTCATCACTAAGTTCTAGTAACTCGGTGATAGTGACTAGAGAACTTTGTCAATTACTCTCTTATCTGGAAGATTAACTCCCACTTGATTCAAGCAATTGTAGTACTCAGACAATTTGAGCACATGCTCACTGGTTGAGCTATTCTCCTACATCTTGTAGGAAAAGTACTGTCAAAGGTCTCATACGTCTCGACATGGGTATGAGTATGAAATACCAATTTCAACTCTTGGAACATCTTATATGCTCCATGGCGTTCAAAACATTTTTGAAGCCCCGATTCTAAGCCGTTAAGCATGGTGCACTAAACTATCAAGTAGTCATCATATTGTGTTAGCCAAACGTTCATAACGTCTGCATCTGCTCCTGCAATAGGTCAGTCACCTAGCGGTGCATCAAGGACATAATTCTTCTGTGCAGCAATGAGGATAAACCTCAAATCACGGACCCAGTCCACATCATTGCTACTATCATCTTTCAACTTAGTTTTCTCTAGGAACATATCTAAAATAAAACAGTGGAGCTAAATGCGAGCTATTGATCTACAACATAGATATGCTAATACTACCAGGACTTAAGTTCATGATAAATTTAAGTTCAATTAATCATATTACTTAAGAACTCCCACTTAGAAAGACATCCCTCTAATCTTCTAAGTGATCACGTGATCCAAATCAACTAAACCATAACCGATCATCACGTGAAATAAAGTAGTTTTCAATGGTGAACATCACTATGTTGATCATATCTACTATATGATTCATGCTCGACCTTTCGATCTCAGTGTTTCGAGGCCATATATGCATATGCTAGGCTCGTCAAGTTTAACCTGAGTATTCTGCGTGTGCAAAACTGGCTTGCACCCGTTGTAGATGGACGTAGAGCTTATCACACCCGATCATCACGTGGTGTCTGGGCACGACAAACTTTGGCAACGGTGCATACTCAGGGAGAACACTTTTTATCTTGAAATTTAGCGAGAGATCATCTTATAAAGCTACCGTCGAACTAAGCAAAATAAGATGCATAAAAGATAAACATCACATGCAATCAAAATATGTGACATGATATGGCCATCATCATCTTGTGCCTTTGATCTCCATCTCCAAAACATCGTCATGATTTCCATCATCACCGGCATGACACCATGATCTCCATCATCTTGATCTATATCAATGTGTTGTCACATGGTCGTCTCGCCAACTATTGCTCTTGCAACTATTGCTATCGCATAGCGATAAAGTAAAGCAATTATTTGGCGCTTGCATCTTATGCAATAGAGAGATAACCATAAGGCTTTTGCCAGTTGCCGATAACTTCAGAAAAAACATGATCATCTCATACAACAACTTATATCTCATCACGTCTTAACCATATCACATCACAACATGCCCTGCAAAAACAAGTTAGACGTCCTCTACTTTTTGGTTGCAAGTTTTACGTGGCTGCTACGGGCTTTAGCAAGAACCGTTCTTACCTATGCATCAAAACCACAACGATAGTTTGTCAAGTTGATGCTATTTTAACCTTCGCAAGGACCGGGCGTAGCCACACTTGGTTCAACTAAAGTTGGAGAAACTGACACCCGCCAGCCACCTGTGTGCAAAGCACGTCGGTAGAACCAGTCTCGCGTAAGCGTACGCGTAATGTCTGTCCAGGCCGCTTCATCCAACAAAACCGCCGAACCAAAGTATGACATGCTGGTAAGCAGTATGACTTATATCGCCCACAACTCACTTGTGTTCTACTCGTGCATATAACATCAACGCATAAAACCTGGCTCGGATGCCAGTGTTGGGGAACATAGTAATTTCAAAAAAATTCCTACGCACACGCAAGATCATGGTGATGCATAGCAACAAGAGGGGAGAGTGTTGTCTATGTACCCTCATAGACCGGCAACGGAAGTGTTGACACAACGTAGAGGAAGTAGTCGTATGTCTTCACGTTCCGACCGATCCAAGTACCGAATGCACGGCACCTCCGAGTTCAGCACACGTTCAGCTCGATGACGTCCCGCGAACTCCGATCCAGCAGAGCTTCACGGGAGAGTTCCGTCAGCACGACGGCGTGATGACGGTTATGATGTTGCTACCGATGCAGGGCTTCGCCTAAGCACCACTACGATATGACCGAGGTGGAATATGGTGGAGGGAGGCACCGCACACGGCTGGGAGAGATCAACTGATCAACTTGTGTGTCTAGAGGTGCCCCCCTACCCCTGTATATAAAGGAGCAAGGGGGGAGGCCGGCCGGCCCTCTATGGGCATGCCAGGAGGAGGAGTCCTCCTCCTAGTAGGAGTAGGACTCCCCTTTCCTACTCCTACTAGGAGGAGGAAAGGAAGGAGAAGGAGAAGGAAGGAGAAGGAGGAAAAGGAGGAAAGGGGGCCGGCCCCCTAGTCCAATTCGGTTTGGGCTAGGGGGCCGCGCGCCCTGCCTCCTCTCTTCCACCACTTGGCCCATGAGGCCCATTACTTCTTCCTCGTATTGCCGTAACTCCCCGGTACCCCCGAAAATACCCGAATCACTCGGAACCTTTCCGATGTCCGAATATAGTCATCCAATATATCAATCTTTACATCTCGACCATTTCGAGACTCCTCGTCATGTCCCCGATCTCATCCTGGACTCCGAACTACCTTCGGTACATCAAATCACATAAACTCATAATACAATCGTCACCGAAACTTTAAGCGTGCGGACCCTATGGGTTCGAGAACTATGTAGACATGACCGAGACATGTCACCGGTCAATAACCAATAGCAGAACCTGGATGCTCATATTGGCTCCCACATATTCTACGAAGATCTTTATCGGTCAGACCGCATAACAACATACGTTGTTCCCTTTATCATCGGTATGTTACTTGCCCGAGATTCCATCGTCGGTATCTCAATACCTAGTTCAATATCGTTACCGGCAAGTCTCTTTACTCGTTCCGTAATACATCATCCGCAACTAACTCATTAGTTGCAATGCTTGCAAGGCTTAAGTGATGTGCATTACCGAGAGGGCCCAGACATACCTCTCCGACAATCGGAGTGACAAATCCTAATCTCAAAATACGGCAACCCAACAAGTACCTTCGGAGACACCTGTAGAGCACCTTTATAATCACCTAGTTAAGTTGTGACGTTTGGTAGCACACAAAGTGTTCCTCTGGTAAACGGGAGTTGCATAATCTCATAGTCATAGGAACATGTATAAGTCATGAAGAAAGCAATAGCAACAAACTAAACGATCAAGTGCTATGCTAACAGAATGGGTCAAGTCAATCACATCATTCTCCTAATGATGTGATCTCATTAATGAAATGACAACTCATGTCTATGGTTAGGAAACATAACCATCTTTGATCAAGGAGCTAGTCAAGTAGAGGCATACTAGTGACACTCTGTTTGTCTATGTATTCACACATGTATTATGTTTCCGGTTAATACAATTCTAGCATGAATAATAAACATTTATCATGATATAAGGAAATACATAAGAACTTTATTATTGCCTCTAGGGCATATTTCCTTCAGTCTCCCACTTGCACTAGAGTCAATAATCTAGTTCATATCGCCATGCGATTTAACACCAATAGTTCACATCACCATGTGATTAACACCCATAGTTCACATCGTCGGTATGTTACTTGCCCGAGATTCAATCGTCGGTATCTCAATACCTAGTTCAATCTCGTTACCGGCAAGTCTCTTTACTCGTTCCGTAATACATCATCCGCAACTAACTCATTAGTTTCAATGCTTGCAAGGCATAAGTGATGTGCATTACCGAGAGGGCGCAGAGATATCTCTCCGACAATCGGAGTGACAAATCCTAATCTCGAAATACGCCAACCCAACAAGTACCTTCGGAGACACCTGTAGAGCACCTTTATAATCACCCAGTTACGTTGTGACGTTTGGTAGCACACAAAGTGTTCCTCTGGTAAACGGGAGTTGCATAATCTCATAGTCATAGGAACATGTATAAGTCATGAAGAAAGCAATAGCAACAAACTAAACGATCAAGTGCTATGCTAACAGAATGGGTCAAGTCAATCACATCATTCTCCTAATGATGTGATCTCGTTATTCAAATGACAACTCATGTCTATGGTTAGGAAACATAACCATCTTTGATCAACGAGCTAGTCAAGTAGAGGCATACTAGTGACACTCTGTTTGTCTATGTATTCACACATGTATTATGTTTCCGGTTAATACAATTCTAGCATGAATAATAAACATTTACCATGATATAAGGAAATACATAATAACTTTATTATTGCCTCTAGGGCATATTTCCTTCATAAACTCCGCCGGATCCATCTTCTTGGAGTGTTTGGTGTCGATACGAAGAGGATTTTCGATGGCCCGAGAGGTCATCGTCGGCTGAGCGGCCGAACGGGCGGTCATGGTAAAGTTGCCCAACCGGAGGGTTTGGCCTAGGGCTAGCTCTCCTTCGGTAGTCATATTGTCTTTAAGGACGAGTCATCGATACCGTTGTCGACGACACAGTGGAACTCTCAATGAAAGCACCAATGTCGGTATCAAAACCGGCGGATCTCGGGTAGGGGGTCCCGAACTATGCGTCTAAGGTCGATGGTAACAGGAGATAGGGGACACGATGTTTACCTAGGTTCAGGCCCTCTCTATGGAGGTAATACCCTATGTCCTTCTTGATTGATATTGATGAATACGAGTATTACAAGAGTTGATCTACCTCGAGATCGTAATGGCTAAACCCTAGAAGTCTAGCCTGTATGACTATGGTAATGAGTATCTCTGTTTTCGGACTAATTCCTCTGGTTTTTATATAGACACCGGGAGGATCTAGGGTTACACAAGGTCGGTTACAAAGAAAGGAATCTACATATCCGGTCGCCAAGCTTGCCTTCCACGCCAAGGAGAGTCCCATCCGGACACGGGTGCAGTCTTCGGTCTTCGCATCTTCACAGCCCATCAGTCCGGCCCATGGCTAACAGGTCGGACGCCCGAGAACCCCTTAGTCCGGGACTCCGTCAGTCCTTAAACAGGCCCTGGCCATGGCCAAGGAGAAGCACGAGGCCCGGCTTGATGAGGACCAGCAAGAGCTCTAGGATGAGGTGAAGAAATGTGAATCCTTGGAGCGCGGCATTTTGGCTCAAGAGACCGAACTCGCTACGGCCCGCCAAAGCACGGAAGAGGCCCAGATTGAGGCCCAGGGCGCCCTCAAGGAGATCCAGGAGGCCATGAAAATCGTGGCAAGTAAGGCGTTTAGTATGCAAAGCAAATATGTGGAGAAGAAGTATCTCTTACTAACCCGGATTCGGAATTCTCCAGGGGCGTTTGCGGATCTGCCGCGCAGTGTGTCTGACGCTGTGAAGTTCTTCCGAGCTGAAGAAGGGAGCTCTATGGAGAAGTTGTTCTGGTTACAATATCTTTCGCCAGAACATCCAATGACCTTTAGCGATCAGCTGAAACAGTTGGTCGAGCTGCATAGGGTGGCCGAACTGGTCTGAAGGATTTAATAATCCGGCTGTGGCCTGCCAAAGCTACTTCGGGATCGTGAAGCGGCTGGTGAATGCCTGCCCTCGGTTGGACGTCGTCAAGCGGTCGGTCTGTGTCGAGGGCGTGCGCATGGCCCTCGCCTGTGTCAAGGTGTGGTGGGCGAAGATGGACGCCGTCAAGCTTACGACTGGGGGACCACCAGAGGGCAAGGAGAACCGCGTGCCCGAGCGGTATTTTGAAGATGACCTGGAGGGGTCTCGTATTGTGGCGATGCAATGTGCGCAAGACATTATTTTGGAATGTATACATTCATGTTGTCTCTGGCTTGTATGATGATACAAAGTCATTATGTAATATAATGTTTGTTATTTTAAAAAAATCACCTCCTGTGCGGCCTTGTTGTAATACACAGTCATTCATGTTGTCGTCATCTAAACACTCTTGATCCAATTGTTTGTTCCTTGAAGGAGGTGTTTAGCGCGACGAACCAGGCAATCGGACTATCCGGCTTTAGCACCCTCACTTAGCCATAGGAGTTTGACAATAAAAATATAGGCGCAGCCCCTAGTATCCGAACTAGGATGCTGTAAACACCTGATCGGGTAAGTACCGATCCCTGGCGTAATGCGGAAAAAATCTCTAAAGATTTGAGACCTCCGAAGAGCTGACCGGCTCTCGCCGCATCATGATAGTCAGTTCTCGGCTTTCTCTACTAAGGTGCTCCTCCGGATAAACCAGGGCACAATCGCAGTAGTTCTCCCTTTACTACCCTAGCCAATATAACGGAATGTAAGGTAGCAAGAATAGGAGCCAGGCAACCCAACTATTGACCAAAGACATGATTCGGAGCCAATGCATATAGTGCTAAATTCGAGGTGCCGAACTATATTGTAAAAAGTGTTGGGACTTTGTTGCCGTGTTGTGGGGCGCTATGAAGCCCCTGGCAAATTGAAACGTACCAAAGTGTATGCGTGCTATTTGATAAAATTATCAAGAAAGAAAAAAGAAGAAAGGGTAGTAAGCTAAAGCCATAAAATTTGGGCCGCAAACTGTTTCCATTATCATTTCATTAGTGCGTTAAAGCGCATTTATACAAGTAGTGCAATAAGTAGAAGGCTATTAGATATGCCTTAACCAAGGGAGAGTTGTGTGTGGGTCCTGAAAACAGGTAAAGGGATCGTTACAGAAACCACCTAAAAATTCCCCAGTACGTCCATGCTTCTTGTCGTCCTGCTGTATTTCTCCTACGAAAAGAACCGATGGTCAAGCCATCAGGGAAGGCCTGTGAAAAAGAAACCTAAAAAGGAGAAAAAAAGCAAACAGTGAAAGTACGTGTATCTACGGCAGTCGAGCAGTATTGTGGATCACAAGCTAGTTATGCCTCCATCCATGCCCATGGTATTTTGAGTGCATAGTTATGTACGCGTTGTACAATTGTCGCCACTTGGTCGGGATTGGGATGGAGGCCGAATTGCTAGTCAAGCTCTTGACGAGCCGAGCTGTCCTGCTGCAGTATAGTCCGGACTCTCTTGACAGTGTCCGGGAAATCGGCCGCCGAATTAAGGTTCTGCTTGAAAAGGCCGCTCTGTACTTCTGCAGCTAAGGCAGCGGTGTGCTCCTCGGTGCGGAGGGAGCGTTTCATGTTTCCATTAACTGTTATGACGCCGCGTGGTAAGGGCATCTTGAGCTTGAGATAAGCGTAGTGTGGCACCGTGTAGTGTGGCAGTGCGTGATAACCGCTGCGAAAAGGGACAATATCGGAGATTAACTCCTCGCTTCAGAAGTTGTCCGGAGATCCGAAGACGACCTCTAGTGCGATTGAGCCCGTACAGCGGGCCTCTACACCTGGTATGACTGCTTTAAAGGTAGTCTTTGTGGGCTTGATCCGTGATGGATTAATGCCCATTTTGCGCACTGTATCCTGATAGAGGAGGTTGAGGCTGCTGCCACCGTCCATCAGGACTCGCGTCAGGTGGAACCCATCAATTATTGGGTCCAGGACCAGTGCGGCTGAACCGCCGTGACGGATACTGGTCGGATGGTCCCGACGATCGAAAGTGATTGGGCATGACGAGCATGGATTAAATTTTGGGGCGACTGGCTCTATCGCGTAGACATCCCTGAGCGCGCGCTTGCGCTCCCTCTTGGGGATGTGGGTAGCGTATATCATGCTCACCGTTTTGACCTGAGAGGGAAACTTCTTCTGCCCCCCTGTGTTCTATGGTCGGGGCCCCTCGTCGTCGTCCTCGCTTTGCGATCTCCTCTCCTTGCTTTCGGCATTTAACTTGCCAGCCTGTTTAAAAACCCAACAACCTCTGTTCGTATGATTGGGTGGTTTGTCTGGGGTGCCATGGATCTGGCACGGACGATCGAGTATGCGGTCCAAGATGGATGAGCCCGAATTGTTCTTTTTGAATGGCTTCTTCCGCTGACCGGACTTAGAGCCACTGAATCCAGCATTGACCGTCGTATCATCAACTTTATCATTGTTGTTTTGACGCCTGTGTCTGTTTCGTTGGGACTTGTCGTTGCTATTTCTGGCTTCAGAGGTGCCGGTGTTGCTTGCTGTAACATCCCAAATTTTCAATTTGGAATGTTATACACTAGATCATCATGCATAACATATTTTATTGCATCTTGGCCGATCCTAGAAATTTCACGCAACTCAAGGACCTCCGGAGAGAGTTGGAGATTTCGTTATTTTCATATTTGAGAGTTTCTCAAATTTTGAAAAGAGGATCGTTTGATTTATTTGTTTTATCTTCAATAAATTTTCCGGTGTCAAAATATGAGAGAGGGAATAATATGACTTTCCCAAAATTTAGGAAAATGAAGATTTGATAAATAGATCAGTTTTTGTTTGCCGGAGTTCTATTTGCATTTTATTTGGATAGGGAAAAATGCGCGTTTTCGAAAATTGCATTTTAGGTCCGGAGAAAAGTTCATTTTGTTCGGCTCATTTTTAGGAGTCGGGGAAAATTTACTTTAGATTTTTCAGAGTTCGTTTAGATCTCTTTTTGTTTTTTTTCTGCGCGCTGAACCGTTTATTAAAAAAAAACTGGACCAAGGCCGGCCAGGCCAAGGCCCAGCCGGGCCGAAGGCCACCGCGCCCCAGGCCACCACGCGCCTAGCGCCAGGCGCCAGGGAGCCGGCGCCGCCGCCTCTTGCTCTAAGAATCCTTTTAGGATTCTAGGGTAGCCCTTGCCCTTTTTCCTTTGTTTCGTTATTCCTAGTCCTACTCCGTTTATTCTTTCCTATTCCTAGTCTAATTCCTTGCCCTCTACCCCAAGTAAACCCCTCCCCTCCCCAATATAAATACCCAAGCACCCCCCCTCTAAATCATCAAACCCAAAGCCTAGAGCTCCGCCACACCCGCGCGCCGCCCTAAGCCGCCGCCTCACCCGCGCCGCACCGCCACCCCACACCCCCGCCGCCGCCGCACCTTGCCGCCGCCGCCCCACGCCCACGCCGCCGGAGCCCCTCGCCGGAGACCTCGCTGGAGGTAGCCCCGCGCTACATCTATTCTTTTTCTCGGATCGTTTTCTTCTAATCGTTCCGATTCTTTTCTTCTCTAAACCGTTCCGGTTTTCTAGATCGGTTTTTCGTTCGGTTTTTCTTCTCCGAAACCCTAGATCGGATTCGTTTTCTTCTCCGATTTAGTTGTCTTTGGACCGTTCGCCGGACCGTTCGTCCTAACGAACGTGATCACCGGATTCTTCTAGGTTAACGACGTCCGTTCGTTTAACCGTTCTTCTTTTCCTTTTCGTCGGTTTTATTCCGCGATCGTGATCTTAGATCCGATCTTCTTTCTAGTTTTTCTTTTCGCTCGTTTATCGGAATCAGGTGATTCAAGCGCCTGGAGTTTTGTCTCGAAACCGCCGTTCCGTCTAATCAACTTGAACAAGCTTTTGCCCCGATAAAAATTTGACCTAGTTTCAACTTGCTAGAACCGAGTTGTTTTCTTCCGCCATTTGTTTTCCGTTTCTTTGTTCGGTTCGTTCTTTCTTTGCAGCCGGAGTTCTTAAATTGAACTTTTCTGGTTCGTTCTCTTGTTCGAGTTTTACCTGTGCATTAGTTGAGTACTTATTGTATGCTTGTTATTTGTCTGCGATAGATTACCCGGATTGCGCCGCTTGTTACTTCGAAACCCTAGGACTCGCGGATCATCAGCAAGGCAAGTAACACTTTGATCATACCTTTTCTACAACCCATGTTTTATTGCATTAGATCAATCTTCAAACATTGCATGATTAGGATCTAATTAAATTGTGGGATGGGAAGTAGATGAGGTAGTACCTATTACCTGTATTATTATGAAACCTTTGGGAGTTACTTCTACGTTTGCTTATTATTATGCCATGCTATGCTAGTAGACGTGGATTGGGTGAGTGATATCCATTACAGATGTGAGTTGATAATTTTAAAAGGTTTATCTAAGGTGGCAACTTAAACACACATCTGGGTGGATTGAGGCACCTGATGTCTATCAGGACTTGCCTGTTTTTTTTGTTGGACTGCCACCCAGGCTCAAAGGGATCATAAGATCTTTCATACTAAATACTTCCGTGTGCAGCCACAAGCCATTATGGGCTCTGGCATAGTTGACTAAGTTGTGCGAACTCTTACGGGGTGGACTAGCAGATGTAGGGGTTGTAGGTGGTACGGTCTACCCCACATGTAAGGTGCTAGCGCTTCTGAAAGACTGTGTCTCGGTCATCCGTCTTCTCAAACACCATGTAGTGCGAGAAACCAAACGGAGGCGATTGAGTCTTGTGGGGAAACGTGCGCAAACCTCTGCAGAGTGTACAAACTAATCATGATTAGCCGTGTCCCCGTTATGGACAACTTGAGTATCTAGTATTTGAATATCATTGTGAATCTCAACATGTTACTTCTAATTAATGTTGTTGGTTTTAATTATTTTAATTGGGATTGAGAATGCTGTCAGCCATTCTCAATGTTTCACAACCACCATGATAGTAAATAAATTTATTCCTTTGCAGTAGGGAAAAATTGGCTTTACGCAAAACTGTAACCATAGAGCTTTCCACAGGCCATATGTGCATATAGTATAGCTGTTTCATTCCATTATTCTCTATGTGTTACATTGCCAGCATATCCCATGTGCTGACCCATTTTCGGGCTGCAACGTTAACGTTGCAGACTTTTCAGACGACGATTGAGGTGCGTTTAGGTCGTGGCCCTATACTCAGTGATGCCGCTGGAGTTGATGGACCCATTTATCTTCCAAGTCTTCCGCTGTTATTTTTATTATATGGCCTTAAGCCATATTCAGTGTAATAAGTTCTTTTTGAGCCATCGATGTAATAAGTGTGTGATTGCAACTCTGCTATAAAACCTCGATGTACTGTGTGGTGTAAGCATTACTGATCCAGGGATGACACCGTAGCACAGTAGACGTGATCCATTCGGGTCAGGTCGCTACACTTGCATTGTTTTTGCTACGGGCCAGCCAACTATCTTCACCCGCACAAAAGCAGGTCATGAGTGCCGTGAGGGCTGGCATGGACTTCGTCTTGTCTTGGCCGAGGTGGCGGGCGAGCCATTCATCGCGGACGATATGTTTAAAGGATGCTAGGGCTTCGGCATCTGGACAATCGACGATCTGGTTCTTTTTGGTTAGAAACCTAGTCCAAAATTTCCTGGCTGACTCTCGGGGCTATTGAACTATATGGCTTAAGTCATCGGCATCTGGTGGAGGGACATATGTACCTTGAAAGTTGTCGTGGAAGGCGTCTTCCAAATCCTCCCAGCTGCCAAGAGAGTTTTCGGGCAGACTGTTTAACCAGTGCCGAGCTGGCCCTTTGAGTTTTAACGGGAGGTATTTGATGGCGTGGAGGTCATCTCCGCAGGCCATATGAATATGGAGAAGAAAATTGTCAATCCACACACCGTGATCAGTTATTCCATCGTATGATTCAATATTCATGGGTTTAAACCCTTCTTGGTGTGCGGTGCCTCTATAGCAGGCCTCTATATCGGGCCACATCGCGACGTAGCTCCGATGGAGTCCGTCTGCGGTTTTCGGCCCGCACATGGCTAGGCTTGTCACGTCCGAATAGATAGCCGTCGCCATGTCTCGGGGCACGGCCTCGCCATTCGTAGATCGATCTGGTATGTCCTGCTCTATTATCCAGGTCCTGCCAAAGGTCATATGTATAACCATGACCTATTTTATCTCTGCCTTTGCGATGAGGCGAGGCGGGCTGGTGTTCGGCTTGAGTTGTCGTTTTATCTCGACCACGTGGCCGTCGGTCAGCCGCATTGCGCGATGATGGTACAGGCTCCGGTGCCTCGTCGTCGAACTGAGGTAGCAATTTGTGCTTCGGGTAGCTTTTGGTTGGGCGCTCGAGGCTGTATTCTTCGGCTGCTAGGACATCGGTCCATCTATCATTGAGCAGATCTTGGTCAGCTTGAAGCTCCTGCTGCTTCTTTTTCAGGCTCCTTGTAGTGGCTATTAGCTGGCGCTTAAAGCGCTCCTGCTCAAGAGGTTCCTCGGGTACGATAAAATCCTCGTTGTCGAGGCTCACCTCCTCCTTGGAGAGCGGGAGATAACTACTGTCCTCCGAGTCTTATTTTATGGCCTGTTCATTAGGGCTATCTTGCCCATCTTCCCGATCGTCCTGTTCGACAGTTCGTTCGTCAAGATCTTCTCTATCTTCGGCACCGTCTGGAGTGTTATCGTCTCCCGTGCCGGTGTTGCTGTCTTTTTCACGACATGACTTAGAGCGGCGCCGCTGACGCCGGTGTTTTGGTTGTATCACAGGAGGTTCGTCCTCAATTGGATCTTCTTTGTCATCATCATTAGTTCTTTTAGGTGTATCCACCATGTACATGTCGTAAGAAGAGGTGGTCGTCCAGCATCCGGTAAATGGCGGGTTTTGTCCCTACTCCTCATCGGCATCGTCGTCCATACCGTTGGTGTCTTCGGAGCCGAAATCAAGTGTGTCGGTTAAGTCTTCGACAGTGGCTATGAAGTGGGCGGTGGGTGGGAAGCGAAATTCTCCACCATCAGCCTCCAGTTCCAACCAGATATAATTCGGATGTGAGCCCTCTACTAAGGATAGTGCTCTTAACGAGTTTCACATGTCGCCCAAAGGCGAGTGCCGGAAGATGTCCGCGGAGCTGAATTCGACAATCGATGACCGATCAAGCTCGACGTACGCGGACGCACAAGGTTTGGAACCTGTAGCCGGAGACGAGTCCATGGTTCTGGTGAGACAGATGTCACTTGAAGTTAGGTCTGTGTGCGGCTCCAACGCCGCTGAGTCTGCGGCTTCTGCGGCGGGTTGAGCTCCCGTCCTTGGATGGCGCGATCTGCTCCGGATCTCAGGCCAGAGGAGCTACATGTACTATCTCCTGGGTATGGTTCGATGACAGATTTTCGCCATGTTCATCAAGGTGGCAGGGAGCAGCTACCGTGGTTTCGAAACCATCGAAGATCAAATCTCTGCGGATATCCGTGACGTAACTCAAGCTTCCAAATCTGACCTAATGGCCAAGGGCATAGCTTTCGATCTGCTCCAGATGGCCAAGCAAGTTGGCCCGCAGTGCAAAGCCGCCGAATACGAAGATCTGTCCGGGGAGGAAGACTTCCCCTTGGACAGCGTTGTTGTAGATGGTCGAAGGAGCCATCAAACCTTTTGACGACGGCACAGTGAAACTCTCAATGAAAGCACCAATGACTGTGTCAAAACCAGCGGATCACGGGTAGGGGGTCCCGAACTATGCGTCTAAGGTCGATGGTAACAAGAGGCAAGGGACACAATGTTTACCCAGGTTCAGGCCCTTTCTATGGAGGTAATACCCTACTTCCTGCTTGATTAATCTTGATGAATATGAGTATTACAAGAGTTGATCTACCACGAGATCGTAATGGCTAAACCCTAAAAGTCTAGCATGTCTGACTATGATTATGAGGATATATGTCTACGGACCCAGCCCTCCGGTTTATTTAGACACCGGAGGGATCTAGGGTTACATAAGGTTGGTTATAGAGAAAGGAATCTTCATATTCGGACGCCAAGCTTCCCTTCCACGTCAAGGATGTTGGAAATATGCCCTAGAGGCAATAATAAAATGGTTATTATTATATTTCTTTGTTCATGACAATTGTCTATTGTTCATGCTATAATTGTGTTGTCCGGAAATCGTAATACATGTGTGAATACATAGACCACAACACGTCCCTAGTGAGCCTCTAGTTGACTAGCTCGTTGATCAAAAGATAGTCATGGTTTCCTGACTATGGACATTAGATGTCATTGATAACGGGATCACATCATTAGGAGAATGATGTGATGGACAAGACCCAATCCTAAGCTTAGCTCAAAGATCGTGTAGTTTGTTTGCTGTAGCTTTTCTGAATGTCAAGTATCATTGACCATGAGATTGTGCAACTCCCGGATACCGTAGGAGTGCCTTGGGTGTGCCAAACGTCATAACGTAACTGGGTGACTATAAAGGTACATTACAGGTATCTCTGAAAGTGTCTGTTGGGTTGGCACGAATCGAGACTGGGATTTGTCACTCCGTATGACGGAGAGGTATCTCTGGGCCCACTCGGTAATGCATCATCATAATGAGCTCAATGTGATCAAGTGGTTGATCACGGGATCATGAATTACGATACGAGTAAAGTGACTTGCCGGTAACGAGACTGGACAAGGTATTGGGATACCGACGATCGAGTCTCGGGCAAGTAATGTACCGATTGACAAAGGGAATTGTATACGGATTGATTGAATCCTCGACATCGTGGTTCATCCGATGAGATCATCGTGGAGCATGTGGGAGCCAACATGGGTATCCAGATCCTGCTGTTGGTTATTGACCGGAGAGTCATCTCGGTCATGTCTGCATGTCTCCCAAACCCGTAGGGTCTACACACTTAAGGTTCGGTGATGCTAGGGTTGTTAGGAAGACTTGTATGTGATTACCGAATGTTGTTCGGAGTCTCGGATGAGATCCAGGACGTCACGAGGAGTTCCGGAATGGTCCGGAGGTAAAGTTTTATATATGGGAAGTTGTCATACGGTCGCCAGAAAGGTTCGGGGGCATATCGGTATTGTACCGGGGCCACCGGAGGGGTTCCGGAGGTCCACCGGGAGGGGCCACCTCTTCCGGATGGCCTTATGGGCTGTATGGAGAAGGGAACCAGCCCAAGTCGGCTGGGGCGCCACACCCCCCTAGGGCCCATGCGCCTAGGGTTGGGGGAAACCCTAAGGGGGGCGCCCCCTTGCTTGGGGGGCAAGCCCCCTCCCCTTGGCCGCCGCTCCCCCCCCCCTCTAGATCTCATCTAGAGGGGGCCGGCCCCCTTCCCCCTTCCCCTATAAATAGAGGGGTGAGGGGAGGGCTGCACACAACATCCAAGGCGCAGCCCCTCCCCTCCCCAACACCTCTCCTCCTCCATAAGAGCTTGGCGAAGCCCTGCGGGAGTACTGCAGCTTCACCACCACCACGCCGTCGTGCTGCTGTTGGAGCCCTCTTCCTCAACCTCTCCCTCCTCCTTGCTGGATCAAGGCGCGGGAGACGTCCTCGCTCCGTACGTGTGTTGAACACGGAGGTGCCGTCCGTTCGGCGCTAGGATCTTTGGTGATTTGGATCACGACGAGTACGACTCCATCAACCATGTTCTCTTGAACGCTTCTGCTCGTGATCTACAAGGGTATGTAGATGCACTCCTCTCTCCCTCGTTGCTAGATGACTCCATAGATTGATCTTGGTGATGCGTAGAAAATTTTAAAATTCTTCTACGTTCTCCAACAGTGGCATCATGAGCTAGGTCTATGCGTAGTTACTATGCACGAGTAGAACACAAAGCAATTGTGGGCGTCGATATTGTCAATTTGCTTGCCGTTACTAGTCTTATCTTGATTCGGCGGCATCGTGGGATGAAGCGGCCCGGACCAACCTTACACATACGCTTACGTGAGACCGGTTCCACCGACTGACATGCACTAGTTGCATAAGGTGGCTTGCGGGTGTCTGTCTCTCCCACTTTAATCGGATCGGATTCGATGAACAGGGTCCTTATGAAGGGTAAATAGAAATTGGCAATTCACGTTGTGGTTTTGGCATAGGTAAGAAACGTTCTTGCTAGAAACCTATAGCAGCCATGTAAAAACTTCCAACAACAATTAGAGGACGTCTAACTTGTTTTTGCAGCAAGTATTTTGTGATGTGATATGGACAAAGGATGTGATGAATGATATATGTGATGTATGAGATGATCATGTTCTTGTAATAGGAATCACGACTTGCATGTCGATGAGTATGACAACCGGCAGGAGCCATAGGAGTTGTCTTTATTTATTTATGACCTGCGTGTCAACATAAACGTCATGTAATTACTTTACTTTATTGCTAAAGCTTTAGCCATAGTAGTAGAAGTAATAGATGATGAGACAACTTCAAGAAGACACGATGATGGAGATCATGGTGTCATGCCGGCGACAACGATGATCATGGAGCCCCGAAGATGGAGATCAAAAGGAGCAAATGATATTGGCCATATCATGTCACTATTTGATTGCATGTGATGTTTATCCTGTTTTACATCTTATTTGCTTAGAACGACGGTAGCTTAAATAAGATGGTCCCTCGCAATAATTTCAAGAAAGTGTTCCCCCTAACTGTGCACTGTTGCGAAGGTTCGTTGTTTCAAAGCACCACGTGATGATCGGGTGTGATAGATTCTAACGTTCGAATACAACGGGTGTAAGCCAGATTTACACACGCAATACACTTAGGTTGACTTGACGATCCTAGCATGTACAGACATGGCCTCGGAACACGGAAGACCGAAAGGTCGAGCATGAGTCGTATAGAAGATACGATCAACATGAAGATGTTCACCGATGTTGGCTAGTCCGTCTCACGTGATGATCGGACACGGCCTAGTTAACTCGGATCATGTTTCACTTACATGACTGGAGGGATGTCTATCTGAGTGGGAGTCCATTGAGTAATTTGATTAGATGAACTTAATTATCATGAACTTAGTCTAAAATCTTTACAATATGTCTTGTAGATCAAATGGCCCATGTTGTCCTCAACTTCAACGCGTTCCTAGAGAAAACCAAGCTGAAAGACGATGGCAGCAACTATACGGACTGGGTCCGGAACCTGAGGATCATCCTCATAGCTGCGAAGAAAGATTATGTCCTAGAAGCACCGCTAGATGATGCACCCGTCCCACAGAACCAAGACGTTATGAACGCTTGGCAGTCACGTGCTGATGATTACTCCCTCGTTCAGTGCGGCATGCTTTACAGCTTAGAACCAGGGCTCCAAAAGCATTTTGAGAGACACGGAGCATATGAGATGTTCGAAGAGCTGAAAATGGTTTTTCAAGCTCATGCCCGGGTCAAGAGATATGAAGTCTCCGACAAGTTCTTCAGCTGTAAGATGGAGGAAAATAGTTCTGTCAGTGAGCACATACTCAAAATGTCTGGGTTGCATAACCGCTTGACTCAGTTGGGAGTTAATCTCCCGGATGACGCGGTCATTGACAGAATCCTTCAGTCGCTTCGACCGAGCTACAAGAGCTTTGTGATGAACTTCAATATGCAGGGGATGGAAAAGACCATTCCTGAGGTATATTCAATGCTGAAATCAGCAGAGGTGGAAGTCAAAAAGGAACATCAAGTGTTGATGGTGAATAAAACCACTAAGTTCAAGAAAGGCAAGGGTAAGAAGAACTTCAAGAAGGATGGCAAGGGAGTGGCCGCGCCCGGTAAGCAA